>NC_092318.1:5052500-5677500 GCF_036785885.1 Coffea arabica | reverse complement strand
CCAAATCCCATTGGCTAACCTTGTAACTCGAGCCGGCATGGGTTTAGTCGAGAAACTTGGTGAACCATGAAAAATTATAAAGCTTGATCTTTTGAGATCTTGCTTGGCATACTCGAGTAGTATTTTCCTTTCATGCATGTTTGATTCCGGATCCGAGGGGTGAAATGGTGGATGGAGGAAGTAAGTAGGGTTCTACAAACTTGTGTATTTACTCGGTTGACGGAGTGTCACCACTTGGAAGTATTGAATCAAGCCGTGGCAAAGCAATGAAAATTTAGCTCCTGAGAGCTCCCGTATCCTTATTGATTGTGTTTTGTTTTCCTTTGTGAATTACATGAACATTATGGCTGCCCTCCTTGTATAAGCTTTAATGCTAATTATACTTATTTGTTTGCCTGCTTTTCTTGCCCTCACTGATCGTTAGCTCACCCCCTTAAGTTTGTTTTCCTTAGCTGAAACTTGAAGTGGAAAGATTTTTGGAGAAGCTGTCTTGATTGTCTTTTGGTCCAATTATGGATGTAAATGATTTAGTCAACTTTTGATGGTTGTATTTTTTGAAAAAATTTGATATACCTTTTGAAACCATTGTGATGTAAGAATTGAATGATTATGGAATGAAGCGACTTTTCTTTATATTAGTTTTCTTATGGGTTGTTTAGTTCTAAATTATAATCTTGATTTGTATCGAATTCTGACGAGAGTTAGGCAGGCGGCCCGCCGAAACTCTAGGGTTCGTCCTAAGGAGAAGTGGGGTCGTCACAGTCTAAGTGACATTTTTTTGAACTTTTGGTTCAGGGAAATATTTTGTTTTTCAACAGACACAAGTTTGGAGAGGATGTTGCGCAGAGTGGTTGCAAGGGAGATTGGAATGTCAATGAAGATTTGAGAAGAAGATGGTTCGAAAGTTGGTTGTTTCCCAGCAACAATGACATCATCCTTTGGCTTTTCCAATTCATAATTCTCTTTCAAAAATCATTTTTCTTTGTAAATCTTGAGACCTTTTCTTTCCTAGTTTTCTTGACTAGCAAAAGGAGGAAATGTTTTTGCACCAGTAATAGGCATAGTAATGTGTCTAAAAATTTTTGTCAGGAACTTTGCAAATGGAATGCTCCTTCTAGTGTCAGTTTCCATAGCCAATCAAAAATTACAAAAGAGATACCCAAAATCAAGTTTAATGCCTTTGAAAATAGAGTAAAACACATACAATCGCATCCTGTTTGAAGTAGTTCCGTGACCATGAGTCGAATAAAGCAAATTTGTGACAAGAGTGTAAAAAATCTGAGTTCAGGTGTTAAATAAGTAGTTCTAGCATCATTAGCCTTTGAAAAATCACTCTTAAACAGAGCTCAAATTCATCAATTTTAAAGCCATGAGATTCATTTAGCCAAGAATCAAAAGCAAAGAAGTATGAAAACTCCGCTAGTTTTTCAACAACACATTCAAAGATTTTGTTAACTAAGAAAGAATCAAACTTTATATCAGTAGAATTCACTCGAGGCAAAACAAAATCATTATCTTGATGAACATTTGTAGTAAATTGAACACACATTTCATGATAAGCAGGTGCATCATGGTAAACCAAGTGGCTCCAATTTTATTTTTGAAAATATTCTTCAACAAAATTCAAATTAAGTTTAGCCAATTCACCTTTTTTGCAAGGCCTTTAAGGGATCACAAGTTTTGGCTAAGAAAATCGAATACCTATACTCTACCTCTTTATTGAAGAACTTGGGAGAATTTCAGTAGATCGAGTAGCCCTTCCAATGTTCTTCGTTGTTCTTTTTGATTTCTCAACCACAAATGATTCCATTGGTGCTTTTCCCTTATCAACAATTTTTGTCGGAAGATCATTGTTGTGATCAAAGGATCCGCTGGTCATTTAACCTCTTGTTCTCATCATTGTTGTTTCAGAGAGTTTGAGAGATATTGAAAATTCTAAACTAGGAGTTGTGGAAAAAATTTTGAATTTGATGTGCATTTTTGAAGAAAAGATAAGAATTCTAAGAAACAATTTCTTGAGAGGAACAAAGGAAAGTGAGGGTCGGCTGGTGATTTAAAGTTGTAACTGCCAACTACAACCTGATAAATAAGAAATAGGAAGCTCCTAATCGTTTTCCTAAAGAGAAACCCTAAAAACCCTTAAGAGGTGAGTTTCGGACAGTCAAAGACACTTACATAAGAAAAGTTGTGCGTCTAAAAACATAATCCAGCATTTTGAAAAGAAACTAAGAGAAAAGATATTTAGAACTATGCAGATTGCTTCCTAAAGAAAGATTTACTCAGAATAATAAAGATAATAATCCTAACTTGTTTCTGAGATATTCAAAACGATCTAAAGGAAGTGATTTAGTGAAGATATCAGCTATATGATCATGAGTGTTCATATATTCAACACAAATGTCATCTTTTTGAACAAGATCATGAATAAAACGATGTTGGATGTCAATGTGCTTTATTCTAGAATGCATAACAGGATTCTTTGTGATTTATAGCACTTGTATTGTTACATTTGATAGGAATAGCATGATAACTCAACAGATATATATCCCACAAGTGCTATAACTTAACTGAGATTTATGTCCCACAACCAATAGATATATACTCAACTTTAACAGTAGATAACAAAATTGAACTTTGTTTCTTACGAAACCAAGACACAAGACAATTTTCAAGAAAATAACAAGTACCTGATGTGCTCTTTCTATCAACTTTGCATCCAGCAAAATTAGCATCAGAATATCCAACAAGATCAAGATTACGAGATTTAGAATACCAAAGTTTGAAGTTTTCCGTACTTTTCAAATATCTGAATATTCTTTTGACAGCAGTAGCACGAAATGTTTTGAGATTTGATTGAAATCATGCACATAGACAAACAGCAAACATTATGTCCAGTCTACTGGCTGTGGGATATAACAGGCTTCCTATCATACCTCTGTAAAGTTTTTCATCAATAGTTGTCCCTTATTTATCTATGTCCAGTTTTGATGTATTTTGTCTAATGAATGAATGTTCTTGATTTATGTTGATGTATTTGCATTCCAAGAAGGAATTTTAGCTCTCTCATCATGCTCATTTCAAATTTCATCTGCATTTCTTTAGCAAATTTCTTGCATAGAGAGTTGTTAGTAGTATCAAAGATTATATCATCAACATATATTTTCTGTGACGGCCCCACCTCTCCCTAAGGTGAACCAAAGGGTATCAGCGGGATGCCTGTCCAGCTCTCGCCAGGATTCGGTACAATTCCCGTTCAAGCTTAATATAATAATAACCAATAAGACAAGACGAAATAATAAAGAGAAGTCGTTTCCATACAATTAGGGTTTAATCTTACATCACAAGATTCAAAATACATTCACTTTCTGAAAATGTGCAACTCCCAATTGTCTAGTCAAATACATCCATTCCCTAAATCAAAAGTCCATCCAAATGGCTTCTCGAATGTCACTTCATATCGGTTCCTGTTAAGAAAAATAAATCTACGGGGTGAGCGATTGCTCGTGAGGCCAAGAAACATACATGCAAACACGTAGTCCAAGTAGCAATCACATCTAGTAAATAAAACAGTAGTTTTCAAATAATTAATAATTCGAGTGAGAAAAGTAAACAGAAACAATTCAAGGATATGGAAGCTCTCAGGAGCTAAGTTCCACTTGTTTCGCCAAATCTCGATCGAATACCTTCCCGTGATGACACTCCGTCAACCGGGTTGGCATTTAAGTCTATAGAATTTCGCTTACTTCACAGTTCCGTCCACTATACACCGCACCGGGTCCGAACTGCTATAAAAGGCACTACTACTCGAGTAGGCCAAGCGAGATCTCTCCAATAGATCAAACTTATGTTTTTCTCATGACTCACCAAAGTTCCCGACCAATCTCATGCCGGCTCGAGTCCAAGGTCGGCCGATGAATTTGGACGTCCCCCAGTTCAATTGTAAGTCAAGGAGATTCACTCCGACGACATGTATACAGTTCAGTTATGGGTCGAGGAGATTTACTCCAACGACATATGCAGCCATAGCATATAATTTAGTTCAATTCAGTTCAGGTAATTCAATTCAATTCAGGCAATTTAGTTTCAATTCATTTAAATGAGAACGAGTGCGATAAAGTACACACTCGACTCAGCAGTTATCAATTTTTCAGTTCATAAGGAGCAATTCACATAATTTTAACAAAACATGCACTTGAGACTCACCAATCAAAATAAGGGAGTAATGCTCAATCAAGTGTTTAGGCGTCCCCTGTGAGATTCTCTTGAAGGTCCCCTTGAGTGCCTGAGCAAATAATAATTATCTATCACACACTATTGCTTATAAACCCCTAGTTGACAAGGGAGATTATACACTTGTACAATCTAAGAAAATATCATGAAGGAGAGCCTTAATTACTCGTAAATCGAGCCTCAAAAGTGGGGTTTAATAATGCAAGGAAAAACTGTTTTCCTTCAAGAAATCAAGTCTAAAGCAGTCATTCAATATCGAATGGTAGTGAAGAGTTTCTAAAAACTCAATTCCCATCAAATTCGAAAATTTCAGTTAATCTTTGAAAAATCGGATCTTGCACTCAATAGGTCCAAAATTGGAAAACTCGGTACCTTTGGAAACTAGTTCCAAAGTATTAAAAATTTCTAGAAGACACTTTTCCAAGATTATAAACGGAAGACATTCAAATTTCAGCTTAAAGGGGCTGACTTGGACTCCCAAGGCAGTTTCAGTCTTAGTTTTTGGTAAATTTTGGAAATTCGGCAAAATTCATAGAAAGTGAACTAATCTCTGAAATTCACCGAACTATTAAAGTTCCAATTAAAGTTTTAAACACAACAGACAGAACTAGAATCGGGGTTTTGAACGCCAAGATATAGCAGCTCAAACTTGGTTAAAAACAAGGAGTGCTCGGTCCATTTTCCAGATTTGAAAGGTAACTTTAGGATCTTTTTTGTACATCAAAACAGTCTTAGAATGATACCAAAATTGGTACAATTCAACTTGCATATGGGGACTACTCCTCTATCAAATTTCATTTAAAAACTCGCACGGGAAGGTAGTGTACAAAACTACCCAATTTCAAGAAAATCCCAAGACCAAGCTGTCTTTTGCTTTCTTCTTCTTTTTTAAATATTTTGCCCAATGAAAATGACTCAAATTTGGCTCATTTATGAAACAAAAGTCTGAGAAACATGCAATATACATTTGGTAGGTGATTAACACCAAAATTTTCAAAATAACAAGTCCCAATTCAAGCTTGGCCATTTGGCTAGCAAAAATTAGGATTTTCTATCACTGGTGCAGTTCGATAATTTGACCACATCTCACTCAATTCAACTTGAAATTGGGCATAGTTCATGGCGTTGAAAACTACATTCAAAAGACTACAATTCATTAGAATAAATCGTTCTGAAAATCAGTTCATAGCTAGCTCGAATTCAAGCGACAACCGCAGCTTATCACTGTCACTCGCATAGCATAGCAGAACAGAACAGAACAGGCAACTTTGGCAAACTACTACGGCTCACATAGTTTGAATCAGAGGGTACATTTTATACCGTTAGAAAACTACGGATGTCTAGTTTCAAATGCCACAAACGGCACTTTATTTCGATATCTGAGCAGAGAGTTATGATCGTTCAAAATTTACTGCTAGAGGGCCCCTATTATACGATTTTCCAGTTTTGTTCTTGCCCAAAACTCAACTTTTTCTCAACCAAATCAAGTGATTTTTGGTGGAAACTTTCCACATATCCTATACAACATATCTACATCAGATTCAAGGTCATTTGATCACCAAAAATTTGAATCAAAGGTTTGGCAAAAATAGGGCAGAATTGGTTAGCAACCAACCGAAATTTTCCTCAATTTTCCTTTCAATTTTTCCAACTAATTTTACCTTGTTTACCACTTAATTAACACAAACCACACTTATAATCACCATATTAGTCCAATATATCCATTGTGGGATTTCATAGAGTCCACTCCAATCATTTGCATCCAAATAACAACACCCATATGAAGCTACAAGCTTCCTAGCAAAATTTAACCAACTAGAACTAAGATTAAGGGACCAGATGATTACCTTCTACTTCTTGGTGAAAAATCAGAAATTTTGCACCTCCAAGACCCAAGAAAAACCGTGAGAAAGATGCTTCCTTCCTAGTCCAAGTGAATCTCCAAGTGAAATGGAAGTTGTGTGGTGAATTTGGAGTGAAATGGCGCAAGAATGGTGTGAAATGGAAAGAGCTCTTGCTCTTCTTCTTCCCTAAGGAATTTCGGCCAGCCTTGAGTGAGGAGAGAGAGTGTGCAGTTGATAACTAAAGCTTCTCTTGGAAGCTTGGATACTTGGAGCCAAAGTTTGGAAAAAAAGTCAACTACCAATAGTGTCGCGCGCGCGTTTCGTGCCCGTTTTCTCTCGGGTTTGTTTCACGTGTGCATTAAACCTCTAATGTACTTCCTTTAACATTATAATTATTCACTCTTAGTAGTCTAGAATAAGTTTCTTAAATCTCCACTTAGCCGTTCCGACTCGATTTACGCGACCTTTCGATTCGTGCGCACTAAGGCGAAACCTAGATGAAATTCTCGTAACGATAGTATAAGTAACTAATATTAGGGTAATTAATCATAAAAATAGTTATTTTAGAAATAAAAACATGAGTACTCACATATATTGATTCCTCAAGTCTCCAATTTGTCGGGCGGTGAGACGTTCGAAAAACTTTCAGCACGAACACGGTATAAGCTTAATTAGAACCCATTCACCTCTAATTCCTCAATTAACTTTTCTTAGTCTACTATTGATCATTCTTAATTCTCCAAGATAATTGTACTCTCGAATCGAATTTTTGCCTTAAAAAGCATGTACTCGCTATTCCTCACTAAACGAGTTTTAGAAAAATAAATTTTTTTAACGAACGTTTTAAAAACATAAGGGAGACGTTGTTCCATACAAATAAACTTAAAATGGTTGAAATAAATTATTCGCGTAAAACGAGTGAATAAACATTGAAATAAACTAGTAAAATAAGATAAAAAAAAAGAAAAATTTTCGAGTCCTCACATTTGCACTATAATCAAATCATTTTCAAAATATTTTGTAAGCAAGGTTGTATCAACAAAGCCTCTTTTAAAACCATTCTAATTTAGAAAATGTGTTAATCTCTCATATTAGGCTCTAGGTACTTGTTTTAATCCATATAACACTTCTGAAAGTTTAAAAATATGATTTGAAAAATCTTTATGTTCAAAACTAAGTGGTTGTCCAACATATACCTCTTTATCTATATAACCATTTAGAAAAGTACTTTTCACATCTTTTGAAATAAAATGAAATCCTTAAAGCAAACAAAAGTTAAGAACATTCTGATTCATTCTAGCCTAGCAACAGGAGCAAAGGTTTCATCATAATCAATACCTTCTTCTTGAGCATAACTCTTTGCAACAAGTCTAGCTTTGTTTCTCACTACCTCACCTTTGTTATTGAGTTTGTTTCTGAACACCCATTTTGTGCCAATTATAGGATGATCATTAGGTCTTTCTGTTAGCTTCCATACCTAATTCCTATTAAATTGAGCTAATTCTTTTGACGACCCTACCTCCTCCTAGGGCGTACCTTAAGATTTAGTAGACTGCCTGTCCAACTCACGCTAAGACTCATTCATTAACATTTTCAAATCAATAACACTAAAATCTTTCAATACAACATTTACATGCTACAAATTATCCAAATATACAAATCAAAGTACAAGTCCAAAAGAAAAGAACCTAATAGTGCCGGCCAAAAATAAGGTCAAGATCTTCTATTACTATTCTTGTCTCTTTCATCCCCGCACCCTATTAAGGAAAACAAGTAATGGGATGAACTAAAAGTCCAGTGAGATTCCAAGAAAAGTATGCAGTCAAAATAGCAAGATAACAATCACATATCAAAATCTTAGAGCGAAAAAAGTAAACAACTACAAAAGAGTCATTAATAGTTCACATATTCAAATTAAGAATTTATTACAATAAGAAAAGGATACAGGTACTAATACGGTGGCTCCTGCCAGGTTCTAGGCAGAGCATTCAGAATTCAAACATTGATAGAACTAATACGGTGTTTCTTGCCAGATTCCAGGCAGAGCACCAGGATTCAAACATTTATACAATTGATACGTTGGCTCCTACCAGATTCCATGCGTAGCACTTAGTTTCGTTCAATATTTCACTTGTAGCCTGTCTAGCAGCAATGTTTTTTGAGTCCATCGATACTCCGTCAACGTTTGAAATGCAGCAATAAACAATGTCTGTAAATCACTGCTTTACGCTAATCTCTGTCCACCGATCAACCCCCTATCGAGCCCAAAATCCAAAGATAATAGTAAAGGTAATACTCAAGTATACCGGTACTAGAGAACGCATCCAATGGAATAAACAATAAGTACTACTCACGGTTCGTCAATCTCCTCAACTAAGCCCTTGCTGGCTCGATTGACTAACTAACCGATAGGGTTTGGAATCCCAAGAACAAGTATAGTCGATGAGATAGCATCTACAACCAACTTTCAAGTCATGCACATGTGTATCAATTCACTTATAAACAGTTCATTTGTAAACAAGATAACAAAAGCTCAGTCAAGTTAGGTCGAGTGCAATAAAGTACACACTTGCTTAGTCAATATCAAGTCAAGCAAGTTTAGCAAGTTGAGTGCGATAAAATACATACTCGCCTTTACAATAACAAGTCAAGATATCTAACAAATTCAGACAACAAGTCACATGAAGCATCAATCAAGTAAATCACATGGTCCCAACATGCAGTTGGAACACTGACTAATTGATCACAATTTTTTCACTTCATACCCTGATTCTTTCTCTTGGACACTCTCAAGTCCTATAGTCATATAATACTTCAAGAGTTGAACAACTCAAAGTCAATATCCATAAGAAAATTAGAGGTTCAAAGTTTCATTTAGAAAATACATCAATTAGTAGGTTTTACCCCAATATAGCTTCCAAAATTGCATAGGTTTCTTGTTCAAATCAAGAGGAAAATCCACATGCATGCTAGGTCAATGTTGCAAGCAACATGTAGAGCAAACGGATGTTGATCATAGGCAAAAATTTCAAAGAAAATGAGACAAGATTCTCGGTGTTCAAAACTGGAATTTGCGAGTAATCAAATCATTTTCTTCCTCGTAAACCTCTTTAGTTTAGCTCAAATCCAACAGATAGGCAAAGATCAAAATCTTGTCAAGTGTTTTGAGTCACAATATGTCAAAACTCTCATAAGCAAGTAACAAGTACAATTAGGCAAGAATCCCACTAAAAATACACCTATAAACTTTCACATACCCAAAACTCTAAAGAACAAGATTTTTGCTTCACCAAAACTCTTTGTTAAAAGCTCAAAATTAGCATACATATGAAGAGCAAGGTTTTAACAAGTGTCTTGGATAAAAGTAACAAGCATATGTGGAAGAGTAAGTCAAACTCGCTCTCTCTCTCTCAATTGACCAATCAAGCAAAATATTGAACAACTTGTCCTCAAGTTCCAGGTAAACCTCCAACTTCCACCCTATTCCCATGGAAAACACACTAGCAATCAAACTAACATATCATGAAGTGTATGGTACATGTACTAGGCAAGGAAATCCACCAAACTTTCACATAAATAAATCTCAAAACTAACTAACTAGATTATCCGCATGGCAAAAACACAATAAATCATAGTTAGCATAGCATGTGTCATATGGTGTATATTCTTGGCAAGAAAAACTATCAAAATCACACATATATAACTTGCAACTAGGCTCTGCACTTCATGTACCAAAGCTGAAAATTATAACTTGAAAACAACATGAAACCTTCCATAGAAATCCTTCCTTCTCATTCTAGACCAACATCTATCAAGCAAACTCAAAACCTAGTAAGAAAACCTAGTAGATCATCATACATCAAGAAAACCTAGTAGTTTCTCAAGTACATCTAGTAGATCATCATGTAAACATCAAGCAAGATATGTTTCCTAACAAAATTTACCTATTTACCACCAAACCCAAGGATGGCAAGCAAATCAAGAAAGATGCACTGCTTTCTTCCTCCAAAACTTCACCAAGAGCTTCCCTCCAAGCTTGATTCAAAGATTTACAGAGTAGATTAGGGTTTTTCTTTTGTTTTCTCACTAAGTAGACAAGAAATCAAGGCTTGACATTGAGTTTTTCTCTCCCTTTTCTCTCCTCATGTTTTTGGCCAAGACAAGCTAAGAAAGAAGATGATTTGGATGATATAAAACGTAGTTGGATAAGAATGAAATGTAGTCTTGGTCAAGGTTGGTCTTGGTTGGCTAGTTGACATATGGCAAGATTACAAGGTAAGCCTATCTCTTGGTCTCTAATTTATCTTAATATCTATCTCTCATCCAATGATATCTTACCATCTCTATTCATAAAACCTTTTTGCATAAAACTCCCTCTAATTCACTAAATTTATTGCACGCACCTCACTAGTTGGTCACACTTGCATAATGTCCTATGAACTCAACATGCAACGAATTGAATAGGGCAATAGGAATAAAAATCATGACTCAACCATTAAATTAACCAAAAATTCAAGGCAAGTAGATTAAAATAAAAAATGTAAAAATAATTTTCGGATCCTCGCAATTCTTCTTTCATTGCTTCTATCTAGTTCTCATCCTTTAGTGCTTCATCCACATTCTTTGGCTCTATCTGTGATAATAAAGCAAAATTATTAATGGAGGATTTAAATAAAGATCCAGTCTTTACATTATCAGATGGATCCCCTATGATTAGGTCTTTTGGATGATTTTGAGCAAATCTCTATTGTTTTGGTAGATCAATTGCTTGTTCATTCCTTCCATCTTTGTCATTTATCTTCTCAACATCTACTTGATCAGATTTTTCATCATCTACCTAGTCAGTTTCTTCTTCATGCACTTTGAGTTTTGAAAGTTCCTTTTTTTGAATTTTTGTATCATCTTCTTCACCTATTCTTTTGATATAATGTCCTTTGCTTCATCAAAAGTGATATGAATTGCCTCTTCCACAACTAAGATTCTCCTATTATATACTTTGTATGCCTTTTTGTTCTCAGAGTATCCCAAAAAGATTCCTTCATCTGATTTTTTATCAAATTTGTCCATATTTTCTTTCAGATTCAATATAAAATACTTGCATCTAAATGCCTTGAAATAGTTAACTACTGGTTTCTTTTCAAACGTGAGTTCAAATGAGATCTTGTGTAATATAGGTCTTAGCAGCACTCTGTTCATCACATAGCAGGTTGTATTTACAGTTTCAGTTCAAAAATATTATGGTTGATCACATTCACTTATCATGGCCCTAGCTGTCTCCTGCAGAATTCTGCTCTTTCTTTCTCCAACTGCATTCTGTTGTGGAACTCTTGCAGCAAAACATTCATGAGTAATGCCGTTATAATCACAGAATTCAAGAAAGCCACAGTATTTAAATTTAGTTCCATTATCACTCCTATGTTTTATAATTCTTAGGTTTAGCAAGTTCTAAATTCTAGCAAATAATGTAACAAAGTTCTTAAAGGTATCATCCTTATGTGACAAGTACCCATGTATATCTTGAAAAGTTATCTACAATAACAAAAGCATACCTTTTTCCTTAAAGACTTGTTGTTTAAAAAGGTCCAAACAAGTCCATATGCAAAAACTCAAGTAGTCTAGTAGTGGAAATACAGTTCTTTGGTTTAAAGGAAACTTTGTTCTGTTTTTCCAAATTGACATGCATCACATATATGGTCTTTAAAAAATTTTAATTTAGATAGACCTCTGACTAACTCCTTTTTAGATACTTTATTTAGAACATCCACATTGAAGTGACAGAATCTCCTATGCCAAATCCAGGGGTCATTACATGTAACAGACAAACATTTGAATTTGCTGTGATCAGAACATTCAAGATAGGCAACATAAATGTAATTGTACCTCTTGCATTTGAAAACCACATTATATTCAGAATTCAAAATCAAACATATATTCTTTTTGAAAAAAATAAACAAGTTTCTATCACAGAGCTGACTCACACTAAGTAAATTATAACTTAGACCATCAACAAGTAATACATTATGAATAAGTGTCTCACCATCCTTACCAACATCTCCTATGTCTATTGGTTTTGTCTTCATAACATCTCCAAATATAATTTTGCCACTATTTTTGGCTTTTAATTTCACAAATAGTGTAGCATCTCCTATCATATGTCTCGAGCATCCACTATTTATAAACTATTTTGATCCTTTAGCGTTGTTCTTCATCTGCACAAAAATTACATGATAACGTATGGTACCCAAGATCTTTTGGGTCCTTGGTGGTTAGACAAGTTTCTCACAATCCAAACTACTTTTATTCCATTTTTGACATTTTTGTTCACATAGTAGTCGTTATTCCAGCCAATTCAAGGCTTCATTCTTACCACAACACAGCCTCAAATCAAGCATATACATACCAAGCCAATAGTTCATTAAATCAACCATATAACCATCACCTACTCAAGCTAGCAAATGAAACCCTAAGCTGAATTTATGCACCCAAGCTGGAAATTTCTTTAGGCAAAACAAACTAACACATAAACACTAGATATTTCACTTGTCAAAGCTAGCAAATCATGGCCAATCCTTAAGCTTCATATGAGGGCAGAAATTTACCAATAAAACTGAAATTTTCACAACATCACTTCAAACCATGAAACTTTCTTATAACACGACCAATTTTGCAACCCTAATCCACTAATTTGCATATAGTTGAAGTAGAGGAAAGTGTATTGCCAAAGTTACCTTGTTCCTCCAAGAAAGATGCAAACTTGGTGCTTTCTTCTCCAAAATCACTCCACCAAAACCTCTAAACCTTCTTAGTGAGCAACCTTTATGGAGTATTTTGCACAAACTATGGTTGGAACTCAGGATTCAAGCAATTTGGGAGTTGAAAATTGAAGTTTCTCCCTTGCTTTTTCCTCTCAAAACAGCCGGCCAAGCTAGAAGAAAAATGGAGGAATTTTTGGTCAAATTTTGTTTTAGTAAAGGTAAGAAAGACTTGGTCAAGTCCAACATCCAATGGCGTCGCGACAAATGGCATCTTAGGGTTTTGTTCTCATCTTCTTGTCTTCCAATAGTTAATTATCTAGTTAACTTCTAATTATCCCTTAGCACCTTATAAACTAACATTTCTTTATACAAAACTTCAACTAATCGTCAAAATTTTATCGCACTTACCACACTAGTGAGTCCCACGTTTATAATGCACTTCAAACTTAACATAAACTAACTTATACCAAAAAAATGATTTAAAAACTATACTCACTTATAAAAATCTCTGGAGAATTAATATAATAAAGTAAAGTAAAGAAAATGAATGCGAAGAAATTAAATAAATATAACCTAATTTTCCGGGTTCTCACATCTAGCGTTGGATTAGCCCATGTCTATAAGTTCTTACTAGCGTTGGACTGGTGAGAAATCGGAACAAAGGGCCACAACTAGCATTGGACTAGTGTGGTGATATCATGCATTAATTATAACTAAATAAATCATATAAAACATAAAAAAAATAAGTAAACACATAAATCACATAAAGTACATAGCACATAAGCATGATATCCAAATGCAAAGACCCTAAGAAAGCGAGTAAACAAATAAACACGCAAGCATACAAGCAAATAAAAGCAAATAGAGATCTAATTATTACATTCGGGCCCTAACTACAATCTAAGGGGGGAAAGAATAAAATAATAATAACCTAACTATTACATTTATCTAACTAAATACATTTTTGGCAAAATTAAAACCTATCTATTACATAATCTATCTAAATACATCTCTTGAACCCCCTAACTATTACAATTTGACATTTAAATGCCTCACAAATAATCATCAAAATTAAATTAAATATATGGAACTTAAAACAAATAAAACAAATAACTAAAAGAAAAATCATTCAAAAACATGCAATTTCAAACATAAAACCACATAAGGGCATATAATATGATTTAAAATAACACAAGAATATACCTCCCTTGAAGTAGTAGTTATGGGGGATTGGATTTGCCCTATTTATACTCAAAAAATCAACAAAATAGTCAATGTACCAATTTAATTAACAAATAAAAGCAATAACATGTAAAGAAAATGGATATAATCAATTAAAGCATTTAAATGAAAGTAAACAACCTATATTCAAAAATTTTAAAACAATCAGGGCCCTAATGAAAAAAATTTGAAAATTTTGGGGATCAAATTATAATTATCACAAATACTAGGGGTTGAAATCAAAGCAAAATAAAGCTCTAAAATTAATTAAAAGGGTAGGTTCTACAAGAGTATCATGTCAGAACTCTTATTTCTAAGGCTTATGAATGCAATAGAACAAAGAAAGGTTAGTTCAATTGATATATGACACATAACACGGAAGGCAATTAAAGAAAGAAGGGTGTAATCCCTCCCCTCGTGCCTAGTGTTCCTATTCGGATAAGGTTGACTCTATCTTAGATAATTTCTAATATGGGTGCATGAGATTGAGCTTACTAATGCATCTAAACTCGATAAAACTTCAAATTCCCAAACCTTCAGACCAAAGGCGAAGGGTCATCAATCCCAAGGCCTAAGAGTCCGTGGTTCGAGTAATACTTCGGACATTGCTACGCGCACGTCGTGCCACGGTCACATGTCCAATTGAATCGATCCTAATCCTAATAAGGAAAGGTGGTGTGACAACCACTAAAAGTAAAAAGAAATGAAATGTTATAAAGTAAAACGTAGGCACGTATGAAGTGCTCCTTTTGAAGGGAGGAATTAAATACCATCAAATACGGGTGAAGGTTCTAGAGTGGCTATCCCTCCCCCCCCAAGATGCAAGCGCGATATATAAATATAAGTGAATGAAAGAAAATAAACACATTTATTCACCATATACACGGATATCGAGACGATTGTGTGTGTAAAATGCAAGAAATCCTAAAAAGAAAAAATGCAAACTAAAACATCCTAATGTGATATGTAAAAAAGTTAGAAAAAAGAAAAGGATCAACTAAATCAAAGGCTTGGACTCTCTAAAAAAGTCCCCAATGGAGTCGCTAAGCTGTCGCGCCCCATTTTTTAGAAAAAATAAAATTACGGGTTTATAAAATGAATTTTTGAATGAAAAATAAGTTTTTGATTTGAAGAGAATAAATATAGAAAAATGGCCTAAAATTGAGACTTAAAGTGCGATTATTTTGGCCCAAAATAATAGTTTAAAAAGGATTTTTAATGAAAAATAGAAACCGCCACTTGGTATTGATTTAAGGTGTACCAAGTCACCTAAACTGAATTTTAAATAAAAAGCAAAGAAAATCTTTTTTAAACAACTCCAAGTTTCCGAAAATCAAGAGAAAAGGGTTCGGGAGTCACGGTTGAAAAAAGGGAAGGCAAGGATAAAATTCAAGGCACTCTTTCAACCTAACCAAGGCTAGTTGCATGATTTAGTCAGAAAATTTTCTTAATTTAAGCTAAAAACTTATCGCATTTAGATGTTACTATATAAATGCAAACCTAGACCTAATGGCTATCAGGAGGGTCGAAATATCTCTTCAAAGTTTAATTAGTGCGAATCACATTAATTGTGACGTCCAAAATGATTATTAGAAGAGATCAGGAATATGCAAAGAGTGAGACTCGAAGAAAAGACAAATTATAATATATAAGTATACGTGACCTAAAAAGAGGAATGCAACATAACGGGTATGGGCGTACTAAAATTTGTGACTCAATTTTCTCTTTTATAGAGGAGATACGAGCGTGCTAAGGTTAAGGAGCCATACTCGTCCATATCCCATATTTAAAGGGTACTCTCTAACCTAATCAGGCAAGTGCATTAACCTATTTCTAACTTTTCTTAAGTAAAATGCAAAATTTTGTTTTTTCAGCCTTGCTTTTTCTGCCGAAAATTTTGTTTTGTTTTTCTTCTCTCTCTCTCTTTCTCTTTGCCGTTGTTTCTCTTCTCCTTGTTCTCAGCCACCTCCCTTTCTAGCTCTCTCCGATTCTCCCCCTTCCTCCTCTCTTTTCTTCTCTTTTTTCTTCTCTTGCCTGAAGCCTTTCCTTCTTTCTTCCTTACTTTTTCTTTCTCCCACACCCCCTCCCGAAGCTCCCTTTCTTGGTTTTTCCTTCTCTTTTCCAGATTTTTCCAATCCAACACTTGTCCTTGCCACCTAATCTAGCAAGTGTTGTGGTGTGCAAAAGGACAAAAATACATGGCTAATGTTCCCTTCAACCACTTAGCTATCTTACATGCATTCCACCTATTTTTATTTTTATTTTTTATTTTTCGACGCAAAAAATTTAGGGTAAATAAAAATATTAAATTCCTATTTGAGATTTCCTTGCAAAATTTTCATTTTTTTTAAAGAAATTGAATTCAAAAAGATTAAAACAAATTTTTGTGAGAATTTTCTTTTTCCGAAAATTTAATGCAAAAAATGTTTGTTTTGGTGATTATTTTTTAAAAGAAGATGAACCTAATTCAAAAAAATAGCTAACTATCATTTTGCGAACTTTGATTAACTATAAATTAAATTAAATTAAATTAAATTAAATTAAATTAAATTAAATAGAATTGAAATTTTGGTGTCTACAACTTGCCCCTCTTTGTCTGAGTTTCGAAGAAACTTGAGACAAAAACATATACACTAAATACTTACCTTTAGTTATTCTGCTGCGAGCCGAAACAAGCAAATATATAAAGGTCAGTGGGATTAAACCCGAGCCTGCCAAAAATTGGTCAATGGGATAAAATTCGAGTTTGCCGTAAAATTGGTCAGTGGGATAAAACCCGACCCTGCCATAAAATTGGTCTTCAAGTTTGCAAGATTCCGACTCGCGTTTTTTCATCGATTTCAATCATAAACACCTGCATAGAAGGGGGTTTAACATGCAATTGAATTTTTCACAAAATATTTTGCTTTATTCTGAAAAGTAGTGATGTTAAATTCTGAACAATAGATTTGAAGATATGTTACTTGACTCTTGGGCGAAATCTCACACATTTGTTACAAAAAATTGGCCCCAATTTGAACCTATTGGGCGAAATCTCACAAATGTATCATAAAAGTTGTTACCCAAATTTGGACTTATTGAGCGAAATCTCACAAATTAAAAACTTTGCCCCAGTTTGGGCCCATTTAAATTATAAATTTTCATTCGAATGACTCTCCATTTATTTGGACAAAACAAGAAAAATGTGTTTCCTAGAATTTAGAAAATGATCACATACTGACATGCAATGTGAATAGAAATTGCATTTTTCAAATGAAGAAATTTGAATGTTGTGTTTAAACTCATATAGAAGACTTCATGGTGAATCTTTCAAAATAAGATCAAATTGTAAAAAATTTCTTCCTCACTTTAGCATCGGTGCTTAAGGGGGAATGATCACTTTTCTCATTAACTCATCGTTCAGGATCAAACAAGTGGGTATTATTCATGATTCTGAGCTAGCTTAGAAAAATGGTATGTCAAGATCTGCCTTGTTTTTGTGTCCAAATTGTATCTAATCCACTCAATATCACATCTTAGCGAAAACAAATAATTTGTTATACTTATTTCTTGAGAACACTCAGTCAACATATAAGCTCTATAAGCTTGTAATATATAGGTAGAAGCGATAGCTAAACATATGAAAACATGTTATGGCCTTATGACCACGAGTGATTGGTAGACTCCTTAGGAATATGATCCTTACTTCGAGTTGTCATGAAAGCTAAATCAATGATGGGTTTTATGAGCTTGTAATGCGGCATGAAGACGACAGTTAAAGAAATAAAATTTTTAAGGACATTGCACTTAAAATCGCTTTCCTTTCCAAAAAATTGCCCCAGTTTTGGATTCAAAGATCTTGGACTTTATTTGACTTTTTTCATCACTCCCTAGGGGATTTAGTATGGAATATCTTTGCATTTTTTCATTTTCTCTACTCTTCTTCTTTTCTTTTCACATTTTCCTTTTTCTTTTCTTCTCTTTTTCTTTTTCAATATCGAAATACCAAAAATGATGGAATTGAGGATCCCCTAACGTTTGAGATTATAGATGCCCCCCTCTTTTTTTTTTTAAATTTTAGCATTTTTTGCTTTTTTGCTTTTTTGCTTTTTAAAAAATTCTCCAATGTCGGGTGCGATCATAAGTGCATTTGAAAAGAACCACCCATTTTAGCTCAAATGAGGATGCAAGTGACAAATAGTGTTTAGATTGTAGAAACGATGGCCAAAGCATCATTCTTATGCCTCATAACAACCAAAATAAAGAATAGCTCGTTGAGAATCCATTCTCTTTTGATTTTTGAAAATTTTTCCAATGTAGGGTAATGATTATTAAGGTTTTTATTTGAAATGAAATTATTCTTTTAAAGGCTCAAATGGGAGAGCAAATGATAAAATCTGTATAGATAAAGAAACGAATGCTTGAAGTATCATTCCAAAATTCTCAAAACAAACAAAAGTAATGTACATTTTTGTTTTCACTTAGATGTGGATTGAACTTGGTTAGACACAGTGGGCATTTTCAAGCAAAGATTGCCCTAATTTGTAGTTTATCAATCAATGTGACTGATTTTTGAAAAGTTAATAGAAGTGGGCAAAATATGATGAATGAAAGGGAAAAAGGTATCTAGTTGGTCTTTTGAGATAGACCCTCATATTTGAGTGACCTCTTTTGATTTCGAGTGCTCTTATTGAATAATCTAGATCGCAAATCTAGTGTATGTAAAGATTTTAGAAAATTAAACATACACTCGTGAATTTTCAGGCAAGAGGTTGAAAAATCTCAACTTAGACTTATTTTTAAAAATCCATCATGAAATCTCCCAATGAGAAATTAAAGAATGAAATGTACATGAATATATACAAAACAATAATTGTCTAGATAAAAATTTTTATTGTTATAAATGTTTGAAATGAATTTTTTTTTAACAACTAAATCATGAAATCTCTTAAATGTTTTAAACTAGCATTTTCAGGTGGATTCTTCAAATTTACATTGTAGGATCTGCCCAAAAATTAAATAATGCTTGTAATTTTCAAGATTTAATAGACAAAAATAGTTATCAGATATAGGGGTAGGCACCATACAATACCTGATGGATCTGATCAACTTATTGAGATTCGAGTGAAAAGCAATTTGAAAAAATTTGGCTAATTGGAGTGACAAGAGACATTTGTTCTAACAAAATGTGTACAAAGTCCGACTGGATTGATTGTTTTGATTGACACAAATAGTGATGTTAAAATCAATTTAGTGTGAAAGAGCCTACTTTTGAAAGAATTGCAATGTCTCGACTAGTTTTTTCAGTGAACCATAGATTAAAACCTTAAAAGAAAATAAATGGGTCAAATGGGCCGGATGGAGTTGATGATTTATTCAAAAATTGATTAGATTGTCCTAAAAATGAATGAATAGATCAAATAGATCGGATGGAGTTAATGATTTATTAAAAAATGACTAAATTGTCCTAAAAGTGATTGAATTGATCAAATAGATGAAATGGAGTTAATGATTTATTCAAAAATTGATTGGATTATCCTAAAAATGAATAAATTGATAAAATGGATTGGATAAAATTGATGATTTATTTCAAAATTGACTAGATTGTCCTAAAAATGAATGAATTGATAAAATGGATTGGATGAAATTGATGAATAAATTGGTCAAATGGATTGAATTAGATTGTCCTAAAAAAATGAATAATCGATTCAAATGGATTGAGCAGAATTGATGGTTTATTCAAAAATCGATTGAATTGTCTGCCCATTGGTAGTTTCAAAAAATTCATTGTGATGCATTACTCTATGAGTCTTCTCAAATTAAGTTTTGGCCTCAATATATTTACCATCTCAACAATGAGGAATTATTTATAAATTTTTTCAAATTAATGTCCTTTACGTAAGGGATTTTACCAGTTTTGACAGAATGGCCAAAAATGATTATTAGAGACTCATATTCTAATGTGCAAAACTATTCTATCATTCTCAATGTCGTCATTACGGAAGGGATCGAATCCTACCTTACCTTGTGCACTATCCCTTTGGATGGTACAAGAAATATAAACGTGCAAGTCTCATTGGATTACATATCCGAGACACAAGGTGATTTATTCCTATCGTGGGATCTCCTACATGGCATGCCCTCTATGGTTGATGCATGACGACAGTCTATTAAAGCGTATAAATATACGGTGCAAAAATTGGAATATGAACTAAAAGTGTCCTATTTAAATGCCAGGGTGGATCTAAAATGATGTGCAATTATTAACCTACGAATGCAATACATCGAAATTTAAATGTGCAATAACCTATCTAAGAGGGTAGGTTCTACAAGAGTATCATGCAAGAACTCTTATTTCTAAGGTTTATGAATGCAATATAACAAAGAAAGGTTAGTTTGAATGATATATGACACATAACACAGAAGGCAATTAAAGAAAGAAGGGTGTAATCCCTCCCCTCGTGCCTAGTGTTCCTATTCGGGTAAGGTTGACTCTATCTTAGATAATTTCTAATATGGATGCATGAGATTGAGCTTACTAATGCATCTAGACTCGATAAAACTTCAAATCCCCAAACCTTCAGACCAAAGGCGAAGGGTCATCAATCCCAAGGCCTAAGAGTCCATGGTTCGAGTAATACTTCAGACATTGCTACGCGCACGTCGTGCCACGGTCACATGTCCAATTAGATCAATCCTAATCCTAATAAGGAAGAGTGGTGTGACAACCACTAAAAGTAAAAAGAAATGAGATGTTATAAAATAAAACGTATGCACGTATGAAGTGCTCCTTTTGAAGGGAGGAATTAAATACCATCAAATGCGGGTGAAGATTCTAGAGTGACTATCCCTCCGCAAGATGCAAGCGCAATATATAAATATAAGTGAATGAAAGAAAATAAACACATTTATTCACCATATACATGGATATCGAGACGATTGCGCGTGTAAAATGCAAGAAATCCTTAAAAGAAAAAATGCAACTTAAAACATCCTAATGTGATATGTAAAAAGTTAGAAAAAAGAAAAGGATCAACTAAATCAAATGCTTGGACTCTCTAAAAAAGTCCCCACTGGAGTCGCCAAGTTGTCGCGCCCCGTTTTTTAGAAAAAAAATAAAATTACAGGTTTATAAAATGAATTTTTGATTAATTTTTGAATGAAAAATATGTTTTTGATTTGTAGAGAATAAATAAAGAAAAATGGCCTAAAAATGAGACTTAAAGTGCAATGATTTTTACCCAAAATAATAGTTTAAAAAGGATTTTTAATGAAAAATAGAAGTTGCCACTTGGTATTGATTTAAGGTGTACCAAGTCACCTAAAATGAATTTTAAATAAAAAGAAAGAAAACCCTTTTTAAACAACTCCAAGTTTCCGAAAAGCAAGAGAAAAGGCTCCGGGAGTCACGGTTGAACAAAGGGAAGGCAAGGATAAAATCCAAGGCACTCTTTCAATTTAGTCAAGGCTAGTTGCATGATTTAGTCAGAAAATTTTCTTAATTTAACCTAAAACTTATCACATTTAGATGTTACTATATAAATGCAAACCTAAACCTAATGGCTATCAAGAGGGTCGAAATATCTATTCAAAGTTTAATTGGTGCGAATCACATTAATTGTGACGCCCGAAATGATTTTAGAAGAGATCAGGAATATGCAAAGAGTGAGACTCGAAGAAAAGACAAATTATAATATATAAGTATACGTGACCTAAAAAGAGAAATGCAACATAACGGGTACGGGCGTACTAAAATTTGTGACTCAATTTTCTCTTTTATAGAGGAGATACGAGCGTGCTAAGGTTAAGGAGCCATACTCGTCCATATCCCATGTTTAAAAGATACTCTCTAATCTAATCAGGTAAATGCACTAACCTATTTCTAACTTTTCTTAAATGAAATGTCATGTTTCACACATATAGAGGAAATATCAGGCAAAAATTGTAAGGGATCCTAAAAGTAGAAAATATGCATGAAATGTAGTGATTTGTCACACAAATATAATCTAGCGTGTGGACTGTCCCTAAGGGTCTAGCGTTGGATTAACCCATGCCTATAAGTTCTCACTAGCGTTAGACTGGTGAGAAATTGGAACAAAGGGCCACAAATATCATTGGACTATTGTGGTGATATCATGCATTTATTATAACTAAATAAATCATACAAAACATAATAAAAATAAGTAAACATATAAATCACACAAAGCACATAGCGCATAAACATAATATCTAGATGCAAAGACCCTAAGAAAGCGAGTAAACAAGTAAACACGCAAGCACACAAGCAAATAAAAGCAAATAGATACCTAACTATTACATTTGGGACCCTAACTACAATCTAAGTTGGGAAAGAATAAAATAATAATAACCTAACTATTACATTTATCTAACTAAATACATTTTTGGCAAAATTTAAACCTATCTATTACATAATCTATCTAAATACATCACTTGAGCCCCCTAACTATTACAATTTGACATTTAAATGCCTCTCAAATAATCATCAAAATTAAATTAAATATATGGAAGTTAAAACAAATAAAACAAATAACTAAAAGAAAAATCACTCAAAAACATGCAATTTCACACATAAAAACACATAAGGGCATATAATATGATTTAAAATAACACAAGAATATACCTCCCTTGAAGTAGTAGTTATGCGGGATTGGATTTGCCCTATTTATACTCCAAAAATCAACAAAATAGTCAATGTACCAATTTAATTAACAAATAAAAGCAATAACATGTAAAGAAAATGGAAATAATCAATTAAAGCATTTAAATGAAAGTAAACAACCTATATTCAAAAATTTTAAAACAATCAAAAACAATCAGGGCCCTAATTAAAATTTTTAAAATTTTTGGGGATCAAATTATAATTATCACAAATATTAGGGGTTGAAATCAAAGCAAAATAAAGCTCTAAAATTAATTAAGCTCTAATTATCTCCTAAAACCAGGAAAAAGACTTGCCTAAAACATGGTTAAAACATAAGAACATGATTGAATCTCAAAAATGGTAAAATTGATTGATTTTTCCAATTTTTGGGCCGTAGTGAAATTAATTAAAAATTGAGGGGGCAAAATTGAAATTTTTAAAAAGAGACCATGCAAATGGTTCGAAAAGCTTTTTTCTTCTTCTCTGGTTTCTTTCTTCTGCAACTTCATGGGTTTACGGTACAATTTTCTCTTTGCTAAACTTAACTAGAGTCGCAACCAAACATCAAGCTTTGATTTTGAGAAGCAAAATCATAGAAATTCAACATCCAAACATGCAAATCTTCAGCAAAAATTTTCCGCAATCTTCTGGGTTTGCTTGTTACAAAAATCAGCCTTGAACTTCAAACAAAAACTCATAGATTCATCAGATAAAACCCCATGGAAAATCCCAAACTCCTGTCCCCAAAACCCAGGCCAAACCCACGAATTCCTCAAACAAAACCGAAATAGAACTCAACCTTCCTCAAATAACAAAATCCAAACATGATTGGCTATTTGTTAAAGATGAAACAGAGAGAATCGGATGAAAAGCAATAAAGAACAGACGAAATTGGCTTTTGGGTGAAGTCAAATATGAAATCATCAAAACTGAACGTCATCCAGCTATATTTTCAAAACCCAATATCTGACCATCCCTAAACCCTCTTTACACGAATTGTGAGTCATTAAAACTGACTTCTTGGAAACAACAGGAATCCCAAAAAGAGAAATAAGAGTCTCATACAAAAAACTCATGTATCAGTCCAAAGAAATTTCATGGAAGGTGTTAAACTAACTAATACAAGAAGCTATCGTTACCTGTAAGCGATTGGAGATTGATTTGGCGTGAGAAGACGTGAAATGTTTGCCTGGAAGACGAAATAAGAGCTCTCTTTGGCAGCTCCTCGAGTATGACGAAAGCAGCAGATTTGGGTTCCAAGTCGAGGATGTTGCAGCCATTTTTCCCAAAGACCTCAACACCAACGTTTTTCATCAACTATCACAGATTTCCCAAAAATAAACACTCGCGCAAGAGAAATTCTAAGGAGATTAGAATAGAACCAAGAATCTCCCTGGATCATCAGCCTTGCTTTTTCTGCCGAAATTTTTTTTTTTTTTTGTTTTTCTTCTCTCTCTCTCTTTCTCTTTGTTGTTGTTTCTCTTCTCCTTGTTCTCAGCCACCTCCCTCTCTTGCTCTCTCCGATTCTCCCCCTTCCTCCTCTCTTTTCTTCTCTTTTTTTCTTTTCTTGCCTGAAGCCTCTTTTTTCTTTCTTTCTTCCTTGCTTTTTTCTTTCTCCCCCCCCCTCCCCCCCCAAGCTCCCCTCCTTGGTTTTTCCTCCTCTTTTCCAGATTTTTCCAATCCAACACCTGTCCTTGCCACCTAATCTAGCAAGTGTTGTGGTGTACAAAAGGACAAAAACACATGGCTAATGTTCCCTTCAACCACTTAGCTATCTTGCATGCATTCCACCTATTTTTATTTTTCAAGGCAAAAAATTTTGGGTAAATAAAAATGTTAAATTCCTATTTGAGATTACCTTGCAAATTTTCATTTTATTTTGAAGAAATTGAATTTAAAAAGATTAAAACAAATTTTTGTAAGAATTTTCTTTTTTCAGAATTTAATGCAAAAAATGTTTGTTTTGGAGATTATTTTTTAAAAGAAGATGAAACTAATTCAAAAAAATAGCTAACTATCATTTTGCAAACTTTGATTAACTAAAAATTAAATTAAATTAAAATTAAATTAAATAGAATTGAAATTTTGGTGTCTACAAGATATATCAAGACTTAAGAGAGTTATATTGGTGGGATAACATAAAGAAGAAAATTGCTCGATATGTTCAAACTTGTGTCATCTGTTAACAAGTTAAATTTGAACATCAAAAACCTTCTAGTTTGTTACAACCCCTCGAGATACTCGAATGGAAGTGGAAAAACATCACGATGGACTTTGTCTCAGACTTGCCACGGACCCAAAGAGGTCATGATGCCGTTTGGGTAATCGTCGACCGGTTAACCAAATCGGCCCATTTATTGGCCGTGAACATGAAGTATTCTATGAAAAAGTTGGTTCAACTGTATATGGATGAAATTGTGAGATTACATGGAGTTCCAGTGATTATAGTCTCGGACAAGGATCCCTGATTTGTGTCTCAATTTTGGCAAAAGTTACAAGAAGCCTTAAGGGCCAAACTAAACCTTAGTACTACATATCACCCCCAAACAAATGGACAATCAGAAAGAACCATACAAACCCTCGAGAATATGTTAAGAACGTGTATCTTGGATTTTGGAGGCAGTTGGAGCCAGCACATGACGTTGGTGGAGTTTGCCTACAATAACAGCTACTATTCATCTATTCAAATGGCACCATACAAAGTTCTTTACAGAAGAAAGTGCCGATCACCAATTTATTGGGATGAAGTGGGGGAAAAAGAAGATTTTAGATCCAACAACCGTACCTTGGATGGAGGATGCATAGGAAAAGGTCAAATTTGATAGGTCAAAGACTTCAAATAGCTCAAAGTCAGCAAAAGAGTTACGCGGACAATCGAAGGAAGGATTTGTAGTTTGAAGTTAGAGATCTTGTATTTTTTAAGATCACTCCGTTGCGAAGTGTCACGACTGGTAAAGGAAAGAAGATTCAACCAAGATTTGTGGAACCCTTTAAAATTCTCCAACGAGTTGGAAAGGTGGCGTACCAACTCGAACTACCATCGAGTTTATTCAGGATTCATGACGTCTTCCATGTCTTAATGCTAAAGAAGTACTATCTTGATCCGATTCACATCTTACAAACAGAAGAAATTGAAATAGATGAGTCTCTCACCTATGAGAAGAAACCAGTGAAATTGCTCAACCAAAAGGTTAAGGAATTGAGAAACAACCAAATTCCTTTGGTGAAGATCTTGTGGAGAAATCATGGAGTAGAAGAGGCAACCTGGGAAGTGAAAGAAGAAATGCAAAAGAAATACCCTAAACTGTTTGTTAATCAAGGTAAGAAATTTCGAGGACGAAATTCTTTTAAGGGGGAGAG
The DNA here is from genome assembly GCF_036785885.1 of Coffea arabica. Lineage (NCBI taxonomy): Eukaryota > Viridiplantae > Streptophyta > Magnoliopsida > Gentianales > Rubiaceae > Coffea > Coffea arabica. The sequence continues at coordinate 5,651,449 of NC_092318.1, read as the reverse complement.
AGTGTGAGGACCCGAAAAATTTTCTTAGTTTATATTATTTTATTTTATTTCTTCAAATACATTTTCTTTACTTTACTTTATTACCTTAATTTTCTAGATATTTTTATATGTGAGACAAGTTTTTAAAACATTTTTCTTGTATAAGTTATTTCATGTTAAATTCGAATCGCATTATGGCAGTAAGACCCACTAGCGTGGTAAATGCGATAAATTTTGAAGAGTAGTAGGAGTTTTGTATAAAGGGATATTATTTTATAAGGTGTTAAGGGATAATTAGAGGATAGCTAGAAAGTTCAGCCGTTGGAAGACAACAGGATGAGAATTAATCTTGGCTAAACACTTGTCACAAAATTCTTGGATCTTTGACCTTGATCAAAGACTTTCTTACCTCTTTAATAAAAACAAAATTTGACCAAAATTTTCTTATTTTTCACCTTGCTTTGGCCAAACCTCTTGAGGGAAGAAAGGGAGAGAAAATTTCATTTTAAACCTCAAATTCTTGCTTGAATCTTGAGTTTTAACCAACAATCTTGCAAACTACTCCATAGAAAGTGATAACTAAGGAAGATTAAAGGCTTGAGTGGAGAGATTTTGGAGGAAGAAGCATTAAGTTTCCATCTTTCTTGGAGTTTTAAGATATCTATGGCAAGAAACTTCTTTTTACTTCTAATACTTACATACTAGTGGTTTAGAGTTGAATATTGGTAGTTTTATGAGAAATTTCATGGTTTGAAGTAGAGATTTGGAAATTTTCAGTTTTTATGGTGAAATTTCAGTCCTTATATGATGCTTAAGGTTGGCCATGATTTGATAGTTTTTCCATGTAAAATATCTAGTTTTTATATGTTAGTTTGGCTTGCTTAAGGAAAAATTCCAACTTGTATGTGAAAATTTCAGTTTAGAGTTTCCAAAAAAATCAGCTTGATTATGGTTGGTTTTGAGCTATAAATTTGCTATACTTGGATGGTTTTGTGGCCTTAATCAAGTGTATGTTATAGCTTATGACTTGTGGTTGTGGTTGAGGTTGATTTGAGATGAAATTTGGCGTTGAGTTTGGATGGAAAAGTAAAGAAAATAAGGGGAGGTGCTGTCCAAATTTTGGGACAGGTTGTTTCCTTCAAGTTTGGATTGATTTTGTGATAAACTTGCTTAAGATGCTTGGTAAACCTATAAGTTCTACTTATGTGTTAAATTTTGGTTGAAATGGAAGGATTGTCATTGGTATTTTCCCTAATTTGCTGGCTAAAATTTCGCTTGTTGACCAAGTGATAGCGAAGTCTATTACCTTGTTGTTTTCTAACCTTTTCATAATTGGTTTTGACCAAAACTTGTTCCAAACATTGGTTAAGCCTTTTGTGCGTGAATTTGAGTGAAAACTATGAAGATTGGGAGGTGAAAAACCTCATGATTGTACTTGTTTCTTGGCTGCGAAAAATTCTGGTTTGGAGGGGGCAGTTTTGCACCTTGCTATCTTTTAGCCTCAAAGTCTTTAGTTTGGAAGTCTTTTGAACACAATCTCGCTGACTTTACTTGCTAAAACCTTGAACAATAATTGTATGTTGAGTTGGAGTGAGTATCCTAACCTAAAGAGGTGAATTACCTTGTTTCTTTTTATTGTTTTGCTGCTGGAAATTTCCAGCCATGAATCGAAATGAAGAACTCTTTGGTTATTCATGTTTTTTGATCCCAATATTTTCTTTTCACTCCAAAATCATATTTGCATCTTTGCACTAGTAGTCACTTGGATTTTCTTTGGTTCACCTAAACTTTGGATGGTTGAATCATAATATTTTCTCTTAGTTATTCTTAGGGTTTGTCGGTGATCAAGTGCATAATCCGGCAGGAAACTTTTGACGATATTTTTTGCTTGAACTAGTGAGTGTACCACTCGCGTGACTTGTTGCTTAACTGATTTACTTGTGCTTGAAATTTATGACTTGAATGACTGTGACTTTCGTTTATTCTGGACGAGACGAGGGTGTACTTTCTCACACTCGTTTCTCTTGACTATTTGACTGGTTTACTGTATAAATTTGGATCTGTTACTTGTATCCAACAACCTTATTGTGAAATTTGAGATCAAACCTCATTGGTAGTTAATCGAATCGAGCCAGCAAGGGTTTGGTCGAGGTAGATTGACGAACCATGAGAAAACTGTTACTGATTCACTGAATACTGAAATCTTCTGATATTTGGTATACTCGAGTATTACCACCACTGTTTCTGCTTGGTGTTCGGGCCCAGTAAGGGCTATGTTTGGTGGACGAAAATTGATGTAAAGTGGGGATCTACGGTCATGGTTGCTTCTTTAAACGTTGACGGAGGGTCAACGGGTTTGGATCAAGTAATTCAAAAGGGGAAATTGGCTCTTGAGAGCCATCCATATCCTTTTACTTGAATTACTCTGTTTAAACTGTGGTGTTTATTTATACCTTTATTTGATGCTTATATTTGATCGATTGAAGTTGTAATTGTGTGATTCTTGACTGCGTGACCTTTTGGTACCTCATTGGGTGAAAACTCACCATGTTACCTTTGTTTTCCTTACAGGGGCCGGATTTTGGGAACGTAAATTTTTGAAAAAGAATTGAGCTAGTTTAGCTTGTTTGTTTTTGTTTAACCTCCTCTGTATTAGCAACTTCGCATGTGTTTGTATAGGTTTCGATGCTCTGACTTGTAATTTAAGTTGAATCGTTAGAGACTCAATTGTATATATTATGGATTGATTAATCGAAGTTAAATGGCGCATTTTAGTATGGTAAATGTGAATTTTGGCTTAGTAGTCCTGGCGAGAGTTGGACAGGCAGTCCGTTAACCCTTGGGATACGCCCTAATGAACGGTGGGGCTGTCACAGTCATACTGATTAAGTGTCATCTCGTTTTTAACAGCTGACATACGAGAAAAATAAGATTCAATAGATTCTGACTTTTCTATTGTCACAAGTTCAAATTTCCTCTTCAACACTATCAAATTATTTTGTTGGAATCTGTCGATCCTTTTGTATGTCTTTTTCAATATATCCCAAGCTTTTTTTGCCATATCAGTCGTAACAATTTTTTCAAAAACTAATATATCAATTTTCTTATGAATCTGCAACAACGCCAAACTATCTTTCATCGTTTTGCCTTCACAAGCATTCTGAACAAATGTTGTTTCAATATATCGATGTAACCCACGTCTTTAGATGAGTTATCATATGTTCTATCAAAAATTGGACTCCGCCTTTATTTTGAGTTTTTGAACAAAACAAACAATATTGGAGTTAAGATTTATCATACTTTAGTTTACCGTAACTTTGACCCAAATAAATAAAACACATATAAACCTATAGAAAAATTCACAAGAAATTGATTAAGAAGCAAAGAAATTTTTCTCTACCATTCAAACGGGGCTATGGCTGTTACAAAATATACAAAGAAACGAATACTGGACGATGGAGTTAAACTTCTGATACTCTATATGGCTTCACTAATACCAGTGCTTCCACTACTAGTATTACTAGTAAGGGAACTAATCCCATGCAATTGCCCCTATTGAACTAAACAATGCATCACATTATAAACCAATATATAAATAGCACATAGACACTAATTAATTAAATAACTAAACATTTGGTTTACATTTTCTACAATCACCATAATCATAATTATTCCTCTCGTATCTGCCTAAAGATTTCATTTTTGGCTTTCCAATTGTGCGGTCTTCATAGGTTTCCCAACATCGGCATTGAACCTTATCAAGGACTTAAATTAATGCTTACAGTTATTCGAGTCATCTACTATTTATATTGTTAATTGACAATTTTCTCCAATGTAATAAGTCATTCAATTGCTGAGAATCTAATCCTAATGATACTTGTTAGTCGTCCATCCCTCCAAAAAATTTCCAGTACTTAATCAAAATTCCAATTCTTTGCTCGTTTTGCCAGTTAATATGCCCCAGTGCTAAAAATCAGTACATTTCATAAATCCAAGATCAAAAAAGAAGTTTTCCTTCTCCGTTAAAGAGTATTTGTAAGGAAATGCAGTGTCATCAGCTATTGATCAGCATCGTATAGACCTACTTTCCAACTGACCAACACAAGCTACATAGGCACGCCATCACAGCAAGGACAACTCAGAATGTAAATGTAGGTTTAGCTCCCTGCCCCTAAACGCCAAAAGTAACAACAATTACAGAAGATACAAACTATACAAAGTCCATAAAGTATATTCACAATTTTAACTTCACTGCATTGGGAAACAACTCTCATTAATTACAGTACCAGCATGAGCACTTCCCAGCATAATAGCAGTAAGCATCAACTTGCCAGCATCAGGAAAATCTTTGTGCTGCATCAGAATTGCTTCCACTGATGAAGATACATCCTTCACATACTCAACCTCCAGATTCTCTTGCCTCAGGGGCAGTACTTCATCGAATCCACCATCAAAAGTTTTTGCTTCAGGCCCATAGCATCTAGTAGACGCCTGAAAAAGAACTGTTTCTTGAAGAGAATGTAGGGTTTCCTCATCACTCCACCCTCCAGTGACAGACAACTGATAGATCCTTTCCCAGTCATCCTGATTTGCTGCATTCCTCCAGCACTCCTCCAAAAGGCTAGAGTTGCACTTAAAGGAAGGAGGAGCTTGTCCACGCAAAAACATCAAATGCTCGCAAACCAAGGACCCTGTTCTGGTTTTTCAGGCACAATTCAATTAGGTCCACAGGAGGGAGAAGCCTATTTCCAATATTTTGCTTTTCATCACTGTCAGGAAGGAGCCCCAAAATTTCTTCCTGCAAATTTTAATCCATGAACATTAGAGATTTGGAAGCAAATGTAAAGCTTCCATAGAGCAACTGAAAAAAAAACCTTGTTCAATGAACTAAACTAATTATTAGATTGATTCCCAAAAAAAAAAAAATTGTCACGGCAGCTTTCTCAGGCTCAGCCTTCAGATTAACAAACATAAATCTACAGTCCCCAATAGCTGAAAAATGGTCACTACAAGGTTCTAACTATGAATGTTCTCAACATAAGGTAACTTCAAGGGCTTTTGCTAGGGTGCCAACACTCCAGGAAGCAGAACTGCAAAGTTTCTCCTGTATTCGAACTCTAATTCCATCTGCTCGGAGTTTAATTCTTAACGTCTGTACATGAGTGAACAAGATACATAAAAAGGTGTTTGCTTGTACCTCTAAATTCTACTTATCATGCATATGTCATTATTATTCCTCTAAATCTAACCTTTTTCACAAGTTTCTGAAGCATTAACTCAAGCTTTGAATTGTAAGACGAGGATTGTAAATGAGGCAATGATAGTAAAAATAGCATTTGCCTATTCCTCTAATAGGGAAGATGACTGTTGTTATAATAAACCTCAAGGGACATAAGAGTAATCTACCCAGAACTCAATTGAGTCAGAAAAGAATGGTCACCAACAAGTCAATATCTTTGGTTCTCATTTGTTGTTCTAAGCATGAAATGAAAACAAACTAACAGTCTGTGCATACTTCCAGTTGGCTACTTCACACCAAATATAAGTCAGTATGCAGTTCAGAATGCAATTAAGAGAGAAGCATGCTGCCATAGTGAAAATAAAGTGAACAACTTCGACCAAATTAAGCAGATATTTAACTAGAAGATGAATATAAAAACTTATTCATAGGCAAGAAACAAGTATCACCTATGATATTTCTTATTGAGTTCTAGGGTGAAATCACCATTCCTAATATTACACCTGGTGAAATCACCATTCCTTATTGAGTTCTAGAGGTTTCCTTTGATCAAAGGCAAGAAACTTCAGACGACCCTCAAACCATAAAAGATCTCATATTACACCTGCAATTTCAGAATATTCAGATCAGCTTCAATGCGCTTCACCTTTGCAGGATAATCATCCTTCCTGCCAGATGTGAATAGATGCATTAGTGAACCTCAAGCACTTAACTGGATAGAAACAAAATCAGATCTGCAGGTAAACTTTTTAAGGCTTTCTCTGGTCACTGTATACTCCATTTCCTCTTATTATTTCGATACACTTTGAGAGATACAATAAACTAAAAAAGCAAACAGATAAAAACTTCATCCTAAGTTGTAAAGTGCACATTTAGAAGTTTATTCTGGAGGCATCATGCGAAAATAGGCATAGAGTCAAGTCACACATACAGAGAGGTAGTAAAGCACAAACTAAATGTATAAAGGGGAATAGCTCTGCAACTCATATGTTCGGTGGAGACTATTAGCAAAGTTAAGAATATTCCAGAGCAGAAATTTTGGGGATACAGCCAAGTGGACAAGTATAGTTCCCCAAAGTACAAAGGATCACGCAAGGCAAAAGGGAAAACAGGCCCTTGCTCATATCTGCCAAAGCCAAACAACCAGACTTCTCCCTTGGAAGGTAGTTGCTTATTTGGCTGGCTCTCAGCATCTCAGAGGTTGAAACTAGATAGTAGCTTGTAAGTCCAGTAATACCATGGCTGCTATTCAGTGGAACTATCACTAACTATTTAGATGCCCTAGGCTTGGGCATTATGGGTATTAGGCAACTCCCCCATGATAAGAGATCCAGCATGGAAAACCAGCCGCTCTTTCGTTTGGTCACATTCAGCAGACATGTAGACAATTGAGCAATTCCAGCAGGAGGCTTATGATGAATAAGTGTTTGGATGCCGCTGAAGCTGAGGCTTCAGCATGTGCACGAGCAAACACAAATGAACCAAATGCTGATGTGTAATTGGTTACAAGAAGTGGTCAGATTTTACAGCTAAGCAGGATATTCAAAAATTTCAAGTGTTTAGCTTTATCTTATGCCTCAAAACATTTATTACCCTTCCTGCACCTTAGTAACATGCGAACATGCGACTCTTTCAAATACCTGCCATTGCAGCTATCTTTGACAGATTGAGAAAATGTTTCCTTTCTGCCAAGGTTGTTCTGTTGGTTGTGCCACAAAAATGAGTTTCCTCGTTATCCAAACCTGATGAATCTTCTTGAGACAGACCTACAACATGAAGAGTTTCAGAAGCAGCAGCAAATTGATTAAGAAACACTTCATGAAGCCAACGAAGATCTTGATGCTGCTTTAAGAAAATAGCTAGCTCTTCTTGAAACTCCTCCCCAAGTCTCATCAGTCTGGAATATTGTTTGCTGTCATACAGCTGCTTGAAGACAAAGTTGCTAAAACACCCTCTAGGTCCCATGCTCTCATGCTGCATAATAGAACATTGGATGCTATAAGAATGAATTAAATACTAAAGTTTCAAAAATAGAACATGGACAGATTGTGCGCTCTGAAAGATGGTAAATACAATAACATTGAAGGTAAAACTACTAGCCACCAAATCAACTAAACAGAATGGCAACCAATATAGGATGATTTTATTATTATTATTATTATTATTAGCAGGGGAGGGGTAGGATTTTTTTTGGGGTTGGGGGGGGGGGGGGGGGAGGATTTGAACCTAGGACCTCTAATTTCAGGGATCTCAACCAACTGATACAGGGTTACATCAGTTTAAGGGAGAACAAGTACATAATTTCATACCATAAGATTCTTAAGGAGCTCGGAATCATTAAGGTCACAGCAAATACTCCAAAGTGTCAGATACCCTTCATGTCTTTTAGCAATATGCAACAACTTAGAAGAAAGCTTTCAAAAAACTTCGCCATTTTGTACTTCTGTTCCTCCGTCTGGATCCTGCAAAAAATGAAAACGTAAGGTACCAAGTTTCCTCAGATGCAACATTCTCTATCATTTTAAAAAAATCTGAAAACACATTCCAACTAAAAAATCAGGGACTCTAGCATTATTAATGGGACAATTACGTGACAATGTTGGACTTCACAACAAATACCGTTGGCTTGACATTCGAAATGAAGATTCTTATACTCAATGAGACTCAAGATCATTTACTACTTCAAGACTGAGCAAGCAAGACAAGCAGTTTCAAAACCAAGACATGCTTTGCCAACTCATATATTGCCATTCCTTATATTCAATATAATCAACCCACAGAATCCAGATGACTGCTACCTGAAGCTTAACAAATCAGGAGGACACTAACAATGGAATAAACAGAAACTCGACTATGACCGAGTACCATATTTTGGCAAATCACCCTTTGCTACCTTGTAGTTACAAGTCCATAATCAAAACTCCATATCATTCCAAAACCTACCTTTTGCTCCCTTGTGCTTCTCATTAATGGCGGGAAAGAAAGAAATGTCAATTCCAATAGATTTTCATTAAAAAAAATGTCCAAATCATGCTCCTATCAATGTAAAGAAACAACCAAATCTCTTCCTGGCTTAATGTTGTCCTACCCAGACCCAACCTGCTTCACACTTCATCTGCTAGCAGCATCAGAAAAGTTCCAGCTTTGCTATAAAGTCTCTCCTAATAAAGGATGAAAGGCCTAAACTCAAGTTAATATTTAAGGGTGCACAGCTACCAAGATAAGTCGCAATATGTTAAGAGTTTACCTGATTCCAACAAGACCACCACTAAGCATAAATTCTAAAATGGTCGATCAAGAACTTCACCGAATGACAAGTTAGAAATATTCATCAAACCAGAAAATAATCTCCAGATGCATGATTCAACTGCTCCATCACAAGAGCTTCTGGTTTTAGGCCTAAGCCTAGAAATAGATTTGACATATTTAAAATTTTATACAAATAAGAAACAAGCACATAAAAGCATCCAGTCAATGTCAGAATCTTCCAGAAAAAGATTAAACAGGAAAAGTAACCTGGAGTTTGGCCTGGAAGAACCCTTTTACTTGCTTATGGAGGGAGTCAAGAAGTGCATCTCTCCTTTTCCAGTATTCATCTGGCAGGCCTTTCTGTTCTTCATTGCGTTCAGATTTCGCCATTATAGCTCCAGAATAGGCGTCAAGTAAAACTTCAGAAAGTACTTCTAGATGAGAATAAAAGTCCAACTTCTCAGCATCTTCAAGGCGAAATGTTTCATTGATCAGCTGAAGCATGAAAGATGCAATGCTCCAAATGCCACTTCTTACAACAGTTTGGCAGTACCATGGTGTCAAGCCATCGGGAGAAGGATACCAGAGGTGATGCTCACTTCTGTAGTGCATCGCAGTCTGAAGCATGCTTACACATGCATTTGAGATTTCACAAGCTCTTTGAAACTGAACAGTGAAAGGCATATCTTCCCCAATCATGCTATCTAATTGTTTCTCTAAGCAGTAAAACAAGTCCTCAATATCTGAAACCTTACTGTAGAATACTTCAGCATTCTTTCTATCCATCAAGAGAACAGTTCTCCTACCGGCTCGCTCACCAACTAACTGGATAAGATCCCAAAGAGCACCAGAGGTTTAAGTTTCTGAACGAGAGTAAGAAGAGCCGACTCCATTTGCACAACTCTGGCAAATCATATTCTGCAGCTCCCTGAGTTGGAGCATTCCGGCAAGCTTTTCACCATGTTCCAAAATAATTTGCAGTGACTCTCCTGCTTGCAGGAAAAGAAGTTTCCATAAAATAGATTAGGTGCATATGAAATGATGCAAAAGCTATTTGCAGATTTGCTAATTTTGTGCTTAGATCAGCAACAATACAACAACAAAGTCAGTAACAGATAAATAGACTTTCATATGATGAATGACCACATGAAGAACTAACAGCAGGTGGCTGCAGTCCACAAGAACCGTGCCATGTACTTTTGGCCATATTCAAACATTAGTTCATCTCAGGCAGATGTTCCAACATATTTATAAAAGTTGTCAATACCAGACCTGAAACCTTTACGAAATGGGGTATTTGCACTTTCCTTGGATGGCTAATGTGAACATGGATTTTAACCGACCCTCAGTTATGAAAGCTTCCAACACCAGTTCTAGGTTTCACCACAGCCGAGGTATCATTCGAAATTCATCATCTTAACTTTGACAGAGAGGGTAACTTAAAGTATCAGCACGATCTTGAATCTCAAAATATTCCAATCTAGAAAATATAAATGAAAATTTTCTTAACCCCTAATATTCGGCATCTCCCTTTCTCAACTTAAGCTATGAGGAATTGATAAGCAGAGAACTGAATCATACCATAACAGGAGTTGAATAATTGGAACAAATTTCCTGGATGAAAGACATACATCTCCATAAACTCAAGCACACAAAATACATGCAACTGAGTTATGATTTTCTTCTCTTACAAATATCTGCACTTGATTGGCTAAGTGGAAAATGAAACTTTTTTTTTGGAGGGGTGGGTGGGGGGAGGGAAGCCCATAGCTGAAAAGTTGGAGTAAAGAACAACGCCTGTTTATTGGCAGTTTTCAGTAAATTCCCTTTAAAATGTTGGTTTGCATTTGGTTTTCAATCATAACCCAGCTCCTCATTTACCATGACTGTTGTATACTCCAATAAACATTTTGATCAAATTTCAAGCTTTGAAATTCTAGGTTCTATTGAAACTTATCTTAGGCTTTCAAAATGTAACTGAACTCAATTACAATTTGGGCTAAGTTTGGTCAAAATTAATACATCAATAATCACAACCAAAAATTCAACTTTTTGGGACATCCAAAAAAAAAAAATTTCAAGTTCCATCATTAAATCTTCAACATTGTCAATCCTAAGAAGAAATTTCAAAGTTCAACCAAAGAATGACTGATTGCAGCGATAAACTCACTTCATCAATCCACGACTTAACAAGATAATCCATATCTATAGAGGTTCAATCAACATGAAGTAATATACTAAAATCTAAAACCCAAACATGAGGAAGACACAAACATAGTAACTATAAAAGAAGATCTGAAACAAAAACTAGTAGTCCATGGGGATAACTTCTTTAAAATCCAGCAAAAGAGGGAGCCACAGGTTTGGGTGCACAAGAGAGGGGAGAGCAAGAGTGGAAAGGAAGAGAGAAGAGGAAGGAAAGGTGGATAGTGGGCTGCTAATGGTGCAAGCAAGAGCGGGTAAAAAGGAAAGAGAGCAACTTTCAGAAAATGTGTCCTATAAAAAGCTGCACTCAAGATCCAGGTTGGTAGATAGCTGGGATGGGAAGAATAGGAAGTGGATAGGGAGGGGGTTCTAGTTATATCACAGAAAAAGTATAAGAATAGACTAGGCACTAGTCTTTGCTGGTCTTAGCTGAAAACAAAATTTGTACTTTTAGTTATTCAGTTTACAAGCTTTAACCAACCTACACCAGATTGTAAACAACCATTATTTTGGAATGCTCAGATCATTTCCACTTGACCATAACAATTTAACCTAATTAATTCAACTCGACCAGACTCTTGTTGAGAACACAATTTGAGATCTCCTGTGTAGAGTTGTTCCAATGAACTGCGTCAAACTGGAGGGTGAACATTTTCCTTCTCAGAAATATTGTTGAATTTTCTTTCCAGTTACATCTTGGTTTAAGTATAAACTATAGTCATCTACAATCCCCAGAATCTACCTTCAAAAACAATTTGCAAAGCCTAACTAGAACAAAATTTACTCCCAGAACTAGGAATGTGCAGAAAACTAACTTCGTTTCTTTTAGGATGATGCAACGGATCATGGTGCACTGACGTTAATCCTTTACTTAAGCTATTTTTTTGGCTAATACCCAAAGAACAAAACAGACTTAATTAAAGATCCGGATACTGAAGGGTTCAATTATTTAAAGCATTCATGACAACAAAATAGCACATGGCCCAGTGGAGATCTTTCTTTCAAAGGGCTCTATATAGACAGTTATCCAAACTCCGCATACATCTAAAAAAGTTTCTGCACTTCTAATGGATCAACAAAACCTTCTAAGATGAGTGAATTCCTTTTCCTTCAATCTTAATTAGTGCATCAATTTGTTAAGGATGAAATTTCACATTCAAGGTGCATAAGAACGGGCCTATAAACAGAAAAAGAAACATAAAGCTATAGGAAGTATGATGAGAAAAGTCATCATACTCTGTTTAGTACACAGTTCCTCATGACACTTGGATAGAGCTAGGAACTGAAGATATTTCTGATGCTTCTGTTGCTTCTCGATGAGCTGGGTTGACACAATTGACAAAGCCACAATCTCAACTCCCCTGGTTGTTGTCCAATGTTTGGCTAGGGTATTCACAATTGATTTGCTCATCCTAGTAAAAACATTTGTTTCTTCGTCTTGAGCATTTCAATGTGCAATTCCAGTTAAGGGTGCCCTATGTCTATCCACAGCATCCCATGCTTCTGAACTAGCCCTTCAAGGTGGGATATTGCCAGAAAATGAGATGTTTTTTCTTTCTTCGTGTGATGATCTTTCATTTGAGCTCCCTTTGCGAGACAAACTTCGCTCAGGTGGTTCAACTCCACCAATCAAAATAGCCCTCTCAGGAATTGCCCAGATTCCAGCTTTCTCAGTCAATACAGCCCAAGCTCCATCTTCACCATCATCCAAAGAAGGGAAAACAGCAGCATCGAAAACCTTGCCAGCATCATAAGGCAGGTCAAATTGGTAGAGACGAGTAGAATTTCTCCAGTAATGCGACACAGTTGCAGTTCCATCACCAGAAAGTATAATTACCGAACCAGCTGGATTGCCACCAATCTTCAGCCTCATCGAAAATAAGAATTCCTCATCTTCTACTCTTGCTTTAGGTATTATTACCTGGATCGGGGGCTTCTTTTCCAAAACCCTCTCTGATGTTGGTTTAACATTTTCCGTCGAAATGCTCAACCCGGACCTATATTGCATGGTCAGAAGTGAATATTCGGTGGAGCTTGAACTAGTGATTCGATCTTTGCAAAAAATAGCAATAAGAATAGTGATAACCTTTCCATCATTGTCAATTTGCAGATCCAGGGGCCAGATCATCTTTTGCCCAGCTAGATCCTTCTGGATACCCAAAGCACCATCAGTGCCTACTATTTCATGTGACCAGAGCTTGGATACATTATAATCAGGTGTAAGTTTAACACAAAAACACTGTATCTCACGATCTGTCAATAAAAGAAACTGTCTTTTAGTTTCACTGAATGAATTAAACTGCCAAGTCAATGACCTAGGGTACCCCTTACTTCCAACTAAATGGCTACTATCACCACCTGAAGAGGCTGTACCTAGCATGTCCTGAAAAATTTTTTTCCATTCAATAGCAAATGGGCTGCAGAAAAACTGCCAAAGATCGCCATTGGAACTACATGCAAGGGAGACACAAACATGGTTGGCACCTAGAACAGGAGTTGCAGTCAAAGAGTTTAAGGAACTCAATCCTGTAATAGAACTCCCCTGCTTAGTACGTTGCCGTTGCTTATTATAATTGGCTTTCCCATCACCAGGCAAAAGTAACACCTCCAACTCCTCAACTGAAGCAGAACTAACAACTGGAGCACTTCTACTTTCAGAGTAGATCTCTGGCCAGTATACAAGAGTTTGACTTCTTCTATTGCATACAATAATGCCAGCCGAATTACACTGTGAGATCAATTTGTCACTATTCCTATTTAAGCAGTCCCAATTGAGGATACAAACTAACCAAGTGTTAGAATTGAATGCATTTCTGCTGGAATCCCTGGTTTCAAAATTACTAGAAGGAAGGTCAAGAACAACACAATTCCTTGAAGCAGTGGGAGAAAAGTAATTCCAGACAAAGAGCCTGTCTCTGCATATAACCCAAGCCAGAGATGTTTCCTTGTCCATTCCTCCAGATATGGACATCTCACCTGCCAGAAGAAATATGTCTGCCTCAAAAAAGGAATGCAAGAAAATCATCCAATACCTACAAGCTGAACAAACTGCACAAACCAGGATACTGTTTTTGCACTAAGGCTGCTTGTTGTTCATCACGTACAGCTAAAGGAAACTCTCCAACATACACAGGTTGAACTAGGTCCACATCATCTCCTTTTTCATTCTCTTAACTGGTGGAATCCTGTAAAAATCAATAGCCAAAATAACTGATAAAATCCTTTCCATGCATATGTTATGAAGCTGCATTTCAAGCTCCCACAATGAAACCATCCAAGATCACATAATTGACACACTTATATTTGTCTAGAACAGTATGTATGACACTTCAGATTCCAACCAATTACATAAATAAGACAAGAAGAGGGAAGCACCTTGCAAACAATTTGTTCAACCACAGAGCAGCTAAAAGAAAAAAGATACAAATTTACACCAAGGCTGTCTCAGTACCGAATCAACAAAAAATAGCGCAAACAGCGAACTTGGAACCATAATTTAGCATTCAAACTGATTCCTGTACAAAATACACCAATACTGCATGAAAAAACAAAATAAAAAAAGATACTCTCTATACAACATTTAGCACAAATGCCCTTCAGCTCAAAATTGTGCCCTCTTACCTCCAAGCACACCCTATTGAGAAATTTGGCATGGAAACTAATTGAGCACCAATTTCCCATATACAAGTAAATACCCAGAAAAGAAACTAAAATCTTTCAATAGCATTAGTCAATATCAATTTATAGCAATAATTAAATTCAAAAAAGATAAACCAGAAAAAAAGACATAAAATAAACATGCTTACATTTGTCAAGAACCATCTAATCCAGATCACAATTTAAAAATAAGACAAGAAGCAGTAAAAACCTTGAAACCTTCCTCCACAAAAAAGCAGCCAAGAAAACAAGCCCCAGTTGTACTGAGGTAGTCCATAGAAATCTAAGAAAATTTATTCAAATGGTGCACTTGGAACCCAAATTACCACAATTCTAGATTATTTATCAAAGAGGGGCAATTAAACATATTCCTGTATACACTGTACGGATATCACGTGCACAAAAAACTAAAATTCTAAATTCAATACACAAATAATCACAAATGCCCATTGAGTCCAAAATTGTGCCCTCTAACCTCAAAGCGTACCCTTTTCAGAAATTTCCAGGACATCTAATTGAGCACCAATTTTCCACATATAAGCGGATGCCCAGCAAAATTAACTAAAAAACTAAAACCTATAACATCTAGTAGTCAATATCAATTTACAGCAAAAACTGAACTCCAAACGAAAAACAAAGAAATTCAATAATCCTACCGGGCAAGGACAGAGAGGCGAGACGCCCAAGGAGCAGGAGTGCCAGTGGCCGGGCGATTGGGAATTACATTGCTATCTTGAAGTGGAGTTTTGGCGATGCTAAAGAAGAATCATTACTCTTTTCTGTTGCATTTTGATCCTTCCGAGCTGCTGCTGCCGTGTGAATATGTAGTTAACCCGCCTGATTTGAATGGTTTTGAAAGTTTTTTTTGCAAAAAGGATTATTATTACTTTACCCCCTCAAACTATATTAGTATTATCAATTTACCCCATAACGTTATCTTTTAGTCATTTCACCCCATAATTAATTCAACTCAACATATTAAGAAATTTTGGATAAAAGTATTCTTTTATTCTATAGTGTTACCATATCGTTATTATAATTTTATCCCTTTAAATTATAGTGATACAATTGATTTAATTCCTAACATTATTTTCTAAATATTTTAGCTCATCGTTAATCTAACCAGTATGGTCAAAAATTTTAAATGTATTTACTGTTTTTTATATATAATTAAAAGAGCAAATCTTATACACACTGATAGTGTATACACTATCATCGTTAAATTCATGATACATGTGCGAAAGTTAGATTTCAAATTCAAATTTTACATAGTTGTTATTCATTCGATGCTGACGGTGTATATACTGTTAGTGTAGGAAAAATTAATTCTAATTATAAATAAAAAGTTGAAATGGTTACTCTACCTTAGGTAGAACGCGAGGGACAGTTTTGACATTTTACCAATCTAACCGTGTCTGTTCACCCTGATCCGTACGGAATTAGCATTTGGCCAAAACACAGAAGTTGTAGTGCTATGTTTTAGCTTTCCAACGACCCTGAAAACGCCTTAATCGGACTTCAGTAGCCTGAGTTATTGTCATTTAACCATAGTGCGGTTAGCTAACCTGTTTGAGAGATTCTGGTTTTGTACATTGAAGTTTTGACCTAACTACACTACAAACTGGATTGAGTGGTTTTCATCAAAGTTGTAGGTCTTTATCTTAGCTTCGAAACAGTATAACTTGCACCCCGATCCGATAAGCGTAGCCTCGATTGTGTCCGTTACGCAAAATAACGTCAAATCTGTTTTTTGTTTCTTGACTCAAACTTCATTTCCACACATGTTCCTAACTTGATTTTGTACTTGTATGACTTTGAACCTATTGAACAGCTATTGAAATGAAATGATTTTGTGTGTGACTTTGGGACTGATTGAGGAAAAGAATGAAACCATAAATGGCTGGAACATAGGTAAATTCAAAGGGCGTGCTGCCCAAATTTACACTCGGGGATTAGGAAGAGACACTTGCGACTTGAGTAGGGCTTGAGAGCGAGTACCACTTGAACCATCTAGGATATTCGAGTTTTCTTTATCAAGTTATATAAGTTAGAACTTGGCCGAACTTGTACCCTTGGTAAATGAAATCATGACTACTAGGAATACGTTATCCTCGTACTTTCGACTCAAATGGTATTTCCAAATATAAATGTTACAAAATTTCATAGTTTGAAAAGCAAGCAAGTGTTTCACGAATATTTTCCAAACGAATTTCAATTACTTGGTTCTTATTGAACGAAACATTTAAGTTCCGAACCTTAGTTACTTTTCAAAGTTCTAAAATAAAGTTTTATCGCAGATTTGGACTCCAAACCCGGAGTACAACCCCGACGTGATCACTGAGGCACTACAATTTGGTGAGTGCTTCCAAATATCTAATTGAACCTGACATTTGTGTGTAACACTTGTCCAATGTGATTACATGATATATATGAGTGAATTGATAGGGCAAGAGTATACTTTATCGCACTTACCCTAATATGATTTGTTCTTGTTCATCGATTGCAATTGACTTGCTATACATGTATGTGAATTGTATCTTAACTGAAATTCCAGAAACCCTGTGGCTAGTTAGTCGAGTCGAGCCGGTAAGGGTCTGGTCGATTAGATAACCAACCCTGGGTAGTTATTGATGTCGAGTGGAGTGTTATCTCTTCGACTAATCGGTATACTCGAGTATTACCACCAATGTTTATTGTAGAGTTCGGCCCGGTAAGGGGTTTGATCGGTGGACGGAGATTGGAGTTAAGTGGTGTTCTACTGGATTCATTTCTTACTTGAAAGTTGACGGAGTATCAACTACCAATCGATCAAGTTATGGTGGAGCCGATATATGAGCAACTGTATCCTTATATATGAAATGCGGAAAAATTTATTGTTTGGCTATATGAAGTGTTGTGACTCATTTCTTGACTTGTTTTACTCGTTATTTCACTATTATGCTACTTTTGCTTTCTTTGATGGACAATTTGATATTTGGAACTTCACTGAATTTTAGTTCACTCCTTTAGTTTTGTTTTTCTTACAGAGGTATGAGCGGGGGCGTGAGACGTGTACAGACTAGCATAGACTAGATGTTTTGACTTTTGACTTGTACTCGCACTATCACTCGATTAGGATGACTTGTAATTGGATTGTATATACTTTGAAATATTTTGGGTGTATAGAAGCTTTATATCTTGATTTGTGCATCGATGTATATTTTAAGTTGAATTGCGATGTTTTTTTTTTTTTTTTTTGCCTATGGATGAATGTGTGAGGTACGAATGAGTGAGTCCTGACGAGACCTGGGCAGGCGGTCCACCAAACCCTTTGGTACGCCTTAGGGGGAGGTGGGGTCGTTACAAAGATCATTGATTTTCCTAGTCAAAAAGTCAAAATACAGTTGCCCAAAATTTCTGTCGAAAGTTGAAATAGGGCATTGACTAGTTAGGGGTATTTTGATAATTTCTTAACCTACAGAGATCCAAATGAGATTATTGTTGATGCATTGGAAAGCTAATTCAAAGGGCTACATTTCATGTTTTGCACAAGACATAATTTGACTTTCATCATCAACAAAATTGCAGTTGAAATTGGTCTAAAAAGCAGAGCAAAGTTCAGATTTGAGCTAAAAGTGCAAAACTGAAGAACATGAAGAACCGCGAGATCGTGGATCCCTGAGAAGCTTCTGCAAGTTGATTCTGCAACTTGCACTCGTTTCACACTGTTTTGTGGATCAATTTTTTTGATAAAATACGACTGAAACTCGCTAAACTTGAGTTGGAAAAGTTGAAAACAACTTTATGACCACATAATGAGCACATTTTCTCATTCAAAAAACATTTATAAATATCTCTTGTATCTCATTAATTTGAGCATCTTGAAGCACCATATAGCATCTTGTAGTGTGAAGTAAAGTAGAAGTAGAGACAGAGGTAATTTAGTTCTAGCTTCATATTGAAAGTTTCTTTCTTAGTTTAAAAGCTTTGAGAGAAAGGTGAAAACACTCTTATATCAAAATTATTTGAGAGATCAACTTATGAAAGATTTCAAGGATTCAACCTTCAAGACATTGAATAAGAATTCTTCTTCCTAAACTTTGTCTCTTGTTCTTATTTGTTATACTTTGTTATAAGTTTGTTTCATGTTTAGATATTTTTAATATGATGTCTAGCTAAACTTTTTCATATTCTAGAGTGAAGATGAACTTGTTATAGTTTTAATTTGAAGTAGTTGGGAAATGATTATCCTTTCTCATGATTTGTTAGTTTGAGAACTTGTGCTTATACTTTATAATTGTTTGGCCATCAATTGTGAATGATTTGATAATTGTTGAGTAATAAAAATTTGCTTCAAATAGATCTAAATTCTTAAATACTAATCTTATTCTCACGAAAATAATGAATAACTTCATTGAGATTATTTACTTGTTTCTTATCTTTTCTCAATGAAACTAGGTGAAGGATAATTCAAGAAGTTAAATAAATTGGCAAAAGCAATTTCTAGAGAAATTAGTCAAGATGGATTCTCTTAAAAATTTTCATTGGCGAAAGCAAAAACGTAGATTTTGTGAACCGTGCTAGTTGAAAGCAAAAAGGTCTAGTACCCTCTTCACCATTCCCCGAGACATCCTCAAAATGTTACCAAAAGGGGATAATGATCTGAATGGGGTTGAACTGTAGCATTGGGGTAAACCATACTCCATCGGTCATTGCAAAAAAACTAGAGGTGGCAAAATGGGCGGGATAGACCGGATTTACTTGGGTTTGAGATGGAATCGAGTCATATGGATTTGCGCCCAACCTTACCCATATGTGTTTTGGGACTAACTTGGGTGGGATCATTTTGGGATGGGTTTAGATTGATCCCGCCCAATATCCAAATCTATTTTCTACATATTTTTTCCTTTAATTCATTTTTTATTTTTATATAATTTTAATATTTTTTATTTATTAAATTTATTTTAGTTTTATTAAATAAATATCCAAGTGCTTTATACTCAGAATTCCCACCAAAAATTGGATTAACAAATAAAGGAAAAGATAGATATACAGTCATATTTCAACATATATCAAAATGGCTAAGATACTTAGGGTGTTGAATATTTATCCTCATCATTGTCCAAGGATGACAGGTCTAAACTGACTGAAATGCTAGAAATTCTTGTGGATAATGATTAGGAAGACTACTAGATTATATTCACTGGTATGACTATAAAAATTGTTAAAGATAATTTTTGAATCCTTGCTATTTGAGCCCAATAGGTACCCAAGTATTTCCCAAAATTTTTCATCAATTAATGGGTACAATTGGGATTTGTCCCATTTTAAACCCAATATCAAATTCCAGTACTCATCCCGCCCAAAGTCTCCATGGGCATGAGTAATCCATTGGGACTTGGGACAAATTGCCACCTCTTAAAAAAAACCCTTTAAAGTCTCTTATTTAAATTTGCTTTTCTTTTCCTCCGATTATTCCAAGTGTGCACTGGGCCGAAAACCACCAAATCAATCCATTTATATAGATTGGCTAGGTTCATCAGTACATGTTGTATCAACCCCGCCTCCCAACTTTGCATCCCCAGTCAAAATATTATTAAAATATCCCAATATCAGCCACGACAAACTCATTTGAAATCCAACGTGGCCTAGATATTTCCATGGCTTTCTTCTAAATGCCTCGTCAATTGAAGCATACGCTGCAAAAATGAGCCAATCCGTTCCTCCCTTCACTCTACCTATCGCGTTTATCGCTTGTTCACGAATAGCACCTCTAGCTAAATCAGATACCGATCCCACAGTATCCAAATCCCACCGGAGAAGCCAACCGCTTCAGCACTGGCTAAATTTGAGAAATGAAATGCTCTCAAAGGTCCAATCTGCTTTATACTTCAAGCCGTGGTCTTAATCAAAATTAGAATATAAGGGTCATGAGTTATGAGCGTTTCCCTTAGATTTCTTTTGAACTTTTTTTTTACAACACCTCTACTCTTCTAGTAGATTATTCAGCATCAGTTAAAGGAAATAAGACAATGGTAGCAGCTTAAGAGCTTAGGCCATTCAGCCTTCCCTGATCAGACTCCATACCCAAGCAAAACCTCCAATCATACTAAAGGACAAGCCTCCATCTCCTCCACTGAGTCCAAGCCGATTACAAAATTTTCCCCAGCAGCATCTAGGCTCATGTCTACTTCCGTTAGTGCCCTCAGTTCCACCTCTTCCACCCTTCCCTGAAATTTGTTCAAATCTTTGACAACATGAAAAAACATTGTTCAACTCTTTGACAACATGAAAAAAATCAAAAGCTCCGCCCTCCCTCTCTATCTAAGGGATGGAAGGGCAGATGCCTTTGGTGTCCCCCCCAATCAAAATTGGGACCTCATAATCACTAGCCAATATACTTTTCTCTCATGCCTTTCTTCGTTCAGGATTCGATATTCTGGTGTCCTAGGCGTAGAGGAACCACACCAATCCATCCCGAACTTGGTGGTTAAACTCTACTGCGGTGACAATACTGTAGGGGAGGTCCTGCGGAAAAATAGCCCGACGCCAGGATGATAAAAAGTTTAAGACCTCTCATTCTTATTACTTTTTCAATATATGAAAACGAAAAATGAAAAAGAAAAAGGTCGTCTTATTCAAAACCCCAATTATGACATCCTTTATCTCCCACTTCACACCTCGGAACGCATCGTTCTTATAGAGATAAACGTGCTTTCACATCTTTTTAACCCGAAATGGCTGGGGAGAGGAGTCCCTTTTTTGAGGGTACTCCCGGTAACATATCCAGTGGAGACGAGGTGGGGCCTGTAGCTCAGAGGATTAGAGCACGTGGCTACGAACCACGGTGTCGGGGATTCGAATCCCTCCTCGCCCACAACGGGCCCAAAGGGGAAGTACCCTTCCTTCTGGGGGTAGAATGGTGGGGATAGCGGACCAAAAGCTATGGAACTTGGGTGTCGGTCTTTTGTCGAAATGGAATGGCTTTTCTTTTTATTTTGTGAACGGTGGAATTAGAGGTGTCAAAATGGGTGATTTGGGCGGGTTTGGGTTGGGTAAAATAGGTAATGGGTATAAGTGAGTCAACCCATTTATACCCATCTAATTAGATGGGTATAAATGGATAAGTCAAAAAATGAATTGGGTAACCCAATTACCCATTTATAACCCATTTATTTTAATTTTTTGTAAACTCACTTAAATTCATTTTTGCAAACTAAGTTATCAATTTATACCGCTCTTTGTATCCATCATTAGTTTTAAATATTTACTTGTAATGCTCAATAAGCCTAATTATCAATTTTTTTTCATTTATACTTTATGAAGCAAATTTACATATTATTTAATAATTGAATAATAAGAATATAAAAATTTGAACTAAGTACTATAAAAGTTAATATAAAACTTAAACCAAAAATTTTGAATCCTTAACATTATTTTCATATATAAATTTAAAATTTCATTTTAGAAAGATAAGAAAAGAGTCTAAAATTTATCATAAATTGGTAATGCAGACAAATGAACAAGTTAACAAACTAAGATAAAATAAAATAATAAGATAAAACCAACAAATAATAATAATAATGAAACAAAAGTAGTTAATATCATGACAAAATGAAAATTTTGAAAAAAAAAAATGGGTGGGGGAAGAGAATTCTAAATGGGTTAATTGGATTTAATGAGTTACCCAATAATACCCATTTAATAAATGGGTATTATTGGGTAACCCATTTATATCCATATACACAAATTTAAGATACCCAAACCCATCTATTCATGGGCGGGTATGGGTAAATTTAGTTAAGTGGGTTGGTTTGCCACCTATAGGTGGAATCATTACACATAATATGCCCCGACCCCATCAACCTATTTTTTTGTTTTACGTTCCGTAAATCTTCGTCAGCCAGGCTTGGCTTGGGCAGAATAGCAAAGCAAGTACAAGTATTAGTAGCAGAACAAAAAAGCCTTCTTATATCTCGCGACAATTGTGACCTCTTGGGAGAATCGATGACTGCATCAAAGATGTAGTGCTAGTACTAGTACATCTTAGAATTCTTAATTGTCTAGTTGTAAATAGCCCCAGGGCTATGAAACAAAGGATTATCCCGGACCTACACCGAGGTATTAATGGTGATTTTCAAATCTCGCAGAATGTGATACGATGAGATAGAATGCAAAGACAAGGAACGGGTTACCTACTCTTAACGGACAAAGCGAGCCCCTTTATTCTGAATTAAAGAATTCAGAATAAATCAAATCTTCCCAAGTAGGATTCGAACCTACGACCAATCGGTTAACAGCCGACTGCTCTACCACTGAGCTACTGAGGAACAATGAGAGATTAGATCTCATAGAGTTCAATTCCTGTTCTCAACCCATGACCAATATGAGCTAGAAACTTCCTTCGTAACCCCCGGAACTTCTTCGTAGTGGCTCCCTTCCATACCTCATTTCAGAGGGAAACTCAATGTGGCTCTATTTCATTATATTCCATCCATACCCCAATTCCATTCATTTAATATCCCTTTGGTGTCATTGACATAACAGATGTCGTTTCTAGTCTATATTTCTTTTCTATATATGGAAAGTTAAAAAATCATCATATAATAATCCAAAAATTGCAATAGAAAAGAAATAAGGGAGGTTTGTGATGATTTTTCAATCTTTTCTATTAGGTAATCTAGTATCCTTATGCATGAAGATAATCAATTTGGTCGTTGTGGTTAGACTCTATTATGGATTTCTAACCACATTCTTCATAGGGCCCTCTTATCTCTTCCTTCTCCGAGCTCGGGTTATGGAAGAAGGAACCGAGAAGAAGGTATCAGCAACAACTGGTGACAAGTGCCGAACCTGTGCAATAATAAATACTAAAAAGTCCTAATTACCACCACAATTAATTATAGAACAAATCCGAGTACTAGAGTAGGGACTCTAGGTGTGCAATGAGTTACTTGATTCACCCTGTTCCCGAAGAGTTTGCTTGATCCGATATACCAGATTTGTCTATACAAATATTAATTTTGCATACAATGGCAAGTAGGGTCGATTCCACAGGGAGCGGGTAGGAAATTATTTCTTTCCAAATCAATAAAATGGGGGATGATTATTAGGATGAAACTGAAAATAAAATAAAATAAATAGAATTCAAACGATAACTCCACAAGTACAATTTATTAAAAATAGCAATTAACAAAATTCTACCCAAAGGATCAACTACTCAGGTACGGTCCAATTAAATGATCATCGATGCAAAGATATTTCATCCATTCATCACTAGGTTAGTTATAGTTATCAACAAGCTCTGACAACCAGTTCTTCCTTACTTTTTCGACAGTCAAGGTACGACCATTGACTGCTTCTCTAACCAGATAACAATCTTAGGTACGACCGTAGGAATTTAATTACCCAACTGCATTAAAACTAGAAGAACCCAACCCTAACCAATAAACACGCTAAGAGGGTTTATTTAACCTAGATCTTACGCTTCCCCATCATAAAGCCAATTATGGTGATTGCCACGAGGTGTTAACTAAATGAACAATTACGGATTCTATTTAATTAACGTGGCAGTAGGCTATTAAATTAAATCAAATACCCGGCCGTTGATATTCAATTAATAAAATACCCATAAACAATTAATTCAGGAAATGCACGAATAGCAATAAATTGGAAGAAATAATGAAGATTCGATTAGATCTCATAGATATTATGGACCGCGCCCTCGCGTCAACCTTTGAGTAGAGGAGGAAATTAGCCGCTCCTCATCGTATCAATTTCGCGTGATTCAATTGATATCATCCGCACAATTACCCAAGAATCAATTGCCCAGAAATTGGGGAGGATGAATTAATCGAAGAAACAATCAACGAAAAACCTGGCTTCGTCTTGTATTGGAGCCGCAATTACAAAGCAAAAGCCAACGGAGAATTGTCAAAGGCGAAAGGAACGAATTCAAGAGTCAGAGTCGCATAAAGCAAAAACTACGGAAAAGAAGAAAGTCTCCAATGTCTAACCCAAAGCCGTAGAAGAAACAAAAGAAAAGCGTCTAACCCCACAATTGCAAAAAGTAAAACTAAAGCTAAAAGAAGTGATCCCCCGAATCTTCCTTTTTTCCTCTTTTTTATAGCCGCCGTAAGTAGTATTCCTCCCAGGAGGAGGCTTTTGCCTAAGGGGCGCTGATCCCACGCTTCAGGTTCACGTGGACCGGGGTCCGGTTTTTCGGTAACGTCCACCTTGTCTGGCGTGGCCACGCCCTGAAATGAGAAGTCTTCTGAAAATTTACCTCAAGATATCATTTTTAATGCTAACTACCTACAAGTCACACAAATATCAACTATGAGTGAAATTTCATTTCTTAGCACCATGAATAGCCAAAATTAGGACAAGATGACAATGCAAAATGTGCCAAATAACTGCTCTATCAACTGGTTTTATTACGGGACAACTCATGATATTCATATCGATCTATTATGCGCCTCTGCATCTAGCATTGGGTAAACCTCATACAATAACTGTCCTAGATCTACCATATCTTTTATTTCATTTTTTTTGTAACAATCACAAACACTTTTTTGATTATGGATCTACTACCCGAAATTTAATGCGCAATCTTAGCATTCAATGTGTATTCCTGAATAATCTCATTTTTCAATTATTCAACTATTTCATTTTACCAAGTGCAATGTTGGCCAGATTAGTCAACATTTATATATTTCGATGCAACAACAAGATGTTGTTATTTGTAACAAGTAGTTTTGTTGGTTGGTTAATTAGTCACATTTTATTCATGAAATGGCTTGGATTGGTATTAGTCTGGATACGGCAAAATCATTTCGTCCAAGTAGAACTGATTTTACTGCTTAGTATTGCAAAAGATTGCAAAAAATAATAGGGGAAGCGTTAATAGTATGGCACAAGAACGGTAAATCAGAAGCATGTACGATGGTTGTATCCAGTACAAGTTTTGTTTAAAATACAGAAAGTGACCCTATCCAATTTGGAGGGCCTATTTTCAGTAGCCAGGACTTCCAATGAGAACCATCAAGCAAAACCTAGAATTAGTTGTCATTGCCAAGAACTTCGACTTTTTCAGAATTATACACCCCACTGATAAAAATAACGTGTAGCAAATCGGCGACAAGATTATGCTTTAATCAAGCATTGAAGAGGAAGATCACAACTACATGCTATTACATACATATACATCAATACTACTTGTTAGCCATACTCATCAACAAAGTAATAATGGAAGAACCAAGAACTTGCTGAACTAGTTATTACTACATAAGCGCTGTGGACTGTTTCCACCCAATTAGAACTAATGTCAAACCTAGTTAAATAAACAAAAATCCAGAACCAGATAACTATGTGAGCAAGAAGACAGCTTCTAAAGACGAAACTTGAGCTCCATTTTCTCGACTGCAGAAAGTAATGTATTCCCTAATACCAAATATTATGGGCTTAAAGACCACATTTCACCTTGCGAATCTCATTGTCCACTCCGCTGCTAGCTCATCATGCTTGGATTTGTCTGTCAAGTACAAGTGGGCAATACCAGGAACAAGGGGTTTATCTGCAACCACCAACATATAATATTTCAACACAATATTATTTTTAAGATGAAGCGTATACATTGGACCTTGCGAATAAGCTAGGGCAAAGTGGAGGGATTTACATACAGGTGTCAGGATTAGTGAATATAGATATAAGCGCGCAAAGAACCTTTGAGATTGTCAGAGCTGGACTCCAATTATCTTTCAAGATGTCCAAACTAACATTGCCAGAAGAATCAATGTTGCAGTGGTAGATGCGAGTTTTGGACACTACCTGCAATCCTGATGTTAGCATAAGCATAGTAGAAATGTCAAATAGCAGTTATTGCAGTTCACACAGTGATCACTTGCACCAGGAAATTTTAGTTGAAAATAATGGCACATGTGAAATGTAGAAGGGTAACACTTCGCAGCATTTGAATCGTAGTTTACGAATCTGAGCCAGTTGAACTAATATGGATAGGATTAGGTTTACACGTATTCCAAAAACTTTTGAAACAACTTGAGCAAACTGTCCTCATTTTGAAATAAAATTTACTGCTCGATAACATCATGAAACATAATCATGACAATATTACAATTCCCTAGGGGCCAACATTTCATGCAAACAATCTGAAGGATAAAGGTGAAAAGAAGCATTGTGGCATTTTACTCCATTCTTGGTCTGCAGATTGCATGCAAGATCTAAAATGGTTGCTTGGTAAATCAGATGATTTTCAAGACATTCAACTCAGCTATCATATGCAGAAACACTTGCAAATATACTTGTCAACTTAATAATCTTTTTGTTGAGGAATTTTTGATGTACTGCAAATGTTCAACTCCCGAAAACAAGTGATGTAGTTAGGTATATAACCCAGATTTAAGAAAAGAATCTATCATATCGCATATTCAATCTTGAAGATCTTTTCCATGTAGAAAAAATTCTAGCTTATAGTGAAAATGAAATTAAATAAAAAAAAAGGAATTAGTGATCTTCAGTATTTCTGGTAGATATCAGCATACCTTTGGTGGCTTGAATGGATAATCACTAGGAAAAGTTATATCAAGAAAGAATATCCCACCATGATATGGTGTACCTACAGAAGAAAGGATATTCAATACAGAAGAAAGAAGTATATTCAGTTAAAGTATTATCTGCTCAAACACCATGGCTTAATTTTCCCACTTGGAAATAGACATTGCAAAGTTGAGTAAATTCATTTGGCACCCTCGTAATTTTCAAAATTTGCAGCTTTGCACCTCCAATCTTTACATTCAAACACATTGTCCCCTAACATTTTCTTTTTCTTCTCTCAGTTCGCCCCAGTAGTTAGAGCTCATGGAGTTAATTGAAAGCCACCCAATCATCTCTTGGCATAATTCAGAACTTTGCCATTTAGCACAAAGGAGAGGATTGAAATTGTGCAAAACAAAGCACAAAGGAAGGCATAAAGTCCTATAGCTCCTCAGTTATGCAGTTTTTTCGTATCTTAATCAATTTGGGCGTGCAACATAAGGATACATGGAAACTACGAGCCCCATGTAAACTCAATCATTGCAACTTATCCAACTTTACTGACTCCATCAAGTATTTGTGCCATATTTTCATGGTGTCCTAATATCAGGGATTACATACATCCGAAATGAAAAGCTTGATAAGCAATGTAGAAATTCTATAAAACACGAATAGGCAGTGTACTTAAGTCCATTCAATTTCAGGAAAAAAAAGTCCCTTTCCACACCTTATTGAACTACAAGTTGGCTTGTTAAATTCCTCATACTTAACAGTAAATTCTAGTACCCCTATAATTCAATGACATTTTCCAAAATAAGCCCTTGCAATAGAAAAATTCATGGATATTTAATGTCATTGTAGTAGGGCAGTAATTGTGTTTTGAGCACAATTTCATCAGTTCAAGTAAAGTTCCCAATCGTCTTGAAGAAGTTCAAAGAACCCTCAAGCATTGACCAAAACATTAGAAAACCCACAAAAAGATGAAATCTTGTACGAGCTCAAAATACTTAATCGCACCAAAATCCATAGAAAAACCAAAATCATGCTGTAAATTTGAATGTAAATGAGTAGAATGTAAAAAGAACGAGAGGCAAAAAATGTGAAGAAATGGAAGCAAACCAGAGGGGCCAATGAGAGTAGCAACCCAGTGGTAGAGATTGTCGCCTTTCGGGCCAGCGGAGCAGTCAGGAGGTGGGTCCATATTCAGCTCCGCCATTTCCCGCTGTATTCTCTTCCCAGAGGCGGAGACCGATGTTGTTGAGGGCCAAGACCTCCTTCCTCCTCCTCCGTCAGAGCTGCCACCACCAGCTACTATTCCTCCACCTCCTATTCTAATTCCACCTGAACTTGAGGTGGCCATACCAGCAGCACTGCCGCTTGTATTCATCAACACAATCAATAATAATTCACACCTGCCAAAATGCTGTATAATTTTGGATAAGAAAAAAAAATTAATAATATTTTTATTTTTTTAATAAATTAAATAACAAAACCAAAACTAGGAGGGGGGAGGTAAAAAAAAGGTACATAGTAAATAGCTAGTCCCCAAGATTGGGCTTTCAAGCATTTATTCAGTTATTTTTTTTCTTAGCTTGTTGGTTACTAGGAGGAGAACACCACGATTTGCGTAGTGTGATTTTCAGGCTTGTCCAGAAATGTCCAATTATTCAAATTGGGATATTAAATATAAAAAAGTTACATAAAGATGCACCAAAATCTTTAAGCAATGAAGAGAAGCCACAATTTCAGCCTAGTTGCTAAATGACAGTGTCATTTTTTGTTTTACTAACTAATTGGACAGCAATGGCAATGTCATTAGTTTGAAAATAATATATCACCATGTAATGCAGCCTTACATTTTTTATGTACACCAAAAATGTATTGCTCATGAATAAATTCAACAGGAATTCATGAACACTAAAATATGTTGGGCCAGAAATCTATATAATTGTAAAATGTAGGAATGGCTGCAGAATCGCAAGAGATAAAGGACTCAAAACGATCAGGATTGGAGAATTGTATATGCTTTCTTGTCCATGATAAGATAAACAAGCCATTATCTCATACTTAGAATCTTCTTAACACAGCATATACCATTTAATTTTTGTACCAGCAACTCTTAGAATCACAAAAATTAAACATAAAATCTTATAAACTAAAAAAAGAGAGGGAAGAACACCCCAAAAAAAAGTTATCTAAGATTAATTGAATAACAAAAAGTTAATTGAGATTAAGCATTAGAGACTCAGATTGTACATAATCTAAGCACAATAATACTAGTAAGGTCCACAAGTGCAATAGCGTGGTAGTTCCATTTTTTTATTATTTTCAATCCAACCAAATCAAACTAACTTTCACTAAACTTGATAACTCAAGCCAATCCCGTCAGAACAAAATCAACAAAAATTTAATGAAAGAACCGTACTCTAGCAAAAGAAAAAGGACAAGCAAGATTTATGTAAAGACATGAGCAAAAGGACATCAATTATACCAGTTTTAATTTGTAACAAAACAGTATCTTCAGAGTTCAAACTATGGTTTATCAAATGGAATAAAAAAGTAAAGTTGACTACATTGACAAAATATATATCCAGTCTAACATGAAAACTTCATGAAGAAATGTCATTGAAGTTGGCAATATCAAACTACATCCCCTAATAAACAACCAGAAAGTTGTGAAATTTGCTTGATTGATGGCTTGATTGATGTTCTTTAAGGATCATCATCATCACAAAGACAAGCTTCAAAAATAGCTTCATTACCAGTGGCACTGGTAACTAACCAGGTTGGCATTACCAACCAGAATAAATTTCAACAAAAGGCAAACTACAAATTGCCTAAGAAAACTAATTAGTTTATTTTCCTTCCAATCTTGAGTTGATAAACTAAAGAAAAGCAAATCTTGCAACCTATCAATAAGATTGACAAATAACCAAAAACTGAAAAACAAAAACAAGACTAACATCTCTAGATAAAGGGAATGAGCAAAACCACAAGTTGAACAGCAAATGTACAACAAATAATATGGCCAAGTTAAATTCTGCAAAGAAGTTGAGGGAGAGAGAAGGAAAGCTTGTCCAAGCACCAAGAGTTATTAGCCCCAAACAAATCAGCAACTAGGAGGTTTTCTTCTCCTTTATTTAGAGGCTCCTACATGAGACTTCTCAGAGTACCCGAAGGAAGCCATTTATCAAACCAAATTCTAATAGTGAGGCCATTTTTGACTCTCCATCTACTCCATCAACTCCATCAATTGAAAATTTGGAGATCCTCTTCTAAAAGTTTTGTTTGTAGAGCCCTGACACTGGAAAGAGTAAGACATCTGTTTCTAAAGTATTTTTATCTCAAGAAGGTTTGCCACTTTGTTGAGGAGACTTGATTGTTTGAGGCCAAGTCCTTCACAGTGCTTTGGCTGAGTGACATAACTCCAGCTTACAAGATGGAGCTTGTTCTTGTCTTCTACAGAAACCCAAAGGAATCTTCTCTGTTCCTTGTCAATTTCAAGACAAAATTCTTGGGGAATGGGAAACCTTGAGTATAGTGACTATATCACTACAAGAAACATTATCATCACTGACAACCAGCTCTTGCCACAGAACATGAAAAAGCCGTCAACTATTACCTTAACCAACAATTTCAGGGTCATCAGTAGATGTAAACCGTGACAACATCACAGCAGCAAAATCAAAATGTTCCTATTCTTAGCACCCAATCTTAAATCTGTTTTTTAACCCCTTTTTCCACACTCCATCTGTACTAAATATAATCCATTTTATCCTGTGATGGGCTATGCTTTTGTTTCCTAAAAGTCAATGCAAAACCAAAAACAAGTACACATGTAATTTGCATATAAACAGCAGTAATTGAATTGCAAGCTCGGTATATAAAGAAGTATCAAATTCCACACGTTGTTTGCTACAAATAAATCCACATACTCAACCGACTAATTACAGAAAATTCACAGAGAAAATCGAGAAAATTGATGATCTGAATTGGGGTACAGGACTTAATTGCACACACAACTCAAAAAAAACCCCAAAAAGAAAGAAATAATTGCACCCATAACTCGAACAATTGCCAAAAAAAATCGTCCAGAAATTTTCAGCCAAAAAAAATGGGAAATTGGGCATGAAGATTTGGGGAAACATTAGGGAGAAAAAGGAAGAGAAATGAGAAAATCTACCTTTTATTGCAAAGAATTGCAGCAGAAAATTTCCCGTTCAGTAACCGGAGAGGCAAGGTGAGCGGGAAAGACCGGGAGAGTAAAAGAACAGAGCCGCACTGCTTTGGTTTTCTTCTGTTGTCATTTTGAACAAAATTTTTTGGCTAATTCAGCCCACGCCACATTTTTTTATTCTTTTTCCCCCTTAGTTTGAACAAACTTTTTTGGTTCACCAAATCCCCCTTTTGGATAATTAGATTATTTGCGATAATTTTTTAAAAAATATTGTAACACTTTTTTTTATGTGATGTATATAAAATAAAGAGGTGGTTGAAAACTATATTGATGATAAAAATAAATAATTTTGGCAAATAATCTATATCCAAACAATTTTTGTACAAGTTTTACTCAAAAAAATTCTGTCAATTTCTTGTTTAATTTTATTTGAAGTGTAAATTTATAGAAAATGGCATAAATTGAGATTCAATATTTTAAAATTCTCTATTTTGGTTTTATTTAGCCAAATTTGTCACTCAACTTATTAAAACAGACATTCTTTTAATCGAAAAGTATATGTTTTCATTACTTTTTTTTTTTTTTTTTCATTACTTGAGAGGATAAAAATACAAGTTTTATTGGTTGAGCGAGCAAAGGTATACTCTTTTATTAGATAGCTGAGTTACTACATTGGTTAAACAAAAATCCAGTTATTAAATAAATGAATCTAAAATAGTTTTGTGATTGTTTTTGTCACTGCTTAAAATTTTACTTATACAATAGTAATCACTATTTTTTTATTATATAAAGAATAACAATAGACATGGTAAAATTTTTTTAAACTCACAAAATACATGTTAAACCCCGCCAAGACATCAACTCGACAAGATCA
Organism: Coffea arabica; assembly: GCF_036785885.1. NCBI lineage: Eukaryota > Viridiplantae > Streptophyta > Magnoliopsida > Gentianales > Rubiaceae > Coffea > Coffea arabica. Next base: position 5,619,538 of record NC_092318.1, on the reverse strand, counting down.
TTGGTCCAATGGGTCAGCAGCTGAACCATGAGTTCATTTTTTCAACCGTGGTTATATATTATAATAAAATAATAGTTTTATATGGCTTTTTCAGATTATATAAATGAAGGAAAATTCTATATTAAATGACATACAACTAGCGATAGAAATAAGTTAAAAGATGATATACCTCCTTGATTTTAGCTCCCAAGTTTTTTACAAGTTTATATGCTATTAGTTTTTTAACAACTTTTGCTACAAGAACCCCAAAAAACTTATCAAAATTTTTAACCTACACTTAAAAAAATTTTCCCTTCAACTTTTCTTCAACTTTTGTAATATACAAAAAATTTCCCTTCAACTTTTTTTCTTTTTCCTCCCTCACCCAACCCACCACGTTTTCTCTCCCTCTCCCTCACCCCCTCTCCTCCTCTCCTCCCCTCCCTTCTGCCTCTCTCCCTCCCCCGCCACCCTCCCCCTCCCGCTAGCTATGAAGATGGCTGTTGGGTGACCAGATCACAACTAGGGGGAGAGGGAGGGTGGCGGGAAAGGGAGAGAAGAGGGGGAGAGAAAAGGCAAAAAAAAAAATTCATGGCCGCAATTCTCTGGCATCGGAGGGTGACGGGGAGGGGGAGGAGAGGGAGAGAGGGAGAGGGGGAGAGAAAAAGGGACAAAAAAATTGGAAACATGGCTGCTGGATCTTCTAAATCAAAGGCAGAGGTGCATGGGGAGGGGGAATGGAGAAGAAGAAGAGAGGAAAGAAAAGAAAAAAAAAAGAAAGAAAAAGAAAAAAGTTTTTCATCCTAAAAATTTTTCTTACAACTTCTACAGTAATCTACAGTAAAGTTTTAAATAAACACTAAAAAAACTCACCTTCCGGGGTAATCATAATTTTTGTAGGTGTTGGGGATAACAGTTTTCCCAACCACATGCCACACAAATTTCACTTTCAATTTCAATCTGGGCAAGAATAGGTTGTCCTCAAGCAACTCTACTCCATTTCTGTCGCCCAATTCTGTTACTCCTCGATACATATCATTTTCAATATCAAGTCCACGGGTGCTTAATCCAAGTATGTTTTCCACATCGCTCTCCTTCACCTCAATGGAATAACCATGCACCATGCACGTTCAATCTCCTTCCACCCCAGATCAAAGTTCTTACCAAGCTACTGCAAAAAATTTCCCATCGATCTCCACTGCCTGCATATGTAACATGGGCCAATTCAAACTTTACAATTGCCTCTTTTTGCACGTCATTTTTTAAATCAACAACATTCTTTAGCTTTTTTTACGAGAATGATAACATTTCTATAACATAATCTATCCTAATTTACAGGAAGGGAGCCCAAAGAGGCTATGTATAAGGGGCTAGTAGGTATAAGGATCTGACTAGATCAAAGGGGTGGTCTGACACCTTCTTTGAATTTTTTTCATTGCAGATAAAATTTAGGGCAAATTCCACTTTACCCCCCTGTGATTTAGCTTTTTTTTTACATAACCCCCCTATGGTTTCAAAAGCTATACACAACCCCCCTCATGGTTTGGATTAAAATATCAAAGTGACGGAAATGATCATTCTTAACGGAGTCATCTAAAATGTCAAAAATACCCTTATGTAAAGTTGAAAATTATTTATTAACCAAGGGGGTTATGTGTATATTTTAAAAATCATAAGGGGGTTATATGGTAAAATATAAAAATCATACGGGGTTAATGTGTCATGTATTTATAAGGGTAATTTCGACATTTTAAGAAGTTCCGTTACGAATGACTATTTCCGTCACTTTGATACTTTAATCTAAACTATGAGGGAGTTATATAAAAAATGCTAAATCACAGGGGGGTAAAATATAATTTGCCCTAAAATTTAAATCCTCGATCTACAAACCCAAAGAGGGATTTAGTTCTTTTTTGATGGCCTTCAAGCCAAAGCTCAGTGGTTAACATGCTTTAGTATATATGTCGAAAGTCTTTCTGTGTGCTGGTATGGTGCCTGCATGCGGCAGACCAAACAAGAATCAATGGAATTGCCATGTAATATGCCAAAAAAGATGGATTAACTTGCATATCCATTCGTCTGTTGCTGTAGTCTTCTTGCAGGTTTACAACTTCCTTCGTCTCTGCCATCACTGTCGCCTTTGCTTTGCCACATACTCTATGGCACGGCAGCCTTTTCATGGAGATTTTTGCACCTTTGTACCACTCCATTTCTAGATTTACTTAATACAAATGAATGAATGATACTACTTGTTTCAACCACCACAGATTTTATATTTTATCGACATCTTTATATTATTTTCCTTCAACCCAATTCATTTCCTTGCCCATTCTTATTTTACACCGTTTCATTAGCCCATCAAATGACTCCCCAAACATTCCACAGAGGCTTTCTTTTCTTAAATGTGCTAAAGGATTTTAAAGTTCTTTTGAATCTTGTCTAGAAAGTTGTTCGTGAATGCTTTCTTCTGGATGATATGCTTCCATGTCACATATGGATTAAAATGCAGTAATTGAGCAAACGTATCATTTGCGTATCTAATAATATGTTTGATACCATCCTAATAAATTTCTATGCAGATTTTGCAAATGTTACAGTATTCCTACTACGTAGCTAATTGATGATGACTGTGATATGAGATTAGCATCAATTTCTTAAAAAAAATCATGTTTGAACTATGCATTACAATTACAGTATACTGTGAAAAGGTGAGGCATAACAATTTGGCTTGGTTCGTTTCAATGAAATAAACATTTTTTTTGAATTTACAAGATATTTCTTTTTGTATTTCTCTTTCAAAGCCCCTGCATTTTCTAAAGTCTATTAGTGAAAGAATGGAAAAACTATATAGAACTCCAGTCCAAAGATCAAATTTCCTCCTCCCACTCCCCCACCCCAAAACCTCCACGCCCCCTCCCCCCGCACCCCAAAATTGTGGTCCATATAATACAGTCACAGTAGAGTTTTCCCTTTAATTGTCAATGGTAATTGTATCATTTAAAATATTAACAAGCAAGCTGTTGGCCACCACCAAAGACTTTAAGTGTTGATAGGGTGGAAAGTCAAGGGTTCAAACCTTACCTTTCATCAATGTGCCTTTAGGCTGGTGGCCACCACCAACCTCTTAAGGTTTGGTGGGGTGGGAGGTCAAGGTTTAAAACCTTGCCTCCCACCAATTGCCACATAGTGGTTCTTTTAAAAAAAAAAAATCCAGACGGGCGCGTAGTGCACCCGTTTGATGCGATGGTGGTTTAGTCCCCACCTGCCCCTTATATGTCTAGTTAGGCCTCCCCTTAGATAGATTAGGATAGAGTATGATATAAATAAAATAGCGACGAATTGACAAAAAAAAAGAAGAAGAAATCAATGTGCCATTATATGTGGCTGCTTCTAAAACCATATAGGTGCATAGTGTATCCGTCAAATCCAATGCTGGTTCAGTTTCCGTCAGTTTCTCTAGATCCCGTTGGACCTTCCCTCCTTCCCCTAGTGTAGACTAGAGTAGGAGTAGACTAAGTTAGATATTACTGTCTGATTGGAAAAAAAAAAAAACACTTCATATCTGCATTGAAAGTTGTGTTTTGCACTTTATTGTATTAGTATTTACAATTACTGTTTTAGTGTCTACTTTTGCTATGCTATAGGCTAGAGCATGCACTGTATGGTACCATTGCAACTAGGTCCTAGAAATAATGTTTAGATAAAGAACAGAAAACTGGGCAAAGTAAATAAAACGCCAATCCATGTCCACAAAGAGTATCAGCTTCAACGACCTATAAGTGCACCCATCCGTAGGCTTAACTGCTTTTACACGTTTAAATTTACAGCACTAAAACAAACAGTTTCAGAAAAACACACCAGTAGAACCCAAGAGTGAGCTCCAAAAGGCTTACCAAGTTAATTAACAATAAAATTCATATAAGACCTGATCCATACAGAATGCTCAACAGTGCATAAGAGCTTCATTACAATTTCTATTGTTTTAGCCTTGACTAGGGCCACTACATAACTACATCCTTGTACACATTTGGTTGATAGCTAACCAACCTTTTATTGACCAGTATAACCAGCCGGAAACCAATAAGCAGCAGATGTTAGCATGCTCTTATAATCACATGATCCCTCTTCCTCTGAACTCTTAAAACTGCAACAAGTTACTGTAAGGAGGAGGATTTCGCTATTATGCAGCAGCAGTTTGAACAATTTGTTTCGCTTCAAGCATTTTCTCGTACTCTTCGATAGATTTGAAAAGTTCTGAAAAATTTCCTTTTCCAAAGCCTCCACATCCCCCCTTCTGATAAATTTTCCCCTCATCATCCTTCATCATGCACCCTATTCTCTGAATTATCTCTATGAATATCGTAGGTCTGCAAACAGAACCACCACAATAAAAAGTTTCTCAAGTAAGAATACAAGATTTACAATTTACCTCCCTAATATACTTGCAAGATTGTTGAAACTCTGCTCCCCTGGATCAGCATATAATGATTACAACATACAGTAGTTTATGTCATAACTAATATGGTGGGCTTTCAGAAATCTAGGAATTATTATTAATATATTTTGAAAGCTATAGAAGCTACAAGATAGCCTCCACTGACACGAATAAGAAACAGTTATCACTTCCTTTCAAGAGAAAAGGCCAAAAAAGTTAAGATACTTGTCTTCTTCCTCTATGGTAGCCAAGCGTTTCAATGGACAATGGAACTGCTGAAAGCCAGGAAAAGCAACTCAGGAAAATGAACAATACAGCAGGTGTGAAGCAGCAATGAGATGTTCTGCTTGTTTTATACAAAAGCAACTTAATTGTTTTTTGCATAAACATTGAAATGTTCTCATATACGAACTCACAATAGCCAACATGCATAGACTAACATATCCATGAAGACACGAGTACATGCATATAACCAATGTATTCATATGAATCACCAAGTATGAAGCATATGAGGAAGCTAGGTACCGGCAGTGTAAGCAATGAAGACATCCAACACATGCTTCAGTATTAGCATAAATTATGTTAAGAGATTAATACATTGATTCACACTAACAAAATGTTGACTATCAGTTCTAATGCTATATGGTACAATCCAACAAGAAATGAAACTAATGTCTCTTTCTTATTTCTCATAATGGATCAAGATAAGACTGCAGATAAATTAACCATACGAACAAACTTTTACTGATCTAAGTAGCAAAATATTGTAACGAACCATTTGGCATGCATGTTTGCTTCCTGTCACAAACAACTTCACCGAGACCTTCTCTATTAACACTGGCAAGTACGGTTAATGCACCTTAGGTATTTAGCAGATACTGGTGTTCTCTATTAACACTGGGGAGTACTACTAATGCAATTTTAGGCATTCAGCAGATAGTATGAGTACTAGTCATGTGTTTTTGGCACTCAGCAGGTACTGCATTAAGAACCAAACACAAGCATGAACTACACTAATATACACAAAAAAATGAAAATACTACCAATAAAATGAAAAGGGCAGCAGTGAATTGCATAGGTCCATCCAATTCAAAAGCAAAACAGGCCAAGTGAAGGAACACTGTAGCCAAACATTCCACTCAAAGATGATCAATAGTCAAGAAACAAAAAACTACCAAACATCTTGAAGACGAGAAAGCCTGAAAAAATTTTCGGGCAAAAATTTCCACATTTTGAATAGAAAATTTTGAACTTGTAAAGCAATAAATTAGCTTCCCTCAAAGCCAAACTCTTTACAGCCTTTAGATGAACGTTATATCTTGATTTTATCTTAACGCATAATCTTTTGAACCAGCTTCATATGCTGATCTTACCTCATCCCATCACCAGGCATTTAGTCAACATAAAAGTGTAAACTTTGTTATCTCCAAATATCTTCTGCAGCAATCTGTCTTAAAAGCTTTTCATTCATGACTTGGAATACTCTTTTATTTGCTTTTTTAGATAAGAAAAGAATACCTCCAAGATCCCCTTGTTTTCTACAACAAGGAAAAGACTCCGAAATTAATACAACCACTGCACTGTATAGAATAGGGAGCTAAACAATATGTTACACCTCCTTTCAAGCTGATGCTTGAACATTGCATAATGAGGCTACTGGTTTACCTTTGTCTGGATTGGAAGGAAATTTATTTACCAAATGTACCAATTAAGTACAGATTCAGAGTCTAAATGACGTACATGAATCCAAAGTAGGGGAAAAGAAACTAGATAGAACTAGTTGAAGGGCATGTTCAGATTATAGGTGGACTAGATATGATTGACAACATTTGTCCTGGACAGAAACAACAAACTAACTAAGTTCCTCATATCCCGAGGCATAAAATTTATCAAACCTACACTTACCTAATTCAACACAGAATCAGAGTAGAAAAGACTTAAAGGACACAAGACAGTAACGGGCCAGACAAACAACAGACTCTCAGTGGTAGTTAATATGAAGGTATCCTTCCATCATTTTATTCACAAATTGCTGTTATGTTAGAGCAGAAGACACCAGTTCTATAAATCCCAACGGAATTTAAACGCTTATTTATATCAGTGTGGACCAACACAAGTAGTACGCAAATCAGTTTTAGAAACTTGCCTTTATCAAGAAGTTAATCTAGTTTCCACTGCACAATAAATTTGATTAAACAAACAAGCCTACAAAAATGTAATTTTTCCAAAAAAATGTTTACTGTAAAAATCCCAGTATATACCATTTCCACAGTTATCATAAAAAACTAGTCCTTTCACTATAAAAAATAGAAGTCAATAACTTGCAGAGCTAATATTGATCCATAACAAATCAAAAGAACCAGAACAGGAATTCAGTGATTCTAAGCCAAATGAGTGAATAATTTTTTGCACATACCTGTCTCCAACAGGTTTGGTGAAAATCTGAAGCAGAGTACCCTGATCATCCCTATCCACCAAAATTCCCAACTCCTCACACTCCTTAATCTGTTCATCACTCAACACATCCCCAGCCCTGCTCTTCAAATTTCTATAATAAGTGGGTGGTGGCGAAGGCATAAACTCAAACCCCCCAACCCCACTCCTCTTCCTCATCTCTCTCAATGTCCTAAATATATTCTCGCTGACCAATGCCAAATGCTGCAGCCCTGCCCCCTCATTGTGCTCCAAATAAGTCTGTATCTGACTCTTTCTTTTGGTACCATAAACAGGCTCATTCAAAGGCAGCAACACATTCTCGTCATTATTAGCCAACACCACTGAATTCAACCCACTGTCAGTAGTCCCCACATCCTCAGCCGTAAATTCAGCAAAGTCATGAAACCCGGTAAACTTCTTCACGTATTCCACCGCAGGCCCGAGTTCCGGCACATTTCCAACCGCATGATCAAGCCTACGAATCCCATAATCCATTTCTAAATATGAAGTGCTTGAATCCTCAACTAACTCAAACCCAGGTAAGAAAAAGAAATTCCCAGCAACATCTTCAACATTTTTATAGCTAATTAAGCGCAGCACGACGTCCCCATATAAATGAATTTCAGCAAGAAACGTCGAATTATCAAGCAAAACAGGGGAAAAAACAGGTTTAGCCCCGCGAGAAACCGCGACAGAGAAGGCAGTTTCAACATCTGCAACCTCAATAGCAATAGCCCGAACTCCCAGGCCGTGAGTGGCCGTGAAGGAGCAGTGAAGAGCGGATGCAAATGAAGGAATAGAAGCCGAAGCAGAAACAGAAAGAGCAGTCGAATAAGGCGCAGTAAACAGAAACTTAAGGTCCCCAGAGCGAAGTAGATAGGAGGCATGCACAGAGTTCCCAGTGGAGAGGTCCGATTTCACAACGATCGGCATGCCGAGACCCCACGAGAAGCGGCGACAGGTGTTGGTGGCGTCGCCGCACCAGAACTCTACGTGGTGGAAGCGCTTCACGGCGAAGAAATCCGATTTGGGATTGGTTCTGATGAAGTTCTTGAAGCCCACAAGCTTGAAACCTGCTGAATTTGTGGTCTCATCAACTGGTTGCCCCGCCGTGTCACTGGCGGCTGTGGGAGCGGCCGTTTTTGTCACCATTTCTCAGGTTAGTTGTGGTGGGAAAGGAAGTAAAGTGCCGTATCCAAAAACTTAAATGAACTGGAATTGATGGACTCGTGCTTCAGCGGAAATGTCAGTATTCGAAAAGTGAGTGATGGTGTGGGGCAGTGGTGTTTTTATAGGCAACCGGATAGGGTTGCTGTGCACAAGCTTCTGTCCAAACTGTCCATATGCAGCTATTATTATATTTTGGACAGTAAATTATTTGGAATAATTTTTTAAAAAAAATATTATTTATAACACTTTTTTATGTAATATATATAAAATAAAAATATTATTAAAAAATGTATTAATAATGCAAATAAATAAAATTTTGTAAATAAACTATAATCCAGACAAAATCATAGACAGAGATTTGGGCTTGTTCTTTGTTTGTTGAATATTTTGCAAAAGAGTAAATATATGGGAAGTGATTGTGAAGAGATTATAAAATGAATGTAAAGAATAATAATTTTGGATTGAAGATAATTTGAAAAATTTTTGTAGTCTGATTTTAGTAGCACTTTTTTTTTATTTGACGTGTGTGAAATAAAAAGATAATTGAAAAATACACTTTGTGAATAATAAGATTTTTTTCCCAATTAATCCTATCAAAACAAACTCAATTTTAGTAGTTATTCTTTCGTAGATTCTGAAATTTAGCTTGTATGACTATGAAAACGTATTTAAAATATAAATGTGAAACTAAATGAGAACATTGCAAGAATAGATTATCCAAAATCACAATTTTAGAACCAAGTGAAATATAATGAGAATGATGAAGGCTTCTTTTAAAAAAGAAAAATGAGAGGGTACCTTGTAAAATTTCTATTATTATCACTTACTTGTCGGATTGCATTTATATTGGCCGAAACTTATTGTTTTGCCAAAAAAAAAAGTGACATTCAACTCTTATTTTAGTGTAATTCACGGATAAATTCATTGATGTAATAAAAAGTATAAATATTAATGGTTTGGCTAACGGGTTAAGAGGAGGCTTAGGTGTTCGTTTTTTAGAAATGCATAGTTAATTCATGTCATAATTTAGAAGGTTACACACGTGAGTGAGTGTGTGTTTATATGATAATTTAGACGTGATTTTGAGTGTGTTAGCAATTGCCTATTAGATATCCATTAAAAAAATCCGAATACTAATATTATGATTTATGACTGAATAAGCATAACTGGTATGGATTAATCAATGCGGGATAAAAAGTATAGTTCGAATCGGTATGACCACTTTTGGTTAGCTTATCTAAACTAGTGGGTGGGGTACACACTATGTGTGTGTATATTTTAGAAAAAAACAAATAATAGAAAAAGATGTAGAATAAAAAATTAGTTAAAAAGATTTTTAAGAGATGATGCAATGTTCATTAGTGATGATTAGTTATAAGACTAGGAGGTTTCAGATAAGATGAGATATGGATAATTAATGGTAAATGTTATAAGGGTATTTTTAAAAGGATAAATGTTAACACTTTTTGTTAACACTAAATCTTTGCTCACGCTTTATTAGATAGTAAATGTAAATGTTTTTCTTGGCATTTGTTTTAATCACCACCTTAGTTTTACCTTTTCAACCACTAAATTTGCCCCCTTTCGATGTTGTTCCAAAACCTCTTTTGTTCCTCGTTCGACCCATCCCCATCTCTTTTCTCATATTTATCTTTTGAAACACCCACACCCATAGTTGATCTCAGACCTTTCTCTAGACAAGTCCAAGTGAGATCCTAAACACAAGTTTTTTCCTTATCTTCCCAATGTCATCCTGCCCCTAGTGGGTGCTCCATGAACTTTTAAATTCAAACATTTCTATTTCATCCTATATATGCAAATCTATTAACAAAACAATGTCATCCTACCCCCAGTGGTGCCCCATGAATTTTTAAATTCAAACATTTCTATTCCATCCTCTACATGCAAATCTGTCAACAAGACTGCATGTGTGCCTCTTTTCTCATCTTTATCTTTTGAAACACCCACACCCATAGTTGATCTCAAACCTTTCTCTTATCTTCACTGTTGAATGGGTAATCCCAATCCAGACAAATTTCCACAGCTACCACATATAGAAATACTCGATTGACAGTAAATGTAGTATCTTTTTTAGCATCAGCTACCTCTTGTTCAGGTACCAACTTTTTGCACAATTAACAACTTGTTGTTTGGGTAGTGGCAAATGATCTTCGTCTGCATGCAACGCCTTGTATTGTGAGGATATTGCCTCTGAAGCCACGTAAGCCCAATATATGTCTTGACACAGCGTAAAAACGAATTATGCAAATTAATATCCTCTTCGAGTACAGAAAAATAAGAAAAATAAGATATCCATTAAAAAAATCCGAATACTAATATTATGATATATGTCTGAATAAGCATAATTGGTATGGATTAATCAATGCGGGATAAAAAGTATAGTTCGAGTCGGTATGACCACTTTTGGTTAGCTTATCTAAACTAGTGGGTGGGGTACACACTATGTGTGTGTATATTTTAGAAAAAAACAAATAATAGAAAAAGATGTAGAATAAAAAATTAGTTAAAAAGATTTTTAAGAGATGATGCAATGTTCATTAGTGATGATTAGTTATAAGACTAGGAGGTTTCAGATAAGATGAGATGTGGATAATTAATGGTAAATGTTATAAGGGTATTTTTAAAAGGATAAATGTTAACACTTTTTGTTAACACTAAATCTTTGCTCACGCTTTATTAGATAGTAAGATATGGCAATTAATTAAAGTAATTGTAGTTCATTAAAACGAGATGAACTAGAGGTAAATTTACATGTCTTAATTCATTCCACTACAGAATGCAATTTATATCGGTGCATTTACTTATTTCCTGATGGAGTTGAGGGGTCTATTTGTTTCTGCTATGGGAGAAGGATATGCATCCGCATGGATATACGGTTGGCAGCTCTGGTTGTCTGATTTTGGTGAACTCTATCATTATATCATGCGTGGAAACACGTCTCCAAGTTTATCTTGTTTATCTCATTTGTTGTGTAGGAATTGCATTTGAATTCTTTTGTTTTGAAAAAATTGACACAAGTCTACAACAGTCACTGGATAGCGACCTTTTGAGATGTAATAAGGCATCTCTCGATTGTTTCGTATATCACTGAATTATGACTAAGTTTGTGTTTTATAATGTCTAAAAGCAACTCCTAAAACTGCAAGAGGTGGCTAAAACACCTAAACCATGCGCGATCCAAAATATATCTTCTGAAACATACTGAAAAATACCTCCAAAAACACTTGATCCATACAGAGTCATTACTTAAACAAAATACACATTTTTGTTGCAATTCAAAAAATACAATGACATACATGATGCTATCGTTCACTTTAAGAAACGACTTATTATTTTCTGAAGTACAAAAAATAAATCAAAATCGCCATGTCCAAAGAGAGATACTAGCAACAGCTTGGTTATCAGAAGCGAGACCAAAGCTTCTAGTAACTTGGAATCATTCAAAACATTGTTTCTACTATTGAATTGCAAAATGTCTGCAGTATTTCATTGGAAAGAACCTTCTCCAATTCTTAGATGCTACATATCAATAGAGAAGCCTATTTATCAAAAATGAAAAAGAAAAAAAAAAAAGAGTACTAGGTGTAACTTCCAGACTAGAAGCAACAAAGTTTCAAGGAAAGATAAAAAAACCGTCAGTCTAAACTGGTTAAAGCAAATTAAGGGTCTGTTACCATTGCTCAAAATTTTTGAAAGAGAAGATGTACATTTCTATACAGCAAAACAGACAGTTGATTTTGACAACGTAGACTTAACAACAATTGCCATGCGCTACTTCAGAGAGAAGTTTGAGATGATACTGAATTAGATTTCGTTACTCTATCATACAACAAATGAGCTATGTTTGCTCCTGTAATTTCAATGAAACGCGCTGGATTTTCTTCACAACATTGTAGAAAGAGAATCTTCCTTTTCTTCAGGATTTTCAAGGGCCATAATGTGCACCTTAAATAAAGCTGCAGCTTTTTCCCTTTCTTCTAAGTATCCTAACTTGTCGTATACAATCGCCAACAAGTAAAACGCTTCACCAGCCAATTCATGGTACTGTGCACAAGAAGCAATGCCATAAGCGGAAGAATTAAGCTTAAAATATAAAACCCCAATTTCTAAACTAGGCCACATGAGCACCAATCAAAGCAGGTGCTTAAACATAGTCAATCAGTGGCAACAAGCCACGTGATTCCAAATTGGAACCACATTAATTATGTTGATTATAACTTTACCTTCAGTACTCCATAAAAGACATGGGCAATATTCTTGGACCTATTTGTGTAATTTACATACATTCAACACTGACGGTGAGGGTTTCAACTGTCTATGATTCATAAGGCATATTAGTCATCCATTAAAAGTATACAAGACATAGATGAACTAACTAGTTAACAAGATCCTGAGACAGCCAAATATTCACAATGTAGTTTTAAAAGTGCAGAGTACGCAAAAACCTAAACTATATGAAATCATTAGCATCCATCAATTAGCACTCAATCAGCGTTGATCTTTTAAGTTGTGTTCAATAATAATATTATTGGCTTCAAATACGGGGTCAATGATAACCATTTGAACAATACTTGTATAAAACAAAAAAGGGAGTATTCAGAAACTTAGTTATGCAGCACATGGTAATAGATACGATGGGTATCCAGCTTTGGTCAGGCTTTTGGCGTTGAGTGCCATGCTTAACTCAAGCCGACAACAGGCCAGTCCCAAGTTCAATGTACTTTTACATACAAAAATCAAACTTGATCAAATAGAACAAGAAGTCCTGCAACAGATTGCAGGTTGATCACAGGCTTGACTTGCGATAAAAGAGAATTGCAATTGGAACAAAAGAAGGCCCCAGATTTTCAGAACAAAAATATCCAGCCTCTCATGCAAAATTACTGTCACGGGGTAGATCAGCTGTTTACAATTGGCAAGAGGAGGTCTTCTGCTTTTACTATGGCAAAAGGTAGGTCTTATGCTATGTTTACTCAGAAAAAACTCATGTATTACAGTCAACAAGGAATTAAGGAGTACAACCAAGAAAGAAAAAGGGAATCATTCAAAATTTCTTCTTAAGTGTAAGAAATAGTTTTCCTAGGATGGATTTCATCAGTTTGAATATTTTGGGTCCTACAATTGAGATAATAATGTATGGATGATTCAAGTTATGAAATGTAGTTCACGAAGGACAAAATACTAACCAAAATTAAGGGAAGAGGTACACAGTCAAACAAACCAGTTATATGGAACAGATCCAGAATGTGGGCTGAATGAAAAAAAGTTAGCACCTTGATCAACGAAGCATGAATAAGACAGACTGCTCTATGCTACAGGAAAGAAGAGAGAAACGTTCCATTTGTGCAGGACAGACACTCAATTCACACCAACATAAGCAAATTGACCTTTCAATCTTGAAAAGATAATGAGCTAACCTCCAAAAGTTCAAGCGCTTCAGAAGCTCGCTTTAAAGGTTCTAGCACTGCCTCTGGATCTTCTGAGACTGCACATGTAATGCCATTGATAAGCACATGCTAAAGGCCAAAAAATATAGATTAAAAGATAAGAAATTAATGTCATTGGCCACATTTTTTGGAATTGCTAGGTCACTGTAGTCAACTATGGAATTTTAAAGATGTTTCCTTCAGTTATCTACCCCAAAGCCTGTTTCTTCCACCCCCCCCCCCCCCCCCCCCCCCCCCCCCCCCCCTTCTCTCCAACGAAAAAAAAACCACCTCATATTATAAATGGCTGCCCAAGGTTCAAGACAACACAGCAATGAAGCACAAACTAGTTACTTTGTATAAATCTATGACATTCCACTCCACTGCCAATGAACCATGAAATCAGGAAATTTTTCTCTGCTACAAAAATCCATAAAACACAGCAAAAATCAAATGACAGCCCTGTAATAACTTATGTTTTCGCAATAGCATTGCACCAACAATCTGATGCTCCATTTAGATTCAAAATATTTTTGTACTAACTTTTTTTTTTTTCTGATTAAACTCTCTTGATTCTAGAGATCTCAAAGAAGAAAGTACCTGAAAAGCTTGGGTCTGCCAGATAGCACTTTGTCTCTGTTATATAGGCTCGAGCAGAAAGCTCCAGACCGCCATGACCAAGAATCATAGGGAAAGCACTATGCAAGAGGGCTAAAGCCCTTTTTGCATGATTTGATCCCAGTGAAAGCCATAGGTCAGCAAGTGTCAGTGTTGCAGAGGCTTTAAGAAGATCCAAGTTAAAAGACTGGCAAAATGAAAGACTAGCCAAAGCATAAGGAATTCCGAGAGCAGCATTTCCTGATCTCTATAAGTGAGAATAGAGGAGGCATATCAGATTAAAAATCTTGGCCGTGATAAAGAAAACAGAGATGCAATTAGTAGAAACGTAATAACTATCAACAACAAAGCACATTATAAATAGACACATGCGAACTATGAACACTTGATATTAACAGTTTGAACAATGGCATATACAAGCAAGTACCAAAATACAGGCTTGTATAACATCCAAATATCATAGCAAATATCGTCAAAGGATTAGGAAGCAAACAGTTCTAAAAGCACCTGAATGGTGGAAATCATAAAAAATGACAGAAAAAAAAGCCAATAAATTTAATCCCAGCAAAACTAAAATCTAGTACCTTGTGTATCTCAGCAAGCAAAAGAAGAACAGTGGCATTCTCAACCTGCATATTGTATTTGTAACACATACAGAAGAGGGAGTTTGTGACAGCTGCAGCCTGAAACAACCTTTTGCATCAGACTTGGTACCAAATGAAACAAGAAAGAAGACAACCTTTATTAAACATGCATTTGAATCATCAATGATGAACAATAGAACCAGAGTGATTTGCACTATGCATCAGGGAAGATGCTTCAATCTCCACAGAATTAACTGTAGCACAAGACTCTGGAAGGGCAATGGTGACAATCCATAGCAAAGAGAATCAGATAAGAACATGAACTAAAATAGTAGAGATTCTGAAACTAATTAGTCAGGTGCTGTCAGTTTTATTTCGCAGAAACAAGTCTTCATCCTTGGCAGCACCATGGACTGAAATATGAAATACTGCAGAAAATATTCCTTCGCAAGCTTATAGTAATCCTGATATGCCACCAGAAAAAATCTTGCACTACTGCTTACTAAAGTTTATTAGAGGACATATCTAGACCACAGCCCCAAACACCAGCAAGAAAACATTTGCCTAAAGTTCTTTGATCAGGACTCTCACAGATCTAAACACCAAATCTGAAAGCTAAGCTTCTCTATATGACAAAACTTGTTCTTCCATACAAAATGATCGTGCATTTGTGGCAAACCAAAACTAATCAAACCTATATCCTTCATCTTGTCAATTTAGCATCCAAAGATGAACAGAATTCTTGAGTTGAATGGAAGAAGATTTTCTTTCGTGCTGGCTTCATATTATCAAATGGCCATGTATACACCTGAGGAGAAATGAGATCGCTGGCAAAATTAGAAATATCTTCTGAAGACTACATTGATTTAGTTTGGTCCAGGAACGAGTAAAGGCCCAACCACTAGTTGATCAATTGGTCAATACAGTAGTGAAGAAGCATTCTTGCAACCTTTTTGAAACAAGAACAAATCAAAGAAGATATGTTATTGGGTCTCGGTCTCCTGATGCTGCTACTTCTATCGAGACAGTCAAAATTGGAAGTGAATTGATAATCCTTTAACAGTGCTTGCATAAATTGTGATCTTTCTGTTTGCAGACAAATTAGCATTTGACTTTATCATAAAAGATGACTTTGGCAGAGCTCATTAACACAGTTCCAGCTGACATAAAAAAGTCCAAAAAGTTCTACACAAAAAGATGGCTATTAAATATCAGATAGCTATGGATTCACTGTTTAAAATTTGTTGGTTCAAATTGATCCTAAACTTGAGTAGTTTCAGAGAAGAAACTATGTACTCTTCAACCATGGATTGAATATACTTAGTGAAATTGAAGCTCCCAGAAATTCATTTTAAACAGCTCATTTTTCTTTCATACTCAAAGAAGACAAGGTGATGACCTAGCTGGCATGGCAGATTCTGTAAATTATCAGATCTTTGGTAGTTAGATCATGAATACATCATCCAGGATGAATAATGGTATTCCATCACCAAATTTGGATCTTTTTGTTGATTACAGCTAAAGACCCCCAAAAAAAAAAGAATAGAGAAAAAAAAAGGAATAAAAGGTAGTGATGGTAGTCAGTGATCGAACATAATTAACCTGGTTGAACTGGTTTGCTGCAAGCAGTGTTCGAGCATGTCGTAGACTTGCTTCAGTCTTCAGCTCCATGTCCACACCACTTACAGAAGAAGCTAAAGCTCCAAATTCATTGCATATTCGCTGAGCGAACTTCAAATCCCCTCTGCAAGATAACCAGAGATAATATATCATAGAAAATCAAGAACATAATGTTTGTCGTGACTCCATGACTAATTTTGAAAATACTGTCATAGCAGACAACAGCCTTACCTATGCAGGGCACGTTCATGAAGTAGCTGCAGTTTTACAAGGTGGACTCTTGACTTTGAAACACATAAGAACTTCTCTTCCGCTATTTTAAGAGCAGCAAAAGCTTCTGCAGGCAGTAATAGGAAACTTATATAATTATATGACAGCAAAAGCCACAAATATGCTCGACAAGTTGCATTAGGCACATTCATGCTTGTATTAGAAAAGGAAATTCTGTCTTTTCTCCATTTCTTTTATTTTTCCTGGATAAGTCAATGAGTGATAAGAGGGGAAGTATTTATCAAACAGGCTAACTGAAAGAAGACTTAGAGGGGAAGTATTTATCAAACAGGCTAACTGAAAAAGACTTCAGAGGGGAAGTACTTATCAAACAGGCTTGTAAACAGGTATCTTGGGAGGAAAACATCTAGTCACTGTATTATGAGTGACCAACTAATATTTATAGGAGTACAAACCTAACGGACTATTTACAAGAATACCCTTACTAATATATTATCTACAAGAATACTAATATTCTCCTAACACTCCCCCTCAAGTTGGAGCATATATATCATAAGCACCCAACTTGTTACAAAGGTATTTCACCCTAGAGCCCCCTAAACTCTTGGTAAACAAATCAGCCAATTGATCTGCAGACGGTACATGAGATGTCTTGATGACTCCATCAAGTAATTTCTCTCGAATGAAATGACAATCAACTTCAATATGTTTTGTCCTTTCATGAAACACTGGATTAGACGCAATATGGACAGCCGCCTGATTATCACCCACTAAATTCATAGGCTGTTTATACTCAAACCCAATTTCAACTAACATGCTTTTCAACCAAACCAACTCACACACAGTGTGAGCCATAGCACGGTATTCAGATTCTGCACTTGATCTGGAGACAACTGTTTGCTTCTTACTCTTCCACGACACTAAATTACCACCAACAAACACACAATATCCTGTGGTCGATCTTCGATCTGAGGCAGAACCGGCCCAATCTGCATCACTATATCCTTCAATATCAGTGTGTCCATGATTTTGATACAGCAACCCTTTTCCAGGAGCACCCTTAAGATACCTGAGAATCCGTATAACAGCATCCCAATAACTAGTACGAAGGGTATCAAGAAATTGACTCACAACACTCACTGCAAACGAAATGTCAGGTCTCGTTACAGTGAGATAATTTAACTTACCCACAAGTTTTCGATATTGCTTAGGATCATCAAGTAATGCTCCTTGATCTCTTGCTAATTTCACATTGGAATCCATAGGAGTATCCACAGGTCGGCAACCTAACATCCCAACTTCACTCAACATATCGAGTACATATTTCCTTTGACATAAATAAATCCCATATTTAGACCGAGCTACCTCAATACCCAGAAAATACTGTAAATGACCTAAATCCTTTGTCTGAAAGTTTGCCTGCAGATTGGATTTAAGTTTCTGGATCCCCACAACATCATCACCTGTAATCACAATATCATCCACATAAACAACTAATAAAATTTTACCAGCATTAGAATGCCCATAAAATACAGAGTGGTCTACTCCACATCTCGTCAGACCGAACTCCATGACCACACTACTAAACCGGCCAAACCAAGCCCTTGGAGACTGTTTCAATCCATATAAGGATTTTTTCAAACAACAAACCAACTGCGAATTCTCCCCCTGAACAACAAATCCAGGAGGCTGTTCCATATATACCTCTTCTTCCAAATCTCCATGCAGAAATGCATTTTTCACATCCAACTCATGCAATGGCCAATTGTAAGTTGCTGCCAAAGAGATAAGAAGGCGAACCGAGGTAATCTTTGCAACAGGAGAAAATGTTTCTAAGTAGTGTACTCCATACACCTGAGTAAATCCTCGAGCTACCAGACGAGCCTTCAATCTATCAATAGAACCATTAGGCTGCACTTTTATAGTGTACACCCATTTACAACCAACAACAGGCTTACCTGAAGGATGAGGGACAAGATCCCAAGTACCATTTTTCTCCAAAGCAAGCATCTCTTCCCGCATAGCTAACCTCCAACCAGGATCATTGAGAGCATGGGTAATAGACTTAGGAATGGATACCGAATCAAGAGATGCAACAAAAGAAGAATATGACAGAGAGAGACAAGAATAAGAGACAAAATTAGAAATAGGATGAGAAGTACAATGTCTCTTACCTTTACGTAAAGCAATAGGAAGATCTGACTCACAAGAGGGCGTCATACCTGGATCTGAAGATTGAGAGTTAATTGGTGAAGTGCGTAGCATATCAGGAGCTTTCTCAACCATGGAACGACGAGAATAAACTTGAAGATTAGGACGAGATAATCGAGTGGTGGAATCTGGTGAACCCGATAACTCAGGTAATAAAGATGAAGGGACTGGTAAAACAGGAGGAGAAAAAGAGGAACACTGGTCTAACTCACAAGACATACCTTGCTTCATAAAATAAGGAGTGGATTCAAAGAAAGTAACATCAGCACAAGTGAAAAAACGATTTAAAACTGGACTGTAACATCTATACCCCTTTTGCGTTCGTGCGTATCCTAAGAAAATACACTTAATGGCACGAGAATCTAATTTATCCACCCCGGGAGCAAGCTGATGAACAAAACACACACAACCAAAAATACGAGGAGGTAATTTAAATATAGGGTCCTGAGGAAAAAGAATGGAGTGAGGTAGTTGGCCTCCAAGAACATCGGATGGCATGCGATTAATTAAATAACATGCAGTTAAAACTGCATCACTCCAAAATTGTTTGGGTACATTCATGTGCAACAAAAGTGTCCGAGCAACTTCGATTAAATGTCCAATTTTTCTTTCAGCAACTCCATTCTGTTGTGGAGTGTGAGGACAAGAGGACTGATGAAGAATACCGGACTTAGTCATAAAGGTATCAAAAGGAGTGGAAAAATATTCTTTCGCATTATCACTGCGAAGTATACGTACAGGCACACCAAATTGAGTCTTTATTTCTGTAACAAATGCACAAAAAATGGAATATAGTTCTGAACGATCTTTCATTAAATAAAGCCATGTAACTCTGGAAAAATCATCAACAAAGATTACAAAATATTTAAAACCTAACTTTGAAGTTACTCGACTAGGACCCCAAACATCAGAATGAACTAACAAGAAGGGTTCCGAAACCCGTTTATTGACCCTAGGGACAAAAGAAACACGATGATGCTTTCCTAATTGACAAGACTCACATTCTAATGAAGACAACTGACTCAAGGTAGGGACCAACTTCTTCAAATTTTGTAGAGACGGATGACCCAAACGACAGTGAATTTCAAGAGGAGAAACAGTAGCAGGGCACGCAATCGGACCATTAGAGTTGAGAAAGTAAAGACCATTATGCTCATGTCCTCCACCAATCGTCCTCTTTGTCTTCAAATCCTGAATGACAACAAAATCAGGAGAAAAAATAACTGAACACTGTAGAGATTTAGTAAGCTTACTAACGGACATTAGATTAAAAGGCAAACTGGGAACGTAAAGAACAGAAGGCAGCGGAAGAGATGAGTTAATTTCTACAGTGCCTAGTCCTTTAACTTTAGTTGTAGATCCATCAGCTAAAGTAACATGAGGGAAGGAAGTAGACTCTTGAAAATTAGAAAAATTTCTAGAGGTACCTGACATATGATCAGTAGCTCCGGAATCAATGATCCATGAGTCAAAATTAGATGATGTGGAGAGACAAGCCATAGCATTACCTTTTTGTGCTACAGAAGTAGAGGGAAGAGATGCGTGATTTGCAATTTGGTACTGCAGAAATTTGATATAATCTTCCTCAGATATGGTAACAGTCTTCTGAGACCCTTGTGCTAAAGAACTTGATTCAGTTTGGTCAGTGGTAACCGTATTAACAAACCGAGGTGGTTTTCGATTTAAATCCCAACAAGTATCACGAGTGTGATTCTTTAAACCACAATGATTGCACTCACGGGTGCCTCGACCTCCTCTACCCCCACAACCTCCTCTACTTCTTCCTCCACGAGAGCCACGTCCAAAATTAAGTTGCTCTGTCCGATTATTGTTAGCAATTAAAGCAGATTTGTCATTAATTAAAGCACCATCACCCTGTGCATTGTCCTTAGATGCAGAACGTAAGACCCGAGCATACGCCTCTGCAAAGGATGGTAATTGTTCACCTGCTAAAATTTGAGATTTGATTGGTTCAAATTCTGGCTTGAGACCAGCCAGGAATTTGAGCACAAGCATTTGTTCTCTTTGCCTCTGCATAACCTTGATATCACTTGAGAGAGGCATTACAGCATTTAATTCCTCTGAGACTCGCTTAAGATCAGCAAAGTATTCAGTTACTGTCTTGTTATCTTGTTGCAACTGAAAATACTCCAAAGAAATATCAAACATCCGTGAGAGATTACTGCAATATAATAACCGGACATAATCCCAAACTTCTTTTGTTGTCTCACAATGAGAACACATGTAAGCAATTCGTGGCTTCATAGAATTCCATATTGCTCCAAGAATTTGGGCATCCTCTTGAATCCACATTAGTTTCTTGCTATCCTCCGTAGGAGAGTCATCTGTGAGATAACGTTGCTTTCCTAAGCCTGTCAGATAAATCTTAACAGCTTTTGACCACTGTTGATAATTGGTATCATTCAACTTCCAATTTGTGATTTGAGGCATCACCATTGGCATAATATTAGTGGACGTCACAATACTTTTTGATAAACTTTCAGCCATAGCGAATAGCACTTCAAACCCAAGAAAGGGTCAAAACTCGAGACGCGTGAACAGTACGCGTGAACAGTGCCGCGATGAACAGTGCGCATGAACAGTGCGCATGAACAGTGCTTTTGCTAGATGTTTAACCTAAACCCTAGGACTCTTGCTCTGATACCATGTAAACAGGTATCTTGGGAGGAAAACATCTAGTCACTGTATTATGAGTGACCAACTAATATTTATAGGAGTACAAACCTAACGGACTATTTACAAGAATACCCTTACTAATATATTATCTACAAGAATACTAATATTCTCCTAACAAGGCTGACTGAAATTCAGTCCTGAAAGCTCCAGATTATTTCTGGTTTGAGAAGCAGAAGGCGTTGTCATTCAACAAAAGCTTATACATGTCAAATGTCAAAACCTTTTTGCCAACAACAAGGTCTCTTTCACTAGAGAATATTGCATTTTGTGTCTACACAATAAGTGGAATCTGATGTTGCGAAGTTGGATTTTTTTTCCCTGGTATGTTTGGCGTGGTTAATGGTTTTCGAATATTTGTATAATCAAACAATCTTGGTCCTTGCTGGTTACCCCGGCCCCCCTCCCCCAACTCTTTTCCTGCCTGCATCAACATTCTCACATTCCATTCAGTGACAACACAGGATAATTCCTAAATTCATAAATCTTCCTCCTACTTATTATCCTCTTATTTGTTGCTTATTACTTCTAAAAAACTCTCCATCATGAAATAACCATCTTATTGAGTTGATTCTAAAACCATACTCAACTTTTGATATCCAGCATCGGGAATGAGTTCTGAAATATGTTCTTTTTCTTAATGAGTTTGTCTTCACCTAAATCTAATCTCTCTTTGGTACTTCTCAACTTTAAAAATCCTTGTAAGGATGAAGGGGTTCAGAGGGTGCTGGGGTAGTGGAGGGGAGAAGTTGCAAGGTAGTCGAGGGGAAGGATGCAGAAGGGAGGGTGGTCGGGGGAGGTGGCAGAGTGGAGGAAGTGAGAGGGTGGTGGGGGGGGGTGTTGGAGGGAGAAGGGTGGTAGTGTGTTTTTTGGGGTGTTTTTTGGGAGATTACCATAAATTTTGTTGGAAAGAAACAAGTTTTTGGAAAAACTATCAATCCAAACTGAGCTTATATTGCATTTCATCTGTTTTAGTGAACGTTTTTTTTTCCCTGGTGAATATGAATTTTCCTTTTTTCCATTCGAGAAAGACTTCAAGCCTTACAATGGGGAAAGGGGAGGTCTTGAGAGTTGAACCAGGAACCTCACGGTCACCTGGCTAATGGTCCTTATCAGCTAAGCTGGGTCTTGGGGACAGTGAATATGAATTCAAAAACTCTTTTTACCAATTTATTTCAGCAATATTACCAAGAACAACAACATATTCAGAACTGAAAAGCAAAGAAGTTGGTGTAGTATAGGATAGGTGTCCACAAATTCGAACACCACCAGGTGCATAATATGGACGGTAAATGAGGGATCATGTGAAAACCAAATGATATTGGGTACATCTGAATCTACCCAATTCTAAACAAGATTAAACTAAGTTGCAGAAGCAACATTATACAGTTTAAACTGAAAATTCGTGTATTTTACATTGCCTAGGTACTTGATTTCTCATCCCACATTTGTGGTGCTTTAACTGTTGCTTTTTGTTAATTTGTTGGTGATTTCTTTTTTTTCCCCTTCCCCCCCTTCAGATTGGCATGCCAATACTTAGACATTCAGAAGACTGGCACATCTAAAATTCAGAAAACTGGCACTTCTAAAATGTTTTGGAAACCAAATTCATGTATAATTCCTGTTTTAGTAAATTAAGACTTCTCCACCTTAAAAATTGCCTAAAAATATACATCTTACAGATACAGTAATCTTACCAAATGCATCCTCTGTGTAGCTTACCTTTCTACACCATGCCTACTCTAGAATATTATAATGATGTCATTCAAGCAAATCCTTATGCTCCTATTGATGAGAGGACAGGCGACACTTCACTCAAGTAAGCAGAGATGTAAAAACCGTCATAAAAGTGGCTCATATGTCAGTTGTTGCTAATTAAAACATGATAAAAGCCCTATATACTCTATAGCATTAGGAATTCCTACTTAATTGCAGAAAAACTAAAGGACAAAAGAAGGTGCATCCAAAAGAAATGTCCTCATTCATAATAGACTATGCTGATAATGAATATTTAAGGCGGTGATCAATCTATCATTTTTTAAGTCCTATTTTTGTCAAGCATGTTAGTACATTTGTTTCAGTTCCCGATCAGGCAACTGCCTAGCAAATATTGATATAGTGAGTTTGTTTGGATAGGAGGTTATCCGAAATATTTATTTGAAATACTGTAACACTTTTTGTGATGCGATGTATGTGAGGTAAAAAGGTGGTTGGAAATTGTGTTTATGATGTAAGTAAAATAAAATTTGAATTTTTTTTTTTTTGCAAATCTTCCTATCCAAACAAACTCAGTGTTTTAACATGTAGGAATGCAGGACAAATGAGATCCTCAAACACGGCAAGAACAGGATTTGGGTAAAGGGAGAAGTGAACTGTCAAACACTAATGAACCCTGGAGCTTTTCAGGTCATATTTTCCTGATTAGTTTTGAAAGGTTTCATATAGGATATATCTTTCATATCTCTTGCTAGTTGCTTACCCAAAGTAAAGCCTTTAGCATCATTTCCACTTGTCCAATGTGAAAATACACTTGTCCTAAATCTGCTTTCCCCCTTTCCTTGTATATAGGCTAGACCAGAATTTGACTTTTTCTTTTTTCAGAATTTGACGTTTTAGCACTGGACAATCACTAGAAACCTTAGGAGTGTAGAAACTAGAATTAGAAAAACCATAAACCGATCTCAATACTGTCTCTTTTACTTGAGTGCAAATTTCATTTCAATTTGATTTATGAGGAAGAAGAATACCATTAATTTAGCAACTGATAACAAATTGGTGATAGTCCGATAAGCAAAGAAAGATTAGACTTCACAAACCAAGAGAAGAAATAAAACATGTTCATCTGAGAACTGCATCCTACTGCATGCTGCAAGTTTAATTTATAAACACTCAAAGAACTGACCTTTGTGTCCTTTAAAAACAGCCAAATGTTGGATGAGCTTGGCATAAGCTAAGGCAGCATCAGCTGAACTGCAAGTTTAATACAGCAGTTGAATAACTGATTCATGCAATAATATATGATAAATGAAACAGGAACAGCGACATTTTTGGCATACAGTTTTGCGGCTTACCTCGATGAGTCAGCAAAGCATGCTGCAAAAACCAGGGTATTTATTCGAGCAAGAGAGGCACTGAAGAAACAAGATCCAAAGAGAGAAATTAATCAACCAAAACAGGAGATTCAAGTCTACTGAGATCACAAATGACAATCAATCTGGATTTCAATAGCATAAGATTGGATTCCAAGTCAAAACAGATTATTGAAAGAAAAGGTATATCATGATAGAACCCGCATGCATGCAAAGACTCAAACTTGCCGATATCTGTTGATGTCGCAGAAAAGTTAAGCATCTAGTAGCAGAATACCAAAAAGCAAGAGGAGGATCAGATCCCAGAAAGGTCAACAAAGTGACATCCAACTAGGAGAAAGGAAACCAAGAAGAGAGTATTCAACAGGTAAACAAGTACAATTGACACACACAGAGAATTGTGAACAGAGCCTGACACCTCCACAAACAAAGGGTCAAGTTTACCATAACCACCCCAAACTGTGCCCATTTTATGAATATGCACCCAAAACGTGCCCTTTGTACAAAATTTCCCTATCATCTGGCAATGGATTCTTAATGACTTGATTTACTGTATGATATTAGGCCTACATACTGACTTAACCGAGCTGCTACAAACTTTTGTGGAATTCACCAAGTGCTACTCATCAAGTGTCTACACATCAATTTGCAATTTCAAGAAACTTAGTTGTCCCAATGTGTAATACCAAACAAGTACTCTCACCCTTGGGGAACTTGACTTCTCAAACACCATAATGTAATTGAATTGCATAAGATTGTGGAAACTTGGCAATGTAAAATGGTATGACTACAGTGGTATGACAACTGAGGCCAATAACCTCTTCTTTAATATCCTTGAATATCTAGCTAAAGTTATAATCATATATTGTAGAATACAAGCAGCACATCAGTGTAGCGGTGGGCAAATTCAGCGGCAGCTCCAAAAAGACTGCTCTATGGGAAATTTTCAAGATAATTTAAAGCATATGCAAATTGCATGCAAATTGAACATAGAGTTCATAGCAGGATCATTGTTTTAGATCACCTGCCATATATCTCCCAGGCAGTTGCACGAACCAATGCTGAAGTCCCCAATAACTGGACCACAGAACCAGGAAGAGAATTTGGTTGTGCACAAAACTGGAAAGTATCCAAGTTCCGCCTGGATTCGTTTTCTTGAGAGAAAATCACTGAACCAATAGGTTTCTTCAAATTCTTAAGCCACATAGTGCACAAAAGACCATCAGTGTTCATTATAGAACTTTCATCACAAAATTCATGGATCAGACGGGAACTCGATCTCAGTTCCTGTAACAAGATAGGCAAGAGAAAAGAGTAAGAAAATGTTTCAACAGAACAGGGCCAGAAAATACTTCCGCACTGCAACAAATCAAACAATGAGAAGGCAAACCTTGCAGACATTAATGGGGCATGTTCTGAGCTTCATGGGACCCTTTGGACCAAAATATGATAATGGTCTTTGAACATGCTGCAAATGATACAAAAGGATTCTGGTTAACCAACTACAAACGTGGAGATAAAGAAAACAAAAAACATTTTGTACTGTTCCTGGGTATCCAGCATGAGCAGTATAGCCCAATGACTAGTGTCGCGATCAATAGTACCATGCTAGTACAGCCGTGATGGAGAGTAATTCTTTTTTCTTTTTCAAAAGCAACAACCTTTTTGCCTCCCAGTATTATGCTCTAATACCATGTCCAATTATTAGGGAGAAAAATCAGTAAACGCAATGTGGATCACCTACTTGTTTTTACATATTACTATAACATAACTATAGCATATGAAGATGCCTCTACTTCTCCAAACACTATACAACCTAGGCGCTCCAAGATGTATTGAGAACCTTTTCATTTTGCCCTTCACAAAGGGAACATATATAGCACTCACAGAAGAACAACGATGCCAATGTATCTTTAACGATCGATGACTAGCAGTTATATCAGATTTAGCCCAAGAGGGAAAAACTTTACCAGCTCTCTTACGTGTACAAAACCACCATCAACAAGAAGGGAGAAAAATATAAAATAGAAAATACTGAACACAACTTTACAATTTTGTCACAATCAAGAAGAATTGCAGCCAACAGGATATTAACTTATGCTAATCAAACAAATGCAGGCAGAAAGCGCCGTAACCTTCTACGAAAGGAATTGGCTTGAATTATTTCCCTAAAAGAAATTTTGAATCAACCTATTAATACTGTTCTATGAGTTCAAGTTCATCCCAGTTTATAATTTTTCTGCAACACAAAGATGTGCACTGACCATCATCTTGTGACATAAAAGAGTCAACATGCGACAGAAATTATTGTTCTTGTAAAATTGACGTGTTAAGAAAGTAAACATAAACGCCAAAATCATAGTTTTAACTATCTGATCCTTATTAAACTCTAATATCCATTTTAAGTGATGTCTTCACTCTCATTTAAAACATCCCAATGCTAATAAAAAATTAA
The DNA here is from genome assembly GCF_036785885.1 of Coffea arabica. Classification (NCBI taxonomy): domain Eukaryota; kingdom Viridiplantae; phylum Streptophyta; class Magnoliopsida; order Gentianales; family Rubiaceae; genus Coffea; species Coffea arabica. The sequence continues at coordinate 5,592,569 of NC_092318.1, read as the reverse complement.
CACAGATGTCAATAGAGATTAGCCCTATTCATACCTCTATATGGCCTTTCCTATGCAAGTTCCACATTGCCTGAGCTAACATTCCAGCGCTCATTAACTTTAAAACACAATCTCACTTCCTTAAAACACAATCTCATGAATTTAAACTTTAAAACACAATCTCACTTCCTTGAGGCATTAAAAAATTTTCAAGTCTTAGATGTGTAATGCAGGCAAAACTCTTATAATCAACAGAAATTTGAAGCAGTCTGCATTTCATTCATAGTTAGAGTTCTTACTGTTAGCTCAAATTTTGCCATTGCAATATGATTGGAGGCCACCAGTCGTTTTAACTTTAAGCCTTCTGCTCTTTTTAAAGATCTCCTCAAAAGCACAAATAATTGCTGTTGAATGGACAAGGAAGTTCGCATGGTGACAACTGACGAGCATGCTGATCCAATAATTCCAGTCATTCTTGAAATACCAACTTCAGACAATAGGTTGCATATAGCTGCTAAAGTGTATGCTAGACAAGCGTCATCACTGTGCTGCAGATTTGAAATTTTGTGATATTAGGACAAGATGTAACATACAATTCCAACAGACAACAAACTAACATATATTTTGTCGCAGAAATTCCTGTCCTCTGCAGAAATTGCTGTCGCAGAAATTAGGACAAGATGTAATATACAGTTCCAAACAGACAACAAACTAATATTTATTAGGACAAGATGTAATATATATATATATATATATATATATATATATATATATATATATATATATATATATATATATTAGTGTTGCAGAAATTCCCGTCGTCGTCTGCAGTTTGAAGAAAGAGACTATGCAAATCAACAATATTGCACATAAAGACTACACATAAGACAGATGTGCATAAGAAAACAGCAATCGACCATCAATTATTAATTAGCACAAGTTTAATATTTTGTCTATCTTTCAAAATTCTAACTAAAAGAGAGACAATGCTACCTACATGATTTTGTTCTCTTTTAAAAACCATACTATAAGTAAACAAGTAAAGGACCTCAAATTCACACAAAATTACAAATTATTCCTACTGCAAACTCATGCACTCATAGTAAGACAACAGTTCAAAAGTAGAAATGCTAAGCTTTCTTCTAAGTGAAATTCATATAACATCAAGTAAATTTTTCCAAACTAAAATAATACCTGCTGAGAAACTCTAACTGCTTCAGTTAAGACCTGAAATTATTGAAGTCAACCAATTGTTAGAGTAACTTGCAGAAAAGTAAATCTTAAAGAACCAACTAACATGCCAATGAAAAGCACACCAACTCCATACCAACAACTGACAATATCTAAATGAAAATTGCAGAATGCAGAGAACGAAGGTATAGGAGACCAACATAACATGAAACAAAAGAGAAATCACAAAAGGAGATGGCCCTCTTATGGCTTACCTCCAAAGCTTGCTTTGGGTGCCCAAAGTGGAAATGCATCATTCCCAAGCATAGTAAAGCAACCTCATATCTCCCAAAACTATTGCAACCAGATGAAGGCAGACCAAAATCAATTCCTTCTGTCCCTGCACTTTAACACCGACATTTCTCAGCATCTTTGTCCGTAATAGGTTATGTTGAATTTTGACAAGCTTCATATTTCAAGGTATGCCAAGAATCCAGAAAACTCACAAGAGGTAAGATATTAAAGTTATGAAGCATTTAACCCAAAACGATGGGGAACAAAAACCATGGAACCTAGAGGATTTTAATTTCTGTAAATAATTAGAATCAACATATTATTTTATTCCAGACACAGTGGTTGAAGAATTGCACTTAAATAGCAATTAATATTGGTAGATATGACTTATCCTCTTTTTCCTTGAAAGGGACTAGAAAGTAATATTTCTGATAACGCACAACATATAGCAGCTAAAAGAGAATCCCTCAGACACCACATGGAAGAAATGTATAACAAAAATTCAAGCCGTCTTAACTTGCAAAACAAAGAAAATCGAAAACTCCAAAACCTTAGGGTTCACTTCTCCTGATGCTGCACCATCAGAAAATACCAAGCCGCCACCGCCGCCTCACGAAGGACGGGCAAATCGAGTTTTGGCAATTTTCGGCAATCTTTCACTGATTTGATTTCGAGCTTGTAGCTAGAAGGTATGGCTCAACCTTTCTGGTATAGTACACTTAAAGTCTTTTCTTGTGAGCTTATTGTAATTTATGTTTATTAGCACTCTAAAGAATCTACTGCAGATACAATAATTTAATCATTCTACCAGAAAAGAAAATTTATGACCGAAGGACCTCTAGTGCTAAATTTTCCAAGATTGGAAACAAGGAAATATCAGAGAAGTTATGATATCCTTTTTTCAATTAAAAATTTAGAGTATGTTTCTCCAATTCGTAACTATAAGCATGGAATTCTATCTCTTCCTTGGTTTATGACTTGTGACCTCAATCCTCTCTAGAACCAGGAAATTACATAGGGCAGAACTCTAGTCTGGCTTTAAACTTGATGTCCCATTCCTGTTGCTGGCAGACAACACCGAATCATCAAGATATGGATTATGTTCTCTTTGTTATGATCATATAAGCTCTTTGTTATGTTCTCTTTGTCAAGGGTTTCAACATGTACAAGATTTCTATTTTGTGAATTTTGTGAGTTTGGATGGATTTGGTGAATTGGATATGAATATGGATTTTTACTAGTGAATTGTATATGGTTCTTGGTTATATTTTGTGACTTTGACATGTAGGAAAAATGAATGAGGGTGTGTGTGTGTGTGTGTATGATGTCATGCTGAAGTCACCCTATTCTTAAAATCGGTCCAACTTGGTTGAACCCATTGATCCCTGAACCTTGGGCTCAACCGAATCGCTTGCTGATCCCAGTTTCAAAACATAGGTCATAACCCAAGAAATAGGAAGAGAATTCCACGTTTATAGTTACAAATTAGAGAAACATACTCTAAATTTTCAATTGAAAAAAGGAAATCATAACTCGTCAATATTTCCTGATTTCCAATCTCAGAAAATTAAGCACCAAAGGTGCTCAGGTCATAAATTTTCTTTTCTGCTAGAATGATAAAATTATTGTATCTGAAGTAGATTCTGTAGATTCTTTAGAGTGCTAATAAACATAAATTACAATAAGTTCACAAGAAAAGACTTAAATGTACTATACCAGAAAGATCAAAACCATACATTCTAGCTAGAAGCTCGAAATCGAATCACCGAAAGATCACCAAAGATTGCCAGAACTTCGATCTGCCCATCCTTGGTGAAGAGGAGGAAGCGGCTTCGTTTTTTCCTGCAGTGCAGCAACAGGAGAAGTGAGCGGCGGAGAGAAGTGAACCCTAAGGTTTTGGAGTTATCGATTTTCTTTGCTCAACTTTTGCCTTTTTGGTTTCAAAATGAGAATTAGATAGTTTTTTAAGATTTACCTTTTCTTTAGACTTTTATCGTTAGTCAAGAGTCAAAGAGTCAAAGACCCCAAAAAAGGTCAGAAAAAAAAAATTAAAAAACCAGGCTCTATCCGGTTCTCGATCAAACACAATCTACCGGGTTGGACCAAAATTTTGACTGCCGATTCTTTAAACTAACTCAGACCGGAATCCTAGCCAGTTCCCGGTTTGGCCGGTCCAGTCCGAGTTTAAGAACATAGTTGTCTGGTGAAGGAGGGTGGTGGTGTAGATGTATGTGTTTTAGGGTGGTTTTGGGTATTTTGAAGTGTTTGTTTTTGCGTGTTTTTATTAAATTTTAGGGTGTTTTGGAGTTGTTTTAACTATTACTGTAGATGATGGTTTAGAAAAACAAAAAAGTTTGTATTTCTAAAACAGGCCAGCCGAACAGGCCCACTAAAACTCATAAAACAGGTTTTAAAGGTATCAGACAAGGTTTTAAGTCCACCTCAAGCAACTGAATCTTCTATGGCCAGCTAGTCACAATTAAAATTGAAAATTTATCCAGACTTTTGAACCACTAAAATTGCTTGTGATGTTTCTAGTGCCTATGCTAGTCTGACAAGAAAATCCTAAGCAGTGCACCAAGAAAACCCTATGCTTTGAAATTGCTTATGAGGCTTTATATCGCCAAGTGTTCTTTTAACAATCCAACGCTATTCTGACAAATAACTCCGTGTACATAGGTACAAATAATGATCCATTTGGACTCCATGATTATCATAGCATAAGAGTTCCCAAAAAGAAGAAAAAACAAAAAAAAAAAGGAGAGAGAGACAGTCCAATGTTCTATAGCTCTCCATAATTCCACCCTAAGCATAAAATGTAAAGGAGCTCCATAATCTGTAAAAGACATGAACATTTTCCTTAATGCAAGACAACCTATATGCTTTGAGGATCAACCAGAGAACTTGGAAGCAGAACTCAAACAAGATAATGAGCGAATGGCAGATCAATCCATCTTCAGTTTAAACAAGAGGAAGGCATTAAATTCAGGGATACATAAAGCATTACAATGAAGTACATAAACAACCAAAGTCAGCTGTTGCCCATATAGTTAGAATAATGGATCCAATACAGTAGAATCAAGTGAAAGAAAACATACAGGAACTTCAGGTAAACATGAAAGACAACATTTACCTGTAGTCAAAGTAACGGTGAAGATTTTCCAAAGCCACAGGATAGTCATCATGATGAAGACTATTCAAATAGCGCAAGAAGTGAACCTGCATTTAAGTGCCCAAGGAAATTACAATTGTTGTAAGGAAAACAGTCTCCATTTTAAGGCAATCTGAAACCGTGTCACTGTGGAGTGTAAAGTACCCGATGCAGTTCTGGGGCCAGTTTCTGCAGCTGCTTAAGTATGGATTCAAAAGCATTCAAAGAGAATGAGCTGCCATGTCTGGTACACATGACATACAATGAATTCCCAGAAATCAACACTGAAAACTCATAAATAAGCTAGCTGCAAAGAAACACAAATCAAATACGAATGAGGAAACCCAAAAAAAAAAAAAAACCTTTCAATTGCATCAGCTTGATCCAGTAAGTTTCCCTGTATTTGCCAGTTTGTACGGAGGAAACTGCCAACCTGGGGATCAATGATTCTCTGTGAATAACTTGAAGAAGGTATACATGAGCTACCTGCTCTAAGTCTATCAAATTCTTTGACTTTTGATCCTGAAGAAATATCTGATTCTGCAAGCATCAATAACCTTCTAATTTCAATTACAAAAACCAAAATGACTGAAAGAACATGAAACAGATACATACAAGACCTCATCAAGCAAGCTCTGGATGAATCCTCAAAATTTACATGAATTTCAACAAGACCACTTCAAAAACCCATGCAGCAATATTGCAAAAGCGGTTGACTAGTGCAGAACTTCAGATTATAACATTACTCAAGTCATTTATTTGCACTCATCCTTTAACTTCATCAAGTGCATACTGACTGTATGACCTTGTTCATTAGAGATACAACAAATCAAATCAAACCAACATATCTGAAACTTTCTCAAATGGTAACTAAGACTTGATTGGCTGACAGAAGCCATCATTCATATAAGAGTGATTCTCTTCCTTTAACATCTACATCTGATTGAACCTTTCTAAGTCAAACAAGGTGCTAAAGACTACAGTTGAGCTGAAGATTTTTCCCCAGAAAGACAATTGCCACTCTCTAGACAACTGATTTTCATGCCACATAATTGAGAAAAAAAAAAAGAATAGGAATTAAGTTTGGCTTGCAGGAGCAATTCAAGTGAACCAAGTTGCAGGTGGAACATTTGCGCTATGTGCAGAAGTTGGTCATCAAACATACAATTGAACCGGATGCAGAGCTTTAACCAGCGGTGCAAGCCAGCAAATCCTTAAAATATGGAGAAGGGATGATGAGAAACAAAAAAAATAAACATAAGAATCAGACTTCTAAGTGAAAATTTAATGGAGGAGAGTTTATTGATGAGTTTACCATAAATCAGCACCAGCATTTTAATTATAACATAGCAAACTAAGTAATAAAAGGGCAAAGCATGTAAAAGCTCAATAAACTTTAATTACACAAAGAAAATGCACACCAATCATGCTTGCCAGTGGCTGATGCTAGTTTTATTACTCAATCTAATCCCTCAGCCACAATTAATTAGTTAAATTTATATGCTATCACATGGAACAAAATGTTCCAACTAATCAATCACCCATTTCAACTGTTTGAAACTTTAGAGGAGAATTTACAATGCACCACCAAACACAGCCAATGGAGGACAAAATAAGATTGTCATTGCGATACTATCCAATGAATCCAAAATTGCTGCTACAGTTTCTCCCATTAGGCCAATAACCATATTCAGCCAACATATGGCTTGAGCAATGCGCAACAAGGGAATTCTCACTGGTCTTTTATCTATTTATAAGCAATCAGTGAGAAATCAAACTCAATATGATTTCAACACATTAGCTCCATGAGAAGAGATGGAAAAAAAATAAAAGGAAGAAGTAGGTGTAACTTCTACCCTCAAAATGCCTCAAAATGTTCACCTACCCTCAAGTAGGTGAACACACATTGGAAGAATGGTCCTGAACGAGTACCTTCAATAAATCCGATAAGCATTTTGGGTGCATGATTATGAAAAACAAAGCTGTCATTAGCCCTTTTTTGTGCTTCAAACTCTTTGCTGACTTTGTCAAACACAAGACCCTCCAATTCCATATTCTCATATTCCATTGATGATTCCGCCTCATTAGCACAATCTTCTATATGTGACAATTCATAAGGACAACTTGAGAAAGATTCTTTACAGTATGCACCTACGTTTGTTAGAAGATGGCAGACACCCTGCACGCAAATGGCAGATCAAAATGAAAACCAAACAACCACATAATATTTCACTGCTTACTAGCCAAGAACCAAGAAAAGTGCCTGTATAAGGATGCTAGATGGTGTCAAGCTGATGAAGAGTAATAGCAAACTCTGGTAGCCAAAACTCATCAAGTCCCATATAAAGTCTCACAGTTCTTTTAACTTGTCAAAGTTTCCATTATGTGGAGATTAGAATGCGCACCTCAAATGGCAGAAGATTGAAAGAAAGTAAGCAACGGCGCACAAAGAGCCCAAGGTTGCTACTTGGATCCAGCATGATTTGATCATCATCCATGACATGGGATTCGGAGCCACCCAAAATTCCTAGTTAGAAAATCACAAAAATTCAGGATAACCGGTACACATTAATTAACACTCGTAACAAGTAATTTATACTTGAAGAGTAATCTATACTTGAAAAGTAATCTCTAATTCCCACACTCAAAACTCCACAGCCAATATTGACATTTTCAATAATCTGATACAGGCAAAGATCAAAAGTGATTACTTTCTACACTAAGACCATACCTCTCAAATCATTAAAGAAGTTAAACAAGTCATCAGGTGAGGCCAATGATGATAGTCTACGAGTTAAATGATTGATCAACCAATCATTTAGGAAGTCACCGAGTTCCTTCAACTGCCCAATGAGCTCATCCAGCTTCGGCTCAAAAATATCATCACATGACTACAATTCACCACCAAACACAAACATCAGGAGCAACCCTATCCCCAATCTAAATGCTGCAAATGTAGCACATCCTACAAAAATCGTGGTTTATTGCTCTGGAAGCATTAGCTCATTCTACGAAAAATGTCTCAAATTCTTTATTTAAAAAAAACTCCCTTTTTCTATAAATATGAAGAGTCAAAGACTACACATTAAAAATTTTTCTATAACCGTCTGGCAGTTGAATCTCTAGAGGACAAACTTAATCAAGCTGAAGAAAAAGAAAAAAAATTCAAGTGAATTAACCTTGTACATTGTGCATTGACTATCATACCTCCATATTCACTTGAGGGATAATTAATTCCTCACCTTAGAGAGAGCAAAAAGGAACAAGCCGAGACGGTTGTGATGAGAAACGGAAGAGAAGGGAAACGGAACAGAAATCTGAGTTGGCGGAGCATAGACTTGAATCAAAATGCAAATGGAAACCTTGTGCGGTGTAACAGTGAAGGCCCCCGGCGGCTTTAATATTCCGGCCATTGCAGATTTCACTGTTCTAATCTGCTCTGCTACAATAATCAGCAACCAAATTGAAGCTTCAATAATGGAGAATTGAAGATTTTGCAAATTGGCTGTATTTAGGGTTTCTAAAATGCAGGAGGATGAAGAAGAGGGATCCTGTATTGGCGCTATGAATTTAAAGCGGCATTCTACTTTAGTTTAATTTTAAACGCTCCAAGTCTAATGTTGGTGGACATTTTGGTCCTTAACGTTAAGAGCTGTCAAAATGAGATCAAACGAGTTTAAGCATGAAACAAAATGAGTGAAATAAATGACCAATAAAATGCACAACACATAAAGAGCTGTCAATAAAAATGCATAACACATAAAGAGTGAAATAAAATGAAATGATTAACTCCAAGGCTTTCATTGGACATGCAATGAAACTACGCGCTCGCAGACCACTTGATCACATGAGACAAAATATAAAGTAATTAACTAAAAATTGAGGAAAACAAAGCAAAAATTTTAAAAAAAAATTGCAAAAATTAAATGCACTCATGCCCCTTATGAGTTATATCAGGTCTAAAAAGAGAGAATAAAATTAATTACAACTTGACTTGGCAATTGGAAAATCTAATTGATCTAAAAGCTAACTAAAATAACTGCTAAGGACCTTATTGAAAACATAAAAATAAAGTTCTGGGGTCAAATTATAAAGTCCTAATAATTTGGGGAATTAATTACAAGACAAGTGAAAATTGAGGGGCTGAAGCTGTAAATTCCTGGAAATTGATCATCTTCTCCGCGACAATATTCCAGGTCGCTGCTGCGTTGATTCCCTTCAACAAGAATTCGCCAGAAAATGGAAATTATTACCTCCGGCTAACATTGGACTAGCCGGAGTTTGCCCTCTCTCCCACGCACAAACACACCATACACACCCTAAACCCTCACAAAATGCAGAAAAATAGCAGAAATGAAAAAGAAGAAAACGCTCAAGTTTCAACTCCCTCAGTCCTCTTGGTTTTCTGGAGACGCTCACAGGCTCCGATCAGCGTTGGACTGATAGGAACTCCTCCCTACGTGCACAGATTCAGGAAATTCATGCCTTTAGTTTAAGTTTTCATTTGGGGGTTCATTTGAGCATTTCGTCAAATATGTGATAGACATGACAAAACCCACAGCTGAACAAGTTAGAGTCAATCCAAAATTCTCAGAAACACAAGGGATTTCAGTCCAATTAGCACATAAAGCATGTATGTTCACAAAATCGTTGATAATCAATAGAAAAATTGCAAAGGACAAATTCAAGAAAAATGTGCTTTAAGAGCTTCAAGAATCCGAGCTTAAAGAAAAACTGAAATTAAAGGAAATGGAGAGCTTACAAGGCTCTCTCGGTGAAGATTTGCAGGTGGTGGTGGTGGTGGTGGTGGAAAGTTCCGATGGTGGCAGCGGCAACAGCAACTCCCTGCTGATTCCTCTGTTTATTTTCGTTTTGCTCTTTTCTGCCTTTTCGTTTTCTCTTTTTTTCCTTCCTTTCTGTGTTTTTTAATGGGGCCGGGAATCCCAGGTATTGGAAAGATTCTGAAGATTATTTCAGGAGCTGATGAAGAAACGCAACAATGATTTGAAGATGATCATTGAGAGGCGGTAGGCTCTGGTTTTTTTTATCGTGATTTTATGAATGGGAAAAAGGGATGTTCTTCCCTTGACTATGACCGGAAGAAGGAGAATTCCCGGACTGCCAGTGCAAAAGGAAAAATATGAAGATGATGACACGAGGGCAAATTTCGACCAAAAATGCTCAATTCAAAAATCGGTGTTTTGCGACAATCTCTTTTCCCGCCCAGAGTCGCCGCATATCTGAAATGCAACGACCATAAAAATAATTCCTTTCGAAGAATCAAACAGTATTGGATTATGATTCTAATTTCTTATTACAAAAAATGAAAAATAAATCTCATAAAAAATATTTTGATTTCCTTTGTCTTTGCTTGTTCTCATTAATAATTCTCTTTAATGTTTAAATATATTGATATTTTCTTTTTAAAATATTTGAATATCACAACTTATGGTAAAAATGTGAGAGTCCAAAAAATTTCATGTCTTATTTAAAATTTAACGCATGTTATATTTTCTTTTGTTATTAATTGACTTACATATTTATTACTCCTTTTAATAAACAAATGAATTGATACACCTTAGGAAAAATTCTTTACACCATGAATTATTAATACTAGTGGAACTAGGAATTTGTTGTGGCATTTGCATAAAAAAAACAGAGAGAGAGAGAGAGATGAAAGACAACTTGTCTTCTTGCATGAGATATTGCGTGCAAGTCTAGAGAAATATCACCTTCATTCTTGCCATTAAAAAGAAACAACCTTCCTTCTTGCCATTAAAGAACCATCTTCTTTCTTAAACAACAAGAGCCAACAGAAAGCTAGGAAAGGAACGAAACAACCAGTAGTATCTCCTCCTCTCTTTCACCCTTACACAATAAAACAAGAAACTTGTACTTAACCTAGTTCAAGAACCGAAAGGGAAAGCAGAAATTTGTTTCAACCAAGAAACTGTGAGGAACTAGAGGAATCAAATTTAGCCAAGATCCCCATGGCAAAAACAATGCGTGAATTGAACCTCTTGGATATGAGGGTGAAAGAAGTCAAGATAACGATAGCTTGAATATGAGGTTCCTATTTTGTATTTGTTGTAGACAAACTTGTACTATGAGAATTAGTGGAAAAATTCTTACTTTAAGCCTGTTGGTTTGTATATAAGTGTGAATGTTATGGTCAAATTGATGGAGTAAATGTTACTTTGGGAGTGTATTGTAGTGAGTTCTAGCGAGAGTCAGACAGACAGTTCGCTAAACCCTAAAGTATGCTCTAGGGTGAGGTAGGGCCGTCACAGCTGGTATCAGAACTAGTTTCGCGTGGTCTCTACGCAGGGTGAACCTAGGCCAGCGAATTAGGGTTCTGTCTACACAAAGAAGTGCAAGGAATTAAGTACTGTGCGGGACTAAGTGCCACGTTTGACGAGACCACCTCTAGCGCCTACGGCACTAAGTGCCACGTCGAACGGGGGCCATCTCTAAAAACCATACAAGCCAGTCTGAACATGGTCAAGTGGATAGTCTAAATTCCAATAGATTTTACAAGAATGCAAAATCCTAAATGTGGGGAGAATGTAGTATCCCACATCGGAAGTAGGAAGGAAATGGAATGGGTATAGATACTTGGGTCCAATGGCTATTGAGTAATTTGGGTTAATTATTTTGGACCAGTGGATTTCGATTGCCACATATTGACAAGTATAGAAAGATGGAGGATTGAAACTATGTATAGATCATTGGGGTTTTGGTTTAAATAATGTTACAATTAAGAATAATGACCTCTTGCCACATATTGCTGAACTATTTGATCAACTTCAAGGAGTTGTAGTATTTATAAGATAGATATCAGGTAGGGATATATTATCAACTACGAATTAAGGAGGAAGATGTACTTAAGATAGCCTTTAATACACAATATGGACATTATGCATTTGTAGTGATGCCCTTTCGACTAACTAATGCCCCAACAGCATTCATGGGTTTAATGCATCGGGTTTTTAGACCATACTTGGATCAATTCGTGGTAATTCATCGATGATGTTTTGGTGTATTCAAAAACTTGAGAGGAACATGAGCAGCACTTGAGGATAATATTGCAAACTTTAGAGGAGCATCAATTGTATGTTAAACTCAATAAGTGTGAGTTTTGGTTAGAGAAAGTGTCGTTTCTAGGGCATATCATTTTTAAGGATGGAAGCACTATGGATCCAACTAAAGTAGAGACTATTGTTAATTGGAAACAGTCAAAAAACCCTATTGAAATCCATAGTTTCTTGGGTTTAGCAGGATCCTATTTATCCAAAACTTTTACAAGCACAGGAGAGAATTTAGAAGACAAAATTCTTTTAAGGGGGAGAAAGTGTGAGAGATCGAAAATTTTCATGTCTTATGTAAAATTTAGTGCATGTTACATTTCCTTTTGTTATTGATTGACTTACATGTTCATTGCTCTATTTAATAAACAATTGAATCGATACACCTTAAGAGAAATTATCTCTTTTACACATGAATTATTAATGCTAGTGGAACTAGGAATTTGTTGTGGCATTAGCATTAAAAAAAAAGGCAGACGCATAATACACTTGTCTTCTTGCATGACATATTGTGTGCAAGACTAGAGAAACATCACCTTCATTCTTGCCATTAAAAAGAAACAACTTTCCTTCTTGCCATTAAAGAACCATCTTCTTTCTTAAACAACAAGAGCCAAGAGCAAGCTAGGCAAGGAACCAAAGAACCAGCAGCTTCTCCTCCTCTCCTTCACCCTTACACAATAAAACAAGAAACTTGTATTTAGCATAGTTCAAGAACCAAGAGGGAAAGCAGAAATTTGTTTCAGCCAATAAACCGTGAGGAACTAGAGGAATTGAATTTAGCCAAGAACCCCTACCCCGAAGACAATGCGTGAATTGAACCTCTTGGATATGAGGGTGAAATAAGTCATGATAACGATAGCTTGAACCTGAGATCCCTATTTTATATTTGTTGTGGGCAAACTTGTACTATGAGAATTAGTGGAAAAATTCTTACTTTAAGCTATTGGTTTGTATATAAGTGTGAATGTTATGGTTGAATTGGTGGAGTAAATATTATTTTGGGAGTGTATTGTAGTGAGTCTTGATGAGAGTCAGGCAGGTGGTCCGTTAAACCTTAAGGTATGTCCTAGAGTAAGGTAGGGCCGTCACAAAAAACCTATAGAATTTATTTAGTAAAAATAACTTATATAATTGCTATAATTACACCTGAGATTGTAATACTATTTCCTGGACATTAAAATATTTTTTAACTAAATAATATAATAATATCATTGTCTAAAGGGTTAATTCCACTTAGACCCCTCAAACTATGCCCTGAATCCCACTTAACTCCCTAAACTTCAAAATGGGACACTTAAGTCTCTAAACAAAAAATACCGTCTCACTTAAGGAAATATTTTAACAGAATCTGAGGTGTCGTCAGTTTTCCCAGAGCATGCAAACACTCTCTATTAACCGAGACAAGTGACTGAAAAAGGCGAGGACATGAAGGTAAATTCACCTGTAAATACTAGTAGATTGAATGAAGAAACTCCATTTGCTTTGCTACATCCGTCTGAAAGGGGACGAACAGAACGGGAAGGATAGGAATAGGAAAAGCAAAAACAAAAAACAAAAATCTACCATTGATCGGGATTCATGGCTGGTGATATGGGAAGGAAGACAGGGCATCGAAAGACAGGGCATCGAAAGGCATCTGCAGTGAAGGCAAAAAAAGGGAATGTGAAGATGGAAACTGGTAAGAACCTTCTAAATTTCAATTTAATACCATTAGGTGGTTTGCAATTGCAATAGGTTAATGGGTCGGGATTTGTATTGAGATAGAAAAATGATAAATAGACTGATGAAGTTAGGGATTAGTGAAAAATTAGGGTTTGTGAAAATATTTAAATATGTAATGTACTTACTTGAAAATTTTTTATTTAAAAAATGATCTGGAAATTTGTGATGTTGGAACCCCAATGCTCATTCGTTGGAATCCTAATGCTCCTCCATTGAAGACATTAGGGTCCTGATCGTACAACTGGAGTATTTTTAAATTAATTTTTCTAATTAAAAAATTCTTGCTTTTAATAATAGATGCTGGTAATGGAGCAAATTTCGGTCAACCATTCACTTTGGAAATACACCATCAAGGTGAATTCACAGATCCTCCCAATATACAATACTTAGGAGGGCAGGTGGATTATATAGACGGCTGCAACCCGGACGAGTGGTCCCTGGTAATATTGGATAAATGTGGGTGGAAACTTGGATACCCAAAAGACTCGGGTTTTTTATGGCACTGTAGAGTAGCAGGGATGCCTTTGGACACAGGGTTGTTTTATTGCTTGTGTGATAGAGATTGCGAGGTAATGGTGAATACATTACCAAATAATAGAGTCGCAGAGGTGTATCTAAGGGTTGTACCTGGAGCAATGAAACAGATGCCTCATACCCAGCAGGCATACGATGAAGCTAAGTCAAATCAACATAGGGAAGATGAAACCACACATGAGAGCAATAGTGACATTATGATATTAGAAGATTGGGGACCTGATGATGAAGTAGCAAAAGATGAAATGACAAAGAAAGAAAAAACTGCCTTTGGAGAGTCGAGAGTTGACAATAGCAAAGAAGTGGAAGGGGAACCAGTGGAGAAATATGACATCAATGAAGTTGATGTGAATGCTGAGAAGGGAAATAACAGTAGCAAAGATAGTGAAGTGCAACCTGCTAGAGGAAGCAAAAATGACAACTCAGGTGATGATCAACCCAAGGAGGCAATGGAAAATAATAATGGTGAAGGTGAAGACATGCCTATTGAAGAAAAACTAGAGGACTCAGACTATGAAATGGCAACAGACGAAGCTGATATCATGGATGAATGCATAAATGTTGGGCAACAATTCAGCTATAGCCCCACAGAAAACGAAGCCGAGCCTTCTAACCCAAATGTGAAAACAAGGAAGAAAGTAGGCAGAAAAAAATAAAAGGCAGTCGAAGACAATGGTTGTGAGGATGCTGATGGGATAAATATTGATGGCATGCAATCAGAATATGAATCAGATGCTTCTGCAGAGTTGAAGAGTGAAAGTGACTCAGATGAAGAATCTGGGCTCCGTAGAAATAAGAGACCTAAGTTTCCAGTTTTCAATGACAAAACTGATATGAAAAGTGCTAAATTTACTGTTGGCCAGCAGTTCACATCAGTGGTTATCTTCAGATTGGCAATTAGAATACAAGCCATTATGGATGGGAGGGATGTTTACTTCACCAAGAATGACACAAACAGGGTACGAGTGAAATATAGAGGCTGTGGGTGGGAGATTTTTGGCTCAAAAATGCAAGGTGAGAGCACTTTTCAAATTAAAACACTGAGTGATGAACATAGTTGTGGTAGAGTATTCCATAACAAGAATATGACCTCAAGACTGGCCAGTAAATTGTTTCTAGATGAGGTGAGAAAGACACCTTCAATATGTACATGAGCTACTTACCAAAGTGACTGAAGAGCTCAAAGTAGATTTTTCCTTAAAACAAGGATACAGGACACTTCGAAAAGTTAGAGCTGCAATTGAAAGGTCCCATGAGAAACAGTATGAATTGCTAGAAGACTTCTGTGGAGAATTGAGAAGAGCAAATCCAAGGTCTACTGTCTTTGTAGAGTCTGAGGTTGATGATGAAGGAATTTCTAGATTCAAGAGGTTGTATATGTGTCTAGAGCCATTGAAACGGGGATATTTAGCAGGATGTAGATGTTGGATTGGAATGGATGGGTGCTTCTTAAAGGGCCCTTACGGTGGACAGCTTTTGACAGCCGTCGGCATGAATGCGAATAATAAAATGTATCCTTTGACAATAGCAGTGGTAGGAGTGGAAAATTATGATAACTGGAGTTGGTTTTTGGGATTACTTGTCCAGGACTTGAGAATTTCAAATTCAAAGAATTGGTGCATAATGACTAATAAACAAAAGGTAAATGAAAACTGAAATTAGCATCCTAGACTTACTAATTAGCTATTAAACCTTGTTATCATATTGTAACTAACTATCTGCTTTTGACTTGGATTGGTATAGGGATTGGTCCAAGCAGTTAGAGACAAACTCCCGGAGGCTGAACATAGGTGTTGTGCTCAACATTTGTACTCCAACTTCAAACTCAGTCATAGGGGCTTGGCACTAAAAGATAGGTTGTGGAGATGTGCAAGGGCATCATATGTGAACCAGTTCAAACGTGAAATGGAGTTGCTTAGGCAACAATCTGAACTTGCACATCAATGGCTGGCTGACAAAGACCCTAAAACATGGTCAAGATCTCATTTTAGGGTTGGTTTGGATTGTGACATTCTGGTTAACAACATGTGTGAGTCCTTCAATGCTGTGCTATTAAAAGCTAGATCACTGCCCATAATAGGCATGTTGCAGACCATTTACCTGTATTTATTGAGAAGAATGGAGATAAATAGGGAGGCAATGGCTAAACATAAAGGTTAAGTACCTTGTTGTCATCTTTGTTGATGTGTTAATGCAATGATTATTAGCTGCCCTTATTGATAACTACAGTTGAAATTAACAAAATATATTTTGCTGCTGTAGGTCTCCTTTGTCCGAGAATTTTTGAAATACTTGAGAAAGCAAAAAAAGGATCAATGCATGTGTATTGCCTCTTATGCGGGGACAAACAGGTACCAAGTATCTTGTCCCTTTGGTGAGCAATTTGTTGTTGATATGGCTGGCAAAACTTGTAGCTGTCGCAAGTGGCAACTGAGAGGAATTCCTTGTGGTCATGCTGTTGCATGCATTAATAGAAGGCATGAGCAACCTGAGCAACATGTATCTCACACATATTTGAAGACTACTTATGTGGCAAGTTATGATCCCGTACTAAATCCTATCAATGGCCCAAATTTGTGGGAGCACATTAATTTACAACTAATGAAGCCTCCAAACTTTGGAAGATCACCTGGTAGACCCAAGAAAATGAGAAAAAGGGTCCAGGTGAAGAGGCAACAACTTCTAAATCATGTGTCAATCCAAATAAACCTCACAAAGTGAGCAAGGTTGGCACTAAGATGAGCTGCAGTTTGTGCAAGAAGTATGGCCACAATAAGAGAAGCTGCCAAACTAATAAGAAATCTGCCAATGAAACAGGTGCTGCCCAGCAACCTGTTACTACACAAGATGGGATGCCTAGTATGGCACATGGTGCTGCAGGAGATGAACTCCAATCTGGCTTCCCTTCTAACAACAATTCAACTGCTCAAGAGCCATCTAAGAGTGGGTTAACTGCTGATGTGGGTATACTGAATACCCAGGAGAGCATATCAAGTATGCCCCAAGATGAGCCATCCAATCAACCAACTGGTGCTGAAGGACAACCACCTATCAAAAAAGCCAGAAAATGCTCATTTGGTTGTAAATATGGCCACAGTAAAAACAATTGCAAATATCGACAGTGGACATTTAGAAACTCGCTTGATATGATAGGAGAACTTGGCTTGAAAGGGGCTACTCACACAGGTGCTGAGTCCTCTAACCCATATACAGAAGGTGCCAATATTGGTGTGAGTGCGAAGGAGGCTACTGGTAGTACACACGTAAGTCAAGTGGCTGAATATAATCTTAAATTTACTGCTACTTTGACCAATCACTTTCTTATTCATTTGTTATTGTTTAATGAATGCAGTTGAACTCCAATGCTGCAGGTATAGTTTATTCCCACAGTCCCGGAGTAACAATGAAAGCTCCAGAATCATACCTAGATGAGAGATACACAAAGGACTTATCTGCAAATTTCCACCTTGTACAAGGACTGCCTCCAGCACCATTCACTTGGAGGGGTAATATGTGCATTAACTTATCTATGTTACAAAGGGTTGCAGGCCACCACAAGCATTCAACTGGCATTGACAATGTGCAGCTCCATGGAGATGGGAACCAACATGTTAGTTTAGGGAATTTAAATGCCAAGAACAAATAGGGTTGCTTTTGGCGTTAGGGAATTAACAGATTGCTTTTGGTGTTAGGGAATTACTTTTGGAATTTGCTACTGGTGCTTAATTATGAGCAGTTTTTGATAGTACTAACAACAACCTGCTCTATATTTGTAAATGGTAACTATTTTTAGTAGTAACAGCTTACTCTTTTTTATTCGTGTAAGGCTAAGCTTGCCTTTTTGTCTACGAAATGCCCCGGTTGGTACCATGTTATAATGAACTTGATAACAAGGGACAATAGGGGACAATTTACAGGAACTATTGTATATAAATGCTGAGACATACTTTAGTTATAAATAGAATTCTAAAAGGATCATTTAAATACATCCATTTTACTTGACAGAGGACTTAAATCCCAGGTTGGTACAAGGGTACACTTAGGCTCCACTAATAATGCATTACATCCGAAAGTAAAAGCTGATACCGCAATTTACATAACCAGCAAAAACACTCATCCATTGCAGTATTGCAGTATCAACACCAGAACCAACTTATGTACATAGTTCACTACACCAACCTATTCCGAATACCTACAACTACGAAACTTGGATAACCTACCCCCTAATGACCTTTGATCCCAGCATTAGGCAAAAATAATAATTTCCCACATCATAGGGCAGCTTCTTCTCCAACTTCATTTTCACCTTTTGCCCCAGATTTTGAAAAAAAAGAGCCACAGGAGAATGACACCCCAATGAAGCATCAGGTACATCTTCAATCTCCTCGCATTTCCTTGCTGTACCTTGGCCATCTCCTTCCACGTCTCGACCTCAGCTGCAATCTTGTTCTTGGACCGTAACAGTCCAGGTATTATTTCTTTAGACCTTTGACACATCTCAGGATCAACCCAGTCCCAATATTTACAGCCTCCCGATTCCTATTTTCATACCACAATATCATCAAACAACTCACAAAACCACCTAAATTCCAGCAACAAGCCAAATTACAAAAACATCTTGTTCATTACCTTATACTGAGGACATCGCACAAATCGTCTTCCTGGGTTTGTGTCTGTCCATGATGTCATCAGTAGTGTTTGTCTTCCACAATTACAAGTTTCCCTGACCATCTGCCCTGTTTTGCCGTAGCGTGCTTCTTTTTCTTCTTTCTTCGTTCTTCCCCTCCCCGTTGATGAGTCCCAATTTATTCTCATTTTGATTAGGGCACATCCGACCCTTTTTATGATATGGATTTGGATCGGGTCATGTAAACACAATACAGGTATTAGTCATATGACGTGAAACTTTCCCTCTCTTGGCTCATTTTATTTCTTTTTTTTTATGAAAAATTTCATCTATGCCCTTCGGTTAACAGAGCGTGTTGCACGCTCTAGGAAAACTAACGACACCTCAGATTCTGTCAAAATATTTCCTTAAGTGAGACGGTATTTTTTGTTTAGGGACTTTAGTGTCCCATTTTGAAGTTTAGGAAGTTAAGTGGGATTCAGGGCATAGTTTGAGGGGTCCAAGTGGAATTAACCCTTGTCTAAAGTAAAATTATCAAAGAATTATTTATTTGAGGGAATAATGTCTTTCATAGCTCTCATCCATAGAAAATCACCCTACATGTTTGACCACTTGTCTACACTCTGGACAATCTATATGCAAATTCTTATACATTGACATTTACATAATTTTTATTACATAATTTTTATACATTTAAACGTCTCGGCTCAAAATATTACAACGCTTTCATTTATTTATATTAGACAGTTATAATTGAACTTGAATTATTAAAGTCTTATCAATAATATCCATAAATATAAAAAATAATTACGATACATTAATCCATGTTTGTAGTATGATCTTGTCTGTGTTTATTGATATTGAGTTGATATTAAGTCCCCAATAGTAAGTGACCTAACAAATTCCACATAAAAGCGAAAAAAATTGAAAAAAAATTGTGAATTGATCTAATGGAATTAAATTTGAAGTAAACATTGTGTTTTAAAACAGAACTTAAACCTTATTACTCGCCGTTGATCAATGATTAATCAATGGCTAGGATAAAAAAATTTACATTTGTAAAACAAAATTTGTGTTTTAAAACAGAGCCAAATCTATGTCACAAGTCATTGAGCGATGATCAATCAACAGTTAGGATAAAAAATTTTCAATTTTGAAACCTAAACGTCATTGTTTGGATAGGTTATTATTTGCAATATTATTTGGAATAATTACTGTAACACTTTTTATGATGTGATGTATGTGAGATAAAAAGTTGGTTGGAAATATAAAAAGGTGAGTTAGAAAATGTGTTTATGATGCAAGCGAAATATAATTTGGGATAATTTCACTATCCAAACAGTTGTTGATCAGTGGTTGATCAACGGCTAAGTTCTTAAAAAAATAAAATAAAATTCAGGTCGCCGCATCTAAATCGAATGTGACAATTGCAGAAATTTTTAAAAAATAATTTCTTCATAGCACGAAGGTATGAATTTAAAAAAAAAAAGCCTTTTCCTAGAAAAAAAATTTTCCACAACGTTTTAACACATAACAAAAAAAAAGAAAATAACAACTTAAGGTCGTCACATTTCAGACATACGGTGACCCTATGTGGGGAGAGATTTTCACAGAACACCAAAAATGTGAACTTTATGAAATGAGCATTATTGGTAGAAAATTGCCTGATATGAGGCTTTTCGAAAAATTCCTTTATTTTGGTTGGTCCAACCATGAATTGTGGTGCGTGTAGTACTAATTAGTGTGTGTGTGCACGCTTGTTAGTTGGTAATGGATAAGTGCGGAAAACTTCCTGGAACCTTCTCAAACTTGATGTTCAAACTTTTCAAAAAAAAAAATAAAGTGAAAATTCCAATTCTATTAATAAAAATACTAATTTACCCTCTTTCGTTTCTCTCTCTCTACCTTACAAGAGATGGGTTTGGGTATTAGGCTTTATTTTATCACCTTATGTCTATTTTTAACTTGGGTTTAATTTTTCCTTCACTACAAGATATTTGGCGATTAATGTCAACTTTCAAAGTGATGACCTACATATCGTCACAGTCTGTGTTCAAACATTGAAAAGTTTGGAAGTCGTCACTGATTAAGGAGCAATTGTGATGACTTTTTGTTATCACCATAGGTGTTGTCACAAAATCCTTTTACAGGAAGATTCTCGCGCTTTTGAGCTATCTGTTGTGACGACGGATTACGACTTGTCATTGATACATCATAAGGTATGACAACATTCCACATTGTCATTATCCAGAGACTTGTGATAACAACTTATTATCACTAACTTAGGTATGTGCCTAATGACAACATTTCTTATCACAAGTGACAGATGTCGGGCTTGTGCAATAATAAAATTCTATTGATAAGAATATTTATTCGAGTATATTGGTAAGTATGGTCGTTTCCATAGGAATTAAGAGGAAAATTTCTTTCTTTCTAATTGAAAATTAATCGGGAGAGTTTGGACAATTGAAAATAAAAATAAACAATCAATGCAAATTAAAAACAATTAAACTAAAGCAAATTAAACTTAATTCAAGGATAAACAAGCTCTAGCCAAGGAAATAACTCCATGAATGGTTCAAATAGCTGATTATCGATGCAATAATTATTTCAATTATTCGCTAATAAATAGATTATAGTTGTCATATAAACGATAAACAACCAACTTTTCCTTAGTATCTTGATAATTAAGGTACGCCCGTTAATTATTTCCCTAACCAAGAAATAACCCTAGGTACACCCATAAGATTTAATTCCTTGATTGCGTTAAAAATCAGAAAAGTTCTATTCTAATTAACAAACATACTACCAGGGTTTATTTAAATTAGATCATATGTCTCCCTAACATGGCCCCAATCACATTAGTTGTCACTAATTTACGACAATTAAACAATTACGCATTTAACTGTCCTAATTGACAATAGTTCATTAGATTGAATTAAATATCAGACGTCTTTGATATTCAAACAACTAACAACCATGAGAAATTAAACCAGAAGACATACAAGTACTAACTAATAAAAGAAATTGATAAAAATGATTAGATCTCACAAATGTTGATGAATCAAACCCTTTGTTATTTTTTGAATAGAAAAGGAGAATTTAGTTGCACATCATTGGGATAAATCCACACGAATTCATTGATAACCTTCGCATAAGTGTTTTACCAAAGAATTGACTAAGAAAGAAAAATAAGACCCAAGCGGCCTGTTTCGTTCCTCCCCTTGGCAAAAGCAAAGAGTCCACATTAAATATGTCTAGCCGAAATACTAATCAAGTGAGATTCTAGCTTTCCCTATTTTCTTGTTTCCTACTTCGTATCAACTACTTAACTAATAAAACATATTTCCTAAATAAAAGAAAGAAACTACAAGAGATAATATCTCATGTTTCCTAATCCAATACTACTACTAATAAATATAATCAAAGTCTTCCCAAATCTTCACCCAAAAGATGTCCATAGTTGACTCGAACTAGAAAATTCTGCGCGCAATAAATTCCCGAGTTTTCTGAACTTGAAAACAAGTTTCGAATGTGCCATCACCAAATTAGCTGAAAATTGTCCCTTTTAATCACGTTTTGCTTATTTTCCTATAATTAGCACCATTAACCAAATAAAGTAAAATTCATCAATTAATACAATATTTGACTAAAATTAAAGGAAAAATAATTATAAATTTAGCAGCAAATTGCAGCCTATCAACGAGTTAAAATTTTTCCCTAATTTGCATTTAATCAATTTTGTTTAACTTCATTGTGAAATGTTATCCTAACTCTAATATTATTGTATATTTATTAAACCTTATTTTGAGTTTGTAAATGTGAATCCTTGATTTGTAATAACCATTGCAAAATTGAATAGTAATTATATATTGTAAAAGTTTCAAAACTTTTTTTTAGCATGTATTATTTAGTAATAAACAGCTGTGAATCATTGTCCCTTGCTTTTTGATGTTTATAAAACAAATGGATGTTACTAATATCTCATCAAAGATCTTTTCAGCAATATTACAAATCAGGCTCAAACATTAAGTACATGTTGATAGAGACAAATGAGCACTGAAAGCTGTCGGACGCTCATAAAGCTTGGATCGAACGTCCGATAATAATTGCTCAACTTCGGACGCATGAAAAACTCCACTACCGGACGTCCGAAAGGATAAGAACATTCCCTCTATCTCACCACCTCGATCGGATGCAAAACATTAAAGCACCGGACGTCCGATAAACAATGAGTCACTTCGGATGCAAAAGCATTGTTGGTACCAGACGTCCGAAAGAATTGAAGAAAATCTGTGAGGACTCGAAAATTTTCTTATTTTCTAGTCATTATTTTATCCCCTTACATACATTTTCTATATTTTTCTTTATTAGACTAATTCCTAAATATTTTTATGAGTAAGTATAGTTTCTAACTCATTTTCCCAGTACAATTTAGTTTATGTGACGTTAGTAGCACTTATAGGACGTGGGACCAGCTAGTGCGTGAAGTGCGATAAATTTTGATCATTAGGTAAATTTTTGCATAAGGGATATTATTTATAAGGTGTTAAGGGACAATTAAAGGTGAGCAAGATTAATTAGTATTGGAAGACAAGATGATGACATTAAGCAAAGGAAATGACAAGTGTCATGAAATCAATGGAGGTTGGACTTTGACCAACTTTCTTTCACCTTTACTAAATGTAAAATTGACCAAAAATCTCCTCATTTTTCTTGCATCTTGGCCGAACCATAGAGGGAGAAAAGAGAGGGAAAACTTCAACTTCATCATCCATTTTCTTATCCAAATCTTGAGTTCCGACCGATTAAATCGCAAACCCTTCCATACAAGTGTTATCTAAGGAGGATTAAAGGTGTTGGTGGAGTGGTTTTTGAAGGAGAAACCCTAAACTACCATCTTTCATAAGTTTTCAAGGTAACTTACCTAGAAATCCCTTTTTTGCTTTTGATAATTGTAAATTAGTGGTTTAGAATTGTTAAATATATGGTTTTGTGAGAAAGTTTATGATTTGAAGTAGGGTTAGGGTAAATTTCAGTTTTATTAGTGAATTTTCTGCCCTCATGTGATGATTAATGATTAGCCATGGTTTTGTAGTTTGTTATGTGTAATTTTGAGCTTGGATATGCTAGTTTCACTTGCCTCCGAAGAATTTCAGCTTGTGTAGCTAAATTTCAGTTTAGGGTTTTGAATTTAGGGCTTTATTATGGTTTGTTTTAAAGCTTTTAATTGGCTAAGATTGAAGGGTATTGTGACCCTAGTTAGGTGTGGTTTATAACTTATGTGTTGTGTGTGCAATTATGGTTGAGTTGAGTTAAAGTTGGTGTTTGTTTGTAGGGTGAAAATAAGGAAATCTAAGGGGAAATGCTGTCCAATTTTTGACTCTATGTGATTCCTTTGAATTGGGTTTCTTTGAGTGGAAATGAGAGACTTTAGGGTAGTCTAAACCTTTGGCACCAAGTGTTCCTTATTTTTCACTTCCAAGTTCTATTTGGCCTTGCATTAGTAGTTTATTTAAATAGGTAAACGACTCGTAATCGAGTCTCAATTGTTTTCTTGGTTGTTCGTAAGACGTGCTAGTGACTCAAGACATACTTCGGGAGGAAACGTATAAAGTTAACTTTATTTGAACTGGTGAGTGTACCACTCACTAATTGTTGTTTATTTGCTTTATGCGTACTTGAAATCTGTGATTTGAATGACTGTAATCTTTGTTTGTTTTGGATGAGAAAAGGGTGTACTTTATCACACTCGTTCTCTATTGCTTACTTGACTGTTTACTGTATCGTTTGGAATCTCTTGGTTGTGCTTGAACTGGTGTCGTTTGGACGTGTATCCAACGACTTTTACTGTTAAATCTGAACTCAACCTCATTGGTAGTCAATTGAATCGAGCCAGCAAGAGGTTTAGTCAAGGAAAATTGACAAGCCATGGGGACTATTTCTGGAAATCTTTGGGTATTGAGACTCTAGATTCCGGTATACTCGAGTATTACCACATCTGTTCTGTTTGGTGTTCGGACCCGGTAACGGGTATGTGTGGTGACCGAAATTGAGGTAAAGTGGGGTCTACGGTCATGTTTGTTCGTTAAACATTGACGGGGAGTCAACGAGCTGTGATCAAGTATTGTAAAAAAGGAAATGGGCTCTTGAGAGTCGTTTATATCCTTTTCTCCTGTTTACATGTGGTGGATATTAACATTTGTTTGATGGTTATATTTGGATTGAGTACAATTTGCACTTTTATGATTTTCATATACTTGGTATGTGGTGCCTCATTGGACGAAAGCTCATTCCGTTGCCTTTGTTTTCCTTACAGGGCATAATATTTGGAACTGTGATGTTTTGAAGAAAGAGTCAAGCTAGTATACATATTCTTTTGTAAAGCTCCTCTATAATTGGACAAACCCTAATTGTATCTTGATCCGATGTTCTCTTTTGATTTGTAAAGTTACCAAAGTGTGTATTTAGAAGTGTTTCTTTATGGCTATGTGGTATAATTGCTTGAAAATGTACATTCTTTAGTGTTATATAAAATTTACTTGTACTTGATTGGGATTCGGACGAATGCAGAGTTTGAACGAGAAAAGAAAAAAAAATTGGCGGAAAACTGTTAATCAAATCCGGCCGTATATCCGGCCAGTTCTTGGCCAGATATTTGGCCGGATTAGCAGGGGTTTTTGAGAAAAAAATTTGGTTGCTCTCTGCCCCAAATCCGGCCGGCAATCCGACCAAGTCTTGGCCGGATTGTGATGTGGTAGTCACTGTTCACTTCCATTTTCGTTTTCGTTTTTTATTATTTGTTATCGTTGAATCAATTGATTGTGGTGATATCATTCAGACTGGTTTGGCATTCGTGTGTGCGACTTAGTAGTTCTGGCGAGAGTTATGTAGGCAGTTCGCTAACCCTTAGGATACGCCCTAGGAGAAGGTGGGGTTGTAACAAAAACTCTTTCGCTCACTGCCTGCTGTCGGACGCAAAAAACAGAACTACCGGATGTCCGACACTACCAACGGATAGTTGGTTCTTCAGCTGCTTTCTATCCATTGGAAGTATTAATGAATGAACTTTTCAACCTCATATAAATTGAGCAAAGTCAACCACTTTAGTACAACTTTGCACATTGAGATTACATCATATCAAGAGTGATTGTTGCAATAAAATACTCTTAAAGGAAGATTTATACTCTTAGTTGTATAAGTTTCTTAGAAGCTTTTCTTGTGTTAGAAAATTACTTCAATAGTGTAGCTCTGTGAGGGTTATCCGAGTGATTGTAAAACTTCCTAACTTGACTAAGTATGGCTTGAGGTAAGGAGGAAGTGATCCTTCCTTTGTATACAACGATTGGTTGTAATTGATCAATTTGAAGAAACTTGCTTTATAAAGTGATATTCAAATTCAAAAGGAGTTTGAAATCTGGTTTGCTATTCTATCTCTTTCATTTACTATCTTACAATTTAAAGTGCTCATCTCTTCTACTCACGAGCATTCGTGCTTTCTCACTATTTGTTCCTTTATATGGTCATCTAGAAAAGATGGTAAATTTCATATTTAATCAAAAAGGGTCTCATAACTTGGTTAGTTTTTAATTAACCTAATTCACCCTTCCCTCTTAGGTTGTTTTCGATCCTTACAATTGGTATCAGAGTTTGGTCTACTAGAAATTAAGCTCAATCGACTTTAGAGTAAAAATGATAACCAACAATGTCATATTTTTTGAAAGACAATCTGTCACTAGACTCCCAATATTTAATGGATCCAATTATGTGAGTTGGAAGGAAAGAATGATTATCTTCTTACAATCTATTGATATTGAACTGTGATTTATTGTTAATAAAGGTTCATTTGATGCCTCTACAATTGATGATGTCACTCATAGGCCAAGACCAAAAACCAGAAATGAGTTGACTGCTGAGGATAGAACTCATCTCACCTTGAATGCCAAGACTATGAATGTGTTGTATAGTGCTTTAGATTCAAATGAGTCTATTAGAATCAAAGATTGTAGGTCTACAAAAGAAATTTGAGATAAACTAAGAGAGATCCATGAAGAAAGTGAGAATGTAAAAGAACAAAAGAAATCAATTATAGTTACTAAGTATGAATCATTTAAGATGGAACCTTATCAAAAAATTGATAAGATATATTGTAGATTCAATGATCTCATTAAAGATTTAGAGGTGTTGGAAAATGAATACACCTTAGGTGAGAAAAACAGAAAGATTTTGAACGCCTTGACCAAAGTTAGGAGAGTAAAGTGACTGCCATTGAAGAGACTAGAGATTTAAATTTCATGTCTATTGAATCTCTTATTAATTATCTAATCTCTTATGAGCTGAAACTTAAGTCCAAGTTGCAAGAGGAAGAGGATACAAAAACAAGAAGGAGCATTGCTCTAAAGGCATCTTAAGATGAAGATGATTCAGCTTCCTTGGATAGAGAAGATGTGAAAGTTGATGATAGCGATCTAACTCTCATCACAAAAAGTTTCAAGAGAATCCTCAACAAACGAAAATTCAGAAAAGGAGGACATAGTAACTCATTCCCAAATCAGTTCAACAATGCAAGAAACAAAGAGAAACAAGAGTTCAATAAAAATAAACTGATAAATACTTTGAATGCGGTCAACTTGGACACTACGTAAATGAGTGTCCAATGAAGAAAAAGAATGAAGGAAAGGTTGAACGAAGACCAAAATTTAACAACTTTCAAATTACATGGAATGATTGCAACTCAAAAGGTGAAGTCGAAGAAGAAGAGGAATCTGCCCAAATGGCTTTCATGGCTATTGATGATGAAGAGGTAACTACCTGCAATTTTCAACTTGATAGTGATAATGAATCCGATGATGATGTTAATGCCTTCATTGAGAGACTACATAACAATTTGAAAGAATCCTATGCTAGTAACAAGGAACTAAAACAAAAGATCAATTTTCTTATTCAAGACAATGCAAGCCTTTTTCGATAAAAGAAGAATCTGAAAATTGAAAATGATAACCTGAAAATAATTGAGACTGATTTGCTTATCGAGCTAGATAAAAAAACAAAGTCTTGTGATTTGTTCAAAAAGGAACAAGGTAACTTGAAAAGAAGAATGGATGATCTTAATGAGTTGCTCCAACACAAAAAATAAAACTGTTCTCAAAGGAATGATTCAAAACCTCTTTTTTTTGGCATTCATAAGAAAAGGTTAAATTCTAGTGCCAACGAATTTATCATTTATAAGAGAAGGTAAATCAGATTTATTAAACCTGTCCATGCAAGTAGTTCACTAATCATGTGCAGTTTTTGTTGTCAAATTGGTCACATGATGAGTAACTGTTATGTTAGAAAGAATATGAGAAATGGCATGAAATGCATGTGGTTAATTAGATATAATGCTAACTCTCAAGAATCCAAAAAGTAAAGGGTACCATATATTATGTTGTGAACTCTTGTGTAGGTGAATTTGGTGAATATCGTTAAGGAATCAAAATGGTTCATAGATAGTAGATGTTCAAAATATATGACTGGTAATCCATCACAATTCATCAACCTCAGGCCCAAATCAAGTGGAAAGGTAACTTTTGGAGATGATAACAAAGCCAAAACTGTTAGAATAGGAGATGTTGGTAAGAATGGCCAAACCTTTGTTCACAATATTCTTTTAGTTGATAATTTGAGCTACAATTTGTTGAGTGTTAGTCAATTGTATGATAGAAATCTGTTTGTGTTATTCAAAAAGTATGAATGTCTTATTCTTGACTCAAAACTTAATACTATTTTCAAAGAAATAAGGATAAATGACATTTATGTAGTTGTTCTTGAAAATATTGATTCATCTAGTTTAAAATGTCTTAAAGTTACAATTGAAGACCCTTGGTTGTGGCACAGAAGGTTTTGTCATTTCAACATGGATTTGCTAAAAAAAATTTCTAAAAAAGATCTTGTTAGAGATTTGCCAAAAATTAAGTTTGAAAAGGACAAAATCTGTGATGCTTGTCAATTTGAAAAATAAGTCAAAGTTTTTTTAAACTCAAGAAATGTGTTTCTACTACAAAACCTTTGAAACTTTTACATCTTGATTTGTTTGGTCCTACACAAACTGCGAGTTTAGGTGACAAAAGATATTACTTTATTGTAGTTGATGATTATTCTAGATATACTTGAGTAATGTTTCTTACACACAAAGATGATGCCTTCAAAAATTTTGTTTCCTTATTCATAAAAGTTCAAAATCTGATTGGTTTGAAAATCATTAAGATTAGAAGTGATAATGGCTCGAAATTTCAGTTTTGTGGCTTTCCAGAATTTTGTGATAACAATGAAATTACACATGAGTTTTCAATTGCTAGAACTCCACAACAAATGGTGTTATTGAAAGAAAGAATAGAACTCTTCAAGAAGTTGCACGAACCATGTTAAGTGAATGTAACTTGCCAAAATATTTTTGGGTCGAAACCATTAATACCGCTTGCTATGCTACGAATAGAGTTCTTTTGAAACCTATTTTGAACAAAATCGCTTATGAGTTGATGTTTGATAAAAAAGCCTATTATTGGATATTTCACAGTTTTTTGTTGCAAATGTTTCATTTTAAACATCAAGAAATATCTTGAAAAGTTTGATAACAAAATCTGATAAAGGACTCTTCTTAGGTTATTGTGAGAATAAAAGAGATTTTAAACTCTATAATCGTAGGACTCTTGTTATAGAGAAAGCTATACATGTTACTTTTGATGAATCTAATAGTAACATTTCCAAAAGTTGTGATGAGGATGACGATGCAGGTGTTCAAGAAGGACTTAAAAAACTCACAATTCATGATCAAGACAATGTTTCACCAGAAAATAATTCAAAGGAAGATGATTCTCAAGATATTCCAACATTGCAAGATAATGACAGGGATGTTGGTACACTTAAAGATCTTCCAAGAGTTTGAAAGTTTGTTCAAAACCATCCGAAAGAGCTCATCATTGGTGATCTATCCGAAAAGGTAAGAACTCGCTCCTCTTCAAAACAATTGATGGACAATTTTGCTTTGATCTCACATTTTGAACCAAAAAATGTTGTTGATGCATTGAAAGATGAAAACTAGATTTTAGCTATGGAAGAGGAACTAAATCAATTTGAAAGGAACAAGGTGTGGACATTAGTTAAAAAACCTCAAAATCATCCTATTATTGACACAAAATGGGTGTTTAGAAATAAAATGAATGACAACGGTGAAATGGTGAGAAACAAGGCTAGACTAGTTGCTAAGGGATATGCTCAAGAAGAAATAATAGACTTTGATGAAATATTTGCTCCCGTAATTAGGCTAGAATCAATTAGGATGTTTTTGGCCTTTGCATATTTCAAAATTTTCAAACTATTCCAAATGGATGTTAAAAGTACTTTCTTAAATGGCTTTATTGATCAAGAAATATATGTTGATCAATCTCCCGATTTTGAAAATGAGATTTATCCAAATCATGTGTTTAAACTCTCAAAAGCTCTGTATGGATTAAAACAAGCTCCAAGAGTATGGTATGAACGTTTAAGTGATTTTTGGGTTGAAAATGGTTTTAAAAGAGACATTATAAATACCACTCTTTTCACTAAATAAAGTTTAAGTGATCTTTCAATTGTGCAAATATATGTGGATGATATTATATTTGGTGCTACTAATGAGGGTTTGTGCGAGAATTTTTTCATAATTATGCAAAAAGAGTTTGAGATGAGTATGATGGGAGAATTAAATTTCTTCCTTGGGTTCCAAGTGATTCAAACCCGAGAAGGAACGTTCATTAATCAAACTAAATACACCAAGGAACTGCTCAAAAGATTTGGAATGAAAGATTCAAAACAAGTTGAAACACCTATGTGCACATCTACCAAGCTTGACAAGGATAAAGAATATATAAAAGTTGATGAAAAGAAGTATAGAGGTATGATTGGTAGTTTGTTTTACCTAACTGCAAGTAGACCTGATATTATATTTGCTGTTTGCTTATGTGCTCGTTTTTAGTCTTCTCCAAAGGAATCTCACTTAAATGCAGTAAAAAGAATTTTTAGGTACCTAAAAGGAATTTTGAGTTTTGGTCTATGGTATTCTAAATGTCATGAATTTTCATTATATAGTTTCTCGGATGCTGATTTTAGCGATTGTAGGATAGATAGAAAAAGTACAACAGGTACATGTCACTTTCTTGGCAATTGCTTAGTATCTTGGTTTAGCAAGAAACAAAACGCTATTTCCTTGTCTACAATCGAAGCGAAATATGTTGCCGCCGGAGCTTGTTGTGCTCAATTATTGTGGATGAAAAATACATTGAATGATTTTGGATTAATGTATGATTGTGTGCCTATGTATTGTGATAACAATAGTGCCATAAATTTGACAAAAAATTCCATTCAATATTCTAGGACAAAACATATGTCTGTAAACCATCATTTCATTCGCGATTTTGTCCAAAAGGGCGAAATTTATGTTCAATATGTCTGCTCAAAAGATCAATTGCTAATATTCTCACAAAAGTCTTACCGCTGGATCAATTTATGTTTCTGAGAACAAAATCGGGCGTTTTAGAAAAAATTCTCTAAAAATTCGCTGGTCACACTTTATCGGACGTCCGATGCATCTGAACAGACATCCGACAGTGTTCTTGATCATTTTTCCAGAAAATTTTCGGTTCGGACGGCTGTGTCAGACGTTTCTCTTCGTTCTGCCGTCCGACACTCAAAAGAAGGGTATTATAAAGAAGTTCTCTCCTTCATTTATTTCACTCTTAACTGCTTTGTCGGACACAACCCTTCATATTCTCTCACATTCAAAATTCAAAATTCATCTCTCTTAAGAACAAGTTTCAAGAAAATTGATTTGCCCAACATCATCACATCCTTTTTGCGTGGCCATTAGCTTTCATAACATCCTATAACTGCCAACCAACCCAAAAATTCCAAATTCTCATCTGAAACCCTAGTGATTCAAAATTCACCCTCTGTGGACGATTTAAACATTTATTGTAGTCCATTCGCACTCTAAGATCATCACATACACACTCACATCATACTTTGCACCAATATCATCCTGCATTTCATCATGGTGAGAACGAGAGGAGGATCTGTAAGTACCAGATGCACCACCAGGTTCAAGTTGAGGGATGAAGATACTAAAATTATTGAGCCCTCTACCACTAAATCTCCAAAAAGGGTGACAAAAAATGAAATGAAAAAGAGAAAGGTTCTGCCCAAAAGAATCATTCTGCTCAAATTGAGAACAGGCAATCCACTAAGACTTCTACTGAACAAACTGAGGAACAGCCTACTGAATTGTCTCATGTAAGTGATGATGAAGAGTCAACTATTGAGCCTTCCACCACTAAATCTCCAGAAAGGGGGACTGAAACTCGTGGTAAAAGGGAAAACAGTCTACAAAAAGGAAGGGGACTGCTCAATCTGAGGGACAACAAACCACTGAACCTTCCACCAAAAAGTCACCAAGAACAAGGGCTGGTGGACAGACTGATGTACAAACTGCCCTACACAGTGGAAAGAGGAAACGTACTGCCAATGTGCAACCTGAGACTCAAATTGAAGAGGAACCTACCCCATTACCAAAATTCATTGATAATGATGCCCGGGATAGGTTCGAATGGTTTCTCAGAAGGGTTTCATTACCCAACGGACAATTGTCCCTCATGAATTCCGTAAGCTTGACCTTGAACCTGTCCTTAAACTCTTTGAATTTACAAAATGGACTCACATTTTGGCCATTTCTAACACTTATTACACTGACATGCTTCATCAATTCTTTGCCAACCTTAGGAAGGGTAGATCCCACACTGATCTAGTCTCACGAGTAAATTCTGTTGATACAGAATTAAATGCTGACATTGTCAACACTGTTCTGAAAACTAAAATTGAAGATGGTTTTAAAGAAAAAATTGTAAACTTTTTCTCATATGAGGAATTTCTTTCTGCCTACCATCATTTTCATGTTGCAAAACTAATGACTTATTTTCAAACACATTTTAACACTCCTACTGAGGCAAGATTGGCGGATCTTAGTTCTCAAAATTTGATCATCTTTTCTATAATATCAAATCTGTTGGTTCCTACTGATAGTCGTAGGACTGATGCCAACAAAATAAAGCTTTACCTATTTTATTGCTTTCTTGAAAAAATTCGAATTGATTTCGTCTTTGTTATGTACAAATTCTTATTCAAAATCAGCACTGATAGCCGTAGGAAAATTTCCTATGAAAGATTTCTGACCCTAATCTTTGCTTATTTTAAAATTTCTTTCACTGGCAAATTGCCAAATGAAAGTGTCTCAACTGTTTTCTCCAAGGTTTATTTTGAAAAGAAAAATCTGAGATTTTTTTAGGGTCATTGATGCTATAAGGAAACTGTTTTGAAAAATAGGACTAAGAGTCGTTACGAAACTCCTGTCACCCCTAGAACTCCTCGAGATTAGTCCATGTTTGTCTCACCCTTTACTAATCATCCTAGGAGGTCATCCACTAGACCCTCTTCATCTAAATCTGAGGTCATCTCCCTACTTGAGGACCTCCGACAGCATATTCTTCTTCTTGAGGATGGTCTGATGATGACCATGTCACATGCGCAACAAGCCTCTTTCACTGCCAAAAGGAACTTGCTTGTGCCCCCTATCCCTCAAGAAAATGAGCCAACTGAACACACTCCACATACTGAATCCAATCCAGATGTTCATGCTTCCAGTTCTTAGCCAAAGGATAAGGGAAAAACTCCAGCAACTGAAGACAATAATGATGATGAGGAGACTGAATAAGAGGAAGTGGATCCTGCTCAGTTTCGCCTAGCTAGGAGACGGCCTGGATCTTCCAAGATCAATATTTAGGCACCCTTAGGAATTTGCACTTCATATTTAAGATAGCACTTCATAGTGGACATTAGCATCTTTTGCATTTGAATATTTCAAGTACTCTGTACTCAGAATTTTGCTATTTGGTTATCTTTGTTGGTTTGTTATTTGGTTAACCTTTCCTATTTTGATCATTTCTAGTTACTTTTACGGATAATCTGTATTTGGTAAACTCTGTTTGCTTCTAGATCCATGAGTGCTGAATGGTTGCTATATCTATGCTTGCTGCATTGTTGTGCCTATCAACTGTATTTCTGCTATTCTGCTTGCAATGATGTTGGGTATTATTGGTAAATTCTCAATATATGATTTCTGGATTAACTAGCTTACATTAACTGAACTGATGCTATTGGTTGCTGATATCAATTAATGATGATAAAAAGGGGGAGAGAATGGATTTAAGAGGTCAGGGATGCAAAATACTTACAAATCGTTTGGATACATCAAGTGAGGGAGAGTTTCTTTTTATTTCAATTTTTTCTCTCTCTTCCATCCATTGTTTTGTCATCATCAAAAAAGGGGAGATTGTTAATCATTGTCCCTTACTTTTGATGTTTACAAAACAAATGGATGTTACTAATATCTCATCAAAGATCTTTTCAGCAATATTACAAATCAGGCTCAAACATCAAGTACATGTTGATAGAGACAAATGAGCACTGAAAGCTGTCGGACGCTCATAAAACTTGGATCGGACTTCCGATAATCATTGCTCAATTTCGGACGCATGAAGAACTACACTACCGGACGTCCGAAAGGATAAGAGCATTCTCTCTAGCTCACCCACCTCGATTGGACGCAAAATATTAAAGCACCGGACGTCCGATAAACAATGAGTCACTTCGGATGCAAAAGCATTGTTGGTACCAGACGTCCGAAAGAATTGAAGAAAAATTCTTTTGCTTACTGCCTGCTGTCAGACGTAAAAAACAGAACTACCGGACGTCCGACACTACCAACGGATAGTTGACTCGTCAACTGCTTTCTATCCGTTGGAAGTATTAATGAAGGAACTTTTCAACCTCATATAAATTGAGCAAAGTCAACCACTTCAATACAACTTTGTATATTGAGATTACATCACATCAAGAGTGATTGTAGCAAGAAAATACTCTTCAAAGAAAATTTGTACTCTTAGTTGTGTAAGTTTCGAAGAAGCTTTTCTTGTGTGAGAAAATTACTTCAATAGTGTAGTTCTGTGAGGGTTATTCGAGTGATTGTAAAACATCCTAACTTGAATAAGTGTGGCTTGGGATAAGGAGGAAGTGATCATTCCTTTGTACACAACGATTGGTTGTAATTGATCAACTTGAAGAAGCGTGCTTTATAAAGTGATATTCAAACTCAAGAGGAGTTTGAAATCTGGTTTGTATTCTATCTCTTTCATTTACTATCTTGCAATTTAAAGTGCTCATCTCTTCTACTCACGAGCATTCGTGCTTTCTCATTATTTGTTCCTTTGTGTGGTCATCTAGAAAAGAGAAAAAATTTCATATTTAACCAAAAAGGGTCTCATAATTTGGTTAGTTTTTAATTAACCTAATTCACCCCCTTTTAGGTTGTCTTCGATCCTTACAACAACCAATTAGTTAACTTATAAACCTGTACTTGCTAGCTATTTGGGTAAGTAATCAATTAAACTTGTTACTAAATAAATTAAGGATTATTGTGTAATATAGTAAAAGAGAAAGTATAATTGTTGGACTTAACAAAGTTTATTTTGTAGTTAAACTTGTTAACAAAATTTTTTTGATATAACAAATAATTTTTATCATCTTAATATTTATTGATTAAAACATTGAAAGTTTGAATAGTTTAATTTACTACACAAATTTGTACTCAAGTAAAAGAAAATCCCAATTTGCCCACCAAAAAAATCAATGGCGACGCTTTGTAGGAGTGAAGGAAAAAATGCACTATGTTTAATTCTTTTCATGGGAGCGTAAAACTACTTGATTTTGCCAAAGTAATGTCATTTTGGTCCATTAAGCACTAGGACAGATAAAAAGGACAAGACTTGTTGTCTGACAAGCCACTTTACCATCTTCTGATAATCTACAATGTCCATCATTCTCTTCTCTTATAGCTAGTTTGAGAGGTTGGAATGGAAAAGAAAAGAAGAGAAAGCTTAAGTTAGAAAAGAAAAGAAAAGAGAAGAAGAGATTGTAATATCTCTTCATATTGTTTGGGAGTTTTTAGAGGGAAAGATAATGAAGCAATTTTCCTTTGTTTGAGAGTAAAGAGAAGTTAAAGGAAAAGATTCTATTTTACATAAGTGCCCTTGAAACTTGAAATTCGCATAATATAAGTAAATATTACATTATAATATTTCTAAGGGCAAAATTGGTATATTAAAATATTTACTTAACTCACTTTCTTGTCTCATGCTTTTCGCCCAATTTTGGGCTGACAGTTTCGTAGCTTGAAAGGGTTGTGGGATCCCTTCTTTTCTTTCCATTTCTTTCCTAAGAAAACTCCCAAATGCTAGAAAGATTTCACTTTCTTAGTCCTCTCTTTTCTCACCAAATCCATCCTCCCAAACAGGCTATTAGACTCTATTGATTCCTCACCTTAATCAGCCATGTATTTCCATAACTATTGAAGCTAATCATCAATCCATTAACATCAACATACAAAGAGAAGAGATTGGGGCTTGGTTCGTAAATTCAGCTTAAAGCTCATGGAAGCTCGTTGTGGCCTTCATTGATTCCACATTTCATTCTGAAACAAATGATTAGCTCTACTAACCTTAATCATCAATTGGGAAAAATCATAGTGAAAGTACCAACAGATCAAGCTCTCAAGGTACTTTCAACCTAGAACTTAGAAACCTATTTTCAATTTTTGAGATTTTTTTGAATAAAAAATGCTATTTCCACTTGGTGATTTTGTTGTTGAATTTTGGCTCTGACTTACCATGTTTACTAGGTTTGAAATTCACTATAAGTGCATTGCTTGTGTTTTTTTTAGGACATGGATAAAAGTAGGATAAACATTGCAAATAGATAGTGCAAAGCGTATGAAACTGGTGTGAAAAATTTTATTAAATTTACATATTCTAGAAAAGATGAAAAAACAAAAATTCCTTGCCCGTGCACTCAGTGTAATAACTTTTGTGACCAAACTAAAGATACCGTAAAGGATCATTTATTTAGAATAGAATTAGTGGGTCCATAGTTATCCTGTTTTGACGGATTGAAATTTTTGGATGAATCATGTTATGAACGTGGACTGAGAAGTGCAGAATTTTTATATTTTGTTAAGACAATTGACTTAGATAGGAGTTATAGCAAAAACCTAACATACTACTCAAGCTAGTGAATTCTTAGACTAAAAAGTATTCATATAGGTTCGAGAATTAAGATAAAACTTATTATTTATATATTTGAATGCTTTGACTTTTTGGTTAATTTTGATGGTTTTACTATTGTAGACAAATCATAAAGGCAGGATTCTAGACTTTTTTGCTAAGTTTCTCACAAATCAAGCATTTCCAATCTATGTTCAAGTAATTGTTCTCTCCTTCAAATTATTGGATATATGTCATGCTTCATAGTGAAACCATTCTGCACTTTTTGCTTTTTATTATTTCTTTTGTATCATTTCCTCCCTTTGTAACCATTGCTCCTCCTTTTGTTTTATCAATTTATTTTGTAGTGGGCTTTTGCAATATGTTAGAACAACATAGACACATTTTGAAGATAAACACCTAAGTTTTTGGCAGAGGGATACTTTTGTACTTCTACTTTTCAATGACTGATATTGCATTTCTAATTACCATAAAAGGGCTGATGTACCTTTTAGATACATGAGATGATGGTTGATTAGTCTTTATTTTACCTATTTTTAATTAGGTTTTATGTTATGTTTTTGGTGTGTTTTAAGTTAAAATGAAATATTTGAATTCCTTTATAAGTTATTTTTCATACAAGTAGTGTTTCTTAACCAAAACATGCAAAAGTGTGGGTTAATATGCAAGTTTATGTTATTTTTGTAGGTTTTGGTCTCATATGAATTGATTGAAGACAAAAGGAGTTTCACAGTCTTGATACACTTTGGTATTTTGTTTATATCTTGAGCTACAAGTATCCAATTAAGGTGATTCTTGAATCATTTTGAAGTTAAGTCATAGCTCTACAATTCTTATGAGACATCATGATCCAGTTCATTGAGCTTCTAGTCAAAAAGTCAAAATACAGTGAAATTTTTTTATATCAAAAGCTGAAATAGGACTTCGACCAGTCAAGGATATTTTGGTCACTTATTAGCATACAAGCTCCAAATGAGATGATTCTTGATGCACTGAAAAATTAACTCAAATAGATACAACTTTTATGTTTTGTTCAAGAGCTAATTCAGCCTCCATAATCAAGAAAATTATAGTTGAAATTGGACAAAAAACAGATCAAAGTTGAGATTGAAGTTGAAAGGGCAAAACTGAGCACAAAAAAGATCTGCGAGGCAGATCCATGAGGCAAGGGTAGCAGATCCACCTTGCGAATCCCTGATTCAGAGCTGCAAGTTGCTCTGCAACTTGCATTTTGTTCACACAATATTTTTGACCAATTCCTCTGGAAGAAAAATGGTTGGAACCAGCTAGAATTGAGTTGGAGAAATAGAAAACAACTTTATGTCTACATTATGAGAACATCTTCTCTTCCAAAACATCTATAAATACCCTTTGAATCTCATTCATTTGAGGAGAATGTTAGCAAGAAATAGCTTTTTGTAGTGTAAAGTAGAATAGTGTAGAAATAGGGATAGGAGTAGTTTTAACTCTACTTTCATATTGAAAGTTTCTTTCTTAGTTTAAAAGTTTTGAGAGGAAGGTGAGAAACACTCTTGTATCAAACTTATTTGAGAGATCAACTTGTGAAGAAATTCAAGAATTCAAACTTCAAGATATTGAATAAGAATTTTTCTTCCCAAACTTTGTCTCTTGTTCTTATTTGCCATGCATTGTTTCATGTTTAGATGTTCTTAATATGATATTTAGCTAAGTTTTTTCATATTCTAGGGTGAAGATGAACTTGTTATAGTTTTGATTTGAAATAGTTAAGGGATGATTATATTTTTTTCATGATTTATTAGTTGGAGAACTTGTATTTATGCTTTATGGTTGTTTGGCCATCAACTATGTATGATTTGATAAAGTTAAGCAATGAAAGTTGCCTTTTAATATATCTAAATTCTTAAACATTAGCTTTATTCTCACAAAAGTAGTGAATAAAGGTTAATTGGATTCATATAATAACTTCATTGAGTATATCTAAGTTGTTTCTTACCTTTTCTCTATGAACATAGGTGAAGGATAATTCAAGAAATTAAAAAATTGGTGAAAGCAATTTCTAGAAGAATTAGCCAAGGCGGTTTCTTTTAAGAATGTCCATTGACGAAAGTAAGGACATAAATTTGGAAGTTATTTCTTAACAATCATGGCAGTATAAGCATAATCACCTTAACTAACTTCTATCCTGACATAACAAGGGATTCTAATCCCTAGGACCCTCTCACCTCATCTTTAAGCAACTCTAATCTAACTTATCTTTATTTTTATTTACTTTCTTGTAACGTACCGCCTGTATGGTTGGTTTTACTACATAATGGCCGGTTTTACATTATTTGCCTATAACTCTTATGGTCGGTTGTACCACCTAATCTAACTTCTAACTTTTATGGCCGATTGTACCGTCTAATTAACTTACTTTGCTTTTACTTAGTTAAATTTTGATTATTTGGATAATAAAGTAAGTAATTAAAACTTTAGTGATTTCCAAACTCTAAATCCCTGTAGGATCGACACCTATTATTTCTATACTCAACAAACGAATCGTATACTTGCAAAAATAAAATAATAAGGTTTTAAAATTTGTAGTGTGGTAAAACACCCTTATCAAGTTTTTATCGCCATTGTCAAGGACTTAGACTTAGATTTCGATGCAACACTAAAGTTAAAACAAACTTATAGTCTAGACTTTATCTTTATAGTGTTAATCTTATATTATATATCCTCTAGTTTTTCATTTTGAATATGTCTAGGTACTAAATTCTTCACCAAAGGCACAATTTGCCTTCAAAAATTAAACACGGCCAGAAGAGAAAGAAGACGTGTCCAATAAGAGCAATTTGAGATAGAAAGTATTGGTGAAACTTCCGCTGAAATGGAGGAGCAAAGGCCAAGATTTTTGAAGGATTATGCCTTGCGAAATGAGTTGGGAGCACAAACTAGTATTGCAAGGCCAGTAATCAATGCAAATAACTTTGAAATTAAGCCCTTACTCATCTAAATGGTTCAACGAAGTCAATTTGGAGGAAATGCAACGGAGGATCCTAACACTCATCTAACTAATTTCATTAATTTATGTGCTACAATAAAAAAAATGGAGTAAGTGATGATGCAATTAAGTTAAGATTGTTTCCTTTTTCACTTTGTGATAAAGCAAAGGTATGATTTAACTCTTATCAACCTAATACTTTCATTTCTTGGAGTGAGTTGAGCAAAGCATTCTTAAATAAATACTTTTCTCTCGGAAAAAGGGCTAAATTTCGCATGGATATTACAGGATTTACTCAAAATGAAGGCGAGTCGTTATATAAAACTTGAGAGAAATTTAAGAATTTTCAAAGAAGATGTCCTCACCATGGTCTTTCCGATTGGTTGGTTATTCAAATACTCTATAATGGTCTCAACTACCCAATTAAGATCAACATAGATGCCACCCCCGATGGAGGTTTAATGAAAAAATCAACCGAGAATACTCAAGTTTTGATATAGAAAATAACCTCTAACAATTATTAATGGGTAAATGAAAGAGGTAACTCAAGAAGAGCAGCCGATATATATGAAATCGAGTCTCACAACTTTTTAAGTGCTAAATTAGAAAACACGTTTAATTCTCATATGGATAACGTTGAGAGGTTGTTAAGTAAACAAGGGGGAAACAGTTCAAATTCTCATGTAAGTGTTGGTTATTGTTCAACATGTGGTGGTAATCATGATAGTGCTAATTGTTTTCATATGGAGCAAATTCATAATGTTAACAACTACAATCAACCACCTCAAAATAATCATTTTCAAACACTTACAGCCCCGGTTGGAAGAATCATCCTAATTTAGGGTGAAAAGACCATTCAAATGCACAAAACCTATCAATCCACCTGGTTTTCAA
Organism: Coffea arabica; assembly: GCF_036785885.1. Lineage (NCBI taxonomy): Eukaryota > Viridiplantae > Streptophyta > Magnoliopsida > Gentianales > Rubiaceae > Coffea > Coffea arabica. Next base: position 5,551,963 of record NC_092318.1, on the reverse strand, counting down.
ACAAGGCCACTTGAGTCACGTTTTTCAAATTTAGCTTTCAACTTTAGAGGCTAAATTTGAAAATCATGTTCATGAAACAAAACAAACATGAATAATATGATGACTATGATCATGGATATGCAAGATTAATTAGGCAATATAGCTAATTCCATTAATTTGTGACAACTGAGTGAATTTTCAAGTAAAATCGAAGTGAATTCTAGAGAACGTATGAATGCAATCACTCTAAGGAGTGGTAAACAATTAGAGGATAATCACCTTGGTATAAGTGAAAAAATGATGAAAATAGGGTTAAAAATGAACAAGAAGGTAAAAAAGGTCATGTTTTAAATGAACTAGATAAACCTTCTTCTCATGTTTCTCATAAGAATGATACTAATTCCGTTCCTTTTCCCATTAGGTTGAAGCAAAGTAATAAGGAGAAGAAATTTGAGAAATTTGTTCAGATGTTTAAGCAAATTAGAATTAATATTCCTTTTGTTGATGCTATCTTACAAATTCCCTCTTATGCTAAATTTTTGAAGGATATTATGTTAAGAAAGAGGAAAATTGAAAATCATGAGACAATAGCATTAACGAAGGAATGCTCAGCGTGTTTTCAAAACAAGCTTCCAACTATGCTTAAAGATTCGGCGAATTTCATTATACCTTGTACTATTGGACATTTGAATTTCACTAATATTATATGTGATTTAGGTGCAAGTGTATCATTGTTGCCACTTTTCATAGTAAGGAAGCTTGATTTGAGAGAGAAGAAAGATATAAATGTTACTCTTCAATTGGTAGATAGATCAATAAAGCGTCCGGTTAGTATAATTAAAAATGTCATCATTAAGGTGAAATCATTCTTTATACTAGTTGACTTTATAGTGTTTGATATGAAAGAAGACATAAATTTGCTTATTATTTTAGGTAGACCTTTCTTAACTACCGCCAAAACTTTAATTGATATTCAAGAAGATAAATTAACCTTTAGAATTAATGGTTAAAAGTTAACATTTAATCTTAATGAAAGAAAGGATCTTGATTTATGGCATGAAAAAGCTTTTAAGCCAAAGGAGGTTAATGTTATACAAGTACTGTATAAAGAAGGTTATCATGTTGAAACTCTTGATTTTCATGCTTATAACATGCCTAATATGAAGAGTAAAGGAAAAGAGATCCTTAATTCTAACGTTCAAATAGATAAATGCAAGAAATCAAGTAGTCTTTGGGATTGTTTAAAATGTTTCTCAAGGAGTCCTCATACATATTGTGATCATGCTAATTCTTCTTTGTTTGATGATGAGGATGATTTAGAGATAAGGGAAGTTCAAATTTTGATGAATGGAAAGAGAAATTTTAACCCTTGGGAAGGAACTAGTTCCTTTTCCTCTCCAAAGTGAACTTCAAGAAGAAACACTTTGAGTCGAACTAATGACTATAAGTGCTAATTGGGAGGCAATCCAATATTTTAAGTCATTTCTTTTGTTTTAGTGTGTTTTCATGTTTATTAGAAGTATTAAGTTGTATTTGTTAAGTCTCTTTTGTAGGTTTCAAAAGTTTAGGCTTTTTGAAAGCTGGCAAGGAACAAAAAAAATAAAGAACTCAACCTCTCATTTTGCATTTTAGAAGTTTTTGATTCGTTATGAAGGGTTAGATTGCATGTTTAGATCATTTGAAACTTGCTCTTTCTTTACATACATTGATGACAATATGCTCTTTAAGTGTTGGGGGAAGGTTTATTACTTTTTTAATGGTGGAAAATGGTTCAAATTTTTCAAAATTTTGTCAATTTTCAAAAAAGTTTCATAACCATTAGTAGTTAAATTCTTCCTTTGAAGAGAAATTGGTGTATTTTAAGAATCTCATTTTTTATTTGACATGGAAATAGTTATTATATACCTAGAATTTTTGCTATAAAGAAAGTATATCTTCTAAAGTGGAATAATTATGTCTTGAATTTTGCATGTTTGATAAGTTTTCTATCTTGATTGAATTTTACATTTTGAATGATGAATATGGTCAATATTGGCATTACTTTTGCGATGATCATTCTATATGAGGGAACCTCTAAAATAAAATAAAAAAGAGAAGAAAAAAGTGAGAGAAAAAAAGAAATAAACGTCTATTCCAATGATTCTTGAAATTTAGTAATCGGAAGTTTTCATTTACAAATGTCGATTTTTCCATAAAACAGCTCTTGAATTATGAGTATGCAAAACAACTCTAGTTAGTGATAAAGTTGAGTAACCGGAGGTCTTCATCTACCAATGTCGATCTCCGCATCAAAAGATATCTTCACTACTTGAGGAAACTATTTATTGTGTATTAAATAAATTCCTCTTTTGAATAATAAAGATGATCATGGAATTTGTATGCCTTGACTTGATCATATGAGTGGCTTAAAAATTAAATTGAGTTGAGGGAGGAAATGAGTTGAACAGGTCTTAATTCTTAATATAATTATCTTTTCTTTACTTGGTATGATGAGTATTTATAGCGAAATGCATGGTTGTATAATGGTGGTTTACTTGTTATTAAGAAATGAATTTGAAAGATACATGAGCATGAAAGGATATATTTGAACTATTGTGATGGTTTATAATGCTTAATTACTTGAAGACAAGCAGTAGTTCAAAAATGGGAAAATTTGATTAGTCTTTATTTTACCTATTTTTAGTTAGGTTTTAGATTATATTTTTGGTATGTTTTAAGTTAAAATGAAAGATTTAAATTCCTTTATAAGTTAATTTTCATACAAGTAGTATTTTTTAACCAAAACATGCAAAAGTGTGGTTTAATATGCAAGTTTATGTTGTTTTTATAGGTTTTGGTCTCATATGAATTGATTGAACACAAAAGGAGTTTTACAGCCTTGACACACTTTGGTATTTTGACTATATCTTGAACTACAAGTATCTGATTGAAATGATTCTTGAACCATTTGAAGTTAAGACATAACTCTACAATTCTTATGAAGACATCGAAATCCAATTCATTGAGCTTCGTAGTTAAAAAGTCGAAATACAGTGGGAAAAATTTTCTATCAAAAGCTGAAATAGAGTTTCGACCAGTTAAGGGTATTTTGGTCAATTCTCAGCCTACAGAACATCAAATGAGATGGTTCTTGATGCATTGGAAATCTATCTCAAAGAGTTACAACTAATTCAGCCTTCATAATTATGAAAATTGCAGTTGAAATTGGACAAAAAACAGAGCAAAGTTGACATTGAAGCTGAAAGAGCAAAACTGAGCACAAAGAAGATTTGCGAGGCTAGGGTCATGGATCCCTGATTCAGAGTTGTAACTTGCTCTGCAACTTGCATTTTGTTCACATACCTTTTTGACCAATTCCTTTGCAAGAAAAACGGCGGGAACCAGCTAGAATTGAGTTGGAGAAGTAGAAAATAACTTTATATCTACATTAAGAGAATATCTTCTCTTCCAAAACATCTATAAATACCCATTGAATCTCATTCATTTGAGAAGAATGTTAGCAAAAAATAGTTTCTTGTAGTGTGAAGTAATGTAGAGTAGAAATAGGGATAGGAGTAGTTTTATCTCTACTTTCATATTGAAAGTTTCTTTCTTAGTTTAAAATCTTTGAGAGAAAGATGAGAAATACTTTTGTATCAAGTTTATTTGAGAGATCAACTTGTGAAGGAATTCAAGGATTCAAGTTTCAAGACATTGAATAAGAATTCTTCTTTCCAAACTTTGTCTCTTGTTCTTATTTGCCATGCTTTGTTACGAGTTTGTTTCATACTTAGATGTTCTTAATATGATATCAAGTTAAAATTTTTCATATCCTAGGGTGAAGATAAACTTGTTATAGTTTTGATTTGAAGTAGTTAAGGGATGATTATGCCTTTTCATGATTTGTTAGTTTGAGAACTTGTGTTTATGCTTTATGGTTGTTTGGCCATCAACTATGAATGATTTGATAAAGTTGAGCAATGAAAGTTATCTTATAACAGATTTAAATTCTTAAACATTAGTTTTATTTTCACAAAAGTAGTGAATAATGGTTGGTTGGATTCATATAATAATTTCATTGAACATATATAACTTGTTTCTTATCTTTTCTCTATGAACATAGGTGAATGATGATTCAAGAAGTTAAAGAAATTGGCGAAAGCATTTTCTAGAGGAATTAGCCAAGGCGGTTTCTCTTAAGAATGTCCATTGGCGAAAGCAAGAATATAAATTTGGAAGTTATTCCTTAACAATCATGGAAGCATAAGCATAATCACCTTAACTAATTTCTAATCTTGACATAACAAGGGATTCTAATTCTTAGGATCCTCTCACCTCATCTCTAAGCAACTCTAATCTAACTTGTCTCCACTTTTATTTATATTCTTTTAACTTACTGCCTGTATGGTTGGTTTTACCACCTAATGGCTGCTTTTACATTTTTTGCTTATAACTCTTATGGCCGGTTGTACCACCTAAACTAACTTCTACCTCTTATGGCCGATTGTACCGTCTAATTAACTTTATTTGCTTTTACTTACTTAAAATTTGATTATCTAGATAATAAAGTAAGTGATTAAACTTAAATGATTACCAAATTCTAAGTCCTGTGAGATCGACACCTATTATCTCTATATTCAATAAACGAACTGTATAGTTGCGGAAATACGGTAACAAAGTTTTAAAATTTGTAGTGTGGTAAAAAATCATATCAATGGTGTTATGGTGTATGTATCATTGTATGAATCTTTTTGCGCTTTGGCTGCTAAATGTATGAATCTTTTGGATGACTTTGGTTGTTAAAAATATTTCACAGATCACTATGCGTTAAAATATTTAATTTTTTTTTACTTATAGCCTTTTGTTTAGACAAATGCTAGATGCTCATAGTAGTTAACAACTTGTTGCTATCACAATTGGAAAAGCCATATGACATATATGGTGACAAAGAGTTGTTGTCACAACTACACTAAGTTAGAATGACAACATGTCGTCGCAAAATATATGCAATTAGTGACAACGAGACAACTTGAGTGACAAAGCATCAAGAGATGTAGTCACAAAAAAAAGGGTCATCACAACTCTATCTTACAAGTTGTGTTGTTACTCAAGTTAATGATAGAGTAACAACATTTTAACCTTGTCACAAGGTACCTTTCGTGACACTAAATTAGCAGTAACCTTGTGACAAGTAAAAAGTCGTTACATAAAGTTTTCTGTGACGACTTTCTATGTAGTAGTGATAACTTTTGTTGTGACTAGAGCTACATTTTCTTGTGGTGTTTTGATTTTCTTATTATACACTTTTCCTTTGTTTTTCTTCTCTTTTTTCTTCTTTTTTTTTTGAAAAACCTACAAAAATAAGAAAAAGAATGTATGAAAATAAATGACCAATAAATAAGTAGAAACCTCAAGAAATTCTTTGAAAATTAGCAAAAATTTAGTATCTACAAAGGGAATGGAAGGGAAGATGCAATTCAATGGCAAGCAGATTGATAACTCAATTCAACTTAATTGGAGAATATACGTATGCTCTCTACCTTACCTAGTTAAAAGTAGGAGTACTCCCCTGAGTGCTGCCTCTCCAAATGCACTTTCAACTACTCATTAAAGTCACCAATCTTTATCAAAACAATTTTAAGATAAAAAACTCGATTTTTGAAATTCTATAACTTACCCACTAATTCTCTATTCCTTGTTCTTTACTGTACAAATCTCCTTCAGAAAAATTCATCTAATTCACAAGTGTTTTTGGCATTTTGAACCTTCTCCCGATTCCCTTATCTTCTCCTCCATTTCTTAACTTCTAATACTCATCATCTATTATAGCTCTATTTATTCATATGTCCTCCCTTTCAATTAATTGTATTTAAAGAGCCTTGGGCTCATGATTTTCACATAATTATAGTGCTCTTATCATCAACTTAATTGTAATCATCTCCAACCAAATTGTTAACTAAATATTTGTATATTCTTACATGTATTCTTCCTCATTCTCCGAAAGATTCCTAACTATGTTAAGTGAATTATGGAGCATTTCTAGTGTTGATATTCATTGTATGATTATTTCTCTAAAATGAGTGTGTGAAAAAATTTTCTGAATGGATAATCCACTACAATATATATAGCAGTGTATAAATATATTTCATTTTTTTTCTGTGAAAATTGTGTCTGACCCAAACTTATTTTTAGCGATTCCTTCCACTTTTAAATGAAAGTGTTCAAAATATTGTGGACATTATGCAGATAATCTCTTGACATGTTGAGTTAAAAATGCCAAGATTTTTTTTTTAGGCAATTAAAGCCAAGATTATTTTCTTGTCTTGCCGATGTTCGGTTAAAAATGCCAACTTACCTCTCCAGATTTTGCATCATGACAAAGAATGTGTTTGGATTGGGATATATGGGTTTCAATATTTTTTTTGTTAGAATTATTAGAGCGTCAAAATGCATCCGTGTCCTCTTAACTCAGATACGTGTTCCAGTTTAGAGAGGGACTGTCATGGCAGTTCGATTCAAGTAGAGGACTGAATGGTGAAGATAGATTGAAAATAAGATATAAATTTTTAAGAAAAAGGAGAAGACATAAAAGGCACGTGATATAGATATACGTGTCAGTGCCTTATGAGTGCGACTAAGGTGATTGCTAAGTGCGTGCAATCGAGAATTTGATCCCAATGAAATATGAACAACTTGCCAAATATTAATTGGTTATGAAGAAACATTAAAATCCAAACTAGATTGATCTTCCTTTTTAATCTCTAATATAACTAGCTAGTTGAATTTTTTATTTCATTTAGAATTAGATAGTGTGGGTGCCACTGTAAAGAAAAAAATCTAAAGTAAATATTATCATCAAAAACTTCTTTTATGAAGAATTTACTTTATAGATTTGAATTGAATTCACAATTTTGTCACTTAATTCAAGCTATACACCACACTTAATATCCTTTATTCAATTGTAAATTAATCCCATCTGAACCATTTATTATATTGTAGCGAAATTGTAGATAGTCCATTTTGAATCTAAATCTGAATAGTGGCAGCGGCAAAAGGGAGAATGAGAGGGGTAGATGGGGAAAGAGGGAAGAAAGAAATAAGGAAGACGAAAGAGAAGGAAGAAAAGAAAAGAAGGAAGATGGTATTGTGGCAAAGATAATGGTGGAGGGAGAGGATGGGGAGGGAAGGAGATGGAGATAAGAAAAAAAATTTAAAAATTGTTATAACACCCAAAAGGAAATAATGAAAAGAAAAAATAAAAAAGAGAAGTGAAAGAAAAAAAGAAAACAAAATATTAGGGCAAAATAGTATTTTTTTACTCACATGAATAATACTTGCAGGTAACTTAGCAGTTAATAGGCCAATTTCCAGCATTTTTTTTTTTGGGTGCTAAGGAGAACCATTGGCTCATTACATGTTAATCAAATGAGGGAAAACCACTCCACACACGTCCGGCCCTGGAGTTCTTTAAATGGCTGCGGTGGGTCCCCAAACATTGTCAAGCCATAGTCTAGACATCTCCCAAATTTAGCTAAACGATCCGCACACCTGTTCCCTTCTCTCCAGATATGTTCCAAGCTGCAATCCCAATTCCAGTACAACATGTCTCTAATCTCTACTATTATATTCCAATTTAGACTCTCCTTTAAAGCTGACTCTAGCAGTGAAACAGCAACCTTAGATTTTGACTCAATGACAATTTTTCTATATCCAGAATTCCAAGCAATTCGTAATCCCATAAGAATAGCCCAAAGCCTTGCAGCCACATTACTTGCATGACCCAGGTTAGCAATAAATCCTACAGTCCACTGACCATATTCATTTCTGATCAACCTTCCCACACTAGCCCTCCCTGGATTGTGCTTAGACGCTCCATCTACATTTAGCTTAACCCATCCTTGGTTGGGTTTTCCCCAACTAATGTATTGAAGCAGTTTTTTTCCAGTCTCGTGGAATTTTGAGTTTAGTTCCTGAACATCCATCATGCTTCACAAGTTGTTCTACATTGACTCCCATTTTCCTATCTAGGCCTTGATGCATCCATTCGTTCCTAGCTGTTCATGCCCAATGAACCACCCGTTGAACCAATATAGGCCAGCACAATTTAAACTATAAGGATAGTTTTGTGAATATTTTTTAACAGTAAGAATAATTTCTTACTTTCAGTGACACCATTGGAAAATTTTCTAGATTTTACCCTGAAATATATTCTATACCATAAGAAAATTGCTACTCAGGGTTTCCTTTGAAAAACAAAATTATTCTTAAATTACGTGCTTATTCTAATTACTCCTTCCTACTATTGATCCAAGAGTTCAATATGTGACAGCCCCACCTCCCCCTAAGGCGAACCAAAGGGTTCGGCGGACAGCCTGCCTAACTCTCGCCAGGACTACTAAAAAGAAATGCATGAAAACCCTACGAAACGTTAAAAAGGACTTCAAGAAAAATGAACTTTCGGAAACTAAAATAACTAAAGTGAAAGATGCAATAGAACTTTGATATAACGTTCCAACGAAAATTGAAAACGAAACGAATGCACTGAGGCAACGTCACAATCCGGCCAAGATCTAGTCGGATTTTCAACCGGATTGCTGGCCGGATTCAAGGCAGTGGTGGTACCCAATTTTTTCCAATCTCCACTAACAATCCGGCCAACTATCCGGCCAAGAACTGGCCGGATTCGGTGAACAGTTTATCGCCAAAAACTTTTCTTTCTTCGTTCAAATGTCGTACTTGCCCGATCTTGCCAACAGGTTCAAATAAAATTCAAACAATCATAAAGACATGCATTAATCGAGAGATAAACATAGTATGTACTTGCCAAAATATATAAATTGGTGTCGTCAACGATTTACTTGAAGTACAAGTCAAAATATCCGGGCTTATACAAAAGAACGTTTATACTAGGTCGACCCCTTTCTTCAAAATCACGGTTCAAAATTGTTGTTCCCTGTAAGGAAAACAAAGATAACGGGAAGGGGATGACCTTACGCTCAATGAGGTACCCAATATACAAGCAATCAGGAATCATAGAATCAATCAAATGATCATGTCAAATAAGGAAATGAATAACCATCTCAAATAGAAAGGATACAGGTGGCTTTCAAGCGCCAAATTCCTTTTTTCTTCACTAGTGCTTGATCAAGTAGTAGTTGACACTCCGTCAACTTTCAAGTACAGTAACCAGTCCAGTAGAGCACCACTTTACGCCAAATTCCGTCCACCAAACATACCCCTTACGTGCCCGAACACCTCAACAGTAATAGTGAATGGTAATACTTGAGTATACCGAAAATTCAGAGTCTCCAATATCCAAAGATTTGCTAGAAGTGGACTACTGTGGTTCGTTATCTAATCAACCAAACCCTTGCCGACTTGACTCGAGTAACTAGCCCCGGGTTTTGAGCTTAAAGGTCATAGAATGGTCGTTGGACTCAACCCTCCAAACGACATCAACAAATACAAATAACAGATACAGAGAACAAATACAGACTTATACAGTATACAAGAACCAGAATAAACAGATGAGAGAAACGAGTGTGATAAAGTACACTCTCGTTTCATACAGAGTATACAGAAGTCACAGATAGCCCAGATAAGCAATAAATTAGGGGAGTAGTACATTCACCAGTTCAAACAAACAACTTCAAACGTTTCCTCCTGAAGTACTTGGATCACCGGCACGTCCTAAACCACCAAGGTAAAACAATTGAGACTCAATTACGAGTCATATGCCTAACCAAGTAAATTACCAATGCAACACAAAAGTATAGTTTTGAAGTGAAAATGTGGTAGTTGGTCCTAAAGACATGAACGATCCAAAAACCCTTCGCTTCTAACCAAAACCATACCTATAATGATTTACTAACTCCAAACTTAAGGTGCAAAATGAAAGTAAGAATAATTCTAGGAACACAGGATTTTCCAGTTTTGCGCACCACCATTTGAAAAATCATATCTCAAGATTCTTACGTCCAAAATTGAGAAAATTTATACCGTCGGAAAATAGACTCAAAAGGGTGCAATTTCTCAGAAGAACATTTATAAGATTCATACCACAAGTTAGTCAAATTCGAGCCTCAATTCGCTGCTACATCCAGTAAAAGATAGAACAGGTATGTAATTTCAGTCAATTTTGGAAAATCACTATAAATCACACAGATAGAACTAGGGTCTGAAATTTTCATGGTTTGTAGCTCTATGAATCTAGTTTCAAACGCAATAAACGGAACTTAATTCCAATTTTTCTTCATCAAGATACAACAGATTTCTCAAAACTGCTCAAAGGTCCTACGAAAATTTCAGCAGCACTTCCCTTGTTTTTCTTTACTTTCCACCCTACAAGTCATCACCAATCTCAACTCAAATCAACCACAATTACACACACAACACATAAGTTAGAAACCACACCTAATTAGGCCACAATACCCCTTCAATTTGAGCCAATTAATAGCTCCAAAACCAAACACAATGAAGCCCTAAATTGAAACCCTAATATGAAATTTACTCCCAAAATCTGAAATTTTCTTTAAGCAAGTCTATCTAACCCATAATACCCTAGTATTTCACATAATAAAGTTATCAAATCATAGCCAATCATTACTCATCACATAAGGGCAGAAAAATCCCCATAAAAATTGAAAATTTCCATAACACTACTTCAAACCATCATATGTCTCATAAAATTACCTATTTTGCAACTATAATCTACTAATTGACAATTAATTGAAGTAGAGGGAAGATTCTAGCCACGATTACCTTGTTCCTCCAAGAAAGATGGAAGTTTGGTGCTTTCTTTTCCAAAATTACTCCACCAACACCTTTACTCTTCTTTAGTTAACACTTTTATGGAATGGTTTGCAAAGTAGTTGGCTAAATCTCAATATTCAAGCAAGTTTGGAAGTTCAAAATGAAGTTTCTCTCTTGTTCTTTTCTCTCTTGAGGGCCAGCCAAGAAGCAAGAAAATGAAGATGTTTTTTGGTCAAAATTTGATAATTGGTAAAGGTAAAGAAAAATTGGTCAAAGTCACATCCAATTGGGTCGCGACACTTGGCACCTCTTAGGGTTCAAGCTTATCTTCTTTTCTCCTAATGGTTAATCTATCTAACTAACCTCTAATTGTCTCCTAATACCTTGTAAAATAATATTCCTTAATACCTTTTCACCTAATCATAAAAATTTTATCGCACTAGCGGGTCCCACATCCACAATGCACTTCAAATTTAACGTATACTAACTTATACCAGAAAAATGATTTAAAAACTATACTCACTTTAAAAATCCTTGGAAAATTAATATAGTAAAATAAAGTAAAGAAAATGCATGCGAAAATAAAATAATATAAACTAAGGGAATTTTACGAGTCCTCACACAATAGACAATACTACTTAAATTTTGTCTTTTATATCTTCTGAAATTTATAAAGCACTCAATGCTTAATATCTACTGCCTCCATCGCACTTTGATAGGTCTAGTTTTTTTTTTTTAAACATAGATTAAGAAAATTACTTAATTTTTTTGGAAGAATAAAATTGGAAAACTATTTTTCTAACATACCCTTACATTCATTGGGATAGAGGGATAGCCTTACATTCATGATTCATAGAAAGTTGATTACATTAAATTCATGGAAAGTTGAAATGAAAGAAGAATCAATTGTCACTTTAAATTTGCAGTCAAAACGTTTTCAGCCACCTAGTGCTCCATTTCATTCTCAAATGAAGGCCAAGAAAGAGTCAGTCATCACTTTTTTTTTTTTTTCAAAGAAACCCCATCATTGGGGTTGGGCCCGCCCAAGTTTTATTCCAAATCCAGAGCAAATACAACAAAAGCATGCGCTATGAAATAGACGAGGAGTACTACTCCCTTACAGAAAACGATGTAAAGGAAGGCACCTGCCTACTGTCCAACTGCATGGGGACCCGAACCGTTGGAGGGAGCTCCCCGGCCGAGAGAAAAATCGTGTCCGATGAAAGGTCCAGGGCCGCGAGCCTGTCCGCTACGGCGTTCGCCTCCCGGCAAATGTGCTCCACGTGAACTTCGGCCAATGTCATCAGATGCCGTGCCCGACGCAGAATATTACACAACGGCCATACAGCCACTGCGTTAGACTGAATCAGCTGCACTAACGCCTGGGAGTCCACCTCTACTTGAAATGCCTCCAAGTTCCTTTCACGACAGAGCTGGAGACCGTGGACGAGGGATAGGCACTCCGCCGTAAGCACCTCCGCCGCCCCCAATACCTTGTGGAATGCGAACACCATTTTGCCTTCATGATCCCGCAGGATTCCACCCCCAAACGCTTGCCCATTGCGCACGCTCGCGTCCGTGTTGAGCTTGAGTTGCGGCGAGCGCGGCCTCTTCCATGCTACCAACGTCCATCCCCTACCGGACGGTCGAGGGATCGCCAAGCTCGCCTATGTGCAGTCCCGATCCCCCGTGAAGTGAGACTGCTTAAGTGCCCGCGCCGCCCCGAGCTGGCCCACCAGCTCCTGAACCAAGAATACTATCCTCTGAGCACTAAATCCCTCCCCACGAAAGCGTGCATCATTTCTACATTTCCATAGAAACCAGAGCACGGCCGCCGGCACAATCACCCGAATGTGATTCAGGGACCCCGACGGAATGGATAACAACCAAGAACTGAGCAACGCAGATATCGAGGAGTACATAGGTTGCACCAACCCAAACTGCTTGCCAAAATGCTGCCAGACCCGGCTGGCAACTGGGCCCTGTAGGAACAGGTGGTGCACAGTCTCTTGGTTTCCAAAGCAGCATACGCATCTAGACGCCAAAGCTATACCCTTGCCTTGCAAGACCCCCTCTATCGGGAGGAGATTTCTCCGCAGTCGCCACACAAAGAAGGAGATCTTGAGCGGGATGGTGTTACTCCAGGAGGCGATGTCTACCCAGGAGGTACCCCTCCGTTGCCGTAATTCCTCCCATGCTGATGTAACCGTGAAAACACCCGACGGCGATGGATTCCAAACCATACAATCCTGCTTAGATGGGTCGAGTACCAGTTCTGTAACTTTCTCCACCAACCGTCCTGGTAAGAACTGTCGTAATCGATGAATGTTCCATCCGTTAGCACAATGAAATTCTGCTAGTAGTGTATGGGGTGGTTCGGCCACCCCTAGGTAAACCGCCAGGGATGCATCCGTCAACCATCTATCCCACCAGAAGTCTACAAACCCCTTCCCTATGCACCATCTAATGTGCGATTCCGCGACATCCCGAATCTTTTCCAGCCTCCTCCAGCAGGGGGAGGGCCTCAGAACTACCGCACGGGAAGGATGGTCCCCCTTAACATATTTCCTGTGCATGAACTCCGCCCAAATACCTTCCCTGCTCCTTAATTTCCACCATAACTTACATGAGAAAGCCCTGACCATGTCTCCAAAATCCCTAAGCCCAAGCCCACCTTCTGCCATGGGGAAACACAATTTTCCCCACGAGCACCAATGCACCCCCTTTTCCGTTGCACGATCCCACAGAAATTGGTTGCATATCTTTCCTAATCTATCTATGACTTGCTTCGGCGGCTGTAGAACTTGGAATAGATATCCGGGTATCGATGCTAGGACGTGCCGTAAAAGGATGATCTTGCCACCCGAGGATAGAAGCCGCGAACTCCAGGTCAGCAAACGGTTGCGCAGCTTGTCGATAACACTATCGAAAAGGTCGCAGCGAGACCGTCCTCGTGCGATCGGCGCTCCTAGATATGTAAACGGAAGGAGCTGCTGCTGGAACCCTAGTATTGAGGTCACCAAGGCAGCCTCTCCCGTTGTGCCCCTATTCGATAAGACAAAGGAGCTTTTCCTCGCATTCACCTTTTGCCCAGAGAATGCTTGGTAGTCCAACAGAAATTGACTGATGCCCTCCAAACATTCCACCGAGCATCTCGAGAAGAGCAGGGTATCATCCGCAAATGCCAGATAGGGCACCCGAGTGCCGCCGCTCACATAAAACCTCCGCTCACTCTCTAGACACCAGTGGTGCCATCCCCGCCCTAAGTACTCTGCCATTATCAAGAATAATGCGGGAGAGAGAGGGTCTCCTTGATGGACACCCCGTGATGATTTGAAGAATCCCGCCGGTACCCCATTAACCAGCACCGAGAACCAGCAATTGGAGAGTGTTCGGAATAGTAAATCGACCGCCCATTCCTGGAAACCGAATTTCCTCAACATGAATAGCAGAAATTGCCATTCGACCCTGTCGTATGCCTTCTCCATGTCGAGTTTAAGCATTATGTTAGGTTTCTCCAATTTTCTGTCCAGGTCCCTTGCCAGTTCTTGGCTATCAGGATATTCTCACTTATTCCCCGACCCGGTACAAAACCTGTCTGCCACGGCAAAATTAATTTTGTTAGTAGGTGGTTGACTCTGTTCGCCAATATCTTCGAGATGATTTTTGAGCTAACGTTACAAAGGCTAATCGGTCTAAAGTCCCGCCATTGTGACGCCCCCTGTACTTTAGGGATGAGGGCCACCAGCGAGCTCGCGAATGCACGCGGTTGTTGAGCCCCCTTAAAGAAGTCATGGACGGCCTGTAACAAATCCTCTTGGATTATTGCCCAACAGCTCTGGTAAAATCCTGCTCCGTAGCCGTCTGGGCCAGGGGCACTATTCACACTCAAGTCAAACACTACCGACCGCACCTCCTCCAATGACGGCAGACTCTTTACCATATCATTATCCGCCTGATCCAGTTGCGGCAGTTGAAACGGAAGGACAGGAGGCCGGAGGCCCTCACGTTCCGAGGTGAACAACTTTGAGAAAAACTGGACCGCTGACCATTGGATGAGTTGTTCCTCTTCTAGCCAATCACCGCTCTCATCTTTTATCCGAAAAATGCGGTTGGCACATCGGCGCTGTTTAACAAAGGAATGAAAGAACTTTGTGTTGGCATCCCCCTCCTGAATCCATCGGATCCCCGATTTCTGGCGCCAGAATTGGCACTCCGCTGCTAAACAGTTGGTGTACCGCACCCGTGCTTCGCTCAGCGCAACTTTGGCTGATTCATTCCTCAGGGCATCATACTCCATTTCTCGTGTCTGTACCGTCTCTTCCGCCAGCTTGACGTTAGAGAAAATATTCCCATACGTGGAGTTGTTCCACGCCCGCAGTTCTTTCCGTACAGCCTGCAGCTTTTGTGCAAATCTCACCATCCCTACTCCTATCACCGGCTGCTCCCATGCCTGTTTCACCCTGGCCAGGAACTCTGGGTGTTTGGCCCAGCAGTTTAGAAATCGAAATGCACCCCTGGTCCTCGCCCCTGACCCGAACCGAATTCGTAGTGGAGAGTGGTCCGATCTCCCGCGCTGCAGGTGTGAGACGTTAGTGAATTCAAACATTTCTAACCATGTCCCATTAACCTTTCAAACCTTTCTAACCATGTGAGACGTTAGTATAGACTCTATCCAACCGCTGCCATAGTACTTATTACTTCTATTTTAGTACTTATTACTTCCAATCACTTTAAACTTTCAATCAAAATGTTTCAGCCGTTTTGTGCTCCATTTCATTTTCAATCATTCGCTAATAGTGCATTCAAGTTTTTACCACTACATTGGACTCTATAAATATGACAGATAATTAGGCTTGAACAAAGGCAATTAAAAAAGGATAGTTTATCCAAAATTAGTGCCATTGATTTGAATGTTTTACTAGAAAATATTTCCTCACCTTCCCAACAAAATACTTTCATTGATTTGAATTATCTTCCAAAAGATGATGATTTTCTAGACAATATCTAATGATACTCCTATCTATCCATCTTTACCACAAAATACTTTAGTTGATACTTTCATTGACTTGAATCAATTTTCTGAAGATGCTAGCTCTCTTGGAAGTGACATTCTAGCATCAGAAGGTTCACATCACCCATTGAAAAAGAAAATTTTCACTACTGCCATGAAGATAGCCATTTATGAAGTGCTACTCAAGGAATGTGAAAATGGAAAGTTATCGAAGGGAGTGATTGCAAAAGTTGCAAAACATTTTCATATTTATAGAAGATCAGTTTCTCAAATTTGGCATTACAAAAAGTGTGCTACTACTGAAGATATTTATCTCCAAAACTTGTCAAAAGGGTTGGTCGTGAGAAAATTCAGGTTAATTTAGAAGATATAAAAGACATTCCTTTATGTTATCGAACAAATATAAGATCTCTAGCAAAAGCTCTGTGAGGATCCGAATTTTTATCTTACTTATTTTTATTTTATTTTATTGGCTTATTTAATTATTTATTTATTTGTTTACTTCGATTAATTTATTTTATCCATTTTAATTTCATTTGCATGGAACAATGTCTCATACATTTTAAAACGTTTCGCTAGTAAAATTAATTTTTTTGCGGCTCGTTTAGTAAGAAATAGCGATTACACATTTTTCGAGACAAAATTCGGTCCGAGAGTGCAATAATTTTGAAGAATTAAGGATGACCAATAGTAGACTAAGAAAAGTTAATTGAGAGATTAGATGTGAATGAGTTATATTAAGTTCAATTAGGAGCACTAATGGCCTCCTATTCATTTGTTGATTTTTGGGTACCAAAGCACCTTTATGTCATTTCTTTCCTTCACTCCATCACTTCACCAACTACCACACAAACCCTTTCTTCTCCTTCTCCTCTTGGCCGGCTCTTCCTCCACCATTTCCTCACCAAAATTTCAGCTAGCATTCCTTCCATTTTGGTCCAAAAAAAACTTACACCAATTTTGCTTGTTGTCTTGGAACATTACTCAAGCTTGAAAGGGAACTTGGAGGAGGAAGGTACTTGGAGTCTTAGAGCTTGGTTTCCTTGTAGTCTTGCACTCTATACTTTGAAGAAAGGTAAAACTTCAAGTTCTCATCTTTTCCTCTTAACTTATAGTAGTTAGAAAGTTATATCTAATTAATCTTTGGGTTGTTGATGGGTTCACAAGAACCTTGACACTAGGTAGAGGACTTGAGGTGACTTCATAGGTAGAGGCCTTGAGGATTATTGCGTGTTTACTTGTTTGTTTGGTGCTTATTTTGAGGAATTATGGCTTAGTTTTGGTTGGGAAGCTGAAAAGAAAACTTGAAGAATGATAGAGGCTTGCTGTCTGAAATTTGGCTGGTTGAATCCCTCATGTTAATTTCGAATTTTGTTGTTGTTTTGGTTCTATAATGTTTGTTATATGATGGTGTTTATGTGTGTTAAATTTCTCCCAAAAAGCTTTACTATTGGTTGAGTTAAAGTAGGGGAAAGTGAGGTTGCAAATCCGTAAAATTTTCTGATCAGGAGACCCGACCAGTGTTCACATTTTGGATCATAACTTTTTGTCTGGGAGTTGAAATCAAGTGCCATTTGTGGCATCTAAAAGTAGACTCCGAGAGATTTTCAACGGTATAAAATTCACCTCCTAATTCGTTTCCTATGAGCCGTAGTGAACCGGCAAAGATGACTGATTTTCCTCACTATTTTCATTCGAGAAACAAGCATAGCTGCAGTTTGTAGCTCAATTTCACCTATCTTGCAAAATGAATTTTAAGATGATTCCTTCTAATGATTCCTAGACTTTTGAATCTAGTTTTCAATGCCATAAACCATGATAAATTTTGAGCTGTGTAGCTTTAGTTATGACCAGATTTTGAAACTCTGTCAAGTACTTCAGAACTGGAAATTCCGTGAATTAGGTTCCAAAAATCAGTTTTCTTAAAACTGTTGTATCTTGGTGTAGAAGGGTCCAAATTGAGTTCCATTTATTGCATTTGAAACTAGATTTGGAGGTCTATTTGCGGTATAAATTTCATGGGCTGATTCTATTTTTTTGAATTTTACCAAATTTCCAAAATTTACTGAAATTGCAAGCCTGTTTTGCCTTGTCCTGTCTGAAATAGTGAATTTGAGCTAAAATTTGAATGATTTTGAATTGGAGTCTAGGAAAAGTGTTTTCTAGAGAGTTTTAGTGTATTGAGTCTAGTTTCCAACGGTATAAAGTTTCCAATTTTTGGACTTACGAAACTCAAGATATGATTTTTCCAAGTAGTGTCGTACCAAGCTGGAAATTTTCTGGTTTCAAACAAAGTACTCTTTTAAGCACTTTCAACCTTCCTTTGAGATTGTTGGACCGTTTTAAGTTTAGTTTCATGGTTGGATACAAGGTCTCTTTGAACTTTAAACCTTCATTTTGAATCTTAGTTTCCAAAGGATTAATCCTCTTTTGATGACTCTTCTTGGTTGCCTAACTTCCTTGGTTAATGGCACTTTTTTTTCATACTTGAGAAATGGACTTCAACCCCTAGTCTTATGCCCTTGATTCCCATGAGTTTGAACTTTAAAAAGGGAGCGTTTGGACTAGAGTAATTCTTGGAGAATTTCACTAGTTTTATACTCGAAACTTGGAACCTTTAGTTTTGACATTTACTATAAAAATGAGTGGAGTTTTGAATGAATTTTGACTCCATTAGTTTGAAAAATGTGAACGCTCTTTATATTCTAAAGTTTGGACATGAGAATAAAAGTTTTGAAAGATGAAAATCATCTACCTTTTTCTCGATTTTCGTGTCAAAGGTAAATATGGTACTTTCTTTTGGAATTGAGATTACTTACCACGACTTGAATAAAAAAGGACCTTTGAGTTCTCTTTGAGCATTATTTCAATGATTTAGTGAGAAAAGCTCATTTAACTTGACTCGAACTTGTGACCTTGAGAGTGGGTAGCAGGAAAATATTTTCTTATTAACCTTGGTCAGATACCTAGGTAATCGTGATTGTGCATGTCTCAGGTGGTCATGAGGATACCAAAGAGCTCGTCTGACTTCTGGCTTTGCTCTTGTTTTGCCCTTGATTTGTGGTGAGTGTCAAGTACATGTTCATTGCTAATGTGATTGAAATGATATTTGTACAAGTGCTATATGATACGTGAACTTGCCGAGGCAAAGGTATATTTTATCACCCTCATCCTTTCTCTCTTGTGATTGAATGATACTTGTTGAATGAATGTATATGACTTGCACTTGTACTCGAAATGTTTTAACTCGTGAGCACTGAACAGCAGAATGTATCACGCCCTATTTGGGTGGGAGGTACCGCTCATCCCGACTTAGTGCTATGAACGATTTTAAGTCAATTGGAGCATTGTCTCGTCAACCATCACGCTTGTGAGGACGCCTCAACCCAGTGGCTAACCTCGTAACTTGAGCCGGCAAGGGTTTGATCGAGAAGCTTGGTGAACCATGAAAAATTTTATAGGTTGATCTTTTAAGATCTTGTTTGGCATATTCGATTAGTATTGCCACCTCATGCGTGTTTGGTTCCGGATCCGAGAGGGTGTTATGTTGGATGGAGGAAGTAAGTGGAGCACTACGGTTATATTATTACTTGAGTTGACGGAGAGTCAACGCCGGATGGCTTGAATCGATCGAGACGTGAAAATAGCTCCTAAGAGCTCCTGTATCCTTCCATGTGTGTTATTTCCTACTTGTGCACTTAATTGAAACTTCATGTTTAAAGTTGCTTTAAAGTATGTTACTTGATTAATTGGTGCTACTTGCTTGCTTGTTTAAGTTTTCTTGGCCTCACTGAGCGTTAACTCATCCCTTTAAGTTTGTTTTCCTTAACAGGCTTTGAAGGTGAAAGTTGGAGATTCTAGACTAGCGACTTTTGGTTGAACCTAATATATTTTTGTATGTTATTGGAGACCAATAAAGTGTAAATTTTGTTGTACTTAGGTATTTTTTTATTGTAATTGTAATGGTATACTTGGGAGTTTTGGACTTGTATATTCGAAATATTTCTTAATTAAGTCGATGGTTGACTTGTGGTTCTTTATTAAGTTTGAATGAGTGCGTGAGTCCTGACGAGAGTTGGGTAGGCGTTCCGCAGATACCCTAGGGTTCGCTCTAGGGAGAGGTGGGGGTGTCACAAGCTCTATATGTTTCAAATCAAGTCTACATAGAAGAGTCAAAGAAGGATCGATTCGACAATACTCAAATCTGGTCAAACCATATTTGTCAATTGACAACAAAAAAGCAAGGTTGGAGTTTTGCATGTCAATGATTAGCGAAGGTACATTTGTACGAGCGTATACACATTGATGAGAAATGGTTTTACATGACTAAGACATCACAAAAGTACTACCTCTATCCGTTGGAACATGAGCCATATCACACTCACAAAAGTAAAAGATTTATTTCAAAACTCATGTTTCTTGCAGCCATCACTTGTCTCTCAATAAACAATTCAATGAAAAAAATTCAAATTTGGTCATTTGTGTTCAAGGAACCAGTAAGCGGAATAGGAAGGCCTGTAGTGCAAGAACTTTAGAACAAAGCCAATTTTATCAATTATGAAAGATGTTATTCGATCAGGTCTCATTGAAAAATTATTGCCTGCAATAAAAAAATGGCCATGTTCTAACTCTAAGATGATTTTCATTCAACAAGATAATGCAAAGCCACATTTAGATGTCAATGATGCCGAGTTTGTTGAAACTGTGAAAATGGATGGACATGACATTCATTTATGCTGTCAATTGGCAAATAGTCCTAATATGAATGTCTTGGATCTTGGTTTCTTTAGAGCAATTGATTCACTTTAACACCAAGATGCTCCATCGACTGTTGATGAATTTATTTTTGCCGTGGAGAAAACTTTTGACATGTTTTCGATTAAAAATTTAAACAAGGTGTTTTTTACACTGCAATTGTGTATGGTTAAAGTGATGAAAGTTTCCGGTGGAAATAATCACAAACTTTCACATATAAACAAAAAAAGTTGATTAGAAATGGATTGTATTGAATGTGAGTCTCAAGTTATAAATGAGACAAAAATAGCTCTTTCTAATATGGAAGTTGAATGAAGTTCTTGAAAGAATGTTGTAATATGATCTCAAGTTCTAAATCATCCAAACATATCCCCCTTCTATATTTTGTGTGTTTCTAGAATTAGAATGGAGTGAAATGCTTATGTTAATAGAAGGCGGGTATTGAGTAGCACTATTGAAATTTGAATGTATCTGCTTAGTAGCACTATTGCGTGTTTCTTGGATTAGAATGAAGTACTTGCATGTTTGCATAGCTTTCTGCTTTGATGGCATCATTTGTAATTGCTTATAGTTCATAGAGATCATAGACTAAAAAAATGACTTGTTTTTACTTATAGTTCACTGGAAACAAGGATTTCTAAAGTACTTGCACGTTTACATGGCCTTTTGCTTTGACGGCATTACTTGCAATTGATTATATTTTACAGGAAACAAAGACTAAAAATATGACTTGTTTTTTACTTACAGTTCATAGGAAACAAAGACAAAAAAATCCTTTATTGTTTGCTTACAATTCACGTGAAACAAAGACTAAAAAAATTCTCAACATTTGAGAAACAATACATTCACATTCTTGAGGAGCAGATACATAACCATCTTCTTGGAGTGAGGTATTCACATCAAGTAGTGGCCTCACCAATCCATACTTTTCAGTTGTAGGAGTATAATCATTTTCTTGTGGCAGAGCATTTAAGTCAATGAATGGCCTTACCGATTTTAACTTGGGCCAAAAAAGTTTCTGCATTTCAAAAATGACTTGTTCACGTTCTTAATTCATAGAAACAAAATCATATTCTTTTGTTGGAGTTTCATTAGAAAATTTGGAAGAATATGGATGGTTTTTCAATTTTTCACTCAAGATTTGTACAAATGATAACTTTTTATTCCCCAACTAATATAAATAAGGTTGAAAGTATAACAAATTATGCCTTTTCATGTTACCAATATGTTTTGAAAAAGTTAATTGCATAAAATAAGATAGGTTACGTATTCAATAACAACCTATATTAAATAAGTATATTTTAAGAAAATTAAAAGTTAACTAGTATCTTCAATGGGAAAGTGGACACAAATTTGGGACATACGAAAAAGAAAAATGAGCCTATCAAATTGGGACAAAGAGAATATTAAATATACTTATAATTGTTAGAAACATAACACCCATACAAAACATGTACACAAAGTCGTGCACAAGTTGTGCACGACTTTCTTAGCAACGAAAAATAGGTCATTCTATTTGATTATGGCAATTGAACTATTGCTAATATATCAAAATTAAACATATAAAAGGCATCAAAATACTCAATTGTTAACAAGTTAATTGAAGTAGATGTGTGAGAAATTTCACATTTTTACCTTATATGCACATTATTTTGCTAGTTAATTTACTATTACATATTAGTAGAAGAATACATGACTTGTTATGATGCACATTAACGATGTGATCTATAGCTCATTTTTTAGGTGGTATGCTAAGATGAATGTATTTTGAGAGTCCTTTCCTTATCGAATTTTCACATTGAAGAAGAAATGTGTAGAAAACAACTTTCTCTAAATAAAATACTTGGCTGGTTCTCTTTGTAACATTAATTTCACTATCAACATTTGGCTAGATCTATTCTTAGCTTGTGGTTGTGCCATAAGCCAATTTTGATACTTGAATTAAAATTTTGTGTTGTTAGAGTTTACATATGCATGTACCACTCTTCAATTGCCCTCGTAACTACTAGCATGATATGCTTAGATTCGGAGTTGTCTCATGTACAGTGGTCCCTTAATTGTTTAGTTTTGTTTTTATTTCTATCCATAAAAAAAAAGGATATTACTAATGTCTTGTTTGAGTAATTTGTAAGTTATACCTATGGTTTACGCAGAGTTTGTAATACCAATTTCCAAAGTTTAGATTAACCTACTGTTTCAATATATAGTGTCATTAGGCAATGTACTAACATACTCGAGCAATTTCATTACCTCGTATTTCCCAAGCAGGGTTGGAGACTGGCCTATGGCATGTTAGTTTCATTGGCTATTGCTTACTTCTTGGTATCATAATATACCAAGGAGAGTCCAAAATGACTTTTCTAATGTGAAAACTAGATGAGAGCGACTAGAGATTTTGATAGAAGTGAGATGAGATAGAGTTTACAATAATGGCAGAGGATAGCCATCAAGATACGAAGCAATTGAGGGACGTAACTCACCATAATAGTTGTCATATGTTCGTTATCAGCTCAATTATGCAACTTTTTCACTAGCTTGTTAAGACTAGTTTATTGATCTTTTCTTTTGGATCAATGCTCCTAAAATCACGAGGTTACAAGTTGTGTCAAACCTTGATAGGATTGGCCTCTTTGTGTAAGCATATTTTATATTCTTGTATCTGTTGCGTTTGCAACTATTGCAGATCGATTTTGAATGCACGATTCTCCTTATTTTGTCTTGCATCATCATATTTAATTCATAGGTACTTGTATCTCATAATATTTCTTAAATTTCATTCATCATTTATTTTTATTTTAAATTTTTTGTTATCTAAATTATATTTAAGCTAATGAACTTTTCTTTTTGTGTTATAACTCTCCATCTAACTTATTATCTACTTAGGCAAGAATGTTAATTTCTATTTGAATAAGTCCAATTTAGTCATTTTCTTGTTAATAATAGCTGTTAGCATCTTCAACTATTGCGCACTGTTACCTCTCATGGTTGGATTGATGACAACTACCATGGTGAGGCAATGCCTTAGTAGCAGCTTATGAGATCAATATTTATTCAGTGACACTTGTAGTGACGACTTAAATCATGTTACTACTATTTTCTGAATTGACAATCTAGATGTTTTTTCTCATGGATACCATTGCTTTATTTTATGGGAAGTATCATCTTTTACTTCGTACTAGAGGACATAGGCATTACAAAAAATGCAATTTCTGAAAGGATTTTTGTAGGCAACATTAATATTAGAGTAGATTTCTTGTCTATGAGTAATTGTTAACTTATAAACTATCTCTATTCGAGTTATTGTTGGCATTTATCAAATGAAACATTTATATTGCATTTGTTGTCTTACCATATTAAAAATTTTGCACACTATTTTTAATTAATTTTGCAAATTGAAAAAATAGTATTTTTGTAGTGATATTTGTCATGATGACCCAGATATCCTCATAGTAATTTTAGCAAACAAGTTCTTGAAAATTAAAATAGCATAGCCAATTAAATAATCATATCCTTACAAATTATAAAATTTGACCAAAAAATCCAATTTAAACCAAAGTTAAAGTTGAAGTGTCTAGCAGAGTATAACCGTCTTATTCTTGGATTGTGCACTACAAGATAATCTTCATCTATAACTTCATTCACATCTAACAACCCTTCAGTATACATCTCCTTCTTATTATTTGTTATCATAACCCTAAGAAGACTTGCATACACCATAATTTTACTTACTATATACATATACACTTAGTAGTTAAATATGTACCTCTATTATATCCTTTTCTAGATAGTCTAATAAGTAATTGCAAGAGGGCTCGTATTGCATCATGAACTAATAAAAACTAGTATATAAATATTCATTTAAAACAAAACAAAGTACTAGTTATATATATATATAAGAGAATTGAAGGTTGCTAATATGGAAGTACAAAACATACTTATGGTCCTAATTGCACATGACATTTTAACTTTAATCATATATGTCAGGAGACAATCCACAATAAGTACCAGTTTAGGATCAGCATCAGGATTTGCAATTATACTGGTGATTATGACATTTGGTTTGAAGGACGAATAGTCCAATGATGAAGTGGCTGATATTCTACTGTTTCTGCCACCTTCCATCTAGAAAACACTACATTTAATTTTTCTCGTGTTAATTAGAGCGATCTAATAATTGTGTATGCACGGTTATTAGTAGATTAGTGCATATATAAAGAAAAAAACTAGAATGGTATCATTTCATGTAGGAAAACACCCCTCATTGAAAGAGAATAGACTAAAATATGTCTATATTCTTGCTGGCACTATAGATGCACATACATAGCTAAGAAACACAAGTTAGATTTTAAACAAATTTAACAATTTGTCTATGAGATATTGTGACAGCCCCACCTCCCCCTAAGGCGAACCAGAGGGTTCGGCGAACCGTCTGCCCAACTCTCGCCGGGACTCAGTCGTTCACTAAAGTCTCAAATAAATTACAATATAAATCTCAAATATTACATCAAATTCTCCAATAATTACATGTCATAAGCGAAGCGGAAACATTTCCCCAAACTATACATAAAATGATTCCAAATCCAAACTATACAAGATATATGCCATCCAGTCACGTGAATAAGTACTATAAGCCTTCCTTCGCCACGAGCCCTGTGGAGGGGAATAAAATATTTTTGGGGTGAGCTAAAAGCTCAGTGAGTAACCAATAAAATTAGTAATCAAATATATTTCACAGCAATGCATTTCGATGATGTCATGATTCCAAGATCAAATGTACGTATTTTTGCTCTCGTGAGCCAGTGAAATCATTGCACTTAAACACCCAACGCTCAAATAGATCAGATAACAGATAAACAGGAATGAGGAGCCATCGTGCTCCAAATAACTAGTAAACAGATAGTGGAGACGTTGGATATAAGCACACGAATTCCCAAGAACTCAGTTAAGCCAAATCATATTATGGACTCACATGCGCGCACGCATGATATGCAATTGAGTAACAATGCAAGAAAACATTCAAAAGTAACTTTGCAATAGTTTTGGAGATCACTCACCTCCACGGCTCAAGAATCATCCATCATATATCATTACCTTGCCCAAATCCAAGCCCTTCAACTCAAACTCAAAGCAATCAAATGCTTTCAAAGGTCGGACAGCATATCCCCTTAATTTCCTTACTTTTCCATCCTACAAGCAACACCAATTCATCTCAAATTAACCACATACACATCATAAACTATCAAATACACCTTTCGGCACAATATCCATAACTGAAGCTACCCTTATCGGATTGAAACGAATCTTATGGAGTTTCGAAGCCAAGACATATACCTACATTTCTTATGAAGATCTTAGAAGCCAAATCATGCATTTTCATGGTCAAAAATGGAAATCTCCACGAAAATAGAAATCTGGGTGCGAAACAGGGATTTATGGCAGTCAAGGGTATTTCAGTCATTTCACATGATACAGTGCTCGGGTCGAGTTGAAATTTTACAGACAGCTAGCTAACACCATTTTCTACAACTTTCATGTTTTAACCTAAGCCTGATTCGGCCTCTAACATGCTCAAATAAAACCGGACAGAACAGGGCAGATTCACAACCCTAACCTGGAATTTCCGCATAAAATCGAAATTTTCCGTAAACAATCGTAACTAACATTTACAAGCTTCATTTTACACCATTACCAGCCATCATACCATGATTAAACCATGATCATCATATAAAATCAGAAAAATCTCCAATAAAATCAAAAATTGAGCTAACTTCACTTTAATCCATAAAATCTCCATAAAATCACATCTTTAACCCAACACAAACCATTAATTTGACATTAGCAAGACCAAAGAAGGAATCCATTAGCTACTCACCTTGGAACCTCAAGAAAAGAGCCAACTAAGCATCTTTGTTTCTCAAACCACTTCACCAACTACCTCAAGACCACTTAGCAAAGGAATTTTATGGAGTGATTTGAAGTTTTATCGGTTTGATTTGCTAGATCCAAGCAAGAAATTGAAGAAACAAGTTGAGAGCTTTCTTTTCTTTTCTTGTAGAGAGAGAGTCGGCCAAGAGGAGCTAAAATGAAGAGATATTTTGATCAAAATTAGCTTTAAGAAGGTATAAATATCTTGGTCAAAAGTCCAAGGGTGAATTGGATGGTGACACTTGTCACCTTTTGGTTTAAAACTTATCTTTTTGTCTCTCCAATACTAATCCATATAGGTAACATCTAATTATCTTTTAGCACCTTGTAAAATAATATCACTTAATACAAAACTCCAACAAATTGTCAAAAATATATTGCATTTACCGCACTAGCGGGTCCCACGTCCAGAATACACTGCAAAATTAACGTGGACTAACTTGTATCAAGGAAATGATTTGAAAACTATATTTACTTATAAAAATGTATAGGAAATTAATATATTGAAGAAAGGTACAAAATTATAGACAAGAAAACAAAATAATGTCTCGAAAATATATAAAAATTTTCGGGTTCTCACACTCAATCTTTCGAGGCGTCACAGATATCAAGTAAGAAACTAAATTAATTAATGCATTTATGTAAGTTACAAAATTAACAATGATAGGGTCAGATGATAGATGATCATAGGAAAAATATTAGTGAGTAGGGTTTGAAGTAGTCACGGCTAATAAAGGTGTGAAGATGAGTACTGATACATATAGTTAGTACGAGTGAATGGATTGGGTGACGAATCAAGATATGTTAGATGAGACAAGTTGAGCTGAGATGACAGTACTAGGGTTGTGAGTGTACATGTAAATAAGCAGCAGTTGGCCTGGGAGCGAGTAGCAATATTGGAGTTGGATGAGGATGGATGGATATGTGTACAATCATCAATCGTGAAGCAATTGGATGCTTTATGTTACAAAGTTAACTTGCATAGTTAAGTTAGTTGGCTATTTTATTGCCACATTTGTAGCATACATGTACCACAAAATTATATATACAAAATATAACATATATAACTAGCTCTTTTGACATCTATTTTGCGTGCAACGTCATTTAATTCATAGGTATTTTTTGCATTTTGAACCTTCTCTCGGCTCCCTTATCTTCCTCTCCACTTCTTAACTTCTGATACTCATTATCTGTCATAACTCTATTCATTCATATGTCATTCCTCTAAATTAATTGTACTTAAATAGTTTTGGACTGATGATTCTTACATAATTATAGTGCTCTTATCATCAACTTAATTATAATCATTTCCAACCAAATTGTTAACTAACTACTTATATATTTTTACTTGTACTCTTCCTTATTCTCTAAAAGATTCCTAACTATGTTAAGTGAATAATGAATCATTTCTAGTGTTGACATTCATTGTATGATTATTTCTCTGAGACGTGTGTGTGAAATAAAATTTTCTGAATGGATAATCTACTATAATATATATATAGCAATTTATAAATAGATTTTATTTTTTTTCCTGTGAAAATTGTTTATGATCCAAACTTATTTTTAGCGATTCCTTCCATTTTCAAAATGAAAGTGTTCAAAATTTTGTGCCATCACGCAACTAATCTCTTGACATGTCAAGTTAAATATGTCAAGATTTTTTTTTAGGCAATTAAAGCCAAGATTATTTTCTTTTCTTGCTAATGTTGGGATAAAAAAGACAATTTATCTCCCTAAATTTTGCATCATGACAAAGAATGTGTTTGGATTGGGATATAAGGATTTCAATTTTTTTTGTTAAAATTATTAGAATATCAAATTGTATATCTATCCTCTTAACTCACATACGTGTTCCAGTTTAGAGAGGAACTATCATGGCAGTTCGATTCAAGTAGAGGACGGAATGGCGAAGATAGATTAGAAATAAGATATAGATTTTTAAGAAAAAAGAGAAGACATAAAAGGCACGTGATAGAGATATACGTGCCAGTGCTTTGTGAGTGCAACTGAGGTGATTGATAAGTACGTGTAATCGAGGATTTGATCCCAATAAAATATAAATAACTTGCCAAATATTAATTGATTATGAAGAAGGATTTAAATCTAAACTAGATTGGTCTTTCTTTTTAACCTTTTATATAACTAACTAGTTGGATTTCGTATTTCATTTAGAATTAGGTAGTGTGGATGCCACTGTTTGTAAAGAAGAAATCTAAAGTAAATATTATCATCAAAAACTTCTTTTGTGTAAAATTTACTTTACAGATTTGAATTGGATTCACAATTTCGTCACATAATTGAAACTATACAGCACACTTAATATCCTTTATTCAATTGCAAATTAATCCCATGTAAACCATTAACTGTATAATAGCGAGAATTATAGACAATCCATTTTGAATCTAAATCTGAATAGTGACAGCAGGAAAATGGAAGAATAAGGGAGGTAGATGGGGAAAGAGAGAGGAAAGGAATAGGGAAAAGGAAGGAGGAGGAAGAGGAAGAAGAGGGAGTGGCATCGTGGAAGGGATAATGGTGGAGGGGAAGGAGGAGGAGGGAAAGAGATGGAAATAAGGAAATAATTTTTAAAAAACCAAAAATGAAATACGGAAGAGAAAAAAATAAAAAAAAAGAAGTGAAAGAAATAAGAAAATAAAATATTATGACGGAATAATATTTTTTACTCATATGAACAATACTTGCAGGTAACTTAGCAGTTAATAGGTCAATTTTCAGAACAATTTAAACTATAAGGGGAGTTTTATGGATATTTTTGAATGATAAGAGGGTTTTCTTATTTTCAATGATACCATAGAGAAAATTTCTAGATTTTACCCTGAAATATATTGTATACCATGGAGGATGAAAATTTTGATACTCTTTTTTTTTTTTTTTTTTTTTTTTTAGGTGTGTCCCGCAGGGAGTGGACCCCGCAGACTATTCACCACCCTCAACAACTTGCTGGCAGCAAGGTTCGAACCAGGGACCTGAAGCCCCATCTTCAGCAAGGTTCGAAAATTTTGATACTCAAGGTTTTCTTTGAGAAACAAAGTTACTCTTAAATTATGTACAATATATTACCTAATTGGTTGTCAAGACTTACTCTAGTTACTCCTTCCAACTATTGATCTAAGAGTTCAATAGACAACAATAGTCAAATTTTGTCTTTTATATTTTTTTAAATTTATAAGGCACTCAATGCTTAATATCTATTAAAGATACTCGTATTTGTTAGAAACATAAAAACATGTGCAGGACATGTACACAAGTTGTGCACAAGTCATGCACGGTTTTCTTATCAAAGAAAAATAGGGTATTCTATTTAATTATTACAATTGACCTATTGTTAATATATCAAAATTATGTAAAAAGGTATCAAAATACTCAACTGCTAGCAAGTTATATAAAGTCAATGTGTGAGAAATTCACATTTTCATCTTATATGTGCATTAAATTTACTATTATATATTAGTAGAAAAATACATGACTTGTTGTGATGCACACTAATGATGTGATTTATAGCTCATTTTTTAGGTGGTATGCTAAGATGAATGTTTTTTGAGAGTGTTTTTTCTTATCGAATTTTCACATTGAAGAAGAAATACGTAGAAAACAACTTTTTCTAAATAAAATACTTGGTCGGTGCTCTCTGTAACAATAATTTCACTATCAACATTTGGCTAAGTCTATTCTTGACTTGTGGTTGTACCACAAGCCAATTTTGATACCTGGATTAGAATTTTGTGTTATTAGAGCTTATATATGCACATAGCACCCTTCAACTGACCCTGTAGCTACTAGCATGATATGCCTAGGTTAAGAGTTGGTCTCATATATTAGGCACAGTAGTCCCCCAGTTGTTTAGTCTTGTTTTTATGTTTATCTATAAAAAAAGAGGATGTCACTAACGTTTTTTCGAGTAATTTGTAAGTTATCTCCATAGTTTATTCAGAGCTTGTGATACCAATCTCCATAGTCTGGATTGACTTACAATATATGGTGTCATTAGGCAGTATACTAGCATATTTGGTCAATTTCATTACCTCTTATTTCTCAAGTAGGGTTGGAGACTGGCCTATAGCATGCTAGTCTCATTCACTATTGCTTACCTGTTGGTATCATGATATATCAAGGAGAGTCCAAAGTGGCTTTTCTAATATGAAAACTAGATGAGAGCCACTAGAGAGTTTGAAGGGATTTGATAGTGAGATGAGATAAAGCTTGCAATGATGGCAGAAGATAACTATCAGGATACGAAGCAATTGAGGGACGTAACTCATCATAATAGTCGTCCTATGTTCATCATCAGCTTAGCTATGCAACTTCTTTACTAGTTTGTTGAGACCAATTTATTGATCTTTTTTTTTGTCTGATCCTCCTGGCGTCATGAGATTACAAGTTGCATCAAACCTTTATAGGATTGGCCTATTTGCATTAGCATGTTTCATATTCTTGTATTTGTTGCATTTGCAACCATTGTAGATCGATTTTGAATGCATGATTCCCCTTATCTTGTCTTGCATCATTATATTTAATTTATAGGTACTTGTATCTCATTGTAATTCTTAAATTTCATTCATCATTTATTTTTATTTTATTTTTTTGTTATCTAAATTATATTTACACTAATGAACTCCTTTTTGTGTATTATAACTCTCCACCTAACTTAGGGCCTGTTTGGCAAACAAGTTTTTGACCAAGTTTGTCTGCTACAAGTTTTTTAACAATTTTAGCTATAGTAATCTCAAAAAATTTCTCAAAAATTTAAACTATACACTTCAAAATATCCAAAAATTGGCACATTTCATAAATTTTTCTTACAACTTCTACAGTAAATTACAGTAAAGTTTTAGATAAACACCCAAAAAACTTATTTACCAAACGGAACCTTATTGTCTACTTAGGTAGAAATGTTAATTTCTATTTGAGTATGTTCAATTTAGTCATTTTCTTTTTAATAATAGCTATTAGCATCCTCAACTATTACACACTCTTACCTCTCATGGTTGGATTGATGACAACTACCATGTTGAGATAATGCCTTAGTAGCTACCTATGAGATCAATATTTATTTAGTGACACTTGTAGTGATGACGTAGATCATGTTATTACTATTTTTTGGATTGACAACCTAGATGTTTTTTCTTATGGCTACCATTGATTTATTTTATGGGAAGTATCATCTTTTACTTCATACTAGAGGACATAGGCATTATAAAAAATGCAATTTCTAAAAGGATTTTTGTAGGCAGCATTGATATTAGAGTAGATTTCTTGTTTAGGAGTGATTGTTAACTTATAAACTATCTTTATTCGTGTTATAGTTGGTAATCATCAAATGAAACATTCATATTGCATTTGTTGTCTCACCATATTTAAAAATTTTGCACATTATTTTTAATTAATTTTACAAATTGAAAAAACAGTATTTTTGTGGTGATGTTTGCCGTGATGATCCAGACATTCTCATAGTAATTTTAGTAAATAAGTCCTTGAAAATTAAAATAGGAAGGCCAATTAAATAATCATACTTATAAAACAAAAAGGATTCTAAAATTTGACTGAAAAACCTAATTTAATGCTAATATTGACTCCCACTTAGTTAGTCATGTTGGAAATTAACTGAAAATTTGAAAGTAAAACGGGATAGCTATGATCCTTGAGATAGCTATGATCCTTGAGATAGCTATCAAAAAGAGGAATTAATGAATCGGATGCCATAGTGTCACTGATGTAATATTCTTCGGGTAAGATTTCTAATTCTATGAACTTTTCTTGACACTTGCCCAATTACTAAAAATGGCTACGTTTAGTCTTGAATCTTATTTTTGCATTTGTGACTCGTGTGATGTGCAACATGAGTCTAGTTAATACATTTTGAGAATATGTTTAATTTTTGAATTTTGATAACAATACTATGCAAATAAAGAATTTATTTTTTTTAAAAGATATCTAACTTTGATTTTGAGGATTCTAGGTATTAATAAAAAATAATGAATAAGTCCAAGAAATTTCTAAGTAAAAGTTACTCCTAAAAAAATTATGGATCTTTAGCCATCTTCATTTAAGGCATAAATTTATATTGATGTCTTTTGGAGTTGAAAATTTTAAATTAAAATCTACATGGTTGTCGTTATAATGTTTGGTCAAAATTTGAACTGAGTTGCTTTGGTATCTGACTAAAAAAAAAATCAACTTTTTTTTCTTTCTTTCTAACACTGAAAAATGACTAACCATATCTAACAATTTCAACTAAATTGCTAATGCTAATGTTAACAAACATGAAAATTTCCAAAAACCCATAGTAGACAAAAATCACTCTTCATCAATTTCACTCTGGTATATCTAGAAGGTAAAACACCTTTAACTCCAATTTTAAATTAATTAATTAGACATCAATTTCATTAAAAAAAATAGAGAAATTTAAATATTATTTATTTTTTTAAAGTTTCGACTGAATAATATATTTAGGCTGCCTATTATCCATCGCTAGGATCAAATTTTATGTAGTTCTCAAAAACTATTAACTTATATACTCCACCTTCAAAGGTTTTCAATTTCAAAAAATGTCATTTAAAACAATATTTATGAATAAATCATCAATTAATAAAGAAGCAGGGTAAGTACCTCAATCGATAAGTTAAAACATCACTTAAAAGAGAAAGTAAAGTGTTAACTAATAATTATTATTCAATAGATCAAATAGAAGGGCACTGTCAAATAAAATACAAAGTACATATTTAACTCTTCAAATCTTTTAACATTTGAGACAAAAAACATAAGGCATAGTGGAGTAGAACTCTCTCAAGATGAAAGTGAATGGGAGACTACTATGAGTCCCTACTGAACAAATGCACATTAGATTAGAATCACCTAAAGTCCCTTCTAAACAAAGGCACATTAGATTAGAACCACGTAAAGATAATATAAAAGAGATATACCAGGTAGTGTACACAAATTGTTAGAGTTTCTCCTCCCTTTCAATAAGAGCTATAAGGATACCACATTATGAGAAGAATACCTTCCTCTTTCCAACACACGCACATGGAGTTATGATTCAACAAAGTGCAAGAGGTTGATGAATAGAAGACTGAGACAAGAAAGATAAAACTAAGTTACCAATCTCATATACGAACACTTTGATCAAGAAAAGCAAACAACCAAAGCTGTTGCAATAAAACATTAAATCGATTGGATAGAAAATAGGGACTCAATAACAGTTCAAAAACAACTCATCTACACATTCTTCGACACATGGTTGGAAAAATATTTCTCCAAAACAAGAAAGCAAAATCAATAGGCAAATCTGATGCCCAAAAATCAAGATGCCGCAATATTCAGGAAAAATCAAATTACACACATAACCAATAATGTTGACAAAGGCAAAAGAATAAAACAATTACCAAATTCAACATCCCATTTGAAAAAAAAGAAAGTAGCCGATATTTTCATGTTCTTAAAACGTACAGAGAACTAATCTCCACTTGTCCAAAGATATTTAGTATTTGTTTCCTGTTATAGAAACTATGCTAAGGCAAATAAATTTTTTTTTCATTTGTTTTAAACTAAATCTTAATATAAATTAGCCAAACTGGTCTTCTTCTTTAGTCCCTTCATTAAAGAGTTGACCTGCTTCACTTGTTTAAATCATTTTTGAGATCCTTTTCTTCTAGGTCGTTCTCTCAAAGAAGGAAATTCTATTACCATATTGATCAAAATATTATTGGCAAGTAAAATGAATCCAAGTATAAACCATTCTTTGATTATACCATTCAAAATGTCATCAATTAGGGTGACCAAAGGAAATGCAATTTTTAGCATATATACGCAAAGTATTAACTACAGGACTTAAAGAGTTTGAAAAATTGTGATTGGTCTGGAGCATATATGTCCCAACAAAGCGCCATAAGCATTAGCTTCAAGAGATATAGGTTTGACTTAGAATGTAGCCACAGGAAAAAAACACTATCAAAAGCATCATATCCAACAACTGGAACTAACGATAAGTTCATTGGATATAGCAGGTAAACTATTTAAAAGCTCAAAATGTCCAACTAACCTAAACCAATGAATTTACCATCTAAAGTTGACCATGTCACTAATTACTGACTAAATAGAAAAATGCTACAAAGAAAATTCTTGCGAGAAACTAAAATATTGGATCAAAATTATAAAATAAACAAAAATACTACCAAGATGGTATCTTTAACAGCAGCATCACCACCTTTCTCTATCCCTTCATTATTTATTGAATATTTTGAATACGCAAAAAGAAGAAGAAGAAGAAGAAGATAATATCTTAATTTACATATTATATATGTTCCTTCTATTTGAAGGGAGATTTTAGAAAAAAAGTGATACAATAGACATTTCAAGAACAATAGGACGCAACCAATATTATTAGAATCCCCCTAAGCATTTACCACAGGAAAAATAGAATGTACTACAAATATGCTGAATCTGATATATACACAGTTAAATCTGGTTACTCAAGCAACAAGATAAAAGAGAGATAAAGGAGCAATAGAACTATAGGGAAAGAAAAACTTAGACAAGCATGGACAAAAAGGAAAGTGTGGAATAGTCTCTAAGGTTCCAGTATGAAACACAAGCTAAAACACTTCATTTGAAAGTGCCTTCATAGTAGCTTACTAGTAAATGAAGTCATTAACCATAGGATTGGAAAAGGAGATAAATTCCACAGAAATTGTGAAGAAGGTATAGAATCCTTAGAGTATTTATTCTTTAATTGTAGTGTGGCTAAAAGAATCTAAAAGCTGGCTCTTGTTAATTGGGAAGGGCTCGAGAACCTGCGATTCAATTTTTGGAGACGGTGGGAAGGTTTATTAGAGGCAAGAACTAGAGAGAATGGAGAGGACCATATCGAACATACAATAAATATACTTTAGTAGATATGGAAAGCCAAGAATAGGGTGCAATTCACATGTGTAGTAGCACTAATGAATAGGATGTACTTCAAAGAGTCCAACAAGAATGAATCAAGTTCAAGAAAGTTGAGGAATGTGACAACAGAGAGAGCATCGCAAGAATAGCTCAACTTCAATCTAGGCAATATAGGAGTCCACCAAGAGAAGGGGTTTATAGAATAAATACGGACACGATAATCTCCTCTCAGATGATAAGAATTGGCCAAAAAATCATAGTAAGGAACTAGACAAGAACAATACTTAAAGATTGGGCACTAATAAAAGTGTATGTGTCCTAAAGTCAATCAACTTCTAGAATTTAATCTGCACTTGAATTATTTATATTATAATAAACGGCATTTTTATTATATTGATTACTTATATTTATATAAGTATGATAAAACCCTTAGAGTAAAGCTAATCAATAAAACTATAAGAGTTATGATGGTGAGATTCATTCGATTATAGATAAGGTTTATTTTTAAATATTTCTAGCCAAAATATTAACAAGACAGGGCATTGTTAATATGGTTAGACTAGCCTATACTATACTACTTCTACTTGAGAAGTAGTAGGCCTCATCTACTATGGTGTGTGAAACACTTAAATAGTATATGGGTGGTTGATAGGATGATTAAGTTCAATAGATTGATCCGTATAGAGATATCCTTTAAGTGCAAAGGATTAATCTCTAAGTGACGTTTGTGCAAGTGATCCTTAGAGTTAAGATTATCATGGTATCTTGAGTACGGACGGTTATATTTTGTTTGTTATAAGATTGCTCCCGTAAGAGGGAATGCTCACATCATTAGTAAATGGGTATATACTTGAAATATGGAAAAATGGTGAATAACTTATAAGGATTTACCATCTCTTATGAAAGAAGAATTATCTCACATCTGGTCATTTGTAGAAGTATAATTCGAAATTTTTAGTGCTAAGTAGAAAAGTCTTAGAAAGTGTTTCTAAGTACTTCTTCATTGGAGTTATATTTTGGGTACAAGAAATGAACATTAATCACATATTGGAATAGGCACAACTTATTTCAAGATTAATGTGAAATAAGTGTGGTAAAAAGATATCAATTATACGGTAAACATTCACTAAAAGGTAAAGTTATCCACTTAACTTTTCTAATTGGTGGTCATGATGCATTGTTAGATGCTAATCTTTGAGCTATAAGAATGACTTGATTGATTGGTGGAATCAATGATAAATTAAAAGGAGTTTTAATTTATCTAGATCTTATTTATTAAGAATTATAATTCATGCTTATTGTCAACGTATATGAGAATCTAACGGATCACATACATTAAGAACTTCTTTAATTAGATTAAATGAGTTTCAAGTAGGAACTTGATAGATAAGTTTTTATAACTTATAATTTAATTTGTGAGACATATTAAACTTGAGGGATTTATTGTGCAAATAAGTTTAAATCTTTCAAATACAAGAGTTGTATTATAATAAAGAAGCTGAATCTTATTGGAAACTGGTTTCAAGTTTCCATAAGGATATGGACAACTTATTTGTTTATTAATGCTCACTAAACTTTTGCTAGCAAAACTAATCGATGTACAAATTGCTTTGTGAGATTGTTGAGAAAAATCTTGAGAGAAAAATACCCAAAATTCGTCCAAGAAAATAAGGAAAAAATCATATCTCTTATTTCTCTTATTGAGGCAAGTTTTTCATAGCGAGGGTTTTTCTCAGCCAATTTGTGGGAGGTGTCTTAACAATAGTTAATACTAATCTTGTTTAAACTAATTTGACCTAGGAGATTCTAAACTAAGGAGGTCCGGGTATGGCTTGTTCAAAGTGCACAAGTAGATATGATGATAGTTGCCTTCACCTGAAAATTTGACTATTTTCCAAGCCATTGCCTGCTCACTTTCTTTGCGTTAAATAGTATGAATCCGCATTGAGATATCGGTGAGTTTGACAAAGAAGTTGTTGTCAAGAACCACAACCATAAAAGGATTTAATTGGAAAGAAAATTTAAATTGAAGGACAAAATTACACTAAAACGTTTAGGGATGAAATTAGTATATAGACGATTTAGTTGAAAGATGAAAGTAGCCATTTTTTCCCATACATGCAACTTAACATCGTGTTAAGTAATGCAAAGCAAACTCTAACATTCTTTAAAGTTGTAAAATTCCATTTAAAAAATAATGAATTAGCCAAAACTAATAAACAACTCCAAAACAAAAAAGTTTAGCAGTCCTTTACTCAAGTACTACTAAACAATCTATTATCGCGATTAGGAATTTCTTTCATTATTAGTTGTACACCGATTTAAAACTAATTTAAGAGTAGGGAAAACTAAGAGAATTCAAGAAATAAGGTACAGAAAGTTACAGTAAACATATGGAAGGCAATTTCATTTTCTCGAATATTTTGTAGGTTTTTGTGTCATTTCATTTTTTTTTTTTTAAAAAGTAGAGTGCTTGGAGTTTAGAGGCTAAAAAATTGGCTGAAATTAAAGTTCAGAAACTTAATCCATTCTACAAAACAAGCTGGAAGAACTAAAAAGCATCATACTTTGCCAAAAACCCTCCCAAAAAACAGCAACCATCGCATGCTATTGGTGTGTCTACAGCCGTATGGCGTATCATCTGGCCAGTTTTAATGTTTTATTAGCCATCTAAGGATGCTAAAGTATGAATTGATCTGACATGCCCCCACAAGTGCAACATTCTACATCATCAGACCTTCCTCACACCAGCCCGAGTAATACCAGCTTCTTACCAGACCTCACATCTTCTGAAAAAGCAACAATTTTCGAAGAAAATCCAAAGCCATACGTACTCAAGAAATGCATAGCACTTCTACTCTCATGTGCCACCACTTCGCGATACAAACTTCGCCAAGTTCATGCCTTCTCAATCAGACATGGGGTGGCTTTGAGCAGCCCAGACATGGGCAAGCACTTGATCTTCACCCTTGTTTCCCTTGCAGGACCTATGTCCTATGCTCAGAAAATCTTCAGTCAAATCCAAAACCCGAATATATTCACTTGGAACACGATGATTAGAGGCTATGCTGAGAGTGAAAACCCGAGTCCAGCTGTTGGGATACACCGCCAAATGCGTGTGGATTCTGTGCAGCCGGATACTCACACGTACCCCTTTTTGTTGAAAGCCATTGCAAAGATGATTGCTGTGAGAGAAGGCGAGAGAGTTCATTGCATTGCCATGAAAAATGGGTTTGAGTCGTTGGTATTTGTTCAGAATGCTTTGGTGCATTTCTATGGTGCCTGTGGCCGAGCCGAGAGTGCACTTAAGCTGTTTGAGAAAATGTCTGAGAAGAAAAATCTTGTGGCTTGGAATACTTTGATTAATGGGTATGCTATGAATAGTAGGCCTAATGAAGCATTGACCCTTTATAGGGAATTGGGGTTGGAGGGTGTTAAACCTGATGGTTTCACTTTGGTCAGTTTGTTGACTGCTTGTGCTGAGCTAGGGGCTTTAGCTTTGGGTGGGAGGGCTCATGTGTACATGTTGAAAGTTGGGTTGGATAAGAACTTGCATGTGGCAAATGCTTTATTGGATTTTTATGCAAAATGTGGGAAGATTAGGGAGGCAGAAAGGGTGTTTGATGAGATGGAGGAAAAGAGTGTGGTTTCTTGGACTGCTTTGATTGTTGGGTTGGCTGTCAATGGTTTTGGTGAAAGGGCAATTGAGCTTTTCAAGAAGTTAGAGGAAGAAGGCTTGGTGCCTAGTGAGATTACTTTTGTTGGCCTGTTGTATGCTTGCAGTCATTGTGGGATGGTAGACGAAGGTTTTGCTTATTTCGAGAGGATGAAAAAGGAGTTTGGAATTGTGCCTAAGATTGAACACTATGGTTGCATGGTTGATTTGTTGAGTAGAGCTGGATTGGTAAAACAAGCTTATGAGTATATGCAGAAAATGCCTCTGCCACCCAATGCTGTGATTTGGAGGACTTTGCTAGGTGCTTGCTCAATACACGGGCATTTGAATTTGGGAGAGCTTGCCAGAGATCAACTTAGGATTTTAGAGCCTAAACATTGTGGGGATTATGTGCTCCTGTCAAATCTTTATGCATCTGAGAGACGTTGGGGTGATGCTCATAAAATAAGGAGGACAATGCTTAAAGAAGGTGTTAAGAAAGTGCCAGGGCATAGTCTTGTTGAGCTGGGGAATTCCATACACGAATTTGTCATGGGAGACAGGTCCCATCCTCAAACTGAAGAGATTTATGCTATGCTCGCAGAGATGACTAGGTTATTGATATTGGAGGGTTATGTGCCTCATACAGTGAATGTGCTTGCTGACATAGAGGATGAGGAGAAGGAGACTGCTCTTTCTTACCATAGCGAGAAGATTGCAATTGCATTCATGTTAATCAGTACACCACCAAGAACCCCAATTAGAGTGGTCAAAAACCTGCGGATTTGTGCTGATTGCCACCTCGCAATTAAACTAGTGTCAAAGGTTTTTGAACGGGAAATTGTTGTGAGAGATCGTAGTAGATTCCACCATTTTAGAGATGGAACCTGTTCTTGTAGAGATTATTGGTAGATTACTAGAGGCTGGGTGATACAAAGTTGGATTCTTTTTAAAGAAAGATGCTGATCTGTTGAATTTCCACAGACCTTTCCATCTTGTACGCAATTATGGACTGGAAGCTGATATTTGATAATGAATTAATGCAGTCAAATACACCTAATTTGATGTTTTAAATTGTGCTCAAGTTGGGCGTTTCTTTCCCTGTATCCTTTCATCTTAATTGACTTTAATTTGAGATTGAAATGACAGAAGAACTTTTATAATTTTATTTATTTATTTTTTTGGCGCTGATTGTTTAACTGCTAGTATTGCATTAGTTCTTATGGTTACTAAAATGAGAGGATAAGGGAAGAAGAGGAATCGCTTATAGTTTATGAGGACTTCTAATTGACAGTATTTAGCTATCATGTACTCCAATCTTCATGAACTTAAGTTCATACTGCAGATTAGCTTGTGCTGAAGAAAAATCGGAGATCTTGTAGTCATAATGTTCACATATTTCACAGTTTTGTTGTGCTGTGGCTGCTTTAGGCACTCTGATTGTTGTTGCTTTCCATCTACTACCAATGGTGCCACTCATCATTGAACTGAAGGTTCCGTTTGATCATAAAAGTTTCTATGGTTGAAGTTTTTCTTTGTTCATTGTCAGTCATACGATTTGAAGATTTCACTTCAGCTTCTTTAGCTTTTCTTGGTTTTCATGACTGTATTCACTTTGCCTTTGCCTTGTCTTTTTTGAATCAGCCAGATTTGAGTTTTTACGTTCCAAAAAGCACCACTATAGTGCTGTCTTCTCCACCCCCCCCCCCGGGGGGGCCTTTTCCTTCTTTTGGCTTGCTTATGGCTTATGTTGTTCTTCATGATTGCTGAATGAACTTTCTTTGAACTTGAACAGACTATGACACTAATAAGTTTTTCATTCATCCACAACTTCAAATGACAGACATCTGAATTCTGAGAAAGTTAATCATTCAAAATTTGGGCATGTCTGATTTAGTTGTAGCACTTATATGTTTTATCCTTACATCTGTAGGATGTGTTTTCTTGCAATCATGAAGGTAGCCTAAGATGTGTTAGCCAGTTTTAGATCCCTTGTCATAAAGTATTATTTGTGTGTTTTTCGATAATATTTTCTAATCTCTCTCTCTCTCTCTATAAATAATTTTGACAACATAATAACATTATTCCAGCTACTGTAAATTTCGTGGTGGTACAGCAGAAAAGTTTAGATAAATCTGCTCAAACATCTGGCTACTAGCTGTAGACTTATGAGATGTTATTTTTCTGTATTCTTCAAGCAATTGTTTCACCTGGTAGTCAAGAGGCATTTGGTGGTTTTAACTCAGAATGAGAACAGTAAACTCTCTCTTCCTCTGTTCTCACCTTTTTTGATCATCTTCTTAAACTGATACGCCAAGACATTCACTTGGAGGTTTCGTAACTGAGTGTTCCTGTTGTTCTTTTCTACTGCTTCCTTCTTGGCACCTGGATGATCCCTTTAGAGAAGACTGTTGCTATGATAAGTGATCTCCCTTCTTTTAGGGGCCTGTTTGATTCATCCAATAACAATACACAGATTAAGCCGAATAGAGTGCAGGCAATATTTCTTTGTGGAGTTACAGAGATAAGGTATAATAGCCTTCTCCATCCTCATTCCTTCATTTTAATTTAATCATTACAAAGCCTCAAAA
Organism: Coffea arabica; assembly: GCF_036785885.1. Lineage (NCBI taxonomy): Eukaryota > Viridiplantae > Streptophyta > Magnoliopsida > Gentianales > Rubiaceae > Coffea > Coffea arabica. The sequence continues at coordinate 5,510,409 of NC_092318.1, read as the reverse complement.
GTAGGAAAAAAAGTCTATATTCATTAAGGAAAACAAAATGTTCATTGAAGGCTCTACTATGGCTTGGTTGTGAGCTTTTGATTTTATCGTCTTTGTTTCCTGTGCTTAAGTGCAGAGTTTTGAGTATTAGAGGAATAAGAACTGATGCTTTTCTGCTGCCTGCTCTAAATGCTTCAAAGGTGGTGCAAGCTTGATAGCAGCTGGATGTTTAGTAGAGCTCACTTGCAGGAAATCTTTTATATGAACCATAGTTGTCTTTTTGCTTCTCCTTTGCATCCAAAGAGACAAACATTTTGCTTCTTAGTTCACTTATATGCTTTCTCATGGTGGCTGCTAGCTTTTGTCTCACTTATTACATACCTAGATTCCAAGAATGCAAAACTACTCCTATTTTCTATTTTACATATTGAGTTTGACAATAGTACAGAAGCATTACAAAGTCCACTTATATGATGTCAATTCCTGGAATTTTCCGTACTTATGAGTGCCAGTACAATTTATATAGCTGGTTGAATTATAGAACAGGATAGCTAACAGAGAAGTTGGAGAAACCTGTATTGCTAATGTTGTTTTTTAATTGTTTTTTGCTTTGCTGTCCTTTAATTACCTTTGCTTCCACTTTTCCCTTTATACAAATTACTGAGGCTTTAGACTTATTTTAATGCATATCAATTTATATGGTTTAACAACTCCGGAAATGAGTATGGTTAGCAGCAGAGGTCATTGCATTTTATATGTTTAATTTCCAGCAGGGAATCACAAAGGATAGAAGCCATATTTCAGTAAGTATTGTGAAGACTCAAATATATTGAACTTGAAGTTCTTGAATCTTTGAACAGGACAAAATCTGGACTTGATACCCGTGGACTATGTTACTTGGACTCTTCATTTTGCCTTCTTGTACCCATGTTGGACTCTTTATTTTGCATTAGAGTAGCTGTGTTCACGGGACTCCTGCTCACAAGTTTGAGTAACATTGCTTGTGGACTTGGCTGGAACTCAGGAAGTTAAAAGAAACTGGACTTGAGGTTGAGTTCTTGAAGAAACTAAATCAACAAATGCTTTTAAGTCCTGGGGAATGTAATTAATGCTTTTACTGGTGGTTGAAGTGGAATAGCAAGTTGCATTCCACATTGAGATTGTAAGCTTACTAGGACCGTCCGGAATGCCCTTGTTAGTTTCCTTACCTGAGCTCAGATTCTTCATTGTGTAAACTCCTAGGGCCAATTGGCTTCCCTTTCACAAGAAGGTATTCCCACACAGACTCTGCTTTTGCTGCTGCTCACCAAGTCTTTCAGATGCTCAAGAGATCTTGTCCTCTCTTGGCTTTGAAGCAACACATGTCATTCTACGTGTCTTTAAATTTTATGCTTTTTCTTTTTGTTTATATTTAAAGATTATGTGGATATTATTTCACTCATTAGTCTTTTGATCCTGCACTGCTATATCTAACTATAATATGAGAACCAGTTGGCTCTTCCTGTAGCTATTCCAGCTGCTGCCACGTGGCACTATGGAAGGTGGAAGCTTGTTGATCTGGGAGCTCAGGCTACAAACTTTGACATATGGGCCGGTCTGCCTGCTTTCAAAGAAAAGGGGAAAAGGGCCCATCAACTTCATGTTATCGTTTTTGTAACCTTTTTTTTTGGGTAGAATTGAATGTGTAGCTGTGCAGCCTCTGCCAAGACAGGAGACCAGCCATCTTATTTGACATATGGGCCGGTCTGCCTGCTTTCAAAGAAAACGGGAAAAGGGCCCATCAACTTCATGTTATCGTTTTTGTAACCTTTTTTTTTTGGGTAGAATTGAATGTGTAGCTGTGCAGCCTCTGCCAAGACAGGAGACCAGCCATCTTATCCCTGTTTTTCCGTGTTTTGCTTCTTTGGCTGGATGTCTTCCAAGACTTCGATCTTTGATAGGCATACTTTCATCTCATCTTGACCTTCTAATCGCACCTAATCTATCCTGATTTCCAGGAAAATTTTTTCCCTTTCCTTTTATCTGTATTTGCACATCTCTTTCTCTAATCACACTCTCGCTCTAACCTTCATTCATTCTGGTTTTGGCTTCTTTTTTCCCTCTTGATTCGGTATGTGCAATTTCATATGGAAGTACAATTTTTTGTTATTTCCTTTTTGGTTTGAACATTTGTTTGTTTCTTCTTTTTATTTCCTAACTAGGGTTTAATGAATCTAGATTTTTTTGGACTATAGTGTTGATTTTTTTGTTGGGTTTTCACAACAGATGAAGATCAGAAATAGGTGAATTTATTTTATTCTCATTTGAGGCTGTGATGATACACTATTGTTGCCAGGAGTTGTGTTTCAGGCTTGATACTAACTGGATTTAAGCTGTATCTTGGCGAGGCAACTTGGATGGCATTTTGGAGTATATATTATTCCAGAACTGCAACTGATTTGCAGCCATGGTTGTGCTCTTCTTCTTTGCCTGGCTTTGATAAACAAATTTGAGCCTTACTTTTAATTGTCAAAGTTCATTTTTTTTCATTTATTAGTCCAACTGTAGCTTAGTTTGTTCTTCTGAAATTCTCGTACAAATTCAATTTCACTTCAAGTATTACTGCTCCATGTTTTGATGCTTCCTTATCACTTATATCAGGTATTTTATGATCCCTTACAATGATTGCTTATTTTATATTTGCTTCGTTATCTCAACACATGGTTTTGGTACGACATTGCCTTCAGTTTATAAGACTACTAAGAAGAGGGTTGAATATGTGAAATCTCATAGGCATGGCTATCAAGTGTTTGATGAAATGTCTGTCTGAAACTTGGGATAATTAGTTCTTAGGTTGATTGCAAATGCAACAATAAATCTAGATGGTGTTTTTTGGATCTCTTGAGAAGGTTCTTTAAACAAAAGAATTGCCTCATTCAGGTTTCTATTGATATCTAAAACTAATAAATTAGCTTTATTTTGAATCAAATGTTGGCCATTTGATGGATTTTAGAGATTTCCAAGCGATTCAACATTGTCACTCAACTTGCTGTCCAGATTCTTCTTCTTCTTTGCACTGAATTCACTGGTAAGTTTCCAAACTTATGTTAACTTATGGGTCTTTTCCATTTTTTCCTATGTTTTTTGACATTAAAGTAACCAGCTGTTTTATAAAAACTGAGTGTAGCGTAACCTAATTGCTTTTTGCTTCTCTTTTGGTGGCTTCATAATACCAAACTCTTAAGACTTTTTCCTATATTTCTAAAAATCAGAAATTCTAGGAAAGTATTTTTCTTCGCTGCTTTTGAGAGATAGTCTTTGTGTCTAAAATTTTTTAATTTCTACGTTTTTGACCCTTGCTGCAAAGAAGAATAGTTAACCTAAAACGGATTTCTTTTAATTTTCTTCTCTTCATCAAAAAGAATATTCGATTTATGCTTTTTCATTTATTTTGTAAGTATCTGAATGAATTTTTGTTGTTATTGTAGGAGGCAACAAATTCAGACAAATCTTTCTACCATCAATTGAATAATAGGTGTTTCTTGCTTCTTTTTAGCCGTTAAGTCATTCAAAAATGTTTTGTTTTATTCTTGCTGCTAATTGCAGAAATAAGTGAGTCACAGAAGAGTAACTTGAAATTGGTCCTTTACACTTCTTATTTGGAATCTATAGGGCTATTTGTTGAGTTCAAATGCTTGTGCTCTTCTGTTAGCAAAGCTTTTATTAACTAATAATCTGAGCCTTAATTTTGATTGTCAGATTCGATTTTTCAATTATATTTAATAGTTTGTATGTCTTGAGCTTGTGATTCAATTATAGCTTTATTTTTGTAGCTTTGACTATTTTACTATTTTTCTTGCTATTTAATTGCCTACTCTACAGTACTGACAAAAAATTCTTGGTACTTCTAATAATTTTTTGTCCCTGCTCTTTTCTTCCTTGTACTCCTGTAGATGTTAAAACTCTATTTTGAAGCTAGAGTTTTGAAATTAGCATGCTTAAGTTGCCAATAATTTTTATATAATGACAATGCTAAATATGAGCGAATTTAATCTATTGGAAAACTGAGCATTTTCTTGTGAAAATAAAGTTTGGGAAATGATTGTTCTAAGTCATTAGATTCTCTACCTAGACACTTTGTCCTTACCTGAGCGTTAAAATGCAAGGTTAATATTTTGTCCTTACCTAAGCGTTAGAATGCAAGGTTAATACTCAGAATGCAACCTTATTTATTCTTTTTATAGATTTGTAAAATTATTTATACTTTAAGGGAAAATAAAATACCAAAATTGATATTTTTTCTAATGAGAGTATAAACATCATGAGAAGGGGTTTAAATGCTAGGTTAATTATTTATAAAGCATAAATAAGTGCATCGCCTTTATTTAATTTTATAAACACTCTTCTTATTCTTTGGATTAGTGACAAGAAGAGATACGAAAAATTGATAAATTTTTCATAATACATAGACATTGGATAAGAGATGATTTAATTGGTGGCATCAAAATAGAAACAAATATTGCAGTTATGAGCCTTATGCGTTTAGAAAGTAATTTCTTAGGTTTTTATTTGTCTAGGATTTATTGGAAAAAAAAAAGCTAAAACTCATATTTTTACAGTGTGGGAAAAAAATTAAGATGTATAAATCATATCTCTAATAGATATTTAAAAAGGAATATGGAAAAACTGATTTTTTTTGCAATAAGACTACAAGTGTGTGCTAGGGAAGATGTATATAATCTATTTTATATAATTAAAATGAAACAGTCAAAGAATTATCATTTGTAGCTAAGCTGTATTTAATCACAAAGCAACTTTTAAGGTATTTACTTATTTGAGATTTTTCACTTTTATAAAATAATTTTGATATCTTGCTTAACTTTGGGCCGCTGGATTTGTAGTGTTTAATTGCTTTCCTTTTGTAACCATTACATCGTTCAAACGATCTTTACAAGTCATAGGCCACTATTTTACTTCCTTAAATGAGGTACTATGATTGGATGTTTACTATTTGCTAAGAGTTAGGTTGTCCTTTGTATAAATTTCAGCCACTTGATCAATTCTTTTTTGTACTTTCATCATATATTCACCATTAGATTGGATCATGAATCAATGGAGTGGTTTACTTACCACCATTGACTACTTTTTTAGATGAAAGTTTTGATAACAGTAAACAAGAAGGGTACATTTGACGAAGTAGATTAAAGCTCAGAAGCTTTTATTCATTTTGTCTGTTCTCATAGCTTCCTTCTTGGTCATTTCCATAAAACAGGGAACACAAAGTGTGCAGCATCTCCTTTTCCTATTGCTTGGTGAACTCTTGTCTGCATTGCTCTTCTATTTAGTTATTCAGTTATTTGTTGGCTTTGTAATATGCTTCTTTGGATGAATGTTTAATGCTTTATTTTTGTACCTTCCAGCTCATTATTCTGCACCTCGGATTTCCTGACTGTTTACTACCAATGAGTACATCTCAATGGGCACTGGCTGTACTAGTGTTGCATTATGGGAAAGAATTGAAAGATATTTCTGTTCATTTAGGCTGAGCTAAGCACATAAAGGCAATAAATTGCATTTCTTCCACAGAAGACATCTACACCAAAAAGCTTGAAGCCATGTCTCTGAATAAAGATGAGCCGCATGAAAGGATACCAATCCCTGATCCGTATTGTGTCACCAAAAGACAATATAAATTTGCGCTTATATTTTATACTACATGTTTTTATGACTAAGCAACATTGGGAATTTACACAGTTGAGGGATAATTTCAAAGCAGAAGATGTGAAACAGCTGTTTATACTGGATGGACTTTTCTTTGACCTCAGATCTGTTAAAGAGGTGGAATTTGTTTCTGAAGACATTACATCAAAAATGACTTTGACTGCTGCAAAAAGCTGTCGAAGATTTGAATTCCAAAAGTGAATCAGTTAATGCTCCATCTCTATACTTAGGCAGAACACAGGAAGCTAATCAATTGATTAGTGATTGAGTTTCAAATTTTAATTAAAAAAGGAACTTGTTCGGTATTGAAACTGCTTTTTCATAGATGTGGCCTTTCATTTATCATAACCAGTTGTAAACATGGTAGGGTTGCATGACATTGTAATTAAAGTTGATTATAGGTACTAGTTAGAAAAACTATACAATGATCATAGCTAATGGTTTAAAACTTATTTGCTCTTCAAATTTTTTACAGCTTACAAGTTACAAGAAGAACACTCTCATAAGAGCCACATTAACTGCTGCTGAAATGTCTGACCCCCACACAAAGGAAGTGCTAGCTTTCCAAGTGGGACTGATTTCTGGAGTCATGTTCTCCTTTTTGTGCTGGACTGCAGCAACTAGTGCATCAAGTGTTTATGTACCAACTCATTTGTACATACCCAAGATACAGTGTTTCAAAATGCTTTAACCATCTGTATGTCCATTTTAAACATGATTTTACCATCATGGAAAAGTTAATCTATTTATTTTCCCAAATAAAGCTACAACTGGTTTTGGCTTTTGCTTTTCGGAGGATTTAGCTTCTGTTTCCTTATGCAGACATGGGCACTCACGGCATCTAACAAGGTTTGTTAACCAAGCCAACCGCTTTTCACTAATTTCCTTGTTGGAGGATCTAGTTGTTGGACTGTCATCAATTAATATCCGTTTTACTTTCAGCTTTTCTGATAATTTTTTTGGTTAATCGTCAATTAAAAGGAGACATCTTCTCGATTTTTATTATAGCTGTTGCAGCCTCTGAAGCGGCTATTGGACTTGGCTATTGAATTTGCGCTCTATATAGGATTGCATTGTTGTTTGGATTGCAATAAATAAGATTTGAAATTAATAAGATTGAGAAGGTGTTGGTTAATGATGTTCGAACATGTACTTGTTTTAAGTGCCTATTTATTTTCTATCAGTATCTCTATTTTCTGTGCTCCTACATATCACAATAGAAGCATCTGTCTTTATGATTATTTTGGTGTTTATGGTTATGCCGTCCATGGTTGCAGAATGCTCTGTTTGGTTCTTTGGTCTACCGCCTCTAATATTGCTATGTAGCAAAATGAAGCTTAAATGGAATGTAAAATCTGAGTACTTCACTGTGTATAGGAGCTCAATTCCGTTGGTCAATGTGGGGTTGCTTGAATTCCAAGCCAAGAATGCCTTCAATTCAGTTCCTGTTGGCAAGTTGAGTATGTGAAACTTTTCCTCTGACTTGGTTGTGAAATGTGTGGTCATTCTAGAATATTGCATTGTCTGAATCCCCAGTCCAAATACACTTAGTTCTAGGGGGCGTATCAACCTGTCTTTCTAATACATGAATTTCCCTAATCTTTACAGGAATTTGTTACATGCATGTTTTCATACCGTAGTCGTGAAATATAATCTGCCTTCAAGTGGTAAACTTAACAAAACAGCATGTGTGACTCACTCGTGATTAGGGGTGCAATCAAGCCGAGTCGAGCTCGAGTAGCACCATACTCGAGCTCGAACTCGATCACAATCAGTGTTACTTGAGCTCGAGCTCGAGCTCAAACGAGTATATAAATTTGGACTCTAGCTCGACTCTATAAAATCAAATTAAACTCGAGCTCGACTCGTTTGAATTCGAGTAAATATCAAGTCTGATCTACTCGAGATCGAGCTCGGTTTTGAACTAGACCTATAAATATTTTCTCAAAATATATAATATAAATATAATACGAATATATAATATAAATATAATATGAATATATAATATAAATATAATATGAAAACTCGATTAAGCTCGTCGAGCACTCAAGTATTTATTTTTGGAACTCGAACTCAACTTGTTGAATGTAACTCGAGCTCGAACTCGGTTTGACCGAGTTTGAGCCAAGCTTTTGACCAAGCCACTTGCAAGCTACTCGCGAGCGGCTTGATTTGATTGCACTCCTACTCGTGATAATATTTTTGTTTCTTTGCATGGCTTTTTTGAGGTAGAACTTTAAGTTGACACCAATTAGTTCAAGCATACAACCTAGGCACTTGTCAGAGTGATTGAGAGTTTTCTATGATGAAGATGAATACATGTGAATCCCATGTGATTTGTTAAAATGGATTTAGAATCTTTGATAGCTAAAGAATGGCATCTAAGTTCGACATTAACATGGGAGATCCATGTATACATCCATTTTTTCATCTGGAACTAAGAAGTTGACAAGCAGCTAAGTGTTCAGTAAACTAGTGTTATAGGTTGTTTATCTTACACTTGCTTGTCAACCAAATGTATTAATACAGGCATGAGATCTTGGGTGAGGTAACTGCACTCAGCAGTGATGTTCAAAAGTTCATGGTTAGGGAAAAAAGGATGCCTTTGATGCATGGTTGCCTGATCTCATGCATTTGATTGCTGTGTCAACATCAAATATACTGCAAAAATGCCAGAATTACACATGCCTCGTATCTTTTCAAGACTATAATGGTTCCTGATGAAAACTTTAATTGCTGGACTGATAACTTTCCTCTAGAGGCTGGGGTTCCATTCTTTTTTGCTGGGATTCCTACTTACAGCGCCTCCAGAAATTTTGACTTGACAAACTTGGATACCCTATTGTTGTAGTTGGCCGTGCAGCTTTGGAATTTGCTAAGGCTTTTGGAACATCCTTGACTGTTTTTAGTAGTTCCAAGAGTGAAAAAGTTTCTACTTGTCATGCGCGCCAAGGATACAGGAAAAGCACATAAAATAAAAAAAGGTATTCACGCGAAATTCTAATAGACTCACTCGAGGTATTTGGACAGAAAATTATTTGAAATAATTATTATAGCACTTTGTGTGATGTGATGTATATGAGATAAAAAAGGGTAACTGGGAAGATAAAAAGGTGCGTTGAAAATTGTATTTGTGATGTAAGCAAATAATTTCTGACCATTATTTGGCTATCCAAACACATACGAATTCCTAAACTGTTCCCATGAGCTTGCGTCTTTTGTAAATTTTATCCTCGAAACAAATCATTCCAACCCCTCACAAGGCCTCCCCAGGGCCAAAGAAATACAACAACACACTGTAGATAAAGCATCAATAAGGGAAAACAATACAAAGCATTCTTGTTAGTTCAAGTTGGCAATTAGCATAAACTAAGACAAAATGCTACAGACACAGCTCAACTCAACAACCTACAATAGGTCTTGTTCCACATATATAGGAATAGCAACTTTCCGTCCATAATTAATTGCAAGATAAAAAAAAAGTACAAATGGATAAAATTAAGTTGTAAAATCATTTGCAAAACTCACTTCGTCCCATCATTTTGGTTAGACATGCATTTGCACTAGCAGAGTCCAACTTCTTATATTCCCATAAGTAATGCGGGTTAATTCCACTTTGTCCCTCCAAACTTTGGACGATTATCCACTTCAGTCTCTAAACTTTAAAATGGGACATTTAAATCCCTAAACTTATAAATACCTCCCACTTAAGTCCCAAAACTTATAAAATGGGACCTTAAATCCCTAAACTCTTATAAAATGGGACACTTCAACCACCAACGGCATTCAGGATTTGTTAACAATTTTCCTTAAGTGGAAGGTATTTATAAGTTTAGGGACTTAAGTGTCCCATTTTGTAGGGATTGAAGTGAGTAATCGTCCAAAGTTTGGGGGGACAAAGTGGTATTAACCCTAAGTAATGCAAAAGCAACTATGCATCTGGAACTGGCACTTGAATATATATATATATCCGTCAAGTTGCCTTAAAAGATTAAAGCATATAAGCTTCAGCTACTTTTGGTTCAAAAGAATGCCAAACTCAATTAAAAAAATCTCATAATTCTAACTTAATAAAAATTAAGTCATGAAGGCGCATAACCCTCCACAGCCTAATCGTCGTTGAAAAGTGATAATGCTATCACCGTCCTATTGAAATTATCATGCGATTGATTTTGGTTTGTCCCAAATTTCTGTCAATTATGAAAATGTAACTTTCAAACAAAAATAAAAAAGAATTTACCAAAACACAAAAAAAAAAAAAAAAAATTGGCTCATTTTTTAAATTATTGCGCTTGATCTAATTGACAATAAACAACATCAAGTCCTTGCATCTTTTATTCCGGCGGATAGGGCATGCGAAATTCGAGGATTTTTCTAGTTTAACAAGACTACATAAAATAAATAAACGGAATTGAGATCAATTTTCTGCCAAAAAAAAGTTAGCAAAACACCCAAAAAAAATTCATGCATTTTTTTTTTGTTTTGATCGATATTTCCGTCAATTACCAAAATGCAATTTTCTATAAAAAAAAAAAATCTTCATTTTTCAAGTTTTTGCGCTTGATCTAATTGACAATAAAGGACATCAAGTTCTTACTATCAAGTTATTTTCTTTTTTTTTTAAATAAAGGAACGAGTATACCATCCTTCTCCAATGGAAATGGTGAAAAACAATCGGATTATATAGTAGGTTAGAGTGAAAGGCCCGTCTAAGCCAGTTGGACGAATAGGCAATTTCCTTAGCAAGATAAATTTTATGCGTCAGTTGTTTTTGTGTATAACAGTACCATGACAGGAATAAGTTGAAATTTTGAAATTAAAATTCCAAGATGTTAATACAATCATTTGGGGTTTTTTTTGGGTATGGGGTTGTTTTATTTAACTAACTTTCATCAAATTTACGTTATGAGTGATTTTTATTTAAGACTTATTTTTGGAGATAAGTAGTGAAAACTAGAAGTGTTGAAGGTCCATCGAAGAGTTTATCTTGAAAAAAATAATTCAACTAAGAGGGATCATTATACAAATATTTGGCTATTCTCAACTGCTTTTTTGGAATCTATTTTTAGTTTCTGATCTTGGAAAGTTTGTTGTGTGATGGTCTGAACTACTTTTGTTTCAACTTCAGTTTTTTTTTTCTTCTTAAAGCTGAAAAAAATCCAAAGTTGGAAGTCAAGGATACTTGCATTTTAGATTCTGATTTTGAGATTTTAAGAAGGAATAATTTCAGAAACCTCCCCTGATGTTTCTGAAAATTTCACTGAGCTCCCCTATGGTTTGGAAAATTATACTTACATCCCTTGATTTGATAGTTTTAGTAACAAAACCTTAAAATAATATTGATTTGGTCAAATTTTAAATGAATACCCAAAAATGCCCTTGTGTAATGAGTTTTAACTTATTTCTCTATATAATTATAAGATTATTTAGTATAATTATAAGAAAAATGTGCCAAAATTTTCATGTCTATATCTACTATAAACAATTATAATAATAATTTTATTACTATGATATGATACTTTTGATGGTATTTTATTATGGATTTAGATATATAAGATAGAAAAGAAAATGTTAAAATAATTCATTTAGAATTTATGCATTTTTGGAGTAGTGGGATTATAATAATTTAGTAGTGCTTTTGGGCCATTTCTTTTTGATTTATTGTTAATTTTAATATCAAAAAATAGAAAACAAAGATTGGCAAAAACATTGGATAATATATAAAATTAACTCGTCAAAAAAATCACTAGTTCGAAATTTGGTTATAATAAAAACTGGAGGCAATAGTGGTAGTTCTATAGTTTTATTGGAGAAAAATTAAAAAAAAAAAGGAATAAGAAGGAAAAAGAATGAAAAAATAATTTTAAAACTCATTCTAAGTATAAGCATACCAAATAAGGGAATTTTATTAAAATATTTAAGAGTAAAATTGTCATTTTAAATGATAAGGGAGGTATGTGTAATTTCTTAAACCTCAGGGGGAGCTCAATGAAATTGTTAGAAACCTCAAGGGAGGTTACTGAAATTATCCCTTTTAAAAAATCAGCTTTTACAAAAAAAAAGCCAAAAAATTATGGTGAACATGCCCTTAAGCAATTTATGTTGCTTATCAATTCCTTGGCAACTTGTTTATTGAAAAATAAGGATGGAATTAACCAAAAATATAGCAAGCTTTCCATTAGCATTCTTGAACTCGATAATCAAATAGATTAATTTGCACAAAATGTTGTGTTATGTGTGGTTTCTAAGTTATGTTATTAGCTGGCTAAATCCTTGCCAGAAGTTTTCTGGCAAGTATGTTTAATTTGTAATGTTGATGGATGAGACTTTAGCTATGTGAAATTGGGATGTAATGATTAGTTGGGATTGTTTAATTAAATTGAAAGCAGCCTTAAAGTAGAGTAAATTTTTTGATAGAATCAAGAAAGTAGTACAGTGAAATTAAAGGAAAAAAGTTTTAAGTCAACATACTCTCGACAATATGGTTAAATTGTTTACGAAAACCTGATGAATAAAATTCTAAAGTATTACTTCATTGTTAAGCATATTTTCCTTTTTCTTAATGTTTGCTCAGTTCTTTTAAATATTTTGTATAGTGTGTATGACTTCTAAGTTTCTATTGGGTTGAATGATTTGTTAACTTCATTTAGCTAACCATACTATAACATTGATACAATTAAGGGAGATGCAACCATGTCACTTTATTGTCCTCTCATAATTAACTTATTTTGGGATGACAAATTACAAGTGAGCAATGGATCAATATTCGTATGATCCTCCAATGGCCAAGAGCACATAAATAATCAAGCACAAGATTGGGTTCAATAAATTAGTTGGCAAAATATATTCTTGTAGTATGAAGTTGAACAGATATCTTTTCTAGTTGAAACTTACTTTGAGACAACCAGCTGCATTTGGTATAGGAGAAGTTACCTTTATTGGTACCCCTACTATGGATGATAATTCAGTTGAACTTATGTTCAACTTACAATTACAGTTACCATTTTGTTCAGCTTAGATTTACATTGATAAAGAAGAAATCCTTTCACTGAGGGTGCGTTTGATAAAACTAAAGTTTGAAATCTGAATCCATTAAACTATTGAATTGTTAAGTATTAAATCAAATACATTTGAGTGTATATCACATTCAATGATAAATGAATAGCTTATCACTTATTTTTTGGAGCAAGTTTTGTCTAGAAAATTTAGTGCCACTTAATTAATTCAAATGTTCAATTTTTTGTTATCAAATGCATCTAAACATGTTAAAATCTAAATTCATTAAGTTTAAATGCTGAATTGAGTTATCAAACAGAGCCTAAGTGATGCAATTTTCAAGTTAAATATAAGGTATTGACATTTTGACTTTTTCCCCCTTGTGCATAAAATAAATGACTTTGACTTCAATATACAGACTGCTGTAGTAGGAGATAATATTGAGTAAGATTTTCTGGCCATCTGTGTATAAGCACCTTTGCCTTTTCTTTTTCTTCTTTTGTTTTATCCTTTTGTTTACTATGTTGTTTTATATAGCCTGAATATATAAGTTGATATAAAATCTTCTTTATGTTTCTTTAGCAAGCTAAATTTTTTGCTTCATTGGTGTTTCTATAGTCTATACAAGGGTACTGTGATTGGAGCAAGTCGAAATTAGAGTTTCTAGATGTTAAATAAAAATCATTGATTTGATTGGTTTTTTTTGTTGCTGTTCCGTCTAGTTTTAATACTATTAGTTGAAGAAAATTATCAAACTAAATATTAGGGACCAGATATAATATTCAATGTCAGAGAACTAAGTCTTATGGTAGTCAGTTGCTTTGTTATTAAACTTACTTTTGATTATAACCTTTAGTACCTAACATTACTTAAATCTGTTGAACAGTTTATCTTGAAAAGTTCTAGTCAAGTTATAGCATTTTTAGGGTTGATTAATATCAAGAATGCCTTGGCAATTTATTCAGTTAAAGGGATGGAAGTAACCATTATAGAGACTAGGGAGCTTTACATTACGATTTTAAAATTATGTTGCACAAAAGTAGCAATTTTGCAAGTTGTGGAGGCCAATTGTGTATTTGTCCGCCTCGGCACCGTCTTAGGGAACGACCCGTGGTGGTGCGCGAGGGGGGCCTCCCCAGGATTCGATCCCTGGTCCCTTGTATAAGGGGCCTTGGGGATAGATCCTGGTACCACTTGAGCATACAAGGAGGTACCACTTGAGCATACAAGGAGTCTTGGGGATGGATCCTGATACCACTTGAGCTAGTGGGACCAGGGATCGAATCCTGGAGAGGCCCCCCTCTCGCATCACCACGGGTCGTTCCCTGAGACGGTGCCGAGGCGGACAAATACACAATTGGCCTCCACACAAGTCAACTAATAATACTTATTGTACGTGCGAGGAATTTACCGGCCTGTGACTTCGGATATGAATGGCTAAGGGATCCGCTACACGCACTTAGGATGAGGTGGGGCTTGATCCCTCTATGCTTAAGTCATTATTTGAAATTACATATTACGTTCTTTTTAATTTATTATGATGATTAAAATTTATTATATCATATTTATTAATTTAGAAAAATACAATGTTTCATTATTATTGTTATTACTATATAAAAAGTATCATAAATTTTGGTACTTTGGAATATAAGTTTAAGTATTGTTGTGATCCTGATTTTTGTTATTTCAATTATGCCCTTATTAATTGATGATTGAAGTTTCATATTATGTTCTTTTTAATTTATTATGATGATTAAAATTCATTATATTATTTTTATTAATTTAGAAGAAAATAATGGTTAGTGACAAGACAAAATGGTAAGCATTAAAAACTAAGCAGAATCTGGCTTTAGTATTCTATATGTCCAACATACCCTTCTCTATAATAATTAGATTTATTGCATTTCAATAATGGTAATAATTGTAGTAGTCAGGAAAAAACTGTAACCTTAGTTAAATTTGAATTATGAATACAATAAATAAAATATAACACTCCAAACCACTGTGTCTGTTTGCATTTTATTTTTAGTTTTTTATTTCCATTAAAAATTCTTGATTAGTCACAACTTAATTAAATTTTCACATCTTCAAAAATATTACTATTGATACCAAAACAAGGTGCACTCAGGACAATAGAATGTTTGTCGTTTGTACTTTATGTCAGATACAACCCAAAAATAAAAAATAAAAGAAATCAAAAGAAAAAAAAAAGAAAAACTCAATTATCTCTACTAATGAAATTTCAATTCTCAAACAATGAACATTTAGATAGAGAAAATTTATATGTAGTGGATCATTTACACTCCATTGTTTATAGAAATAGCACACAAAATAATACAAAGAGTTCAACTTCAAAGAATATATATCTCTTCATTTTTCAAAAAATGGTGAATATAAATTCATATTAATGAATTTTATCGAGCAACTGACAAATTCAGCTTACATAACATGAAAAATAATAATGGTAAAGTTGCAACTGATATTTATGCAAAAAAATTATTTTTTATTTTTATTTTTATTTTTTTTACCCTCCCACTCATTTTCACACCTTTTCTATCCCCAACTGTTAGATACAGGATTCAAATCCTAAACTTGAAATCATAGAGAATTCTAAAAACCCTCCTTTATTCACTATGTCAACCCCAGTAGCTAACAAATAATTAACTTTTGCTTAGCATACAAATTAGGTCATCCAACTCCAAAAGAAAATTATAAAATTGTTCATATATCTAATTAAAAATTCAAACAATTTTAGTGGTATTATCATAACTTGTTTGTCATGGAAAAAAGAAAAAATAAAGGAAGTAATTAGAAGTATTGATATTTTATATATCATTCAAAATATTGATATTTTTGCCAAATTATTTCACATTTGATCAAAAATCTTTATTTTTTTTAATTTTTAATTTTCATCTTTTTAATTAATTGTCCTTAAAATTATCATTTTAAATTTAAAGAGATCGAATGTATCCTTATTTGTTAAAAATTCTTTGGAGATTTTATATGAATTTATGGATACAACATTCTGTGAAACTTTTTTTCTTTTAAAACAATGGTTTTAAGGACAATTGATTAAAGAAGTTGAAAAATTAAATAAAAAAGGAAATAGAAAATATACAAATATTAAATTTGCTAAAAAAATACATGCAAAGCACGTGCAAATATTGATGTATAAGAATATTATACTTTATGATATTATAATCATGTGCATGGCACATGACCTATTCTAGTATGTATAAATTTACACATATATAGGTATAATTGTAGTTGGTATTCATTTGCATTTTTCTTCTAAACCTATAGGAATTATAGTAACTAACACTTATGACACTATAATATAGCACTATTGTAGACATAGTCGTGTGACTCTCCAAATCTTGGTGACTAGTAGCATACAACTAGCACCAAAGAAGACCATAAGAAGCCCTTGACTCAGATGCCCCATCCTAAATGCTGAATTAGCAAATGTGAAAGTGGTAAATAATGTGACAAGTCACTCGGTGAAGGGAAACAATGGTATGTATATCTGACCCTGTAGGCAGAATAGAACCAGTTATATCTATCCATGTTGACCCCACTTGAATCCCTATGCTGTGCTTATAAGAAGCAAAGATATGAGGAAGCAACTGTTATAAGAACATTAAAAATAAAGGGGGAGGGATGGGTTGGACGATATGGGGGAGGGAGTGTAAGTAAGAAGTCTCGGGTTCGAGTCCTTCTGCTTACACTAAAAAAAAATGTTTTTTAAAAAAAGAACATTAAAAATAAAGCTGCAGAAATAGAAGACCAACCTCCCATGTGAACTCATCAATCCAACCACGATGATTGCTAAAAGGTCCCATAGAAGGCCAATCACAGAAAGTCCAAGATTGCATTGTCAAATAGAAGTTTATAATGTTTTAGTATAGAAAATAGAAAGACAAACACACAAAAGGATAAGAAATGCACTTGCACTAGCAATACGTAAAGGCGTGACTTATCGAGCTGTGTCCCATGGTTAGCATCTACTAAAAAAATACAACTTGATCATACAACAGTTTTAATGAAAAGGAAATTTGTATCCCTGGTGAGTGAAAACCAATTGTGTTGCTTTTGTTAAAATTTGGAATGTTTTTATCATATAAGATATTTGAAAATGCTTTTATTTGATTTTTGAGGACAAGGCACTTGAGGGTGGGATGAAGTATTAAGACGATAAAAAAGAGTGAGAAGGGTCTCTTCAGTGTCCCTCCTAAATTTTAGGGATGGCAAGAGGGTGGTTTGGAACTAGAACCTTCTCCTAGCCTCGTCTTACCAAAGTTCTCCCTACCCTTGCCACATCTCCTCTTAACGCCATCATTAGCCGCCCCTG
This sequence comes from Coffea arabica, assembly GCF_036785885.1. Lineage (NCBI taxonomy): Eukaryota > Viridiplantae > Streptophyta > Magnoliopsida > Gentianales > Rubiaceae > Coffea > Coffea arabica. Next base: position 5,493,383 of record NC_092318.1, on the reverse strand, counting down.
CCCTACCCTGCGGTTGCACCCACCCCATGCCATTATCATTTGTATTATTTATTTAAACATATTTTTTCTATATTCAAACACTAATAATATTTTTGTTATTTATTTTATTAAATTTTTAGCAAAAAATTTTAATGCAAAATAACATTTAAAAAATGAATTTAATCTCTCGAATTCATTTCTCCATATTTGATACCGAATCTAAATTAATTCCTTTATAAATAACATGTAATACATGACCTGGAAAAAACATGTAATAGTTGAAAAAAAATGAAGTAAACTAACATTAAAAATAAATCATTAAACCACAATAAAGTTATACCAATATAAATTGCATCATTTTACCGCAACATGTTTTTTATTTCATACTATACTTGTACATGATAATATCATAGTCTTTATTTCTTATTGTACACATATTTATTATATTTACCATTTTATATTTCTATAGGAATGAGAACTTTTGGCTCGATATCATTTGATAATGTTAACAGTCCAAGATATACAGGGCTAGAGAAGAAAGTACTGATTGATTTCTTGAAGCAAAAATCTAAGGTTAATGAAAATCAACAAATTGGAACAACTTCATGAATATAACTTCGATATAAAAATCAAAAGCATTTCAAGGAAGTTTCTTGTTTAAAAGGAAAATGTATTGGAATTAATCAAAGTTTTGTGATCCAAGAAAATTCCAAAAATGGGCATCTTGCAGCCATTTTAAAAGGATTAACGAGGATCGAAACAATGTCCAAACCTGAAGATTAATATAGAATCCCAGAACAAGGAAATTCCATTGTAATTGTCTCGATAACTTAGCCCGGCTAAGTATCTTGAGATAAGAAATAAAAAAAAAAATTGAAGGAGACAAAAAGGGAGTGATTGTAACTCAATAATTGCAATTGCCTATTTGAGAGTTATCTAACTTGAGTTATGAGTACAAATTATTATTTTTTATTTTTAGGGATGAAAAAGAAGGAATAAAAATACTTAAACTAGAGTCTAACTGATTTAATGATTTGATTCACCCTTTTATGATCTATTAGAATTCAATACATAAATGAAATTTCAAACCAAATCATCTTTTCTTGAGTTGTGCAAAGAAAAAACTACCTATACATTTCTAGGCGAGGTATTGTTATATACGTATAAATCATTTTAATTAAAAGTAGTCCCAAGGCAATACGGGGTATCCTCCGTATTCATCTAGTTCATCACAGCAGAGCTGACCAGGTTCGCTTCAATATGTTATGGGAAATGAGGGAATTATTAAGCCATGATTGGTAATGTACATTGAATCATTTTTGAAGGGAAGGGAACTCTTTGTTGGATGCCCTTGCAAAATTTATCTTGAGCATGCAACTGGGAGTCACTTTCTTTCCAAATCCACCCAATGTTTGTCAATTTTTAGTGGCAGATTACATGAGTACTGTGTGGGCAAAAATTCAGTGGAGCCAATGGATTACCTGCAAACACAACAAGAAGAAACATAGGGTTGGGACCATAGTTATTAAACCCAGCCCGGCCCGGCGGTCGAACCGGTCAAACCGGTGACCCGGTCATAAAACCGGGCCGGGTTACTAATTAGATCGGAGTTGCAAAGAACCCGCTGGAACCCGCTCGATCCGGACGGTTTAACCATGGACCCGCTAGAACCGGCGGTTATTGATAAACCCGGTGGGTTTTGGCAAATTTTTTGAATTTACCATTTTACCCAATTTTTTTTATTTTGACCAATCACACTACATGGGCATTATCGTCTTTTCGCTACATTTCTAGCCAATTGAAAGAGAAAATCAGAAAAATTGAAAAGGGGCTCGGGCATTCGGCCGTCATTAGGGATTTAGGCGTTTAGGGATTTTTTCTTCTTTGTTTCTCTAAGAAGTGAGAACCAATTGAGAACTTCTTCAACATTTAGGGATTCGGCCATTGTTTTGTCGGCAGCTTAATTTTTCTTTCCTTTGCTTTGCTAGTTGCTCTGAGAGTCTGAAGCAAGCAATTAGAAGTTCGAAGTTCAAGCTTCGAAGTGGAACTCCAGAATTCTTCCACGAAGCTGCCGCTGCCATTGAAGGCTTGAAGCTTTGTTGCCGTTAAGCCACCGAAGCCAGGTAAGCCAATGAAGCCTTGCTCTGAGAGTCTAAATGCTTGAACTTGAAGCTTTGTTGCTAGTACTGTGAAGAATTTTATATACTTTTTTAGTCAAGACAAGCACTGTCTTAAAAAAAAAAACGCAGAATACTAGTACTGTCCCTCTATTTTTTTGACTTGAAATTGCAGAATTATGAGTAAGTATATATGTTAATCTTATCTAGATCTATCATTGGGTCCCCTAATAGCATTAATTTGACTATCCATTCGAGCTGAATCGGGAAGAAAACAAATTGCAGTAGGATGAAGTTCTTGCATTGAGGAGTTGGCTGGTTTTAATCATTCGTGTATTTGACAAAGGTGAAAGTGCCACGTACGGGAGTCAGGCTTGTCTTTGTGGACTAAATGGTAAACCCAAAAGAGTTGATATATTACAATAACCAGTGAGATACGTGGAGACCTTACCAAACCTATACCAAACAATTAGCATCATGCGGCAATGCCAAGTTGACAAAATGTTAGTACATAAATGAATCTACCATGAAAATTTTTTGTTTTCTTTCTTTTTTTTTCTTCTTAAGTTTAAGAGAAACTTTAAATTGTTAATGAACTAAGAATTGGTCTAAAAAAAGTTTAAAACTTGCAAGAACTAGGTTTGATTTTAAGATTCTCAAATTATATGTTCGAGATATCAAGTTATTATCAACTAATTATCAAGTTATTCTCAAATTATATTACACAGCTTCCCTGTGTAATCACCACTGAAGGTGGAACGCATCAAAGCTTCCATGTGTGTCAATTACAATCATTTCTAACATGTTTGAATCAGTTAGATACAAACTCGAATGGATTGCTTGATTTTGAGGAGTTTGGGACTATGATGGTTTTCCAGTTCTTGATGGTCAGAAAATTAATTAGCAATTGTTTCTTCCTACCGCTAAAGAAATCTTATCATTTCATTATATGCGTGTGTACATAAATTTGTGATTTTGGGATGAATTTTATTGCATTAAGATTTAATGAACCAATATATTCTTTGGTTTCTCCAGTTCCTTTTTTGATACATATAATGACTTGCTGGTAGAAGGCACGATATCATTGCTAAAAATTTCAAGAAATCATATTGGACCAAATTTGGACCAAATTTCGTTTTTGGCTAAATATTATCCAAATTTAGTGAATGATTCATTGATTTTTGTACTTATGTAGATGAAACTCTAAATTTGGATGATTTGGACACTGGAGATGAAGATGAGACCAATAATGAAGAGAATGTGGAAAGAAATGTTCTTAATGTGGGCTGTGATGTAAATGAACTTGGTGGTACTGAATTTGGCAGAAGTTGGGAACCATGGGCATGAATAATAGATGGAGTGAACTACTCAAGTGATAATTGTGGTGTTGTTTATGTTCATGACTTTATGTTTGGTTGTATTGAATTTGTCGTTTATGACTTATGTTTCATGGTTTGATACTTATATTTATGTGTGTGAAATGAATTATGAACTATGAACAGGTTATAACTTGTTGAGATTTAAGAATTTCTGTACTTATATTATAATTTACATGTTTATTTAATTAAATTATATATATTTTTTATTATATATTGTGACCCAACGGTTCAACCCGTGACCCACCGGTTGAACCACTGACCCGTCAACCCGGTCCTCTTGCCGGGTTGATGTCCGGGTTGGTTTTAATAACTATGGTTGGGACTCGTCCCGCAGAATGGCTCCGATGCCAAAGTTAGTGGGTGAACCGAGGATGGGGTCGGGAGTCATGAGAGAAGTATCGATCAAGAAGAAGGCATTTATAATCCAAAGAGCGGGTATTGTATGCGGAAGCAAGCCACCTTAATCTGTTGCAAGTTGCGTCTGTCCGCTGTCATAGACGACTCAAATCACATCAATCAATATTTGTCAGACAACTATAATGGTTTTAGGAGAATCCGTAGGACGGTTATATTGCAAGTTATTTCTATACGCTGTTACACCAGATGACGCAAGTCACATCAATCAATATTTGTCAAGTAGGATTATGATTATTTCCGAACTATGGCTCTGTTTGGATTGTAAATTATTTGAGATATTTTTACTGTAGTACTTTTTGTGATGTGATGTATGTGAGATAAAAAGATAATTGAAAAGATAAAAAGGTGTGTTGGAAATTGTAATGGTGATGTAACCAAGTAAATTTTGACAAATAATCCTCTATCCAAACAAACCTATTCTTTTGAGTCATAATGTTGGGGCAAACCTCGTGACAGAATGTTAGTCGAGACGATATTTCAAATCTCTACAACTATAACTTACAATCATACTATTTCCTCTTTGGAGATCTTAACAAACAAAAATATTTTTCTTTCTATTTTTATCCTCTTTTTCCTGTCAAACAGAAATGTTGGGAATTGGAAATGTCAATTTTCTGGCTGAGACCTAGGTTCTGCCTGCTTTGACGATTGTGGTGCACAAAGATTACCTAGGTGACAATTTGTGTTAGTGCCACCTAGTCTACCAGTAACTTTAACACTAAAAGCAGAGAGGAAACCCTGGACAATGAAGACTGATGTGGATTAACTCAGTCCAGTTGAATGTAACAGAGAATTGATGAAGTAGCAACCCATAAGTTTGGGCCTCTTTATCCAGCTTTTAATTTTCATTGTAGTGAGCCCGGTGACGCAGCCAGTATTTGTATCTTTCCCAAACTCTTCAGTTGAGATCCTACATATTTGGAGCTTTTCTTTGTCTCGAGAGATAACTTTTGAATTTGAATGTCCTTAAATAAATAAAAATATCAAGGCAACAAATAACTGTGCTGGTTTATTGACTTTTTTATGTAAACCCTATTTTACATGAGGTTTTTGGCTAATTGCTTAGAATATATGTAAAAAAAAAAATATATCGTAAAAATGTATCTCTGACACACACCATTTCTCATTCTATACCTACCGTGCTGATTGGGCACGGCCGCAGAACGAATTGTCAGAAACTCTGCAAAAATGTCAGTAGGTCAGCGGCCCACAATTTTTTTTTTTAATTAGCCTGTCCCTAGCTATGCTGACTTAGCACGGCTGTGGACAGGCGGGAAAAAAAAAAGGGCCAGCAAATGGTATGTATTTGGGAACATGAATTTGTAGCAAAAGTGAAATGAAAGGCCATACAAATTCACTGCACTAGCTGCCCTCTTTCTTTCTTTTACTCTTTTCTTTGCTCTTTATTTCTTGGAAGAGATATCTAAACGATTTTATTGCACTAATCCTAATCAAAGATTTTGGTTTTATAACTTAAAGATTTTGCTATGGAGTCTTATAACACTTAAGTTAGGAAGATCAAAATTTCAAAGTGGAAATGGAAGATTATTATATTTTTCAAACTGCAAATTAGTATAATTCTATGTACAATGAAAATTCAATGCTTGCTCACATTTTTTGACGAACAACATGTGTAAGCTAATAAATGAATATTTTTATGTAAATTAAATGCAGTTTATACGCGACAAAATTCATGAATAAGAATCCATATATGTAAAATTAATATACATTTTTTTAATTTTTGCTAGTAATTAGATACATTTGTGACTAACTGGTATTCAAAGCTAAATTTTAATCACTGAAATGTATGTAAATGTATAATTACCTATATTAACATTTACATTATACAATTGTCTTGAGTTTGAATATATTGACACTTACATATTCATAAATTTTATCGTATGTACCGCGTATTGAATTAGAATATAAATGAACGTATACTAATTTACAAGTGTCATTTGTCAAAAAAAATTGTCAATGTCATCTTAAAAGGAATTAAACTAAAATCCATTTTAACGATTTTATTCTTTAGATATTTTTGTACGTATATGAATGTCAAACATGTACTTAATGTATCCAATAAATGACAAAATTAGTGATTAAAATTTAGCTTTGAATACCAATTAGTCACAAATGTATCAAATTACTAGCAAAAATTAAAAAAATGTATATTAATTTTACATATATGGATACTTATTCATGAATTTTGTCGCGTATAAACCCCATTTAATTTACATATAAATATTCATTTATTAGCTTACACATGTTGTTCGTCAAAAAATTTGAGCAAGCATTGAATTTTCATTGTACATAGAATTATACTAATTTGCAGTTTGAAAAATATAATAATCTTCCATTTCCACTTTGAAAATTTGATCTTCCTAACTCAAGTGTTATAAGACTCCACAGCAAAATCTTTAAGTTATAAAACCAAAATCTTTGATTAGGATTAGTGCAATAAAATCGTTTAGATATCTCTTCCAAGAAATAAAGAGCAAAGAAAAGAGTGAAAGAAAGAAAGAGGGCAGCTAGTGCAGTGAATTTGTATGGCCTTTCATTTCACTTTTGCTACAAAATTCATGTCCCCAAATACATCCCATTTCCTGGCCCTTTTTTTTTACCGCCTGTCCCCAGCTGTGCCCAGTCAGCACGGCTAGGGACAGGCTAATTAAAAAAAAATTTGTGGGCCGTTGACCCATTGACATTTTTGCAGAGTTTCTGACAATTCGTTCTACGGCCGTGCCCAATCAGCACGGCAAGTATAGAATGAGAAATGATGTGTGTCAGAGATACATTTATGCGATGTTTTTTTTTTTTTTACATATATTCTAAGCAATTAGCCTGAGGTTTTTAGACTTTAGATTCTCTGTTGCATTTAGAAAAGGAAATTGGAAAAATATCAAGAAGTGACAAAAAGGATTACCACATAAAGCACAGTCTTTTCCTCTTAATTAAAAAATGGAGAAGTGCTCTAACAAATCTGTTTTGACCTTTATAACAAACCATGAGCAGGATAAAGATATTAGTCATATTATTTGACAAGGTCTAACATTTGGAAATTTTAAGGTTGAGACTTTTTTAATAAGAATCTTGCTTAACTTTTGTTTCTCTCTTAAGGCTTCATTAAAATATAAACTGAATCAAATTAGACCATTTTCTTCACTTGGTCTAATTGTTTCCTGCTAAACGTTCACTTACTTAATTGGCCAAGTGCTCATGCTTCTTTTTATTTTAGCCTTTGAATGACCCAGGGTGTTTTGAGTTCGCCTTGCTTTGGGGTTGGCCTGATCAATGCCTTCTAAAACACTGATTTTCATCCTTCTCAGCATAAACTTGACATAAACGTTTATGCAAGAAACTGATGATTTATTCTTGCATATACTCTTTACTGTCCTCACATAATGCCTTTTACATTCGATTAGTCATGATTGATTTATGAACATGATACGATTCTCGATACGGCAAAACGAATCAAGAACGTGAACTACAAGTCCTGAATTTAGATTATGATCAACGTTTAGGAATGGAATTCACTATCAATCAAGAACAGCTCGAGATTGATTAGAATAGGTAGAATGATGACATAATCTAGGTAAATACTTGATTGATAAGTTGACGAACCACCTTAGACCTACTTTAAGATGTTCAAAGACGGCTTTCTCATGCCAAGAAGAGCTCTTTCTCACAATAAAGAAATCTGGAATTTTTTTCTCAAAATATTATTCATCATCAAAAGCGACAAAACTAAGGCATATTTATAGCCTTTATACGACCATATTCCTAATCAAACTAGAACTCGCTTAACTAAACATTAGCTACTAAGAAAAAGACTCTAATTCGACTACTAACTAAAGCAACTAACTCAAACTTGGCTCCAACCGTGGTCAACATAGATTATTCTTCTAAAAAGTAACGACTCACTAACATGAAACCAACATTAATCAATCCAACCTCAACAATCGGCTGGAAAAAATTGAATAAAACAAACGACAACTATAGCTAATAACAAGACCATTCACTTGAGTCTCAAATTGATGCAAATGAACTTGATAAGCTTCAAAGTCAACTAGATACCACATCAGAACACCTTTTAGATGAAAAATCATAATTTAATAATAATGAGATATATAAAAAGGCTTTTTTTTGTTTATTATAAAAACACTTTCTAGTTATTTATATACCCAATATAGTTAATCTTATTCATTATATGTATTTAATGGAATGGAAGTAGACACCTATCATTTAGTATGTCTAAATCTTTTTTACCTCTTGATAATAGAAAAATAATATCAATTACGTACATACATTGAAGACATCAAGAGAATTTACGTTACACTTGCAAATCAAGTAGATATGCATTGATGTTTATATAGGAGCAACTAATGTGGTGTTATCTCAATTTTGTCACCTTTTCTATTTTAATTTTCGAGATTGACATGTTTTTAACTCTAGAATACAAAGGGTGTTACTCATATATTTATAGTAGCACCAAAACATCCTTACGAAGCTCCGTGTTACTAATACAATGAGGGTTACTTATATTCAGTGGGTTATGGTTAGCACACTTAAACTACATTTGACTTGCTATGTAAAGACACAAATCACAATTATTGGAGCCCTACATTTAAATACATTCTCAAATTGATCATACTTGTCCAAAACACTAGAACACTTGAGGTCTTTTTTAAAACATTTTTCTAACAGAGGCATGAAATTTAAAAAGCGGGAAAAAGGAATAGAAGAATTTGAACCTACAACCTTTGATTCCTAGAATCACATCTTCATCCGTTAGATCAACGCCTCCTCGACTCACACTTGAGGTCCCGTTAACAAGCCTTATAAAAGCAAATCGATTCCCTTTTATGATTTATAACTTAAAAAAAAAACACTTTTCACACTAGATTGTAACTTATTCATTCATTAACATCAATCTTTTCAATCTATACACACGCATTGAGTTTGCTTCAATCCAAAGTGTATAGAAATCTTCTTATACCTAACCAAAACAACTAAAAAAGCCCAAAAAAAAAAGAAAGAAAAGAAACAACTAAATAAAAGGAAAAGAAAAGAAAAAGAAAAAAGGAAAAGCAGAATTGGTTGAAACAGTAGAAAGTGAGAGTAGAGTTCCTTACAACTACAAGTCCATCCATATAAATATCAAACCTAACGACCAGTAACAACTAATCCAAATGCTACAACTCATAACCCCTCACTCTTTTTCTCCTAAATCCTCTTCTCCTCCTTATAGTAAAAACCCCAATTAAAGTAAATTAAATTTCTTTACAAAAACTTTCCCATTTCTTCCATCGATTTCTCTTCATCATTGATGGCTACCAATGGAGCTCCTCTGGTAAGTGCCCTTTCTTTCTTCCTTTTTTTTTCACTGTATTTCTGTATTGATCGCGGATGATTGTACTGTGAATGGGGGAGGAAAAGAATAGTGTTGATTATAGTGATTTAATTCTTTTTTAATTTTGGGAAAATTTTTGTGTTAGGGCGATGGGGATACGAGGACGAGCTTGGAGAAAATCAAGCGGCAATTGGCTTCTGGTTCTGGTCGGAATTTACTGCAAGGTCCTCTGCTGAAACGATCGGAGACGGTAAGATTGGAAAGAGGGGAAATGATGTCTTTTTGTGCTTTTCTTTAGCTTTCGGTTTTTGGTTTTTGCATGTTTATTTTGGATTTTTCTTAAGCTGCAGCTGATTAGGCTTAGTCTGAGGGTGTGAGGTAATTCTTTGGTTTATTAGGACCAATTTGTAGGGTTTAATATGTGTGTACTAGCTTTGTTATTTTGTAAGGCTAGTGAAATTCCGCTTCCTGCTGTTATATGGGAATCACGGGGCTGAACTAGAGACTAAATATCTATAATATTGGTGTTTTTAAGACCCCTTATGGGCTCTATTGATCATTCGTTGTTTTGCTATGACAAGATAGGTTGTCCGGAGTATTGAAATGGGGGAGGAATGATCATTTAGTCTGATGAGATTGGTGTTTTCTCTCTTAATTTCTTATTTAGTTTTTATGCTTACTCAGTTCTGCTTATTTGGGTTGTGGGATGTCTGATTTGAGTAAAAGATTTAATACGTCTGGGTCCATTCCAGTAGGCAAAGATTAGAAAATGTCATAGCTGATACCAAAGACGTGTGACTTGAAATGAGTCCTTTTATTTATTTATTTATTTATTTTATCTATTTATGTTTTGGGCACAAGATGTGCTTTTTAAAAAGGACAAGAAGTCCATTTTGAGTGCATCTTGTGAAACTATATGATGATCCCCAGTTATGGAGGAATTGAAAAGAGACTGGACTATATGACAACCACCAGTTATGGAGGAACCGAAAAAAGACAGGTTTATTGGTAGGTAGTCTTTATCTGAATTGAACAGATAAAATTTCACAATTCAAGGTTCCTTTAGCTTGCCTGAGAGTTCATGTATCTGGTTTTTCAGTTGTTTTTGACTCGAGCAGTGACTGAAGAGGATTAACAATTTTGAAAAGATTCTTAAGTAGAGAGTTGAGGATGAATGCAACTTACTCCATTCAAAGCCATTTTATGCAGAAATGATGAAGGGGGAACTTGGCTTTAAGAATTACTGAACTTTTGGTCAGAATTTATCAGGGCACCTAGTAATTTAAGGATTTTCACTTGAAAGTGAATATAGCAGTTTATGCACTTCCATGATATTTCTCTGGAGAAATTAAAGATGTTTGTTCATATTGACATGCGAACTGCAATTTGTCAGTGTCTCAAGAAACAGATTAGTGCAGGGGCTTTAGAAATCAATAGACTAAGGAAGAGAAGGTGTTTAAGCTGTGTACTCTGGGATGTAGAGCGGACTTTTGGGAGTGTGTGAGTTTTGAATTGATGCTTCCCATGGTATTAGTGTTCTTTATATTGATAAAATTACTTCTGATTGAAGCTTTGACTTAGCATGAATATGATGGCTAACTATTTTATTGCTCTTGGAGAAAGATTTTTTTCATTCACAGATTTCTGAAATTTTTTTCCCATGTAACTGAAGCATTTTAGATGTCTCATATCAACATCCATTCTTTTAGGAGCCATTCCTGAGATTTTTCATTTTTTCTTTTTAATTACGATGAAGTATGTGATTTTAAAATTCTACAAATTAACAAAATCCTTTTATTGCATTATTTCTGTGTCAGTAATGGTCTTAAGAAGGAAGTACACTTTGTTACATGAGATGGTCAATGATTCTTCTTAGCTGTTCAGATGTAGGTCTGCTATGTAGATTTTCTTTTTCTGTTTTCTTGGCGGAGTTTAACTATTTGCCAGATTTCACTCCTTGGGGCTTACAAGAACACTGAGAGAAAACAAAACCTGTCAGACACAAATTGAAATGACACTGTCCTCTCCCCCCCCCCCCCCCCCCCTCTTCCCTCTACAACACCCCCAAAAAAAAAAAAAAAAGAATTTGACATGCAAAGTGACCAGTAGGTCCCTAGTATAGATTTGATGGTGGCTGTGTGTAACTGTGGGTATGTATATGATCCGTGTTATTTTGGATTCACCCAATAGCTAATGTGGATTTCTTGTCTGTCTCAATAGCTGAGAAAATGGAATGAGAGATGGGTGATCTTGGACCCAACTACTGGAAAAATGGAGTACAAGTAAGATATTACCAGCTAGTTTTTTGGTCCTCTTGTTTTTGTTATTTATCTTTGTTATTATAGTGCAGCTATTTACTTGTGTTGCTTTTTGAGTCTTCAGGACCAGGAGAAACGAGCCTGCTGTCAAGGGGACCATTGTGTTTGATGCAAATAGCACAATAACAATATCTCCTGTAAACTTCCAGTAAGATTATTGTTGCTACTTTTCAGTTGAATTTAGTGAACTAAATTTACTGTCTTTTTCAAGTTCTCAAGTGTGTTAGTCTTTTGTTTTGGTTTTAAGCTAATGCTATCTATTGTGTCTTATCTTGTTCCTCTGACTCAGTGGGCTACCAAAGTATGATGGCTGCTGTTTCTGTATCCATCTTTACTGATCTAAACTTCTTCTTCTTCTTCTACTTTTTTAATCTTGCTTATCTTTTCTAACAGAGTAAGTAAGATGGTTGGGAAGGGGGAGCATGGAGATTGTTACTCTCCAAACGACTTGTGTTGTTTTTTTTTTTTTTTTTTGCTTGTTTGATGCTTAACTGTTCTCCTTAGATATTGGGACACCACAGAAAAAGGACTACTTCCTGTGCGCAGAAACTCCTGGTGCTGCTAGAGCTTGGTTATCTACTTTACAGTGAGTTATCAGCTCTTTGAAAAATCACCCCTATGAGTACGTATAATAGCGGATATTCCATGTGTTAGAATTTTCAATATAAGTTTCATGCTTTGTCATGAACTCAAATTTCGTAATTCAATACTTTTTACTTTTGGGTTTCATCCATGTTATTCTTATGACAGAAGAGGATCCTTAGATGGCTCTACCTGTATCTTGCAGTTGCATGTGGTCGTTACCTTTTGCTATAAATCTTATATCAAAGATTGTGTTAACTTTCCTTTTTGCCCTTTTTTGGCCTCATATCAAAACCAGTGCCACACAACTTGTTTTAAAAGCTCATAAAGAGGCTGTGAATTCCTTGAGTGGGAATGGATCGACAAAATTAGGGACAGTTGCCACAGTGGTTGCTGCTGCTAATTCAACAGCTATAGAGGCATCTAAGGAAATTGAAGCAGCAATGCAGATTACCATGAGAAATGCATTAGGAAACATGTTAAATAGGACTGCTGACGGTCCCATGGATGACCTATCAATTATGAAGGTGAGTTTGGTACCTATCATTGTGCTTTTATAATTGTATTGCAAGCAATAGTGATGGCAGGTACAGAGAATTGGTAAACTTGGTCCCCTTTGTTGCCTCGTCTTGTGATAATTTCATAATTACAGATACTTGGTTTGTTAAATAGGAATTTTTGCTTCATTACTGTGCTTAATGTGTTAAAAAGTATTTTTCATACGCTTGGCTGTTACCATAATGCTGCTTGATTTCATGTTAAAGTTTCTTCTGTTTAATTGCTTAGTGCCTATTTGCACCCAAAAAAATAAAGAAAAAGAAAAACTTAGTGCTTTATTTATATTTGAGATTGGATATCTCTGTCTTGGTAATGGCAAGAACTTGCACTTCAGGATCTGAGTTTATCAAAATGCCAGAACTCCTAAATCTTAAAAATCTCAAGTGCTCTGCACTTTACCGTAATTTTTGTGAATTTTTGGACCATTAATCAGCTTGACTGCCAATGAGTTAAAGCTAGATTCTGCTCCACTCTTAAGTGCCTGGATGGTTCTTTCATTGGTGCCCTTTATCAAGGAGAGCTTGTAAGCTTTCTGTGGAATCATATAGGGATTGTTAAGAGACAAAACTCCATGTCGATTTCCCAAGAAAGTAATGTTATCTTGGGCAAATTTCAGAAGAGTATTGTTCCTTAGGACACCTTGTACCACACAGGATTTCCAGGATTAACTCCATTCCAGGATTTTCAGGATTAACTCTATTACAGTTTTGTGACAGGATTAGGGTGAAACAATGCCACCCAGCTCGTTACCCCTTTGGGTTTGGGGTCCCTTACCAAGTTGTGCACCTGATCATATATGTAGTTAAACTAACTCCATATAATGTTTCTATAGAAAACTTTTTAGACTGAAAATACAGCTATTTGTTGTCTTTTAAAGAAAATTCGAAGTTTTCTTTACTCATATAGGAAAAGTGCTGTTGTCATCATGTATTTATCTATTTTTCTTGAATATAGCACATTTATTTTTTTTTCAATTTCTTTTGTAAATAATTCAATGGGCGCAGTGGAAGAGATGGATGCAAAATTTCTGTTTATCTGTACGAGTTTGTGTGCATATATATTAGTTTGATGTTAGTGACTACAACGTTGTTCTACTGAGTTGTTTTACTGAGAAATTTGTTGATTAGATCTTTTGAGTCGATTGTTTAGGTGACCACTTTTTGTATTAAATTATCAAGTTCACTGCAGGGATTTTTTTTTTTGGCCCCTTTTTATTAGTAGGTTACCCTACTAATAAAGAACTCAGAATATTAAGTGGGAGGGAGTCTGGTAAACCAAATCTTGTAAAGGTCTGGGTTGGGTTTTGGTAGCATATATAGGGCTTGCATTATAGATTACCTAATTGAGCATGTATCTGCGCCTATCACATATCCGTAGTCTAATTGGGAGTCGGTTTTCAGCTTGACGCGTAGGCATCTTAACGTGGTAATGGAGTTGGGTTCAGTGTTTTTATTCCATTCGAGCCGGTTCACAGTTTCAAATGAGACTGAGTTCATTCCTAGTCAATCTGAGTTTTTATGGGCTCTTGTTAATCATGAGTCGTGTGTGACACAGGTGTTAAGGGAGAGTGTTTAATCAAATTAGAGGGATCTGAAAATAAATTAGTGCAATCTTGAGCTATTTTGCCAATTGCTAATCTGATTGCTAATTGCTAATTGGTTTTTAGCTTATTGAAGTTGTTTTACAAATGTTAGCATACTTTGTCGTTGTGACGACCTATCTATGAATTTACTGGCATTTTTTGTACATTTTTTCTGCGCCCATGCCTCTTGTATAATGTTGCAGAAATTCTTTTACACATCAGAAATAAAGATGGTGCTACGATAGAAATATTGCATTACATCGTTTCTTGTATAAGCAAACTTAATGGAACTAAAAGCTTCCTGTTTAGGTACATATAAGCCTTTGGTGCACTAGTAACAATTTTGAAATCCTACTGTAAGGAAAAGCATTCATTACTGTTTGATGAACAATGCTAAGCAAATTATTTGGTTTTTCATATTCATGTCGGGTAGAATGTTCTGAAGTGCTAAAGCAATGCTTGATCCTCAAAAGTTAGTAGTAATTTTAAATTCTCACTCCCTCTGTTTTTCCTTGGAGAAACTTGCAAAACAACTCTTTTGATGACAAAAGCAGTTTTGTGGTAATTGGTGTGCTTACTCTTCGAATATGAACACTTTAATTGCCTCTCTCCAAATATCTATCTCTGGGTCCCACAGCAAAGTTTTGTTCCTCATTTGTCTCCTGTTTCTTCGTCTCATTTTCTCTTAAAAATCCCTTCCAGACAACCCACATGTCTCTCTCTCTCTCTCTCTCTCACACACACACACACACACACACACATTTCCTTTCTCTACCCGAAAATGTCACATGAAGATTCTTTCTTTCAAACTTAATTTCAGTTCATGGAACTAAAAAAGAAGTAAAGATTGGGGAGGGAGAAGGAAGGGGGTTGCAAAAGAAGAGACTGATGCTTCTTTTTTTTTTTTGGGTGGTATGAATGGTTGGGGCACCCTTAAAAGTGATTGTTGCAGAAAAAGGGAAAGGGGAGAGACGCAGAGACAGAGAGATAGAGATGTTTGCAGAAAGAGGAGACTGATGCTTGCTTTGTGGTTGGAATGGTTGGGGCGGCCTTGAAGTGATGGTTGCAGAAAAAGGGGAGAGGGAGAGAGAGAGAGAGAGAGCAGTGTGTTGGGTGTATCCGGTGGTGGCATGGGGTGAGAAGAGAGAAAGAGGAGAAGAGAAAGTGAAAGGTGTATGGTGCAGTGGCTGTTATCACATTTTGAAGGTAGAATTTGGCAGGTTTTAAATGGTTCTAGCTGAGAGGTGGCAGCAGAGATTAGATGGTTCAAACTGGGAAGGGAAGGTTGGTTAAGGATTGGGTAGGGCTGGGACAGTAAACTGTAATGGGTGGTGTATCCTGAAAACAGTTAATTAAAGTCAAAGTGTGTCGAATTACTATCAAAGGTAAGCTTTTCAATTAATTTAAATTTGCTCTGGCAGCGTCAACATCCTTTTCAACCGTCCATGCTTATGAGAAACAACTGAGCATTTTTGGCCTAACCGGCCAATTTGTTAGTTTTCTTTTGATGCTTAGGCTTGTATGGGACTGAAATGCATCTCTCTCTTGCTATCTATATATATATGCTGTTTGGATGGTCTGTGGCTAGTGGTTAATATGATAAATTCATGTTGTAGGAAACATTAAGAGTGAAGGATGAAGAGCTGCAAAATTTGGCTCGAGAACTTCGTGCTAGGGATTCAACAATAAAAGAATTAGCAGAAAAACTTTCTGAAACTGCTGAGGCTGCTGAAGCAGCAGCATCTGCAGCTCACATGATGGATGAACAAAGAAAAATTGCATGTGCAGAGGTTGAGCGTTTGGCCAAAGACTATGGGAAACAGCTAGAGTCATCCATGTTGAAGGTGTGCCTTTTTTTAATCCTACCAATTTTTCAGATCTTATCGTATTAGTCAGCTGCCTTGAAGGTTTTTGGAATTTTAGTATGTATTTATCTATATTTAGTTGATGTGCTGTTGAATATGTAGCTAAGGGAGTCAGGAGACAGGGTTGTGGTGCTCAGCAAAGATAGAGATCAGCTTATAAAGCAAAGAGACTCTGCCATGCAAGAAGCACATTTATGGCGTACTGAGCTTGCGAAAGCAAGAGAACGGGTTGTAATATTGGAGGGAGCTGTTGTCAGGGCTGAGGAAAAGGCTAGAGTTGCAGAGGCTGAGGCAGAAGCTAGAATAAAAGCTGCAGCAGAAAAAGAGGCTGCAGCCATTAAAGAGAAACAAGAATTGCTGGCATATATAAGTGCATTACAAGAACAACTAAAAAGGTTGGTCCTTAATGAGTCATGTGTAGATGCATGGCTTGCTTATTCTGTATTGAGTTTGTTGGCCTTCATTTTCCTAATTTTTGGAGTTGGTCACAGTTCAGACCTATTGTTGATTAGAGTAATTAAGGCAAGAAAAAGAGGTGCATTGGGAAGAGGATAGGATTGAAGAAAGGTGTTCATTTAGTGATTAAATAAAAGAAAACTGTAAGAAATTGTGTGATGGGGGTAAGGAGCAGTTTCAGATGAATTGATGAGGTGTACAGGACAAGAAACACAAGTTCATACAAAATAAGTAACTCAATATGGATGCAAACTCTTTAATATTTCAACCTTAAATGGAACCAAACATTTGAGAAGACATCTAAACCTTGTGAGGTCCTTAAATTCCAAGCTTTCTCCATTGGATGGAATGGAAATATCAAGCTTCCTCCATTAGCAAAAATCCTGGAACAGGAGACGGTCTAAATGAAGATATGATCACTCAGAGCTAGCAATTATCAGAGTAAAATATACTTAGTAAAGGTCTTTCCTTTCCTGGTGTAAAACATGTTTCTCCCATATGTTTGGACCTACTTTCATGTGATAATTGGGCTTGCACTTATTTTTGCTGTTTCTGTCCCCACCTTTTTTTTGGGTGGATAAAGATCCTTTTTCCAAATGGCAATTGTACATTTCAGGTTCTTGATAAATCGAAATCCTTATCTGTCTACAGGCAGCAGGTTGACACCAAACAAGTATTTGAGGAGAAATCCGAGTCATGTTCTGATAGTAGTAACGTTCCTCTGACCAAGCATGTGGATCCATCAGAGGAGAATGTCGATAAAGCATGTTTAAGTGTTTCTAGGGCTATTCCTATGAACAGAGAAAGTATAGTTCATCTTGCGGTGGACCCGGCCAACATGGAGCCAAGTGGAGACGGAGAATGGAATGACATTCAAACAACAGAGGCACGAATAGCTGACGTGAGAGAGGTTGCACTTGAGACCGAAAGGAGCAGCCTTGATATACCTGTAGTCAGTTTGCCTGTAGATACTGAACATGAGCAAGGAGTGAACTCTTCTCATCAGCCGTAGGGTCAATTCCATCCTAAAAGGTCCGAGTCATTGACATAAAGAAAGAAGCTTTTTCTTTCTTTCTTTCTTTCTTATTATTATTTTTTAAAAATTTTATTACGGTCTTGTGTATGGTGCTAAATTTTTGGAAAGCATACCAGGTTCTTATTTAATGTTGATATCAGGTTCCATTTTCTTGGTAGAATGTAGGACCAAATTTTCATATTGATCCATTACTATCTTGTGTGTAGCTGTTGACTGCTTATGTTCCTTACAATGGCATCTAAAAACCAAAATCAAAAGAGGCTTTTTCTTCCCTGTTGCATGACACCGTGAGTTGTAATTTAGTGAATTTACTTTTTTTTTTCGATTGTCATCTCTACTCCTACTTTTACTCCTACTCTATCTACGGGAGAGGCTCAACTGAGCCTGTGGAGACCGATGGGGACAGAATCACCACCAGACCAGACGGGTGCACTACACATCCGTCTGGATTTGAAGCAAAGCTACAAGAGTGGCATATTTGGTGGGACCACCCCACCAAAGCCTTAAGGGCTTGGTGGTGGCCACCAGCCCAAGAGCTGGTGGTTTAGTGAATTTACTTGAATACTAACAATTTTCAAATTTCAGATTACACCCTTTTCCTTTAATGCTGTGGCATTTCTCTCTAGTTGTCTTTTAGATGGCCGTCCAGGCCCCAATGGAAAGCTGGCCTTTTTGCCGGAAGTGCTTAATTGCTTTTCTCTGAGGATAATTCTTCAGTGACTGCCTAATCCCTTTTCCGGTAGTTAATTTTATTTGGATGGTTACTTATTTGGTAAAATTTATTTGCGTACACTATCAACATGTTTTTCAACCCCTTTCTATTTCATAGTAAAAAAGTGCTATAGTATTTTTTTTTCAAAAATTATCCCAAATAATCTAATTACAAAACACACTTTGTGAAGATTTCTTCTACCTGAAAGGTTTCTGTTGATATCTAGAACTTGTGATCGTTTTGGTTCTTGACTATTCAGCTTTATCACCGATCTGGTTGAGATGACTGCAGCTCTAAGTTTGGAAAGGAAAGGCAAGAGAAAATACAGAACCATATTTCATTTCTTCCCATAATTCCACACATAGAAGAGCAGGATCATTAGAGCTGGGAATTAAGGAATGCCTTTGTCCTTCTGTCCTTTGTGATCATTAGAGCAGGATCATATGCCTACCTTCTGTCCTTTGTGATTTCCTGCTGGACATTAAACGTAATAATGCAATGACCTCTGCTGTTACCAACTATTAAACCATAACGTCAAAATGGATATGCATTAAAAAAAGAAAAAATGGCTTAGCCTCACTGAAATTTACAGAGGGAAAAGTGGAAGCAAAGGAAATTAAAGCAAAGCCAAAAACAATTAAAGCAATACTGAGGATATCGGTTTCTCCAACAGCTCCGTTGGCTAAATTACTCTGCAATTCATTCAGCTACATAAACAACTGGGCTGGCACTCTTACTTCGCGAAATTACAGGACTTGATGTCATACAGTTTCTGAATGGTTGTCAACCTCAATCTGCAAAAGTGAAAATAGAAAAATATTCACACTCTTAGGATCTAGGTACGTATAAATGATATAAAAGCTAGCAGCCAACGTGGGAAAGCATACGATTGAATTAAGCAGGAAAATACTCGTCTCTGGGATGCAAAAGATGAAGCAAAAACCACTGAAGGTTCATTTCAAAGATTTCATTTTAACAGTTTTCTTTAAATGTTTTCAATTGATTTTAAAGCATTTAACATTCAAAGACACAAAATTCTAGAAATTAGAGGTCCTCAAATCCCCCTTTCCCTTCCCCGCTTCTTAAATTCCACCCTTCCCCTATTAGGGGGAAAAAAGACACGAAATGCTTGAAGTGGACTTAACGATAATTAAATGTGAAAATTTTTATATTTTTCTGCGTGAAATATTTTTTTAGAGTATCTGAAGTACTTGTTCCAGAGTGCCGGTGAATAGTTAATCCATGTATACAAGAAGGCTGTGTAACGTTCTCCAGATATGAAAACTCATTGCGAGAATTTCTCATATAAACATGTTTTTAGGGAATCAAACAAATTACCTGATTTTCTTGCCATTGAAGGTTGTGTTTCATTGTGATCCAATTACTATGATCATTCAACTACATTAGCAAATGGTCTAGCTAGGTTAAAAAGGCTTAAATGCTTTACTTTTCAAGTTATTGGATGTAATCATTTTGAGGTGAGGTATTAAGTCCCCATCTTTGTAATTTAATCATTCTGGAAATCTGAAAAACCCTTTATATGGCATGTATGATTTAGGTTGGATTTAAAGTTGAATTACGAATGATCTTCCTATTAGTATTACACCTTTAAGGAAACTCCTGGGGGTGTAGCATGGGAAATGGGGACAAAATGTGAATCTTGTTTTTGTGGAGATACTCTACTGGAGTTACTTTCTTTATCCTATCTGCCTGCATTCTACTATGTAGTTGCAAGATCAAAAAGAGGAAATTATGTAAATCCACATACTAAGTGTAGATCTTAATTTACGTACTCTGCCATAATAAGTTTCGATAGATCTCGTCCTGTTTTTTAAATTCCATTCCTCTTCTGTTAGAAAAAAATTTTAAGAAAAAGTTTCAATGGATTGGCATCTTGTTTAATATTCCTCCGCCACCTTTTATATACCTCAAAATACTCCATTATATTTCAACTCACCTAAATATTGAAATCAACACTCCACTAAATAACAAAAATTATAATTTCACAAAACCTTTTATCTGTTTTAATATTGCTAAATATCAGAGAAAAGTTAAGGGACATATTGAATTGTTTTGATGGTCATCTGCTCGATCTTTGAACGTAAGCAAGAATGGCTGAAAGAAACAATTTCCAAAGAAGTGATGCATTGAATATCACCAAATATCACCTTTTATGAAGAAAATGTTTTTTCCTTCCCCAAAAAATCAAGCGATATTTGTCCATAATTGAAAAGATGAGGATGGAAATTATGACAAAATAGTGAAAGGATCCAAGATGAAAGATAATAAAAAGATATGAAATTTATGATAGATGGTATTAGAATTAGAAAACAATGTTATAGTGCCACTTAAATGAATATTCAGCTTTAGCAAAGTCATGAATGTTAGTAAACTATATGTGGGGGGTGGGATGGGTTGGGGGAAGGGGGTATAAATAAGAGATCCGGATTCAAGACCTCCTATTTACACTAAAAAAAAAAAGTCCGATCGACCACTTTAGTTCTAAACCTAGTTATAAATGTAGATTATCATCTTAGGAGTATTAAATTTTAGGGTTTTGCATCTAGAATCGGCATTAATTGTATGAGTATCATGAACTAGAAACTCCATCAATATGTGCACGTCTTTTTGAGCTTCAGGAAATATGAATACAAACTTTTTGTTGAGTTCTTTTCTGAAATTCTTGTGGAGTTGGAGTGACTATTTGGATGAGACAACTTCAAAGATAATTGAACAATAGTCACGACTCGAGTCCAAGGACTGATCCAAGTAATTTTTGGATCGAAATCCAATGGCCTAAAATGGTTAATCCAAATTACTATGTAGCCATTGGACCTAAGCCTTTAAACCTTTCCTTTCCTCTTGCTCAAACTGATGTGGGATACTTCATTCTCCTCCCCTTTAGGACTTTGCATTTTCGCAAATCCCGTCAGAATTCAAACTGTCAACTTGGTCATGCTTGAATTCTAGAGGTGGCCCGTACGGGCTCTAGAGGTGATCCCCACTCGACGTGACACTTAATCTTGCAGGTTTTAGAAGTGGCTCCCGTCGAACGTGGCATTTAGCCCCATACAGCACTTAGTTCCTTGTACTTCCTTGTGTAATTAGAACCATAACCCGCTGGATAGAGCCTGACGTGGCACTTAGTTTCGCAAGTTTTAAAGGTGTCCCCCGTCGAACGTGGGACTTAGCCTTGCATAGTATTTAGTTTCTTGCACTCCCTTATATAGTTAGAACCATAACCCGCTGGCTCACGCAGACCCCACGCAAGGTTTGCTTTGATACCAACTCTGATATTTTGCCTTCATAGTTTATACCTATTTGTCTTGATGCTACTATTCTCAGTAAGCTCATCAAATGCCTATGAAATTTGCTACTTAACGGCTGTACATTCGTATAGTCATGATCAAGACTGGCATTTTAGTTTGATCTTGGTTGGCATTGATCTTGATTTCTTTTTCATCTTTCAAATTCGTCGATCATTTTAGTACTTGAACAAAAAAAAAAATTTAATCGTTTCATCGGTCTCTTTTATCCGCCCAAATTTGTTGGATGCTCATTTGTGGAAATTCTTTTGGCTACCCTTTTATGACTTGTTTCCCTTTCAAATTTACCATAAGCAAAATGAGATTTCTGTTTCTACAGAAAATCTCCATCACGAAATTTCTGGTTCAAACAGTACTAGCTATGTTATCCGAAATATGTGCCAAAAGCTAAATGCTGATGTTGCAAGCATGAGATCAAAGAAGTAGTTGTTCAATGAAATGGAAACTGGGGATCACAGCTATATGCCCATGACCCTTTAAAAGTGAGATGGAAGCTCCAATTGCACATGATACCGCAGCCATTAAACTTCATAGTAGATACTCCTATGGAAACTCTCCATGGACAAACATCACCAAGGAGGAGCCAAAATTCCAAATCTAATTAACTACTACTAGTGATGTTGGTAAACATTTCCAAAATGAGCTAACTACTAGTGATGTTGGAAAACTTAACTGTCTAATCATCCCTAAGAAATATGCATTGATGTAACTTCCAGTGATGTTGGAAATCATTGTTAGGCATATTTCTCTATAAGAAACATTTCCAAAATGAGCTAACTATTAGTGATTTTGGAAAACTTAACCGTCTATCCTTCCCTAAGAAATATGCATTGATGCAATTTCTTCATCTTTTGTGTGATTTACTGGAAAATGAGAACATTGCTGGTGAAGATCATATATAATTGGTCTTCTTTGATAGCTCAGTGAGGTCAGGGGAATTCTTCTACTGTGACATGAAGAGCAGCCAAGGGTTTGCTTTCACTAGAGGATGGGATACATTTTTAGGTGCATAGGCTTGAGGGCAAGGCTAAAGGCCTGGTTTATTTTACCCGTGCTAGACTAGATGAACTGCTGTCTGTAATCATGATTGCGGCTGGGAACCACTAGAGTTTTCACATTGGCCTAATAAATTTTTCTTGACAAACGACAATATCTCAGTATTCTACCTAATACCTATATTATCCAACTCTAAAGGCATCGGAAGACCCAACTAGACTGTCGAAGGGTTAGAGGGAAACCACCGCAGGGGTGCACTAGTTAAAAGTGACGAGCTCTTAGTAACCATAATAATCTTGGAATGATCAAACTACTCACGAGTAACATGCCTTAAAATCAACTTATAGCGGGCATAACATAATTGCCAAAGCCTGAACTACAAGGACAAATCATCAGTCATTGTACAGAACAGATAATTACAAATAGAACGTCATAAAGTTGCAATGGAATGAGAAATGATGTAAGATTTCCAACGACACAAAAAATATATATATATTTATATGTTTGGTACAGGCGTTCATACAAAACAAAATGTTAAAAAGTTTCAAACACCAAAATTCTATGAGCCTCTCATTTGGTTGCCTGCGCTATAATAGTACTCAAAGAACTTGCCTGCTCTTTGGCAGCCTCAACTAAAGCATCCTGCAAGTTATCGTGAGTTAGAAATTCCTCTTAGACCTGCCAAGGAAATAATGAACCAAAAACTTTGAAGTACCATACCTGTGCAGCAATAAGACGGGCTACAGTTTTCTTGCTAGATTCTTGAAGTTCACCAGCAATCAAAAGTTCATCCAATATGTAATAAGCCTGCCAGTTGTTTGATAGGAAATTATGAATTCCGGAAACACACAAATCATACGGAGTTGCTGGCATTAACCAGGATTTTGCGGAGTTGAGTTTGTTTCGAAAAGTCAACATAGATGTCAGCATCAGGTCGCTAAACAGTCAGACAACTAAATACAAGTTCTTCAGAGTATTTCAAGGCCAAAACACGGAGTTTCTTCAGACCTATCCAATAACCTTATAACACCAAAATCGACATCTAACCTCCATGGTGGATAAATCCCAAGTTCAGGGACAAGGACCATAATAAAATTCAATTAAACACCAAACACCATCAAATGCAAAAAATAAATCGCACATTTTGATCTTCAGTAACTAAGATGAAGGAGCAGAAGCCTCTTGTATTGAGAGTGCTCTTTTATGCAGATGAAATGGACAGCAAATAGGAAGACTCGCACAAATAACTAAAGCAGTCCACTTGCCACATCGAAGCCTCACATAATAAGATGACACAATGTATATGAAAATACGTAGATAGAGATGTATCAGAACAAATTGAAGCAGAGACCCATGACATATGGAACTAAAACAGCAATTTATATAGAAAGGTCATATGACTTCCCTTGTCCAACTAAACTGATTTCAAAGGTGAAACTTCTAAGCGAAGCTAGTAGCGGATCAACTCCTTGGACAACGTTCAGCCATTTGAAAAGTACCCATGTAAAAAGTTAAATAAACACCAAGTGGATCTAATCATTAGCCCTCAGTGATGGTACTAGTTCCATGAAACTATAACCTTCCTTTGCTACCACCGAATAATCCCCAAAGAAGACTTCAAAAAGTATGTACTTCCATCTATATCAACAATTTAACAAACCTCATAGCATGGTAACTATTTTCTTGTAAATGATGCATCTCAAAGCTTTTCAGAAGGGTCTAAGGAATTTAACAAAAATGTAGCACTCTCAGTTTTGAGCTACTAATAACAATATCATACCTTGTGGAAATTGAAGATCAGATCAAGCTCACAAACCTATCCAAAAAGAAAGATACCACCACATCAATACAAATCAGTACTCACAATCACTATCAATCTTTTTCAGCCTTATAAGTGATAAAAATCATTACTCTATGGTTAATAACATTTAACCAAGCTCACAACAAGCCAACTTACAACAACATCCCATTGGTAAAAGAGATACTAACAGTTCTAAAATGGTGTCGACAAGTTGTGGAAATTGACTGGCAACTACCAATGAAAAGAATTGATGAGAAAATCGGAAAGAGAACACAAAAAACAAGAAAAGAAAAGAAAAAGGCTAAGGAAGCAATTGCCCAGACCCCAGCTTTTCCCAATCATAACACATCCTTTCTCTATACCCGGTCCTGGTCTCTCTCTCTCTCTCATATCAGTGGCAACTGTATGGACACTATTCCTGTGTTTTATTTAAGTAAATCAATGTTCATGGGTGGTGGCTGCTGGTCATACAAGGTGAGGGAGAAAGAGGGGCGGGTAAGCATATGTGTGTGTGGTGGTTTGAGTCCCATAAATGGTTTTCATGGTCTGGACAGAGTGCTCCATTCAGGGTTCATAAGGTGGACCAAAAAAATTATTAGTCACGGAGAGAAATGATTGCTTTTTCTTTTTGCTTCTTATTTTGGATTTCAATTTCAATTTTCTAATACCCAATATTGCTAATTTAAACAGTGAATAGTGTTTTCAGAAAATCAATATTAATTTATACGAGACAATATGAAATGCTTTGAGACTAGACTAGAAGGTGTTTTTTTCAGTCCACTCATGAGTCAAAGTGGACAAATTAATTTCCAGATGGCAGCTGTTATGGTAGTTTGGGCAAATCTCAGGTTCAAATGTAGTTAGACCATTTATATGGACTACTCTAAAGTTCAGCAGGCTTACACTTCCAAAATAACGATCTAGAATCTCAACAAAATGGTGAATAATTTCAAGGATCTCCAGTTCATTGTCGTCCTGGTCACTGCACATGCAGAAGTAGAGGCTGGCATATCTGCCAAATTTAAAAAACAAAAGCAAAAAAAGTTAATTATGTAAAATATATTAGACAGGAGAAGGAGGCAACAGAACGCAAGAAAAAGTCTACCTATATGCATTGAGGTCACCAATTAAAAGTCTTAAAAGTAAATGGACGACTGTACAATACCTTTTATAAACAACCTTGTAACCTCTCCACTCCACAAAGTTGCAAAGCTTCGGGCCTCGAGTGAGAATTAAGCCACTGAGCTCTCGGATTACCTACAAAATTTATGCAAACTCAAATACAGTTCTTCAGTTGATTTCCAAATGCATATAGCATTCTTACAATACGCAAGCTGCGATTTGCATATAAGGCTACTATTAATATATATGCAGTGTCTCATATCACAACAAGCTTAGACATCTTTCATTCACCTTTGCCATAACAATCTTTTTTACCAACTTGGAGCTCATTATCCAATCTCCCCTCCTCCCCCTAACACCCCCCCCCCCAAAAAAAAAAAGAAAATCATATGACGAAAAACAGCCAAGATTCTTCACCTCAACTCCAGATAACAATTAAAGCTAAAAAGAGAAAGGTGAATATTGGCAGAAAACAAGGCGCCTATTTTTTTAAGATATTTTAGTTTCCCTAGACTAAAATAAGTTAAAAAGAAGTACCTTGGTCCTTTCCTTCTGGGAATAAGGTGAATACCACTTTGTCAACCTGACTTTACCTTGCCGGCTAATTAGAAGCACAAAGTGAATCTAGAAAAGGAGAAGCTATGATCAATGCAAGCTTCGATCAGATAAATGTCCACAATCCAAAGGGGTAAATTATACAGCTATAAGGATTTTTCAGATGGAGAGAATAAACAAGCCACAGTATTGTTAATTCTTAAACAAATCAGCAGACCAAATAATAAAATAGCAACTGAAAGGGTTAAAAGCCAAGATAATCGGTACATTAAACTCAAACTCAACTTTCATCGTCAGAAACTAAGAAATCAAAAATAGCAATAGCAAAAATAAAAACAATATGCAGACTAAACCAAACAAATTAAAAATCCCAATTAAATTTAGCCAACCAAAATCAGAAATTGATTCATATAAGTATAAGACAAATTTCCAGATGCAAAGATCAATCAGATTTTGATTACAACAATAAAAATGCATTATTTTATGACAATTCAAGCAACCATCGGTTCAAATAATTACACATTACTGAAGTTTCAGATCCACAATCAACAAGAGTTAATCATAAAATGTTAGGCAAAGGGTAAAAAGAAATCAATCAAATTAAATGAAAAAGATAAAAATAAAATTAACGGTTTATTAGCTCATGAAAATCAAGGGTTCTTTTTTTCTTTTTTATGCAACTGAGGGAGGGAATTGGCACTTGGAATAGTTACCATAATGGTGTCGATTTTGGGGCTGGGAATTCCGGTGATTGATCGACGGCCGCCGCCAATCGATTTGAGCTCGTCTCAGTCTTGAGAATGGAGCTTAGAAACGTGAACGTTTTGAGATGTCGGATATCTCGGGTTCTTTCACGATCCGTTCGTATTTGCACCCCAACTGACTTTTCGCAAAAAGGCCAAAAAAAGGCTCTTGTGTTGTTTTAGAAACCACCCTTGAAGTTTCTGACTATATTACTAACCTCCCTTCAGGTTTCGAGAATTACACTAATTTCTCTTGAAATTAATTATCATAAAATATTTAGATCCAATCAATAATTAAAAAGTGATATTAGAAGAGAGAGAAAAATATGATTCCATCATTGCCGCTCATTTACTAAATTATTTAATTAATTTAATACCAACAAATACATTAAAGAAAAATAGTAAAATTTACTGTTTATTATTAGGGATCAAATCATATATAACATCAAAAAATAGTGTGCCATTTTATATTTTGCACTTAATATAAGATCCAAATTATCAAATCATATATAGCATCAAAAAAATAGCATACCATTTTATATTTTTCACTTAATACAAGATCCAAATTATTCTTTTCAGTTACATACCTATTGTCAAACATGATTAATAACAAATAATTAAAAATTTTGCAATCAAAATATTAGAGCATAAACTTTTACATCATAAATATTCGTATCAACATATTAAGGTTAGTTGTCGAGATTTTTATGATATTAAAGTTTGTTTTTTGTAATATTTTGGTTACGGATTTTTTTTAATTATTTGTTGTTGATCACGTTTGACAATGAGTTCGTAACTGAAAAGAGTAATTTGAATCTTACATTAAGTGAAATATACATAATGATATACTATTTTTTGATGTCATATGTAATTTAATTCTTAATGATATACAGTAAATTCTAGAGTTTTTTTAATGTTTGGGCGGATATTAGTTTAATTAAACAATTTAGTAGATGAAAGGCAATGGTGGAATCATATTATCTTTTCTCTCATAATATCACTTTTTAATTATTGGTTGGATCTAGATGTCATAAGATAATAAATTTCAAAGGAGGTTAGTGTAATTTTTAAAATCTAAAGGAAGGTTAGTGAAATAGTTAGAAACCTCAAGGGAGGTTTTTGAAATTATCCCTTTTACTTATACCCATCAAAATGTGGTGCGCTTACCATAATTATTAAACCCGACTCGGTGAGAAAGCCGGCGAAGGAAGTGGGTTAACAGATCACTGGTTTAATCAATAGGTGAGTGGTTGGACCGGCGAGTCACTAAATATATTTAAATATTATATCTACTAATTTTTTATATAGGGTATATGATATAAATTGTAATAAACTATGCTATAACAAATACACATGTAATTTAATTCGTTGTAGAATAATTAATTCATATAAGAATCAACAAAACATAAATTTAACTAGTAATCTACCAAACTTCAAGTGTAAAATTTTATCTATATTTAGTGTAATTATCTAGTTTATTTATGAATTTTAAGTGCAAAAGATTATTAAAAACAATATTTTCTTTAAAATGAATTGCGTAATAGGTTATTTTTGAAATCAATTTCATAACTTATAGAGTTTGAGAGTCATAAGTTTTTATTAAAAAAATTTCAAATAAATTTGTTTTAGAGAAATAAAAAAGAATAAAGATAGAATTGACAAAACGTTCGTATAACATAAGAAGGCTCTTTAGCTAACATATAGTAAGTGGCCTCACGATAGCTTATTATGGATACATGCATAAAGTCCCAAGTTTGAATCCTTGCAAGATCTTAATAAAATTTTTACCACAAAACTCAATTCATTGACAATCGACCAAGTTTCTAGTTTAATCTGATTGAATCGCTGAGTCATTAACCAGTCAACGGGTTTTGTGCTTAAACAATCCAATTAGAGACCAACCCGACCCAATGGTTAGTTCACTGAGTTGGTCGGTTCGATTGTCGGGTTGGCCCAAATTTCATAACTATGGCGTTTATTTATGGATATTTTTTGGTGAGGGTATATTAGTAAAAGAAAAATACAACTTGATTTATTTCTATGGAAGATGATATTTTTACTCCAATTTTTATCCTCATGCACTTCAACTTTGATTTTTAGCCTAAAAAGACACATCTATCCTTATTTCTTCTTATTCTTGTTTGTTTTGTTGCTTTCCTTTCACCTATTCTATTACACATGAAATTTAGTGCATAATGGATTCCTCTCATTCATCTTTATCTCCCTCATTAACAGAGAAGGGAAAAATGCAGTTTTAGTTCCCAATATTTAGTCTATATGTAGCTTTAGACCTTAAAATTTTGAAAAAAGCAAATCTGGTTCTCAATGTTTAGCACATGTGCAATTTTAGTTCCTAAAGTTTTTATAAGAGCAAATCCAATGGATCTAATTTAAAATAGATTTAGGAAATTTCAAGAAAATTTCCAAATTATTGATAGAATTTTTTGCATCCGTCATGTGTCAGTGAAATTAAATTTCAAAACAAAGAAGCAAAATAGTAGTTAATTTTAAACAACAAGGACTAATAACTCACGTGCTAATTAATTAATTAGTAAAAAGAAGAAATTTTTAATCTAAAAGGCTAAAATTACTCGAAACACTCAATTTATCAATCCAAAACTTATTTTCACTCTCTTTCCCAATTGCCCCCAAGCAAAAAAATCTTAATACTCAACTTTTTCATATAGATTAACAAATTTTCTTTCTTCATTTTTCATGATTAATTAGTTATTAACATGCCATCGCGTGAGTTATTCTTATTCTTCAATGGTACTCACTCTTTTGTTTGTTTTTTTCCTAAGAAGTTTAATTCAACAAACATGTGACTATACATGACTGATTCCATCAATATTGGAAAAAATTTACCAATTATCCTACGGAAGAATACAGTTTTCACCCCCATTGTTTGGGGTGTTGGACAATTTCGTCTCTAAAATTTCACTCAAAACATATTTTATCCTCATAATTTTATAATTTTGACCAATTTCGTCCTTAAAATTTCATGCAAACACATATCATCCTCATAAATTTGATTAATTAAGGATAGTTGATGGATTGTCAAGCAATTTGAATGGAATATCATCACTTGACCACGGTATGCCCATTAGTAAAATGCAAAAAATATAGGATGAATAGAAACCTCAAAAATCATTTTTTAATTCACTTTCTTATTTAAGAAAACTAAGAAATTTTCAGCCACCATTGTTATTTTCTTAATCACAAATTGAACAAAAAGATCGAGAGGAAACCAAGTCATGGAGAAGAAATAATCCCATTACAACCAATTGGATAAATCTTTCAAACAATTCTATTGCAACCAATTGAAGGAAAATATTAATGTGAAAGAAAGAACTGTTTAGATTGTCATTTATTTGCAAAATTTTGTTTTGTTGCATCATATACATGTTTTTCAAATTATCTCTTTATCATCTTATCTATTTTTTTATCTCACATATATTATATCACATTTTAAAAAATAATATCATATATGAACACACTCATTCTTATTTATATAATTTAATTAATGATCAAATTAAGTATTAACAATACAATTATTAACAGGACACGCTAGTCATGTGATGATACTTGGTCAAAATTGGTTAACAATTATTCAATTGTCCTCAATTGGTCAATTTTATGAAACCATAAGGATGAAATAAGGACATGCTAGTCATGTGATGATGCTCAGTTCAAATTGGTTAACAACCATTCAATTGTCCTCAATTGGTCAATTTTATAAAACTATGAGGATGAAATGCGTTTGCATGAAACTTTAGGGATGAAATTGGTCGAAATTATAGAATTATGAGGATAAAATAGGTTTTGACTGAAACTTTAGGAATGAAATTATCCAACACCCCAAACATTAGGGATGAAAAGTGTATTTTTCCCATTATCCTAAATCTGCTTCAAATTGATAACATTGAGGACTAGATTTGTTATGGCAAAACTTTAAGGACTAAAATTGTACCAGGTACCAAATATTTGGGGCCATATTATTTTTACTGAAATTTTTGGGGCCAAAATTGCACAAATGTCAAACATTAAGGGTCAAAACTATATTTCTTTATTTCTCTCTTAAAAGAAATATACGAGAATACTATCCAATGTCTTGAAAATCTAAACTGTCATAAAGGTTTTGCATTCTAAATGTTTCAATGCTCTTTTTAAGGATGGCAACTATCTAAGTTGAACTTGAATGCTGGTGTACTTCAGTTCAAGCTCGCAGTAAATTAGTTGAGCTTGAATTTGAACTCAAACTTGATGAACATTTGACTTTGAAGCTTGAGTTTGACTCGTGTAAAAATATTAGAAGTTCAAAAAACAAATTGAGATCAAACTCGAGATCAAGCTATTCGAGTTCAAATGGTAAGACATATAACTTGTCCTAGAAGTATAGGTTTTCAAATAATTTAAAAATTTAAAAAGCAATATATATGTGTGTGTGTTTTAGAAAATCGTTCAAAATGTCTCTCACATTTCGTCAAATGAATTTTCTCATCATTTACTTTTAAAATGTTAATTTTACATCTCTTACAAATTCAAGTTAGTAAAATTTGATTCCAACTTAAGTTTCTGACTACTTTTTGGCCTGAAATTACTATGTGGCCTACATGCAATTAGTTTTTTATATACAAAAATGTTAGGTTTTACTTTTTAGTGATAAAATGAATATGGATCGAGTCAAATCTCTCTTTTTTAGCGAAAAATGAATATTGTTTGCTATAGATCTTACTTTTTAGGGGCAAAAATGAATATGGATTGAGTTATTTATTTAACTATAAATGAGATCTAACCTTTTACCTCTAAAAAAATCATGTATAATCACATGATGGTTTCAAGGTAAAAAGTGGTTGAAAATTTAGGTTGGGACTAAATTTTATTGACTTAATTTTGTAAAGGACATAAAGTTTTTAAAAATGAGGGCCGAAAAAATTCATTTAGTGAAATGTAAGGAATATTTTGAACAATTTTTCCTATATGTTTAGTCCAATTTATTAGACTTCAGTTCAATATTGTTGTATAGTTAATACAACAAAGAAAATGTACAGTTTTTAGCAATTGCAAGGATATAATACTAAACTATAGATAAATTCATAAAAAGGCAATAATATCATTTCACTAAGGGTAGATATTTAAGGTTGAAAGGTAAAATGTGGGTAAGTTGAAGGGTTAAATTGTTATTAGCCTACTAAAAGAGTGAGTTGTTTTCTAGAAAGGACCTATTCACCTAGTAGTTTCTCTTTCTAACGCGGACTCTCTACCTGCCTTTTCTCTTCTTACACTTACCTCCTACCGGTTGCTCGATGCAAGGTAACAATCATATTATCAATATCATATTAATGCGAATTTATATATATTTATGTGTATGTGCATACAAATATAAATGGATATACATAAACATATATCCATAAATATTATGTTTTGGATAGTTCAGGTTGAGAAATTACACTTATTTATCTAGGAGAAGCTTTGAGATCTAGGGCTTCTAATTTTTTGAAAATATCTTTAATAAGGGTAGAGTCACTTTGTAATTTGGGGACATCATAGGTAATTCGAAGATCAAAACAATGGCTATGTTGGATTTGGTTGAGGAGGTTTTAAGATTGAGGCAAATGGTTTTGCTATTGATTTGCTATTGTTGTTCCCAGGGTTTGGTTTGAAAAATTATTTTACTAGATTATTTTATTAATTTCTATATTTGTACGTTTTTTTTATTTTCGTCTGATGGGGCTTTAAATGGCGACTTCCTAAGAGTTATTTTAATTTCTTGTGATGGAGGATGCATACATGATAATGTCTTTCTGAAAGTCTTAAAAGTAACTAGGAGGATAAAGTCTTGTATAAATGGATTGGCTATCTTATTCAATGACAATATAATTTTTTTGTTTTTTTATCACAAGATTACTTTTCTTTCCGTTTTTGTTTAAGATAACTTACATCTTCAGAACAACAGAAGTGTCTCCTGTTGTGATCATATATCTAGTGTATGAACATAACAATATGTTTACTCAGTCATAAATCATAACTACTGCGTTATCACAAGTGTCTCCTGTTGTGATCATATATCTAGTATATGAACATAACAATATGTTTACTCAGTCACAAATCATAAATACTGCATCATTTGTAAGCATGCAACTCAACAAAAACAAACAGGAAAAGAATGTATGCAACAATTTTTATTTAAACCGGCATTAATATGCAATACTTCGAATTGCATTAGTTTTCATTAGTTGGCAAAATCAACACGTCGTACTAGTCTTCTTGCATCAGTAACTCTTACACCTCCAACATCCCTACTACTGTTTGCCTAGGCAAATAGAACCATCCCAACTATGACTAATGATGTGGCAGTGGAAGCATAGGAGATGAAGGGGTTTCACGAACACCCTCCAAAAGAGAAACGTTACACAAATGAGGCATACAACTCCATCCCAACTATAGCTAATGATGTGGTTGCGGAAGCATAGAAGAAGAAGGGGTTTCACAAACATCCTCCAAAAGAGAAACGTTACACGAATGAATCCAGGACATGAATAAGAAATTCATAAAAATGTGAGAAAACTGATAAGAACTTGGTATACACCAAAGATATTTGATTAATATTTGATAAAAAAAAACTGATTATAAACCCTAAATATGCCTATTTATAGGCTATATTAGATAAACTACGGAAGGAAAGAAACTCATATGTAAAATTCTAAACAAACTCAACTGCGTATCTGGATGTATTCAGGATCCTTATTGACACATTTAATACTAATGCTAATATTACTAATTAAAAATAAAAAATATATAATCTACCCTAATCTAGAATTCTAAATAAAGTATTAGTGATACAGACAAGGAATTCTTGAGTTCGAGGGTCCTCATTTTGTATCAAATAACTAGCCCTTGAGTTCTATGGAGAATCTCGATACAGCAACAAGAAAGCCATGCAACAATCCAACCACGAATTTTGTAGGGCCACGAACATAAAAGACCATGTACAATTCTGTAAAAATCTGAAAGCTAATAACTTCTTGACCTATCTTTGTAAAAAGAAAGCTACTTTGCTTTTTCTGGTGACATAAATTTCACATACCTTAATGCTTATGTGACTACCTTGTTTAGGGAAGGATTTGCTGAACGCAATTTGCTTACAAGTACTAACATTTTTGTGACCCATAATTTTGATGGAATCTATAATTTTGGAAAAAGACAAATCTTGTTGTGGTAGTAGCTCCATGAAGATCTCATCCATTCTCGAATTTTTAAATTCTTCCACCACCTCCAATTGCATGATGGAAGAATCGAAAACCAAATCATCCATGGCTGAAGAGTCTAGCATGAGTTCAACTTCGTCACAATTAGGCATACAAACTTGTCTTCCTTATCCTCGAGTTGTGATGCTACAGGATCAGAATTTATTATTTTGTCGGCTGTCAACGTAATCCCATAGATCTGGCATTCCCATAGACCTAACAACTATGAGATTATGGAGAGATCACAGAAACACTAGAGTCGTCAGGAGCGAATCTTCTGACTGCACACCCATGATGTATAGATCTCTTGCTTTTATGCAAGTTCAACCATGACATAATCCCCAGCATCTCATCAAGGACACCATTTATGTGATCGCCAATTGTTGAGATCTCGCATTACTATGGAAGCATTAGCGGTCGTTGCAGCAGAAGGCTGCTCCAATACCACATGATGCGGCAGTAGAAGTGTAGAAAACAAAGAGGTTTGATGAACACCTTTCAAAAGAGAAATGTTACATGAACGAATCTCGGACATGAATCAGAGATTTATAAGAATGTGAGAAAACTCATAAGAACTTGGTATATATCAAAGATATTTGATTAATATTTGATAAAAAGCTGACTACAAAACCCTAGATATGCCTATGTATAGGCTATATTAAATACACTATGAAAGGAAAGAAAATAATATGTAAAATTCTAAACAAACTCAACTATGTATCTGGATGCATTGAGGAACCTTATTGACACATTTAACACTAATAATAATATTACCAACTAAAAATAAATAAAAATGCAGAAATCTGCCCTAATCTAGAATCCTAAATAAAGTATTAGTGACATAGACTTGAATCCGAAGGTCCTCGCTCTGTATCACTATTCACTAAGCGTGAACTCAGTGACATCATGGTTGAGAGATCGTTTATTCCCTGATTGCAAGCCTCCAATTGGGTGGACCCCTTCAATTGGGTGGACCGCTTCTCATTCTATATGTTCAATTCGTGAATCTTGGAAACTAGTTCAAGCTTTTCGGGGGTATGCTTGTACTTGTGGGCAATAGTTGATTCCAATTCCAATATATGTCCAGCTGGAGCTACTGGTGTCTACTCCATCTCATTAGTTGGTTTTGTGGGACGCTTCAAGACTTTATATCCCCAACTGACACTGCCAGAAATAATGACAATATATTTCATACTTTATGAAACATTCTATGTGTAACTTAGTTTTATTGATCTACATATTTGAACCGGTTCAAATTTGGTTCAAATTTTGTTGAGAAGATTGTGAAAAATAACATTTTTTATTTTCATCTCTTAAAAACATGTTTTCTAATGAAAAAGGTAGAGGAAATAATATTTAATTGATTGTCTAGAACATGCATTTGGAAATTAGTTGGCGAATAACGGAATTCAACATCCTCTTCTGTTTGTTGCTTATAAATAGGCTTAGGAATTGATGGTGAAAATTTAAATTTATCTAATTTGGCAGTTTTGTAGGTTTGAAAGAGAAGAAGTGGAAGCCATAGAAGCAGTAAAGGCATTTTTTTAGAAAATTATAATTCTATAGTTCTATCTTCTATTTCTACAATATTGAAAATAGAACTCGATTCCTTTTCAATGGGTCTTGGATTAATTATCTTTTCTAAATTCCACTTGGCATCACTTGTGATCAAATCCCAGGGTATGAAAGCATTTGAATGCTCAAGGTTTGCTTTCATTAGCATAGTTTCTCCTTTTATAGACATGTTTGAAGCTTTTGGATTTGTAGTAGCTTTCATAACTTTATAAGCTACTGTATAAATTATGGCTAATAATTTAGAATGTTCTACGAATTCAGTATTTTAGTCTAAACATTCAGAGTTAAAGTAGATAAAATGTTAGGATCAGAAAAGTCTATCAAGAAATTTGGTGATTAAAATATACTAGACCATTTTCTAAATTTGATTCAATTTGCTTCGGGCAAAGAATTTTGAATTGAAGTATGTCTTGCATCTCTAAAATATAATAGAATTGGAGAATCTAAGGCCAACCTATGTAAGGGTTTTACATCAATTATATGTGTGTGCACATATATATATGTGTGTGTGTTTGTGTGTGTACGCATGCGCGCTTGCAGGGGCGGATTTACATGGGGGCAATGGGGCACCCAAAAATATTTTACTATTAGTCTTAGGGTTTTTAAAATTTTAAATTGTGCACCAACTGAATTCTGAAATTTTTGCGGCATAGCAAGATTATAAATGTAACTTGCAAAAAGTAAATGACAGAAGAAGCATTTAGCAAAAAACACAACTCCAAATTCCAACGTACTGAATCTTCACTTTAGTTTAGGAACACATCTTTTGTACTTTCTATTAAGAAAGTGATAATATTTGATTAGTTTATTATACTTAACCTATTTAGAAAGCAACCTCTTGTCTTCTCTAATCAACTGATCAAGTATAAGAAATTTTAGTGGCCACCATCTGCGCTTAGTTTCCCTTTGTTTTTTCATTTTTGTACTTATACTTCATTAGAAAAGTCAAAAGTAAAGGTTAAAAAATCCGATCCCAATGCTCCAAAACCAGGTACATCTTCATTTTTTCAAGCTTGGCTTGTTTACCATTTTTTTATGCTTAGCAAGTGTTATTATTGATATTAAATAATAGATTTTTTTTTTTTTGCAAATACAAACTTATTATTACTAGTCACTTGTTGATAAAAATAAGTATGACTGTTAATTTGTACCCCCATTGAATAATATTTCTAACTTTGCTATTGTATATATGTATAGATGTGTGTGTAATTAGAGAGTTGTTTAAAGAGAAATCCAAATTCATTTTCAGCTTTCAATACAAGTCTGATATCCTTGTTTATAATTTATTTTCCAACAAATTGGTAATCAAGAGCTTAAATCTTAAGGGCCCATATTTTTTTAAGATTGTGTATTTAGTAAGGAATTTTTGTTTGTTGAAAACCATAATAGGAAAGAAAGTTTTATCTAAACCTCTATTTACTAGTGGCGAACACTTCCACATTTGGGTTGTGAAAATTTGAACTAGTATGGTAGTTAGTGATCTATGAGGTGTAGTGGAGACAGATCATGTTCCACTACTAGTACTAACTGAAGATCTAATAGAGAGACCGTAGAATTATAGTTAGGCAGGGATCTAGACTAGCATTCACATAGTATTTTTGGGTGCTGTTTTTACAAGAATAATAGCTTGTGTTTTAATAATTTGGTTAGGAATGAGGTATTCTCAATTGAAATGAAAGGAAAAAATTTCACTATGAATTAGTCAAATTTGACAATTCTACAATGGAACATGATGAAAGAAAAACTTCAGATCCTGAAAGAATTCAAAAAGAGAATATTGATAAGTTAAGAGGCATCAAATTGATTCTTGATATTTGTTTTAACTTTGTTTAATTTTGAAAAATATATTACTCAAAATTATTTCCTTTATTTTCATATAATTTTGAGTAAAACCTAATTCTTTTTTCAAAGTTTGAAGAGCTCATGAACATTTCTTTTAATTTTTTTATCCAAAGAAAATTTAGTTGTAATCACATTGAATTGATTATTATTAATTTGATTATTATCTGATGCTTTCATTTGAGAATAAGTAAGGGAAGAACATTGACTAGAATCTTGTTTTTCTTGTTTATAAATTGGATGAAGAATATTTTGTCTAAAATTAACACCTTGTAAATTGAGATTCTGAATTGGAGAAGAGGGATCATATTTTGGAATAGAAGAAATAGACGGCCTAGAGACTACAAAAGCAGATCTTCTAGAATATTGTATTTTGTATGTATTTTTCCTTTCATATTTTGAAATAGAACAAGTAATTTTTTTAATGTGAAAGGAAAAACATATTACTTATTCCTTGAAAAACTAGAACTAAGGGGAAAATCATAAGAAAAGTTTCACATTCATCAATCATACCAATCACACAATTTACACAAACAAACTAAGAACAATGCACATCATGAACTCAAAGAAATCTTGGCATAATGAGCACTACCTTATAAGCTATTAATTTGCCAAAATCAAAACTCTAGACTCACACAATAACAATCTCAAAAATCCTTGCAACTATCTCATGACAACAAGTATAAAAGTGTCAAATTCAAATTCAAAACTCCTTCCTTCACACTTAAATTTCACATTATACTTTTTTTTTCACATTATACTCAATAAGAAAGGAGATAAAAAGAATTAGAAATGATATTCCCTTGTAGTTTTGGTGTGATTCAACTAAAATACAACCACAAAACAGACAACAAATTTTTAAAAAAATTTCGACAAAGTTTCCCCCTATTATTGGACAAAACTCCTTGCTAGCAATTGCAAATTTCAACATTTCAAGTATACCAACCATCCAAATTTTTAATAATTACATTAATTCCCATATGAATACCAAGGGATGCATTCGATTCCAACCAACTCACTCCCACATTTAAATTACACAGTGTCCTTAATGTGAAAAGGTAAAAGGAAAGAAATGGAAGTGTAGTAGGTGATTTGTTGTAGTTGCGCACTGTTGATTCTTTTCGAAGTCTCCATTGATAGTACTTCTGTGAGGTTTTATTTCTTTGAATGCATTTTCTTTACTTTACTTTATTGCCTTGATTTCCTAGATATTTTATAAGAGAGTTAAGATTTTTAATCATTTTTCTTGTATAAGTTAGTGCATGTTAAGTTCGTAGTGCATTATGAAAGTAGGACCCACCAGTGAGGTGTGTGCGATAAATTTTTGAAAATTAGGAGGAGTTTTGTACAAAGGGATATTATTTTATAAGGTGTTAAGGGATAATTAGAGGTTGACTAGATATTTTAGTATTTGGAAGACAAATAGATGATTATTAACCTTGGAATGCCATTTGTCAACAAAGCCATGGAGCTTTGACTTGGACGAAGACCATTCTTAGCCTTTTAAAAAAAAAATTTTGACCAAAACAACCCTTCATCTTTCTTCTTCTTGGTCAACCACTTTGAGAGAGAAAAGAGACAAAAAACTCCAACTTCAACCTTCCATTCTTGTTTGAATCCTTGAAGTTTCATCCAAAACTTGCAAACCACTCCATAAAAAGTGACATTTAGGAAGGATTAAGGACTTTGGTAGAGAGATTTTGGAGGAAAAGGAACTTTTGGGTGCATTCCTCTTTAGGGCTTGAAGGTAAACATATCAAGAAACCATCTTTTCTTTTTTTACTTGCATATGAGTAGATTTAAGACTTGATTTTGGTAGATTTCATGGAGAATTTCATGGTTTGTGTGGTGATTGGAAAATTCCAGCTTTGAGTGAGAAATTTCAGCTTTGATATGTTGATTTGAGTTTGGCTATGATCTATTAGTTTTGCCATGTGAATTTTCTAGCTTTTATATGTTATTTTGGCTTCATTATAGAAATTTCAGCTTGTAGAGGTAAATTTCAGCTTAGGGTTAACATTTTTCAGCTTTATTATGGTTGTTTTTGAGCTAGAGTATTGGCTATTTTGGGTGGCTTTGTGGCCTTAAACAAGTGTCCTTTATAGCCTATAACTTGTGGTTGTGATTGAGGTTGGATTGCTAGGAAGATAAGTGTTGAGTTTGGAAGGGAAATTCAAGGAAATAAGGGGAGGTACTGCTGAAATTTTGTTTCTCTCTTTCTTGTAATATGAGTGATGTTAGAGGGGTGATTTTGGGTTAGTTTGGACTTAGGTTACTTATGATTGCTTGAGTCCACCTTGGTGACGTATAAGTTGAAATTTTGTCAAAAACCATGTGTAAAACAAAAGGAAGTAATGGTTTCTTCTAACATGCTTTCTAGTTTCATTTGCCTAACTTTAGACTCGAGGTTGGTTGTTTTTCTTCTAAAAGTTGTGCGTATATCTTAAGTATGTTTTGCTAAGCTTCATGATTTATAAATATCTAATTTTCCTCTTTTGGTCTCTTACATCTTGTGAGTCTAAGTGTTTTCCTTTTCACACTAATAACTTACTTGAACCATAGCCCTAGAATGCACTTGAATATTTCTCAGTTGGTACTTTCAAATTTGTCTTTGAACTTTGTGTTTTGAGAAGCCAAACTTGGATAGGCGTATGGCTCATAGTTGAGTCTAAAGTGCGCACTTCATTAACCTAAGTTTTGAATGGTCGGACCATGACATCTTGTTTTGGTTATTTTTAGGGTTTGACGGTGGAAACAAGAACAACCTGGGATCGAACGTTTAGCGTTACTCTACTTTAAATCGGTGAGTGTACCACTTGCATGACTTGTTGCTTAAAGTGAACTACTTGTGACTGAAATTCATGAGTTGTATGAATGTGATTTGGTTTAATCTGAACTGGACGGGTGTGTACTTTATCACACTCGATTCCACTTGACTGTTTGACTAGTCTACTGTTCATTTGAAATATATTACTTGTGCATGACTTTGATGTCGTCTGGAGCACAATATCCAACAACCTTGCTATGAATTTGAGATCAAACCCCATTGGTAGTTAATCGAATCGAGCCAGCAAGGGCTTGGTCGAGGTAGATTGACGAGCCATGAGGAAACTATTACTGATTTACTGAATACTGGATTCTTCTGATACTTGGTATACTTGAGTATTACTACCACTGTTTCTATTTGGTATTCGGGCCCGGTAAGGGGTATGTTTGGTGGACGGAAATTGATGTAAGGCGAAGATCTACAGTCAATGTTTTGCTTCTCTAAATGTTGACGGTGTGTCAACGGGCTTGGATCAAGCTAATGCGACTGGGATTTTGGCTCTTGAGAACCATTTGTATCCTTTTACTTGAAACACTTTGTGTTATTTGTGGTGTTTACTTTCTCCCTAATTGATGCTTATATGTGATAGTTTAAAGTTTGAATTATGTGATTTTTGGACTGCGTGACCCTGTGGCACCTCATTGGGCAAAACCTCACTCTGTCATCTTTGTTTTCCTTACAGGGGGCGAAGTTTTGGGAGCGTGATTTTTGGGGAAGAGTTGAACTAGTTACAGCTTTTAGGCATATTGTTTAAGCTCCTCTGTATTAGTAAACCTTACATGTATTGTATAAGATTGAATACTCTGGTTTGTATCTTAAGTTTGAATCGATAGTAACTTTATTTTACATGGTTCTGGGTTGACGATTTGAAGTTAATTGTGCATTTTAGTACCTTCTGTGAATTTTTGGATCAGTGAATCCTGGCGAGAGTTGCGCAGGCAGTCCGCTAACCCTTGGGATACGTCCTAAGGGAAGGTGGGGCTGTCATAACTTTTTTTGCCCTCATTCTTACAATCTTGAAAGATAAGAGTAGGAAAGGATTTACCAGTCCCAAGTGCTTCATAGATATCACCTTGAATGTGCACCACTTGAGAATTCATCAATGGGCATTCCACAAGAATTGCTTGGACAATTTTATCTTTGGAACAACCACTTTCTAAACACTCCTCAAGAGGGGTTAAAAATGAACCACTAAAACCACATACGCAAGATGGGCATTTCATTATTAACACACAATAAGATTCATCATGATCAACAAAATATAATTCACCTTCACATGTGACATCCCTAACATTCATGCTAGTATCCCATCCATTTGAAAAAAAAACTTCACACAAAACATGTAATTTATATGTAAGCTACTAAAGTGCAAAGTCAATTCGTCTAATCTAGATTCAATACTAGTAAAACAACAAAAAATGATATTAACTAGCCTTTCAAAATCCAAATCCATCTTGTTAGCAAATCTTTCTATATCTAAATCCACTTTATCTGCTAACCTTTCTAGAGCTAGCTCAAAGCTTGTTTTCCTTAGTTAGCCACCCTTTCAATTGCTAAATCAGCTATATCCAAGATTGCTTACCACCATTAGTTAATTTTTCAATTGCCAATTCCCATGATGGCATGGTATCTTTTTGGACACAATTAGGTCGAAAATCATAAAGATTTGAAGAATCATTAGAAGCACAATGATTATACCAACCATAATCATGCATATTACCCCAATGAGAGACATATTGATGAATATAAGAATTGTAATGTCCAAATTCATCAAATTGATCCCCATTTTGTGCTTGCATGCGCGCACACACACACACACACATATCATGATATCCACCACAAGAAGCTCAAGTTAAATGATTGGAATTAAAAGCATTTACATTTCTCTTTTGCTCAATCAAGTGCATCAGGTCATCCAACTTAGCATGTAGCATCAAATGATCAAGTTTAGCATTTGAGATTTGCACACAATTTTCAAAGGATATACCTGTGGGCATTCTTTGGTTACCACCATAGTCAAAGCATTGAAAGTCATGAGAATTCATTGTTGAGCTTTCTTATCTCAAGAATTGTCCGCGTATGTGGACTATCTTTCTATCCTAAACATGCTCCCAAAACAACTCAAAAGCAAATTTTGTCAAGAAGAGCAAGTAAATAGACATAAACAAAATAGAAAAACACACAAGACTCAACAATCACACAATCGACTTTTGTTGTAAGTACTATACCTTTTCTTCCTTCTTCCCCACTTCAGGCCGAGCACTTCACCGATGCTGGCTCCTCTGCCAACAACCTCTTATTTTCCCCTCTGCTTCTCCTCTCTATCTCTGCTATCCTCTTCTTCTCCTCCCTCTTTCTCCTTCCTCCTTCCTTTCTCTCCTCCCCTCTTCCCTATCCTAGTCTCCTCACCTCCTCTCCCTTCATCTACCCCTTCTCTCTCTCCTCCAGTGGCCTCTAGTCCAACTCCTTTTCCTCTTCCCTCTCTTGCCCCTCTTCACCTCCTTCTGTGGCCTCTAGAGAGGAGGAGAGGAAAAGAGGAGAGGGAGGGAAAAGAAAGGAGAGAGAGAGGAGAACTACTGGTACTGTCGTCGATCGTTGGCAGAGATGCCGACTTTGCCGGCGATCGTGGTCGGTAGTAGGGAGAGAGGGAGAAGGAAGAGCAAAGGTGGTGGGGGAGGAGAGAAGAAGAAAGAAAAGGAGAAAGAAAAAGAAAAAAAAGTTTTACATAGTTTAAAAAATTTTTCTACAAATTTTACAATAAGTTATAATAAAATTTTATATAAACAACCAGAAAACTCACCACTAAGCAGGCCCAAAGTTTCAAGAAAAATATAAAAAATTGCAACCCAATCCAAAATTTTGTATATGTTGCTTGTGGTAATTCTTTGGTTTTCCATTTTTGTACAAATATATCATAAACAAAAACAAAATTGGAACACTTTCACAAATAAAGTCTCGTGTTTTCACATAATATTCGTGATTGTGTTCTAATAATACTAATTGATAGCCTTAGTTTTTTTCAATTTACATTATGCCCTCAATTTATTCATTAAATTATAAACTTACATAT
Organism: Coffea arabica; assembly: GCF_036785885.1. Taxonomy (NCBI): domain Eukaryota; kingdom Viridiplantae; phylum Streptophyta; class Magnoliopsida; order Gentianales; family Rubiaceae; genus Coffea; species Coffea arabica. The sequence goes on along the minus strand of NC_092318.1, from coordinate 5,449,931 downwards.
TAAATAGGTCAGATGGGTCAAACAAGTCAACCTATGGTTAACCTGATTTGAACTTGTTTGCTTGACGGGTTATTTGGGTCTAGCTTGATTTTGACCCGGCCCTGTAAAAAGTAAACCCATACCTGGTAATTTCATGTTAAGATCAAGTTGTATTTTAGAGTCATGTTGAGAATTACCACCTCTATCAGTGATTATATTTCAATAAACTTTTGCCACATTATTTAATAATTTAAGTATAAATCTTTCTTATACTAACACTGATAGTATACACACTGTCAGTTTTGAATGAATGATAATTATACAAAATTTGAATTTGAAATTCAACTTTTGTACATGTGTCATGGATCCAATAATGATAGTATATATATTGTCATTATATATAAGATTTACTTGTAATTTAAAATCTTAAAATCACCTAAAATCTGATATCTCTTTTTACACATCCAATGGTACATGATTCTGGTTTAGATACTTTGAGTTATTGACCATGATTGTCGCGTTTCAAGCTGATTTGGGGTTTTCTTTTTTCTTTTTCCCAAATTAAACCCGAGAGATTCCAACATTTTGCGTTGGCCATTCTTCCCTTATTTTAGCTTAAGTAGTTAGCCATTAGAAAAGGTGTTAATCGACTATATTCTGGTTGATATTAGACATTACATATTTACATGAACAATTACGTGAGTTAAATATCGTCTCCAAAGGAATGCTTTAGTCCAGGCTTTTGTTTGGATTGTGTTAAGCTGCAGCTGGTAGAGATTTCTACCCATGGCTCGAGTAATCTTGCGTTAATCTGTTGATGGTTATGAACTTGTAGTTTTTCGCTTTTACAAATTTCTTTACCATATCAATGTGTTTAGTTTTGCTGGATACTAGCCATTAGGTGGTTTTCTACTTGTTAATGATTACCTCTCAATGAGTTCCTGATGCTTGTGTTAGTTTTCTACAACTTGATTCATAGTTGCTTTAACACAGGCAATTAACAGAAATTTATAAAATATTTCTTACTTAAATTTGCATAGGTGTTTCCCTTGTGGGTCTGTAAAAACTTATCTTCCTAATGGAGACATTGATTAATGGCATTTGGTTGTACAAATGCTGAGGATATCAGTATCTTTTTTTTTTTTCCTTTTTGTTTGCACTTTTTTTCCTTCCACCCCTTCCCACACCCTTTCACCCCCAACTGGCAGGTATAGGATCCAAACCCTAAACCTGATAATGGGAAGAACTTTAACAACCCTCTTCTAGCAACTGAACCAATCCAAGTAGTTCATATCAGTATCTATTCTTGAAACAGAAGATCAATTTATAAAAATACTAATAAAACTGTAGGAATCTATCCTAATTTTTAATCTCAAGCAAGTTTTTGGGCAGATTAATGGATATGCACGACGGGTTCCTGAACATGGAGTTCCTTGTTCCGTATCACGATCAATTTAAGTCCGCAGAGTTTGTAGTGAAAGGACATCCATCTTATTCATGCTGAGGTTAAGGCCTTTTTTTTTTTTTTTTTGTTGATGTTATGACATGCATGACAAATTTTTACCTCGACTTCTACTTAAGATTTCGTATATTGTACTCATCGATGATTTTTTGGGCAAGTATGTAACAGCATCAAAAGCCATTTATTATGGTACTTTGGTGGTTAATTGTTCCTACCCAGAGACTTTACAAGGGAAGTATTTATTCAAAGTTTTTTGTATGCTTGTGGACAAACCTACTGAAAATTGTTACTGGTGACTTTAGAAATACTTGATCTGTATTAATCTGGTGTCTTATTAACGCTTTGTTTTTATTTCATGAAAGAATTAACTTGAATAAACGTACGTTCTGGGGACTTCTTTTATTTATTTGCGGTGGAAGCATTAGCAATTATGGTGAAATTTATTTGAGATTGGTGAACGATTCTTAATTATGAATGCTTAATTCCTTGAAGATTTAATCTCAAAGTTTCATATGTTGTCGTTTTACAAATCCCGCAATTTTCATCTTGGGGAACGGAGATAAGCTAACTCGATAACCTTATTTGTGAAAAGTCCAAAGAGATATTGTGGGAAAAAATTTGTTTCGCAGTTTAATTAGGCCTATGATGTTACTCCTTAGTTAATATCGGCAATATTACCCTAGATGTCAATGAATACTTGCTTTTAAATAATTAATCTAAACAATTATTTCATTATTTGAAAATTAAAGGAAAAAAATGCATTTTTCATCCCTAATGTTTAAGGTGTTAACCAATTTCGTCCCTAAAGTTTCATACAAAATACATTTTATCCTTGTAATTTTATAATTTGACTAATTTCATCCTTAAAGTTTTAGACAAACACATTTCATTCTCATAGTTTAATAAATTTGGCTAATTGAGGACAATTGATGGATTGTCAAGGATTTTAAATGGAATATCGTCACTTCACCATAGCATGCCCATTAGTGGAAAAAACATTGGATCAACAAAAAGCTCAAAAATCTTTTCTTAATTCACTTTCTCATTTTAGTACCCAAAAAAACCTAAGAAATTTTTAGCCACCATTACTCTCTTTTTTTATCATAATTGAACAAGAAGATCCAAAGAATATGAAGTCGTGGAAAACAAACAACTCTAGTATAACCAATTGGGAAAAAATGTTGAACAACCCATTACAACTAATTGGAGAAAAATATTAATGCGAAAGAAAGAATGGTTTGGATTGTTATTTATTTGCAAAATTTTGTTTTGTTGCATCATGTACATGTTTGTCAATCATCTATTTATCTTTCAATCTATTTGTTTTATCTCAAATACATCATATCATAATTTTTTTAAAAAAGGATAGTCTCCTATCCAAAAACACTTGTTATTTTTGTAATTTAATCAATAACTGAATTAAGTATTAATAATACAATTACTAATGGGACGTGTGATGATATTATGTCCAAATTGGTTAACAATCATTTAATTATCCTCAATTGGTAGAAAATATGAAACTATGAGGATGAAATGTGTTTTACATAAACTTTAGGGACAAAATTGGTCAAAAAAAGTAATCTGTTTTGCATGAAACTTTAGGGATGAAATTGATTAATACCTTAAACATTGGGGATGAGAAGTGCATTTTCCCCGAAAATTAAATGTCCTACTTGCGTTATTTTTTAGCATAAACTATAAATAAATAGAACTAAAGGACATAAGAACTCAATCAAAACCAAGCCACCTAAAATAACTCCTATTTTCGTGGTCAAAATGCTTGGCACTAATCTACAAAAAAAAAAAAAAATCAAGCCCACTTTGCCAGTAGAGACATACAACCAGCTCCTAAAAGAAGGGAAACATTTGCCCCTATTTGAAGCCAACCATTATTTTGCATCTTTGGATTCATGAAATCAGTTGCAAGAAGGTCTACTAATGCCATGTAGATTAGGATCCCAGCTGAAGCTGCATTCAAGACTCCTTGCACAATCAGAGCTTTTGGGCTGTTCTCATTGTACACATTAGCTACTCCAATTCCAATTGCAATGCCAACTGGTGTTGTTAATGAGAAGAAAAGAGCCATCACTGCAATTGCATGTGCTTTGAATTTTGCCTGGAACACATGAAACTTAATATTAGCTCTATTAACAAGTCAATCTTGAAACCCTACTGCAATTGCTTGAGATTTGGACTTTGCGTATAAAACATAAAAGCTAATTATTAGCTCTATTAACAAGTCAATCTTAAAACCTTCTAGAACAAACTAGAGATCAATCTTTATATTAGTGCTCCAGCTTTCCCTTTTCTTTTATATTTTTATATTTATTTTATGAACAATACTTACATTAAAGTAGTGTAATGGTTTTTTTACCATGGTTAGAGGTAAGAGCATACGCGAATATAACGTAACTAGGACTAAGCCGTAGAAATCATAATAGGCTTGTACAATTTCAAACCTAATTTGGTCACTATTTAAAAACATTTAAAACACTCAAAATCATATAAGAACGAGTTCCAAGATTGGAAAATGCAGTTTTGTCGAATATCAGGAAAGAAAAAGAGAGAAAAGACAATGTAAAACAAGGTGATCATTACCTGAGTGATGCATCCACCTAATCCGAGACCTTCAAACAATTGATGAAATGACAAAGCTGCCAAAAGAGGCCTAATTGTTTTTGGACTGTCAGATGCACCTAAAGCAAGCCCGATAATGACAGAGTGCACTATAATTCCCAGCTCCAAAACCTATGAAAACAACATACAGAAACACAAATTTCTTTAGAATTGCAGTTTGAGAACAAAAACCCACGAAACATTAATGAATTCCGTAAGGAACTTGATAATCTATTCACTACACACAGTCAAGGTGTAAATTTTACGTAAATCAGCATGAATTTGTGCGTACTAAATAGTGCGTTCAATAAAGTACTATAGCCTGAAATCACGCACAACCGAACAATCGTAGAAAATTGGTGACAATCAGGTCATTCTAAATTAAATACAAATTATTTCAAACATGCACGTCAGGAACCCTAAACCCTAAATTCTTTTGAAACTTATTGAATCAAAGATGGTATAATCCCAAATAATTGCTCAATCCATCAATCGTGTAGAAAATTACACGAGACACAAAATTACCTACCTGTGTTATAACGCGATATCGGAGTTGAGTAGAAATCGAATCTCCCTCCATGGAGATCGCGCCATGAGCATGACCATGTGTGGCATGAGTATGAAGAGGAAGTCCAGCCGATGATTTAGCAATCTCTCCATTGGATGGTTTACCATTCTCGCCATGATCATCACCTTCCCCTAAAGCTAGGACAGTGCCATTATTGCCAGAAGACTTTTTGTTGTAATGAGATGTTGCCTGGACATCAACCATAAGAGTACCAATCGCCGCCACCATTGCTACAAATCCCGTGAATGGAAAATCTCCCCAAGGGCTTTCAGGAAGACAAGGGGAGGTCAGGCTTTCGAACGCGTCAGGGAGAACATGGATGAACCCTGTTGCTAAGATTACCCCGGCCGCAAATGCCTTGATGACGAAGAAGAAATTGTTTTCCGGACTTAATGCTGAAATTTTCTTGCCCAAGACTGGAAAATAAACTCCTATCGCACTCGCGACGAAGATTGAAGCTATGGCTCCTAATTTGTACTTGAGGGCTAAACTCCTGTCGTTCTCTTCTTCCTCTGCGTCGCATGTGCAATCTCCTAAGACTAAAGATGGAAGAACTGTAACAAGAACGGCAAAAATCAAGAACTTTTCAAGGCACTTCATCATCCAAGAAAAGAGAAGAAAAGAAAATCAAAAGTGATTTTAGGGTTACTCTTTTATTGGAATTCTTGATTCAGAAGCTTGATAAGTCAAGATGTTAATTAGTGATATATATAGCCAAAAAAAAAAGGTTCAAAGCAAAATTTAAGAATTAGTTTGTGATAAATGAAGAGGACATGATGAGGCCATCCGGGGGTTGGACAGGTAAGAAATAATTCAAATCAAAATCTAATTCTAATTCTGGTTATTGAAATTGGTTGAATAAAGAGATCATTATGACGCCATCCCTTAAAAGACGAAGTGAAAAAATTGGAATTTTAATTAAGTTGGGATTTGGGAAACAGAATATCACACAAGCATGTCGTCATAACAGCAAAAACCGCGGGTTTTCCTCAACTTCTTTTTTCCTTTTCTTTATATTTCCGACACAAAATGAAAATTTTGGGAAAATTTCTTCAAGCTGTATGTCTTCCCTTAAATGTTATTTTTATTTTTTGTTTGCTTCAATAAAAATCTATTTTGTTCCATAACATACAATCCTTTCCAGGTAATATATTTTTTTCACAAGTAATATGTTGACTATTAATTATCAATATTAGGTTCTATATATAAAGTCGTAAAAGGCTTAAAATGAAAGGATTAGTTTTTGCTACACCCACTGTTGGATGAATGATAATTATACAAAATTTAAATTTGAAATTCAACTTTTACATATGTATCATGGATTCGATAGTGTATACACTGTTAGCATATATATATAAAACTTACTCAAAAAGAAAAAGTTGGGAGAGGAATTTTCCTACATTTCATCTTTTATCTCTTCCTCATTAAGTCCAACAATGTAGTTTCCTTAAAAGGAGATTTCAATAACATATATAAATCATATGCATACTTTAAAGTACAGATACTACATTACTGTGTACAATTTTTTTATATATAATATTTTAAGAAACTTTAGAATTTTGTAATTGTTTACTAATAATGATTAAAAATAACTAGCATATGCATGATGATAAAGTAGATATCTAACAATTACTCATCTAAACATTTTTATTTTGTAAATTATGTACATATATTGATAAATTGGAAAATAAATCTTTACAAGGATACACTTTACAAATATACTAAAACTAATAGGAAAATCGTTCAAAACATCCTCCACATTTCGTCAAATAAATTTTTTTATTCTTTACTTTTAAAATAGTAATTTTACATCCCTTACATATAATTATTTTTTTAGGGGCAAAAAGGTTATATCACATTTGTAGCTAAACAAATGATTCAATCTATATTTATTTTTGTTCATGAAAATAGTAGAATCTATATGAGCCAAATGCATTTGTTTCCTAAAAAAAGTGGAATTTGATCCAATTCATATTCTTATTTGCTTCCAAAATAGTAAGATTTGACCTTTTGTACATAAAAAATAACTGTATGTTGGTCACATGGTGATTTCAAATTGAAAAATGGTCTGAAACTTAGATTGGAATCAAATTTTACTAACTTAAATTTGTAAGGGACGTGAAGTTAAAGTGAAGAAGGAAAATTTTATTTGACAAAATACGAGGGGCATTTTGAATGATTTTTCCAAAAATAATTGTACAACTATAATTTTTGAATCCATTATGCACTTATCAAGTGTGCCTTAATTGATAGCATATGCCTATATATATGCCGAAGTTGCTATATGGACTTAAAATTTTTGAATTCACTGCACACTTATTGCGTCTTAATTAATGGCATATGCATGGACTCGAAAGCTTTCCCCTCCTTACTTTTGAAGATTGGAATAATAAATGCTTTTGCAATATTAACTCAAATTAACCTCCATCTTAGTGGTTTAGTACTAAAACCAACATGTGTAGAATTTCAAATTAATTGTTTAATCATCTTTACAATAATATAGCCTGTGTAGATAGTTAACACCAACTTGGTGTTAATAGTACGTGTTTTCAAATTTATCCTTATCTCTATCTATACCACATATAAAGGGATAGGGAACCTTTTGGTGTAAATAACAAGTTGTGATTTTATAATCTTCCTAAATTACCATTAACTACCCACTATTATGTTTACCTCAACCTTTCCTACCCACTATCATATCTATCTCTACCTCTCATCCTCACTATCATATCTACTTCTGCCTCTTTTTCTACAACTACCACTACCAAATAATAGTTTGTTTATACATTTTATTTATGTAAATGTCAATTTTTTGTATGTATTATAAAAATATAAAACCAAATCTCGCAAAAAATAATTTCAAAAAATATCTTAAAATTTTTTTAAATAATTATTTATTTTTGTACATGCATCGCGTGTGCTTAAGCACTAGTGTAAATAGTGTGCACGAAGGGATATTCCTCCTCGTGATTCATTCCTAAACTCTTTCTAGTTTGCTTGATTATCGACTTAACTCCTCATGGCAATAATTCGACCTACGCGACTCAACCTTATACTTGCTTTTCCTATATTGTATAAGCTTCATAATTCCGGACTAGAAATATATTAGTTTATGGGTTTTTCTTAAGATTTCAGTCAATAAGCATTGGTTGGTAATTTTTGTTATTCTTTTTTAAGTATAAGTTGGAGGTCTCGAATTTGGGATCTTTCATTAACATTCTCTTCTCCTATACCGCCCAACCCATCCTTCCTCTGATTAGTAATTTTATTAATACCAACTAATTATTTGAGTGCACATCCCCTTTTTATTTGAACACACTCCTATTTATTCGCCTCCTTATTTTTAGATACTTTGACAATTTAATTTTATTTGCGTAAAAAAGTAACACTTGAACCCTATTTTAACTAGTGGCATTGACCACACATTGACAAAAAACTATTAGGTACATTATGTGCTTTTGCACATGGGGATGCACTATAATATCACTCAAAAGTCACTAAGGCCCTGTTAAGGCCCCATTTAGGACTGTAGTATGTTTACAAAAAAAAAAAAAAACTTTTAGACACTAAAAGTACTTTTAGCGTATTTAGTAACTAATTTCCCGTAATTTAAGAAATCCAACATTTGGTAACTTAGAAACACTTTTGTTAAAATTACTTGTGTCAGAAGTATTTTTTTTATAAGTCGCCACAACTCCAAACAGAAGCCTAGGTATTATAGTTTGGCATCCCTTGTTTGGTATTTATAACTAAACAAGAAATGACCAACCATCATTATTTAGTGGTAGGTGATTGATATTGGTATATCACGTGTTATGTTGAGTGATGCATCTAGTCCACTAATACCGTCTCTAACCTTTAGGCTCCATTTATTAAAAAACAGGGAAGGAAAAGAAAAGAGAGAACTTTAGTAAAAAAGAAAGGAAAGGAGAGTCAAGGAAAATAGTTTCAATCCGCGTTGTCTGGATAAATAACTATGAAGGAGAAAAAAGGCAATAATGAAAATATTGTTTGGATTAGGAAAGGAAAAAAAGGGAAACTATCATGCGTTAGTTACTTTTGTATCCATAATTTAGAATTTTAATTGTAAGACATCTACGGTCATTTTAACGTTTCTAGGAACCATTCCCTTAATACAAATCCAATGCCAAATCATTTAGTAATGATAAAGCTTGCTACGTAGTAAGTTTCCTTTCAAATGCTTGTCAACTTGCTATAATAGATTATTGTTATTATTTTGTATCGGACATCTATGTAGAATTATATAAATATTAAATTAAAAAATAAACTACTTATTTATTTGTTCAAAAAAAATAATCATATATAGGAAATCAAGACAACATTGTCTCATAAAAATAAGTAACAGTATTTCTATTTTACATTAACAAAAAATGAAAATATAAAATAAAATTCAGAAAAAAATTTACATCATAAGTTACTCATGTGCCATAATAAACTAAATTTTAATCGATAATAAAGACACTAGAATGTAAGACAAAAAATAGTAGTTGTAATAAGCATCATAAAATACTTATAGAAGAAAAATTTTAGAGTAAATACCCAAAAAGTCATCAAACTTTTCAAAATTGCACCGGTTATTTACTATTTTTTTTTGCCATAATGGTCACTCATCTATTTCAAACAAGCAATATGAGTTATTCCGGCGAATTTATTGCCTAATCCTGACGGAAACACACTAAATGATCTCGCACCTGCAGGATTTTGGGGGTAAAATAATCCAATAGATTTTGGGATAAGTGTAGTTGCTGATCACTAACATTTTTAGTCGGATAACTTCACGAATTTCTTAGAACTACTTGAAACCCTCACTCCTTTTTTTCGATCAAATCAAGCAGCAATCAAAAATCTGAAAACGCAGCCAAGCAAGGCGATCATCTTCAACGGGCTTGCAAATAGTGAAGTTGGTTACTGCAATGGATTGGATCAAAAGGAGGGGGAATATGATGATACAACGATGATGTACGGTAAGTTACGTTTAAAAACTACTCCTTTTCATGAAGATGTGTTATTAATTTTTTTAATATTGGTTTTGTTAAGGTATTAGGCCAACTATTTGAGATAGAAAAGAAAAAATCAACAATTTAATAGAAAATAATAATTAGCATGAACGATGAGTAACGCACAAGGATTAACATGATTCTACTAAATTACCAAGCCTATGTCTACAGAGAGAAAAACTTATTCTTATTATGAGAATAAAACACTACTAGATTACAACTTGATTCCCAAACCCAAGTCTTGTATAACCTTCTCACCTACTAAGAACTCTCTTATCCCTTTTTTTGTGTGTCTTTGTAGAATGCCAATCTACATATTTATAGAGAATGTTTATTTGGTCAAGACCTAAATAACAATAAGAAATCAATACTAATTTCTACACTTATACAGAATAGGAAATAACTTCTAATTCCTAAATAAAATAGGAAATAACTTGACAACTACTCCAAGTAATTAAAGAATTAAGAAATTAGTTATTTCTACACAACATAAGGAATTTGACTAAAAGAAATTAAGCCCACTTCCTAACAAATCTTCACTTTGGCAAATATTTCTTTTAGCAAACACAACAAACCATCCAAAAAACTTCATTTGCCTTTTTACCACAAAATACCTTAGTGTCTAACTACGCATATGATTCAATACAGTATTGTTTTCAATTGATTCAATTAGCAAATGAACATGAATAGTTAATCGAGTCCAACATCTAGTTGACTCGTGAGAGGGGTCTCAATTCAACCTGTCCCATAGCAGGATTTTTTCTCTCACCACCATTTGCAATTTGGAAGCATTCTTGGATCTCCTTCCTTGTGTTACACTCCCAACCTATTGAGGTATTCAAATAGTACAAATTACCATACTTCTTCCCCATCAACAAAACCGTCTTACCATGTGTGATTTTCAAGCCTCCGCCTATAGTTGAAAAGTAGTAGCCCTTAGAGTCTAACTAGGTCAAAGACATTAGTTTCCTTCGTAACTTTGGGACATTAGCTACACCATCCAAAGAACGAATCTCTCCATTCAGCATTTTGATTTTACCACTCAAATACCTTTGAATTCACAAGTAGATTAATCACCTAAAGACAAAAAACCTGCCTTCTTTCTTTGAAGTGTATCAAAATAATCTAACCTGGAGCAAATATATGAAACACATCCAAAATTTAAAATCCAACCATCATGAGAAAAAGTATTATTACCTTTGGAGATTGAGAGAATACCTCCATCTAATACATATCCAGCAACAACATCATGCTCCTTCTTATCATTTTTCTTTGGATGAGGGCAATATCTTCTGATATGGCCAAACTCATGACAATCAAAGCACTGGACTCCACCATTTTTCTCAACCTTTGAACCATTTGCTTGGATTCACTGCCAAGTTTTTTTGCCTCTTTTATTCTCACCTTGAACAATCAACGTAGCTTCTTGTGTCACATCTTAGTTTATCTTCTTTTGTTTTTCATGATCCAACAAAGATGACGGACGTGCGCGGGGTATACATTTACAATCAAGTTTTACATTTATAAATTCCTAAATACCCCATACGCGATTTATCGCAAGTATACGAATCGTGAGCGAATATAGGGTATTAAGGGTCGATCCCACAAGGATGATTTTCAATTACCTGTATTTTTCGAACTCGTTTATTATCTAGACTATCATAAACATAAAAGTAATGAAAATTACACTAGAAAGCTCTTAGAGATATGGAATTCCTTACTACTCTTACAAATGAAGTTATTGGTTAAGTAAATGTTATTATTTTGGCTAGTTATGGCGTAATTTCTTAATGTATGTGAAACCTACTCTCGTAGTGAATCAACTATACTTGTAGCTAAGCCATACCTACTCTCGTGGTTATGTATTAACTACAAGTTCATTTCTTCTATGAAATTACATGAACAAGTCACTAAAGCCACAAAGGTGCTCCTCTACTCTCGTGAGTGAACTCCCTAGATTTATCACTTCCTTGAACTAGTGTTAAATTTCAATTCTCATTGCAAACTTAACACCTTAAGATTATCACAATTAATGGCTGGTTAATCATGATTAGATAAGCAAAAGTGATACATAACTTGCTCAAAACAACATCATCAAATAACTGAATAACCATCACTAAAAAGATATAGCAAGTTCAACCATAATTCTAGGCATAAATTTTAACTAAATATGAAGAAAAACAAGTCCAAACTTGTATTATAGCTAAACATGAGCTTAAATACAAAAGAGAAAGCGATAGGAGAGAATTCACCCTTGTCACATGAGATCAATCTTTCCATCTTTACTCCTCCAATTTTCATTCAAATCTAACTACAAATACAAGAAGGAAACACTACACTAACTATACTAGACTAGCCTAACTAATGAACTAAGGAAATTCTAGTGAAGACTACATTTTTGGTGGAGTTTCTCTAGCCTTCCAAAGTTGTGAAAATGTCCTCCAAAAGCTTCTATATATAGAGGATTCAAAAGCCAAATGAGTTGTTTTTAGTTGTCATTTTTTACTCTTGAAACTCTCTAAGTTTGCTTATCAAAGTTTCCATACTCATCTGATCTTTCCCAGCCGGAATCTTTGTAGAAAAAGTGGTCAAAAAGATTGTGTGAAAAGAGCACAAGTTGCAAAGCAAGTTGCAGCCAAAATCTACTAGAACGCGGGTATAAAACGCGGCCTATGCCTGCGTTTTTGCCCCCCGTTTTACTCTTCGTAGGTTTGCACTTTTTTGGGCAGAATTCATTCTTGCTCTGTTTTTGGTCCAATTTTAACTGATATGTTCTTGATGTTAGAGCCTGAACTAGCTCTCATAGAAAATATGAAAGTTGTAGCTCTTTGAGTTAGCTTTCCAATGCATCAAGAATTATCCAATTTGGAGTCCTGTGGACCAAGAAATGACCAAAACACCCTTGACTGGTTAGAACCTTGTTTCAGCTTTCGACCATGAACATGTACTTCTGTATTTCGATTTTTTGACTTGGAAAACAACTGAATTGGATTTCGATGTCTTCATACCAAATGTAGATCTATCTCTTAACTTCAAAATGTATAAGAATCACCTCAATCTAATCATTGTAGCTCAAGATATAGCCAAAATACCACAAGGTATCAAAGCTGGAAAACTTTTCTTCTTTTGTTCTTGATTGCATTTCCTCTCTTGCACTTCATATCTTATTTAAACCACTTCAAACCATCATCAATCATCCAATTATCTTCTCCAATCACTCCATTTGATGATTGAATGCTTAAACCTACAAAAACATGAAGTTTTCACTATAAAAATCTGTGAGAACCCTAAAAATTTTCACATTTTCTCAGCCTTTTGTTTATTCTCATTTCCCCTTTTAAGTGAAAATTTGGTAACCATTTGTTTTAAACAAAGGAAGGTTTTGTTATTACGTGTATTTGTGTGAGATATATGTATAAATGTATACGTGTTGGAAGTACGGATGAGCGCGGCAATTGAATTAGGAAAAGAAGGAAAATTTGTGAAAAAAAAAGTGAAGGGCCAAATCCGGCCAGTTCTTGGCCGGATTGCTGAAGGATTTTGAAAAAAAAATTATTCTCCTCTGCCTGGAATCCGGCCGAATTGTGATGTGTCACAGGCGGCCACCAACTTTGACCGCCTGTTTCCTTCCTTTTTTATACTATTTTTTGGCCCAAAATATCTTCATTTCTTCCTTAGCTCAGCCGTGCACCATAGAGAGAAGAAAGAAAGCTCTTCATTTCCTAGTTTCAATTTTTGCCCGAATCTTGAGATTTCACCGTTGGATTTTCAAGCTACTCCATATGAGGGTGTACTAAGGAGGTTTCAAGCTTTTGACGGAGTGATTTTTGAAAGGGAAGTTTTAAGTTCCTACCTTTCTTGAGTTATAAGGTGAGTTGCTAAGAAAGTTCCCTTGTTGTTTTGATAATGGTATATTAGTGCTTCATAGTGGTTAAATATGCTATATTGTGGATGATTTCATGGTTTTAAGTCAAGTTGGACCAATTTCTGATTTATTGGGAATTTTTCTGATTTTATATGATAATCATGGGTTGGCCTTGGATTGATGGAGTGAGATGGTGTTAAATGGGGCTTTTGTGCATTAATTGCGATTGTTTGCGGAGAATTTTCGCTTGTGGGGAAATTCTGGTTTTAGGGTTTAATTTGGGGGTTTTCTTATGGTTGGCTTTTAAGCTTCTAATTAGCTTTGATTGAGGGATATTGTGGCCTAATTGGATGTGTTTTATTGCTTATGAACTGTATGTGTGATTGCGGTTGATTCTTGTAAGATTGGGTATTTGATTGTAAGGTGAAAGTGAAGAAATTAGGGGGAAATGCCGTCCGTTATTTTCTTGTAATGTGAGTGAGTTAAAGTGGATTGGAAATGTGATTTTTGTGTCAAGTTGGATGTATTTCATTGAGAACTACTTTGGTCCTCTTGAAGGAGGTTAGATGAGCTACATGTTATGTAAACTTTTATACTTTCGTTTAATGAAGGTGGTGACCGTTTTAATCGTTTTCAAAAGTAGTGCATAGCTACCACTATCCAGTTTTCACCATCAACTGATTACTTATTTCTTGCCAAAATAAAGAGGAATGGTTTAGGGTTTTCTTAGGAATTGTGTCCTCTTTTCACATGATTTTTATTAGGACCTTTGTTATATATTGAGCCACATAAACGATCTAGAAACAATATTTCTTAGCCTATCTTAGCCTATCTAGTTGGATTCCGATTTGTCTTTGGTCCAAGTGTTTTCCGCCAGAAAATTTTATAACCCTTTTGAGTTTAGTTTTACGTTTGTTCGTGAAACCCTTAGTTATTCCCGTCCTCGGATCCAAATGCTTCTTTTCACTTTAAAGTCATTTTATACGTTCTACTCGTAATTAGTCGGATTTTCTTCGATTTCACCTAATTGTTTTGCTAAATGAACTATAATATTCTCTCTTGCTTAATCTTAGGGTTCATCGGTGACTGAGGGTGATATCCGAAAGGATATCTTGGACGTTATTTTGCGTAAATAGGTGAGTGTTTCTTGTTTGTTATGTTTTCTTGATTATATGGCTTGTATGAATGATTGATAACATATTAAATGCGTTCAATGTTTGCCAAAACGAGTTTTCTAGGCGAGTGTGTACTTTATCGCACTCGACCTAAATGAATGTGAAATTTTCAATGATTCAATGATTCAATGATTGAAACGTTCCTTGTGCATGAATGTAAGCCTTGTGGCTGAACTGGACCCTGCCCTTTGTTACCGATCGACTCGAGCCAGAAGCGGACTCGGTCGGGCGATTTGGTGACCCTGGGTGAATGTTTGGTATACTCGAGTATTATCTTGTAGTCTGGTGGAGCCTGACCAACGTCCAGGAGGAGGTGAATGAAATGAACGAACGAATGTTAATGCAAATGAGGGGTTTTACTTATCAAAAATGCATTTTCAAATGATTGGAGGGATAAGGGAATGAAAGGAGAATGAATGAATGAATGGCTCCCTTTGAGCACGTATCCTTTTAATGAATGTGTTATGATCACTTTATATTGTAAATGTTTCTTGACTTATTGTTGGTTATCGCTTTCCATGGACTGATTGTGTGATTATGTGTTCGGAACCTCACTGAGCTTTTAACTCATTCCTTTAGTTTTGTTTTCCTTAACAGGGGAAGGCGAGCAAGGACGAGAGCTCTGTATAGACTAGCTTAGTCTAGTTCTCTGAATTCTTTTGTAATGGTTCTTGCCCTAGCGCTTGGCACGGGCTGAATGTATGAAGAATTGAGAACCTCTGTATATTCGATGTTTGTACTCTCTTTTGGGATAGAAATGTATATAAGTTTCGCTTTAAATTTTGGATTGTTGTTATACTTATTCTTGTGGTTTTATTCCGGTTTTGATTGAGGTATGACTTGAGTCTCGGCGAGAGTTGGGTAGGCGGTCCGCCAAACCCTTTGGTTCGTCTTAGGGGGAGGTGGGGCTGTCACGAAATCCATAGAAATGCAATTTTTACCACTTAAATCATAAAATGCATATTTTCATTAGAAACTTAGTTAATTAGCTAAAAACATGAATAAAACACACAAAAAGTAACCAATAAAACACACTTAAAACATGTAAAATATTCACTTATCAAATACCCCCACACTTGAACCATTGTTTGTCCTCAAGCAATTAGAAATACAAACCAACAATGATCCAACATTTTGAAAATAAATAAATGTGCACCCTCAACTTCATTTCCTCAAGAATAAGGTAAACAATCATTATGCAATTGTACAATTAAGTTCAAGTACTCATAAAATCAAGTAAAGGAGAACTAATCATACCCTAATTATGCTAGTTCAATTCAATTTCTCACATTCACCCAATGTCACAAGTAAGTAACTCATATGGTCAATAAAAATGCTATCTAATCCCATGATCATCTCCTTATTCAACTTAGAGAGGGATTTATTCATATAATATAACTAAATATATATTTAAGTTGTCAAAGTGCCTTTTGACGCGAAAATCGACATTTTTAGATGAAGATCGCCTGTTACTCAACACTTCACATTCTCAAGTTACTTTGCATACTCTTAATTCAAGTACCATTTTACGCGAAAGTTGACTTTTGTAGATAAAGATTCCCGATTACTAAATACAAGAACCATTGGAGTAGAACAACTCTTTTTTTCTTTTTCTTTTTTCTTTCTTTTTTTTGTTTTTTTTGTTTGTCAAATTAAGTCCCTCAAAAGCATAATCATGAGAAGAGTATAAAAATCAAGTAAATAGAAGAAACTTCATCAAATATGCAAAATGTAGGCATAATTTTCTCTACTTTACAAGATATACTTTCCTGTAAATGCACAAATTATAATCATATAATAATCATTTCCAAGTTAAATGAGAAAAAAATTTTCAAACCACATATATTTATCTCAAAAGTAGAAGGAATTTGAACTACTAATGGTGTGGAATTTGTTGCCCTTTTAGATAAAATCGAAAAAATTTGAAACTTTTTGGGGTAATTTTGCACTTTTGGACCAGATTTTGAAAAATTTTTGACAGAGTCTCCCCTTAAAACTGAACGAAACTCCCTGCCAGCAAACCCAAGAGTAACCACATTCAAGTGCAGTTTATATTCCAATCAACAAGTCCAAGAAATAATATAAAAATACTCCAAGTACCACATATTTCCTCCCCCACACTTAAAATACACATTGTCCTCAATGTGTAGGGGAGGTAAAAGTAACAAAAGATAGAAAGAAGTACTCTCCAGTGCAATGGCTGAGTTCTAGATCAACCATGAATCACAAACCTTCGCCAAAAGACACAAACGTCTACTAGTACTGTCCAAGACATCAAATGTAAAACAGAAAATGTAAACGTCACCCCTTATAAGAAAAGAAATGAAAAAGTAAAAGAAAATAGAAACAAAGCAAAATGCAGCTCAAGGTGCCGGCCCAGCGCCTCCCTCACTAGCAGAGCCGTGACCATCACCATTGTCTTCAGAAGAAGGACGGGGCAGAGGAGTGATGCCTAAATGATCCTCCATGCGTCGCATCTTAGCATCATAAGAATCTAGGCGAGTATCGATGTGATCAAGTCGCTCAACGACTTGAGTCTAATGGCAGCCTAGAATATCGAAAAGGCACTGCTAGTTGGAACGCTGTGGAGGTGAAGGAGGTGGCGGCGGCGAGGTGGAGGGCCGACAAAAGTAGAGGGACCGGCTTCGCCTTGCTCGGTGTGACCAGCTCGTCTTGATCGATCTCTCCCTGGACGAGGTAAATTATCCGTCAGAATGCCCATGCCAGTAAGAGTAGCAATACTTAACTCATCCATCTGTCGCACCTGAAGTTGTGGGATACCCTCCAAATTAACACCTTCCCGCTCGAAAATCAATGATAGGAGACGTGGAAACCCCAATCAGTAGGAAGTCGCATTTCGACGGGCGGCCATCCTTATGTTGCTAATTATGATATTAGGCAGTGGAATTCGAGTATAAGGAGACTCCCGGTTATAGAACATGTGATCCAAGAAGTAGATATCGCTACGTCGAACCTCTCTTTGACCGCTTTTCTTGGGAATCACATTGTGAGTCATGACATAAATAATGAGGCGGAACCGATAGTTGAACACTCGTGCAAGGATAGCCTTTTTTCTCGATGAACGAAATGGTTGGTATTGTAGATCAAACCTTGTCATGACATGTGAAGGATTCCAATGCTTGTTGGGCGAAGTAAATCCTTTCTTCAAATCAATGATCGGGCCTTGATTATTGCACTCCAAAATTCGAGCAATTGTGGCTCTAGTGATGGTCAACCTTTTCTCTCGAATGAAGGATCTAATCTTTTCACCACTATGGCCTTTTTTGTTGTCGATATTGGCATAGAACTCTCGGACCAAATCTGGGTTATGTGGTGAGGGAGAGTGAGAATAGGTGCTCAACCTAATAGTTCAAAAGCCTCTGTAATTCGGTAGACAACATCAATTTCCGGAGCTATGTGCATCTCGTATATAAACTCCATGTGCTCGCGCTCCTTGAACCAATCTTGATTATCCTTAGAAGTGAATTGTTCAACATCGTAGTTCGGAGGAGGTGGTCGTCTAGATGTGTTTCTTCGCGATCTTCTTTGTTGGGGCACCGGAGATGGTGTCCTCTCGACTTCTTCTTCACTAGAAAATTCACGAATAATAGCTCGACCTCTTCTTACCATGGTGTCTAAAAATAGAAAAATCATTAAGCTTCTCTCACACTTTTCTAAAGTTTAACATATAGTCACATTATACAAGAATTAAATCCTATAAAACACCTAATAGAAGAAACTTTCCATTTATAGTAACCATAGGCATTTTATAAAATTATCATTCATGTATACGGATTAAAATTGGCACCAATAACCACAAATACACATCTCTATATTATAAAGAATTAACTATATATTCAACACTGCCCAATATTATAATATTAGAGACATGTCATTAAAATTGCCAAAAATTTATCAAAAATTGCCAAATTCACTAATTTATTAAAATAGGAAACAAATATCCCAATTAATGAAATTGGCAATAATCAAGTTTGTAGCAATCACTAATTAGCAGCAATAATTCATATTTAGCTATAAACATGATTAAGCAAAAATTATCCCCATAAATCACAAAATTCATCAAAATTACTCTTTATATACAATGCACATGCTAAAACATCATCAACTAACCATTTTTAAACATAAACATCCATCAAAGAGAGCTCAATAACAATCCAAACTAATTTTCTTATTTTATCCTAATATAGCAAATTAAAAATTTAAATAACTAATAATCCATCAATTTGCTACATTTAAACATGTAAACATACTTAAACAACCTTACTACGCATATTGACGGCCAAAAGCATCAATAATATCATCAAATATTCGAAATTAAAAGATGTCAGAATGCTCAGGAAATTGAAAAATATCAATTTCTAAAATACGAAGATTTGATAAAGAAACTTATCTCAATCACGTAGAAGGATGTTTGGTGATGCTAATGATGCAAAAAACCCTATGAAACACCTTCTAATTGACTTCCAATTGATGAATTTTAGAGCCAAGAACCCTAGCCTTCAATCTCCTTAAAATCGAATTTGAGATGTTTTTGTTGGATTTTAATCAGTTAAAAAGGGTCTATGAAGATTAAATGATGTTGGGTTGATGATTTCTTGCAAGGAAATGGGATAAAAGAGTGAATTTGTGAAGAGTGTATGGTTGGAAAGTAGAAAACACAGTTGAGAAAAGGAGGAGAAGACAGGAACAATGGCTGCATTTTCTTTGTTTTGAAAGAGCAGGGACGAAAACGCGGGGGAAAAACATAGGCTTCGTCATGTTTTCGTAGTCGCATTTTCCCTTGAGGCCTTGCAGAATCAAAAACGCGGGGAGAGAAAAATGTGGCCTGGGTCGCGTTTTATGCCCGCGTTTTCTGTTTTTGATCCAGGCTATAAACACGAGGAAAATGCGAGGGGTGTCGCGTTTTTATCCGCATTGTTTAAGAAATTTTTGCAGATTAACTAAAACGCGACATGAAAATGCAAGGAATGCCTGTGTTTTCATGGGTGCGTTTTTGTTTTTGCACTTTCAGTGCAGAATTTCTGCAATTTCTCAAAATCGTGCTCATGACCCCAATTTTCCAAAACACATTTTAGATCATTCATTTGTCAAAATAAAAATTCACGATATGTAAAATGATCTAAACATGCATTCTAAACCTCTTTAACGCATAAAAAATCACATTTACACAAATTGAGGGGTGGAGTTCCTTGATCGAATTTCGCCTTTTTCACCACATTTGGTCACTTTTGCCTCTATTTCCAATACCTACAATGAAAAATAACAAAATAACTCAAACACATAATTTAAACATAAAATCACTCCAAAATAACATTAACTTAAACAAACATTGGGTTGCCTCCTAACAAGCGCTTTTGTTTATAGTCGTTGGCTAGACTAGTTTGCCTCATTTCTCAAGGAGGTTTTGTTAATGAATAATCCACCATTTTAGGTCATGGTGGATGATTAAAAGGTGACTATATGACAAAAGCCACATAATCGAATGATAAGAGAGATGGAAGTGGCTTACCTATCTCAAGTGATTCATAAATATTACCTTGAATGTGTATCACTTGAGAACTCACCAAAGAAACGTCCACATGGCTTTCTTGGGCTATAATACCTTTAAAACTTATACTCTCAATACATTCCTCAAGAGGGGTGAAAAATGAGTCGTTAAGGCTCATCTCTTGAGGTTCAACGTTAAATCCAAAGGTACTATCATGTGAAATGGATATTTTATCATTGAAACACAATTGAAATTCATCATTTTCATCAAAATGCAATCCATTTTCACTTACAACATGCTCACCATTCATGCTAGGGTCATAGTGCATATCATTAGAAGATATAATTTCACACAAAACATGTAATTGTTCTTGTATTCTACCAAAGTGAGAAGCTAATTCTTCTAATCTTTTCTCAACCCTATCAAAACGGTCGGAGGTTGCATTTGCTAGCTTTTCTAAAGCTAACTCCCAAGATGGTTTAGAATCATTAGTTACCCTTTCTATTGCCAACTCCCAAGATGGTTTTGATTCATATTGAACACATTCGCGTTGGTAATCATAAAAACATGGAGAAGCACTATAAGTATATTGATTATTCCAACCATAAGCAAAAGAATTATCCCAATTAGCACCATATTGATCAAAACGAGGATTGTTGTGACGCCCCCACTTCTCCCAAGGGCGAACCCGAGGGTATCGGCGGGACGCCTGCCTAGTTCTCGCCAGGACTCGAAAATACAAAACAATAAAAACTAAAGAAACCAAAAGAGCACTATTCACAATATACAATCCCAAAAGATTTCTATTTACATCCTCCAAAAGTAACTACCCATACCATTATATTCGTATGATTATAACCAAAACCAAAGAGTAGACCCTAAGAAGGGTCCTTACACAGATCACTATAACAAGGAAAAACATATTAACTAGTCGGTTATTACAAACAAAATCCAACTATACTAGTGACGGTGCCAAAATTTCCCCGCGTCGGCCCCTGCTAAGGAAAACAAAAGAAAAGGGGGGGTAAACTATAAGTTTAGTGACTAACCAGGGGTAAAAATATAATTTTTACATGTCAACATTTGCACAGTGAGAGCAAAGCAAAAGCAGAAAAGTAACACCACATGGTAAGGATACGGGTGGCTCCAAAACCAACTCATTTATCGAGCTTGATCACTGGTTGACCCTTGAGATCTTGAGCCACACAGCTTGCTTCTCTTAAAGGATCCCACATAGAGAGACCATGAGCCTCAGCTCAAGTCACGAGCAATAAATGCTCTAAAATATTTTTCAAGCAATAAATGCTCTAAAATCGTAGTTCAAGTAATAAATGCTCTGGTTCAAGCAATAAATGCTCTAGTTCAAGCAATAAATGCTCTGGTTCAAGTAATAAATGCTCTGGTTCAAGTAATAAATGCTCTATAACAAATCACAAAATCATATTTCACAGGTATCAATAGCAACTAATGGGGTTTAAGTCGAGTGCGATAAAGTACACTCTCGCCTAAGTGCCCATTTTTCATAGTAAACTCAGATTAGTATTGAGTTACACAGAAACCCTGATTGCTCACCTAAAGAGCAAGTATAACGAGAGAAAGTACGGAAATGAATTTAAGTCGTCAGCTAGTGAGCCCCACCGACTCCGTCTAACCCATCACCGCCTGTAGCAGAAGGTTGAGCCATATTATCACACAAACAACTACTAAAGTGCGTAAATTAAGCAAAACGGCAAAATTGGCACATGCATGTGCGGAATCGGCAAACGGAAATGGAAACGGCCGGCAAACGGAAATGGGCATAGTTACTGTCCCAAACTGTTTTGACCATAAGTTGGGCTAGAAATGTCAGATTAAAGTATATGAGATACCGTTTCGAAGCTAAAAGAAAAGGCTACAACTTTTGTGAAGACACCTAAATCCGGATCTGAACAGAAATAGGTCAAAAGTATGGAAAACAGTGACAGAAGTTCACACTTTAGGGTGACGGACAGGGTATGTTTGCCGGACCATAACTCACAGCTCACAAACCCAAATCAAGAAATTCCAAAGGCATTAGAAAGCTAAGACATAAGGATAAAACTTTTATGTTTTGGCCAAGACCTGGATCAACTCAGAACAGAACGAAAAATGAGTGCCAATTACCTGTCAGAACTGTCCAGTGTTCAAGGCAGTTCTGGCTCACGATCTTGTTTTGGCTATAACGGGAGCTACGAAGCTCGGATTTGGACACAATTTATACCATTTTGAATCTGAAACAAAGCTCTACATTTCTTATGAAGACACCAACACCCAGTTCCATCGTTATCCATGCGAACTGAGCATGGTCAGAAGCTAATTTACAAAATGTAACCAAACCAGAATTTGAAAGCTGAGTGAGGGTTTTGGCTATAACTCAGCCTACACACCTCCGTTCGACCTGAAATTTTGTAGGAATAACAAGGACTTAAGAAGTTACAACTTTCATGTTTTGGGCAAACCCTGAATCCATACGTGGTACATAGAAAAATGAAGCCAAAGTTCGGTTTCTGGGCTGCCCTATTTCCAGATTGAACGGTTCCGCGCGCCGCAATTCGTTTCTACCATTCTCATGCAAGTTTTCCAAACAATTCATACCAAATAAACACACATAAATCACCTCCTATTTGCTCTACAAGTGAACCGAAATTCCTTTCCTAATTTAATCCCGAGACTTACCCAATACTAACCATAATCTAGGTGCTAATCCTACTAACTTTGCTAGTTCACCACCTAATCAATCAAACTCTAATCACTTAAGCCCTAACCCAACCAAACTAACTTTCCTTTGAATTAGGGTTTCATGACTAATCTGGAATTTGCTACTTACCAACCATACAAGTGAAATTAATACATCAAAGATGCCATTAACAAGCCAAAATCCAACCAAACCAACTCTAGGAATCATGAATCAAGAAACCCTACCTTTTCCTCCTAGCCTTTACCAAAATCAGCAATATAGCCATCAAAATAAACCATAAAACTACTCCATAATCATCATACAACCCATAAAAATGCATAATCACAACAAAAGCATCACTTCCATAGCTTCAAGATTAAAACCCCAAAATTTAACTTCCAAGTAAGATGATATACCTTCAAATAAGCTTTGTAGATGATCAAACCACAACAATCAAGTGCTCAAGTTGTCTTCTTAAGCTCCACAAGCAAGATGGATGGCTAAAAATTGAAGAACTTTGAAGAAAAACTCTCCCCTCTCTTGCTCTCTCTCTCTCTCGGCCTTCCCTCTTTCTTTTTTTCGTTTGCTTTGTTTTGTTTATTTCTTAGCTTTATCTTGTATTTTCCTACCATCAAATAGTAGTCAAAGCCTTGGGAAGATATTTATCATTCAACCAATCAAATAAAAGCTTGTTTATTGCCTCTTAGCCCTTACACCTTTACTTTCTCTTTCTTACTCCTTTTCCCTCAAACATTTGATAATCTTTCAATTAACTCCATAAGTTATAACTTAATCTAGTCTAAAATACTTAGTAACACTTAATCATTTCACTAATCACCTTCCTATCTTAACCTCCCATACTTAATCATACTTTCTCCATAATAAAAACAATGAAACAACAACCTTTATAGCATTGGCAAAATTAGGGTTTTAATAAAATTCCAAATTAAGGTTTTTTGATTCTAAAAAGCAAAATCACATGTAAAGAGTTACCATAATCCTTAAAATCAAATTTTATAGCAAAATTTAGCACTAATATTCCTTATTCAAAATTAAGGACGAATCGGGATCTCACAATTGTAATGTCCTAATTTATTATAGTTGTCCACATTTTGTGCTTGCCTACGTATATGAATAGTATGATAACCTCCACACAAGTCCAAATCACATGATAAGAATTAAAAGCAGTGGCATTCCTTCTTTGCTCAAGTATATTCATAATGGTGTCCATTTGAATTTTTAACTTTATAACATCAAGTTTAGCCTTTAAGGACCTTAAACCATTTTCAAATGACATACCTTCAATAATTTCGTAGTTACCTCTATTCAAGGAGCTTTGCATGCAGTAACCATCGATTGCCGAGCTTCCATTTCTCAAGTATTGTCCCCTCATATTTTCTACTCTACTTGAGCCCCTAAACATGTCTTCAAAGTAATTTAAAAACAAATTTAGTCAAAGAGAATAGAGGACTCGAAACATATAAAAATATACAAATAAAGACTCAACAAGACACTAAATATAACAATTAATACACTAGACACAACAAAAACAAGTAAAAATGTCTAAACTAATAAAGTTATTCTTAGCACTGATATTGACAAATCTTCCCTGCCAACGGCACCAAAAACTTGACGTGCACGGGGTATACATATACAATTAACTCATCCACAATCACGTTTTACATTTACAAATTCCAAAGTACCTCACACGCGATTTATCGCAAGTATACGAATCGTGAGCGAGTATAGGGTATTAAGGATCGATCCCACAGGGAAGATTTTCAATTACCGGTGTTTTTCGAACTCCTTTATTATCTAGACTATCATAAATATAAAAGTAATGAAAATTACACTAGAGAACTCTTAGAGATATGAAATTCCTTACTACTCTTACAAATGAAGTTACCGGTTAAGTGAATTTTATTATTTTGACTCTCGTAGTGGATAAACTATACTTGTAACTAAGCCATATCTACTCTCGTGGTTATGAATTAACTATAACCTCATTTCTTCTATGAAATTACATGAACAAGTCACTAAAGCCATAAAGGTGCTCCTCTACTCTCGTGAGTGAACTTCCTAGGTTTATCACTTCCTTGAACTAGTGTTAAATTCCAATTCTCATTACAAACTTAACACCTTAAGATTATTGCAATTAATGACCGGTTAATCATGATTAGATAAGCAAAAGTGATAAATAACTTGCTCAAAACAACATCATCAAGTAACCAAATAACCATCACTAACAAGATATAGTAAGTTCAACCATAACTCTAGGTAGGGGTGGGGACGAGTCGGGTACCCGCCTCGAACGGCAAATGGCTAACCCGACCCTAATATGTCCAGTCACTATTTTTTTGACCCTAATCCGTTCCGTTTGTCCTCCGGTATCCGATCCTCGGGTACCCAAAAAATAGGGGTGGGTCATAGGGTACTTGCCTCTAATTAGGAAGCTGAACGGTGAATTTGCATTCTAGTTTTACCTCATCAATTGGCCAAGCTGAACGGTGAATTTCTTCATAGTAGCTGTATTATCCCCCGTACTTGACATCTAAAAAATTCAAAAAACTTTAACTACAGCACATCTGAAAACAACAGCAGATATTACACCTTAAATAAAGAAAAAATAAATGTTGCCATTTGATAATGTCACACTGCCTATTTTTGTTAAACTAATATGCTTTATATCGAGTGTCCACACAAGTAGGTATAAACTAAATAATTGCTACTCATCCAGGAGTACCATATACTGATTTCCATATCCATATGATACGATAGCTACAGAAAATAAGTATCTTTTTGCGAGTACTTTCTTCGTATTTCCAGAGAAGACCCATACTCTTAAAAGATCGGTTCTAGTACGATGCTGGACAGAACTTTGAGTGGCCATGAATTTGTTTCAAAGAAACTTTAAATAACTGTTTCCACCCAAATCCAAGTTTTCCTAGAATTTCTCTTTAAAATTTAAAAGAAACTAAAATAAGAGCAGGCATTTCTCCAAGAAAATTTATAGGACTAATTTCCACCCAAATTCAAGTGTTCCCCGAATTTCTCACTAAACGAACTAAAATAAGAGCGGAAAGCTTAATCATATATTGAATACTGGCACACAAAATAAGTAGTATTAAATGGCAGAAAGAACTTCGAGGGAGAAGATAAGAATGGAAGTATCACCTTCAACCTATTTTCAAGAATAGTCGGAAGAGAAAGTGAGTTACGTAATCTGCCCTCTAAAATTTATGGATTCGTCCAATTCAGGTCAGCGTTGTACTTGACAACTTGTACAGCTTCTGTTTGACTATTTGATACTTGAGAAATCCAAGGTCTCTCTATTGAATCTTTTGTTTGAGGCTTGAGGCTTGAGATGGCCAAGAATCTTTTGTAGCTTTCTTTTGAAGAGAAGGAGAAAGGGTGAAAGGAGCTGCAGTTCACCGTTGCAGCCAGAAGGAGTGTCGACCGCTGAAGAGTGAAGAGTTCCAAACTTCCAATTGAATGATTGATGCCCGATTGATTTCAGGTTAGGGTTAATAACTTAAAAATATTATAAATTTGCCCCTATATTTTTTAATATTTATATAATATACCCCGGGTCGGGTACCCGCGGGTTTTTATTTCTATGATCCGTATCCATATCCGAATATTATGGGTACCAGACCCTATCTGCTCCGTTGATAAAAATCGGATTGGATATCCTAATTTTCAATGCGGATCGGATCGGGTCTATCGGGTTTTTGAATTTTTTTGCCCATCCCTAACTCTAGGCATAAACATTAACTAAACATGAAAAAAAACAAGTCCAAACTTGTATTATAGCTAAACATGAACTTAAATATAAAAGAGAAAGTGATAGGAGAGAAGTCACCCTTGTCACATGAGATCAACCTCTTCATCTTTGCTCCTCCAATCTTCATTCAAATCTAACTACAAATATAAGAAGGAAAAACTATACTAACTATACTAGACTAGCCTAACTAATGAACTAGGAAAACTCTAGTGAAGACTACATTTTTGGTGGAGTTTTTCTAACCTTCCAAAGTTGTTAAAATATCCTCCAAAGGCTTCTATATGTAGAGGATTCAAGAGCCAAATGAGTTGTTTCTAGTTGTCATTTTTGACTCTTGAAACTCTCTAAGTTTGCTTCTCAAAGTTTCCATACTCATATGATCATTCCCAGCCGGAATCTTTGTAGAAAAAGTGTTCAAAAAGGTTGTGTGAAAAGAGCACAAGTTGTAAAGCAAGTTGCAGCCGAAATCTTCTAAAACGCGGGTATAAAACGTAGCCTATGCCCTCGTTTTTGCCCCCCGTTTTACTCTTTGCAGGTTTGCACTTTTTTGGGTAGAATTCATTCTTGCTCTGTTTTTGGTCCAATTTTAACTGATATATTCTTGATGTTAGATGCTAAATTAGCTCTTGTAGAAAATATGAAAGTTGTAGCTCTCTGCATTTTCTTTCCAATGCATTAAGAATCATCCAATTTGGACTCTGTGGACCGAGAAATGACCAAAAAATCCTTGACTGGTCAGAACCTTGTTTCTGCTTTTGACCATGAACATGCACTTCTGTATTTTGACTTGTTGACTAGGAAAACAATTGAATTGGATTTCGATGTCTTCATATCAAATGTAGATATATCTCTTAGCTTCAAAATGTATAAGAATAACCTCAATCCGATCATTGTAGTTCAAGATATAGCCAAAATACCACAAGGTGTCAAAGCTAGAAAACTTTTCTTCTTTTCTTCTTGATTGCATTTCCTCTCTTGCACTTAATATCTTATTTAAACCACTTCAAACCATCATCAATCATCCAATTATCTTCTCCAATCACTCCATTTGATGATTGAATCCTTAAACCTACAAAAACATGCAGTTTTCACCATAAAAATTCATAGAAATGCAATTTTGCCACTTCAACCATAAAATGCATATTTTCACTAGAAACTTAGTTAATTAGCTAAAAACATGACTAAAACACACCAAAACTAACCAATAAAACATACTTAAAATACGTAAAATATTCACTTGTCAATGACTACACAATCTTGAACTCTAAAGTGTCCTTCCCGTACAACAGCGTCATTACGACACTTTCGTAAGAATAAAAAACTGAGATAAGAAGTCAAAGGGCCTTATCTTATTCCTTAATTTCTAAGCCAACTCTTTGGAGTTGATCCAAAATTTCGTTGATCGTATTCATGTGATCCATGAGGCTGCCACCTTCCTCTATCTTTAACATATAAAGTTGCTAGTTCAGATGCAATTTATTGGATATATTTTTAGCCAGATAAAGCTTTTCTAAATTTTTCCAAAGGTTTGCTACAAGATCTTCTTCATCTATTACACTATTTATAATATTGTCTGCAATATAGAATCGAATTGTGCTCGCACACTTTGCGTCCAACTCTTCAAACGCATCATCCTTCATGCTCTTTGGCTTCTTGTTCTTACCATTCAATGCTTTTGCCAAGCATTGTTGAGTTAGAACATCTTTCACTCTTCTTTGCCAAAGAGTGAAATTTGTAGTTCTATTAAACGGTTAAATCGGAAATTGTATGCTTCCAAATGTCATGGTATACCACTAACTACTCAATCTCTAATAGTTAACCAGAACCCCAACGGAGCTCTGATACTACTTGTTAGGGTATCATGCCAACTCTTTGAGATAGAAAAGGAAAAATCAACAATTTAATAGAAACAATAACTAGCATGAATGATGAGTAACGCACAAGAATTAACGTGGTTCGGTTTAATTACCAATCCTACATCACCGAGAGAAAAACTTATTCTTATTATGAAAGAAAAATACTACAATATTACAACTTGAGTCCCAAACCTAACTCTTGTATAATCGTCTCACCTACTAAGAACTCTCTCAACCCGTTTCTTGTATGTCTTTGTAGAATGCCAATTTACCTATTTATAGAGAATATTATTTGGCCAAGAACCAAATAACAATAGAAAACCAATGCTAATTCTTAAACTTATATAGAATAGGAAATAACTTCTAATTCCTAAACAAAATAGGAAATAATTTGGCAACTACTCAAGTAACTAAACAATTAAAAATTAGTTACTTCCACACAAAATAAGGAACTTGACTAAAAGAAATCAAGCTAATTTCCTAACAGGTTTTATGGTTTTACATTTTCTGCCTTTACCCAGAAGAGGTGCATAAATTAGTGTTAGGTGAAAGTGATTGTAGGGTCATTTCGTTCATTAATTTTGTGTGTGTTGGAATTAGAATTATATTGGAATTAGAGTGACTTCTGAAAGATTACAACAAATTACTTGGCACCTTTGATTTTACCTTCCGATGAAGTTGCTATTCTCTTTTCATGTTTTTCCTATATTTAATACTATTTTTATGGCTTTTTACCAGACCCCATTTTATGTCTAACATGCTCTGCTGCTATTCTAGAGTATTGAACAAATTTCTTGATATTTGTTCTTGTGAAGAAACTTCAAGGAGGGAATGTACTTCATGTTCAAGTATAGAATGGGACACAGTTTGTAAGGAAATTATATCAGCTAAAACTTTTGGGACTTTTTGGCCTCTTATAAACTATTCACACAATCATTTGGTGTGTTACCGTGTGGATTAGGCAATAAATTCGCCATAATAACCCGTATGGCTTGTTTAAATAGATGAGTGATTATTTTGGCCAAGAAAAAAGATTAATGAGCACTCAGTGTAATTTTAAAAAGTTTGATGATCTTTTTAACTATTTACTCATAATTTTAAGAGTGCCAAATGAAGCATTTTATTTCTTTAGCATATCATTAAGTTACAATATTAGTACTAGTACTAACAAATACTAAAAGAAGTAATACAAAAAAGGATATAATATTAGCACTATCAATAAGTTGTAGAAATAATACTATCAAACACTAAAAGATATACTATATAAGTATTATCCCATATAGTAGTATTGCTGTTCAATATAATATTAGTACTTTCAATAAATTATTAGTACTAGTACTATTACATACTAAAGAACTACTATTAAAGTCAATAATAGTATTGACCAATACAGTATTTGTATTGTGAATAATCTAGAGATTAGTATTGTCAAATACTAAAAGTCGTACTACGAAAATAGAAAATAATATAATCTATAGTATTAGATTTAGTACCGTCCAACGTAGTACTATTAGATCCTAAAAGAAGCACTACACAAGTCAATAATAGTACTTACCAATATAGTATTTGTATTGGTATTTGTACTGTGAGTAAGTTATAGATTAGTACTATCAAATACTAAAAGTAGTACTACCAAAATAGGAAGTAATACGGTCTATTATGAGATTTAATACTGCCAAATATACTCTAGTAATTAGCACTCTAAAATACTGAAAGAAGTAAAATGTTTCTTAAAAATTTAAAATATGAATCAATTCTATTATTAGTACTATCAAATGCTATAAGGCATATTCTGAAAATAAAGTATAGTACTATCCAATATAGTATTAGTATTGTCAACAAGTCATACTATTAATGCTGATAAATACTAAACAAATACTAAATGAAGTACTACTAAAATAAAAAAAAATGCAAGCAAGTATAGTATTAGTACTGTTATTATGTTATAATAGTAGTACTATCAAATACAAAAAATAAAGAAGTGCCATATAAATACTTTGCAATATAGTAATAATGTTGTCCAATACATTAGTAGACTATTATTAAGTTATAGTACTAATATTGTCAAATACTAAAAGAACTATAATGAAAATTAAAAAGAAGTACTGTCAATTATAGTATTAATATATCAGTACATCATAGTATAGTATAGTATTAGAATTGCAAAAACTACTTTTTATTTGAATGATTATTACAAAATGATCAAGAGGTGCTTGTGAAAGACAACTTTAATGAGTAAATTAGTGAAAATTGTTATTGAAACTTCGTAACGTATGATTAATCTATTGGTACTATGTAATAAAAAGGATCCATATAAATATAACTAACTTTTGGCCCTCTGTAGGACTAAAAAAAAGTATCCTACTATCAAGATATCATGATTGTACTATGCAACTAATATTATGTACTATCTCTTTAACTTTGTGATATCTCAAAATTCCATCATTAATAGATCACAATAGTGGAGAATTTTATAAAATTATACAAAAAATCACATTATCTCAACAATTTTTTATAACACAATGAAATAATATACAAAGAGAAGCTAACGTAATTCATAAAAAATTAGAAGAATATTAGTTTAGTACTTTTAGATATGATATTTATATGATAATTGTAAAAAAAATTTCATATTAGCATTACATCAAAATTTTATACATTGGAGACAAAAGTATTTGATGACTTAAAAAAATCATAATAATGATAGTGAAAATAAATTACAATAATAAAATTAAAGTAAAAGTAGTTAAGAGGTATGAAATAATTTAGATTTTAAAGTTACAATTGTACTAAGAAAACAAGTTATGATCAACTTTAAACTATTCAATTTTTTCTCATGCAATGATTGACAATTGTGTAATACTTTCAATATATATTTCTTAATTTTGTAAAGTTCAGGGCATATATGAAATATTAAAAGTTTAAAGTGCTAAAGAGAAGGAAATCAAATTTAAATTTTTAATTTTGGTAGGACAGAAATCGTAATTCAGTGCTTGACCTAAGAGAAAAAAGAGCAAAATATAATCATGTAGGAAGAAGTTTATTGAAGTTCGAATTCTTCTGGGATAGAGGACATTTGGAATAGGTTTCCAATGTTTAATGTGGTATGATTGTATGCGGTAGTGTATATCTCCTATTATTTGTATTTGATCTTACCCAACAGTTAATATTGTCTTTGTATATCCAGTGGTGGATATTAAAAGTAGGGTATGGTACTCAAGAGGTATTGTAACATCTCCCAATATTTTATAGGAAATTTTAAAATTTTTATTAATTTTGGCAAAAAAACTAGAACTTATCCCTCCATTCGCTCACTATCCTTTCTTTTCCCTCCTAAATCATCAATTCAAATGTCAAAAACCTTATCCCTCCATTTTCTTTCCTTTCCTTTCCCTCCAATACCCTCAAAAGAAATGGAGCCTTAGTTTATGACTTTATTCCCACAATGATAACATATCTTTGCATATTCGAACATGACATTAGCTAGTCAAATATTTTTTTGGTTGGTTGATGGCATAAACTTGACAACTATTGGGTTCTCTATTATGTAAAAAAAGCAAAAAACATTTTGTTCAATTGATGGTATAAAATATAAACTTGATAGATACAGAGTATTTTATTGTGTAAAGCAACAATCATACCAACTTAGGAAATTATGTAAACTAGATTTCTTTTTCCCTTACAATTAGACAATTACTTAATCAAAATTATCTTCTAATTAATAGTAATTAATAGTGTTTACTTTTCATTTGGCTTTTGACTGAAAGCTAGAACTCAAGACTGTGAGGACTCGCAAATTTTCTTATTTTAAATTCCTATTACGAGCTCATTTAAATATTTATTTGGCCGTTTATTTTGAATATTTTATTTCAACCTCTTTATACTCAATTACATGGAACTATGACCTACAAATATTTTAAAAATGCCCTCATTCAAAATTCTATTTTTGAAAGCTCGTTTAGAGTGAATAGTGGATGCGCGTTTGAAGACAATAATCGAATCGAGAATACAATAAACTTGGAAAAGTGGAGATTTGTACATTAGTTTTGAAATACGTATTTTTATGTTTAAGTATTTAAGTATTAGTTAGTGATGCTATCGTTATAAGAATTTCTTGGAATTTCCACTTTATCGCGCACAAATTAGAAGTACGTGTTTTCGCGTGCGCGATTAATTGAGGGATCTTAGACCCTTATTTTTAGACCATTAAGAGTGAATAATAATAGTATGAGTAGAAGTGCATTAGAGGTTTAGTGCACAAGTGAAACAAACTCGAGAGGAATCGAGCACGAAACGCGCTCGTGTGCGCGCGAGGAGAGAGTTGACTTTTGAGGCAATTTGAACCACACACTTAAGCTTCTCAAGGAAGCTTCATTTAAGCAAAACACACTCTCTCTTTCTCACCATAGCAGCCGGCCACAAGGAGGAAGAAAGCTACCAAAATTCTTCTTCATTTCATCACTCAAATCTCACCCAAATCACTTCAAATTTTACACACAACTTGCAAACCACTTGGAGATCAACCTAAGTTAGGAAAAGGGCTTGCTTCTCACGGTTTTCTTTGGCTTCCAAGGACCGAAATTTTCTGTTTTAGTCATCTACTAAGGTAAACAACGATCAACCTCTTAAATCTTAGTTTATGGAAGTTATCTTGCACTTATGAGCTCATAGATTCACATGGGTAGCTTTGTATTGTTGGAAATCTTGTGAGTGGGCTCTATGAAATCCCACAATGGCTTGATGAACTGATTTGATGAGATTTGATGTTAATTATGTTAGATTAGTGCTTAATCTAGTGAAAATAAGTTGTATTGTGGAAGAAAGCTCAAAGAAAGTGAAAAGGAAATTTTACCGTTTCTGCCCCTGCTATTGCCGTGCACTTTGGTGCACTTTTTTGTGGTCCAATTGACTTTTTTTTGATGTAGATGGGTAATATAGGTTGTGTGGAAAGTTTCTACAAAAAATTACGTGATTTGGATGAGCAAATGTTGAGATTTCGAAATTTTACCAAAATTGGAATTGTGTCCCGTATTGCTCTGGCAGTGATTTTCAAACAGCTATAACTCTTTCCTTCGACGTCGAAATCGAGTGCTATTTGCGGCACTAGAAACTAGATATTTCCAGTTTTCCAATGGTATAAAGTAAATGCCCTGATTCCACTTGAGTGAGCCGTACCAACCTTGTAAAATTGCCTGTTCTATTTCTCATATGTACTGGAAGCCCTGTTTTGAGCTGCGACTTGATGCTCAAATATGAGCTAGTTGTGGACAGAATTTTAAAACGATTCCTTCTAAGAAAGTGTAGCCTTATGAATGTAGTTTTCAACACCACTGGCCACGCTCAATTCCCACGCTCAATTCCGAGTTGAATTGAGTGAGTTGTGGCCAGTTTACAGAGCTGTCTTCGTGAAAGAAAACCCTAATTCTGGACTGATTTATAGCTAATCTTGACTTGGGACTTGTTATTCGAAATCCTTGGTGTTAATCACATACCAAATGTATCTTGGATGTTTCTTAGACATTGTCTACACAAATGAATCATATTTGAGATGTTTTTGTTGGCCAAACGTTTGGGGAAAAGGAAAACGGAACTACAAGGCAGTTTTGCCTTGAAAATTCTTGGAGTTTTAATGACTTGGTTAACTGACTTTCCATGTGAATTTTTGCATGAAAATTTACAGAGGAATAGCCCTTATATGGTAGTGTAATACTGCCAAATTTGGTACCATTCCGACTCCATTTCGATGCCAACTAAAGTACCAAAGCTCAAGCTTTAAACCTGGAAAATCTTTGTTCAGTGAGGAAATTCAGCATCTTTGAGCCATTATATCTTGGTGTTCAAAACTCTAATTCTTGTTCCGGTTGTTGTGTTGAAAACTTTGATTATAACTCTAATTGAGTTCCGAATTTCAGAGCCTAGTTCGCATTGTGTGAATTTTTCTGAATTTCCAAACTTTGCCGAAAATCAACCCAAATCTGTCTTGGCATTCCAAAACAGCAACTTTGAGCCAAATTTTGAATATCTTCCATTTGGAATCGTGGAAAAATGTCTACTAGGAACTTTTAGTACTTTGAAAATAGTTTTCAACGGTACTAAGTTTTCAAATTTTGGACTTGTAGAGAGTGAGATACGATTTTTCAAAGTACATGTAACAAATCTGAAAATTCCCAACTTAAAGGAAATGGAGTTTTTCAAACTCTCTCTTTTCCTTTGATATCACTTGATCGTTTTACACTTGATTTCAAAGATGAAAACCAGATTTCTCTTGTGTTTTAAAACCCCACATTTGAGTCTCGATTTACGAGTAATTAAGGCTCATTTTTCATGAGATTTTCTTAAATTGTACTCTAGTACAATCTTCTTCGATAATTGGGGTTTCTAAGTAATAGCTCGTTATTACTTGCTCAGGCACACAAGAGGACCTTCAAGAGGATCCCACGGTGGACGCCTGAACTTTCGAGTGACAATTTTTCCTTCATTTACTTGGTGAGTGTCAAGTGTATGAGTATTTGATACACGTTTAATTGTTATAATTGATTGGAGATTTTGAAAATGGAGGTGAGTGTGTACTTTACCGTACTCGTTCTCATTTGAAATGAATGACTTATGATTGAATTGATTGAAATGAAACGAATGAATTATGAATGACTTGATTGAATGAAATGAATGATTAAATGCTCGAATGAAATGAAATGGTATGTTATGACTGCCTACGTCGTTGGAGTGAATCTTCTCGACTCACAAATGTTACATGAAAGACGCCCAAACTCATAGGCCGATCTTGGGACTCGAGCAGGCATGGGCTTGGTCGGGAAGCTTGGTGAGCCATGAGAATAACATGATAAGTTTGATCTATTAGAGAGATCTTGCTTGGCTTACTCGTGCAGTAGCGCCTTTATCGTCGTTCGGGCCCGGTGGGGGGTTGTAAGGTGGATGGACATGAGAAGTAAGTGGAGTTCTATGGATTGGAAATACCGACCCGATTGACGGAGAGTCACCACGGGAAGGTATACGATTGAGACCTGGCAAAGCAAGTGGAATATAGCTCCTGAGAGCTACCATATCCTTGAATTGTTTCTATCTATATTTCACTTGAATTGTAAATTACTCGATTATTATCATTAGGGTTCCAAATATAATTGACTAGACTTTGTGGCTGTTGTAAATTTGGAGATTGATGTATCTTTTGGGAACCAATGTAAGAATTGGATGATTGATATATTTTAGAACTCGTGGTGTAAATTTTAATATTATTTATGGAAGTGACTTATCTTTCTTACTTTGTCTTGTCGTGATAGCTAGTATTGTATTAATCTTGAATGGGATTTGTACCGAATCTTGGTGAGAGTTGGGCAAGCGTCCCGCGGATACCCTTTGGTTCGCCTTAGGGAGAAGTGGGGGCGTCACAACGATTTCATGTGACAGCCCCACCTTCCTCTAGGGCGTAC
Source organism: Coffea arabica (assembly GCF_036785885.1). Classification (NCBI taxonomy): domain Eukaryota; kingdom Viridiplantae; phylum Streptophyta; class Magnoliopsida; order Gentianales; family Rubiaceae; genus Coffea; species Coffea arabica. Next base: position 5,413,956 of record NC_092318.1, on the reverse strand, counting down.
CCTAAGGGTTAGTGAACTGCCTGCCCAACTCTCGTTAGGACTACTAAGCCGAATACATGATTTACAAACCATACAGTGCATTAGAACTTCGATTAAACGGTCTAACGAAGAGCGCAAAGAACTGAGGCCACGTCAGAATCTGGCCAAGATTTCGGATTGCCAGCCGGATTACTGGCCGGATTCAAGGCAGTGAACAAATCCAAAATTTTTCATCCTCCCCTGACAATCCGGCCAGGATCTGGCCGGATATACGGCCGGATTCCCTAAAGTATATTCCTGCTAGATTTTTTTTTCTTTCCTTATTCAAGTTCCGCACTCGCCTGGCCCTTCCACGAATACAAGAAAGTTTACATAACCATAGAAACATGTATTCCCAACTATTATACGTAACCATACGCTTGCATTAATATATACATTGGAGTCTTTACAAGCCAAAATGTTGTACTTCCTCAAAATACAATGAGGGTTTACTATTAAAGAGGAGGTTAATCAAAAGAATATCTATAACTAGCTCTACTCTTTTCTCCAAAATCACGGTTCCAAAATATTTTTCTCTGTAAGGAAAACAAAGGTAACGGGAATGAGATTTCGCCCAACGAGATACCAACAGATCAAGCAGTCAAATACCATGAAAGTACGCATGTAATCAATCAAATATAGATATCATCTAAAGGGGAAGGAACATCACAGTTAAACCAGGAGTAAAATGATACAGATGGCTCTCAAGTGCCAATTTCCTCTTTCGCATTATTTGATCCAACCCCGTTGACCCTCCGTCAACGTTTATAAAAACGACCATGATCGTAGACCCCACTTTACACCAATGTCCGTCCACCAAACATACCCCTTATCGGACCCGAACACCAAACAGAAACAGAGGTAGTAATACTCGAGTATACCGATTAGTCGAGGAGATAACACTCCACTCGACAAAACAGAAGACCCAGGGTTTGTCGCCTAATCGACCAGGCCCTTGCCGGATTGACTCGAGTAACTAGCCACCGGGTTTGAACTCAGAAATCACAGCAGGATCGTTGGATACAAGCCTCCAAACGACATCAAATCACGTACAAGTAACAGATTCAGATTTGTACAGTAACCAGTCACACAGGTAAGAGAGCGAGTGTGATAAAATACACCTTCGTCTCATCCAGAATAAACAGAGGTCACAGTCATTCAAGTCACAAATTACAAGTACAAGTAAACCAGTTAAGCAACAAGCCATACGAGTGGTACACTCACCAATCAATAGCAACACTTCACTTTATTCTTGATTCGTCCTCTTGAACTCACTCGAGTCTTGTAGCCATATAGTATATAAAAAGGCTAGCAACACAAAATCAAAATATATGAAGAAATTAAGGTTTCTAAAACTTCATTTCCTTTCACTTAAACCTCAATTCCTCTCATAAACCATACCCAAAATGATTTACCAACGCCAAACTTAAAGTAAGAAATGAAAATAAGAACGGTTCTAAGAGAACATAAATTTCCAGTTTTGCGCAACACTATTTGAAAAATCATATCTCAAGCTTCTTAAGTCCAAAATTGATAAACTTTATACCGTTAGAAAATAGATTCAAAGTGTTACAATTTTCGAGAAGACACTTTTGTAAGATTCAGATCACAAGTCAGTCAAATTCGAGTCTCAAGTTTCTGCTTCATCCAGTAAAAGACAGAACAGGTATGTAATTTCAGTCAACTTTGAAAAATCACAGATATTTATCAGAATTCATAAAAAGGCTGAAATTTTCACGGTTAATAGTACTCTGACTCTAGTTTCAAACGCAACAAACAAAACTAAATTTTGACTTTTCTACAATAAGATATAGCAGATTTCCTAAGGTTGTCTAAGGGTTCCTGCGGACAAATTTTCAGCCGCACCTCCTTTGTGTTTACTAATTTTTTTCCAGCCAATTCAAGGCTTCATTCATGCCACAAAATAGCCTCAACTCAAGCATACACATATCCAACTAACAACTCACTAAATCAAGTATATAACCATCACCTACTCAAGTTAGAAAATGAAACGCTAAGCTGAAATTTATGCATTCAAGCTGGAATTTTCTTTAGGCAAGTTAACCTAACACATAAAAGCTAGCTATTGCACATAACAAAGCTACCAAACCATGGCCAATACTTAAACATCATATGTGGGCAGAAAATTGCCATAAAAACTGAAAATTGCACATCACAACATCAAACCATGAAATTTTCTCATGAAACTACCGAAATTGAAACCCTAATCCACTAGTATGGTAGTATAAGAAGCAAAGAGGAAATTCTTGGCAAAGTTACCATGTACCTTCAAGAAAGATGGAAGCGTAGTGCTTTTCCTCCAAAAATCTCTCCACTCAATCCCTTCATCTTCCCTAGTGAACCACTTTTATGGAGTATTTTGCAAAATCTATGGTTGGAACTCAAGATTCAAGCAAGCAATGGAGGTTGAAAATGAACTTTGCTCTCTTGTTTCTCCTATCCATATGGCCGGCCAAGCAAGACCAAAAATTAAGCATTTTTGGGTCAAATTTGGATTTAGTAAAAGTTAAGAAAAGTCCAAGTCAAAGTCCAACTCCCAATAGTTCCATGACACTTGGCTCTCCTAGAGTTTAATCTCATCTCTTTGTCTACCAAAGCCAATTCATCTAGCTAACCTCTAATTATCCCCTAGTACCTTGTAAAATAATATCCCTTTATGCAAGACTTCACCTAGTCGTCAAAATTTTACCGCACAGACCGCACTAATGGGTCCCATGTCCATAATGCACTTCAACTTAACGTATACTAACTTATACCAAGAAAATGATTTAGAAGCTTGACTCACTTAAAAAAATTGAGAAAATTAAGGTAATAATTTAAGGTAAAGAAAATGCACTCAAAGAAATAATAAATATAACCTAATTTTCCGGATTCTCATACTTTCTCCCTCTTAACAGAATTTCTCTTCTTTTGCTCACAAAAATTGATTCTATAGTGATTTCTTTTACTTTTCTAGAGGTTCTTCTCACTCATGCCATTATCACAATCTATCTAGAGACAGAAAATCGTGCTAATGCAATGGCTAAAACACCATGCTGAGAAAAATCAGTAAAGATATCACAAGGTGAAAGTGACACAACTTCAATCTCGATGAAAAGCAGATTTGAAACTTGGTTACTACTCTTACTAGTTCTTAACCTTATCCACTATATGTTGACAAATCGTTCACAACGTAAGCTAGCTCTCATTTTTACAATTGTACCACTAGATCCGAATCACCCTCTCAAACCCACAATTTCTTCCTTTCGAACCCCAAACGAAAAATTTTTTACTTAACTTCAAGACTAAACTATAGTAAAAGATTCATGGATAAGGATCCAATACTGCCTAACTACCATTATTCAATATCACTCATTAGACAGCAGGTACCAAGTCTACTGTTTCTACTGGAAATACAACTTACTACATAAAAATTCACCACACATAAGCCAATGATTACAACTATTTCAGGCAAAATCTCACTAATGGCTAATTTTAACTAGGACTGTCTTGAGATGCTATTCGACTAGGCAATTGCACTAATTTAAATTTATTCCGCACCTCTTCTGGAATTTTTTCGTATTTCTTTTTCAATTCTATGTTCTAGTGCAGTAGTTTAATTTTCTCCAAATATTCTTGTTCCCATCGTCCTTCCCAGTGCTCAATTAATCTCTTTTGAAACTCTACTTTCTTTTAAAGAATCTCTATTATTTTTTTATGCAGATCAGTTAAATTTGTCATCTCGTCGATTCACTTAGATTGAGGATAGCTTGCCAGGCAAATCCAAGGAGTAGGATAAGTAACTACTTACGGCTGGAAACCCTAGCCATATAACTTTTACGTTCATTCACTTCCAATCTAACCACAAGAGATTAAACTTAACTATTATCAAATGAAATAGACAAGAAGGTAGAATACGGGTAGGGCAATATCTCAAAATGCTATGCCACTTATTCTTATTTCGGGATTTTAACACAAGGAGTATCCTTATCAGTTATGTATATAATGAAATCCTAAGGCAGACTTCGTATCTCAACAGTTCCACACCCTATCTCAAGTTTTTACACATGGTATAGAACCCAAATCTCTCTTCTCTCTTGTTTTTCCAAATCCCTATATCAAATTCTTTTCCCACAGAATCTTCATACGTGATCCAAAATTCTCAGTCTCAGGTAATATACAATCTTACACATTTATCAAAGTATTAAGCACTAACACAAAAGTATCATTTTATCAAAATTCAGTTCAGGGCCGGCACCTTGGCCACTTTCGAAATCTGCAATCAAATATTGTCCACAAAGAGCCAACCATACACGAGTGCAAGCTGCATAACTTATATTTCTATATCAAAGAAAAAGGCATGAAAAGTATAGTAAGTCATATAGGCAAGGTGCACGCATAATTTGTAAAAGAAAATAATCAAAACGGTTAAGTTCAAAGCTAATATGTGCAACTAGAAACCATGTTTTGAAGACTTGTTTATATTGTTAGAAATCAGGTTTAAAACACTTGAGAAGTACATGTTAAGTCGGACCAAGGAAACGAAAAACAAGAGAAAGACAACGAGAAACAATGAAGATGGCAGCTTTGCCATCCATTGGTGTTTTGATCACAACTGAAGCTACACCTATCAGATTGAGGCAAATTGTATGGCGTTTTGAAGTTAAGACAGAGACCTACATTTCCTATGAAGACATCAACACCCAATTCTCGCATTTTCAGGGTAAAAAATGGACGGTCAGAAGCACATAAAAAACATGTCAGAAAAATTAGAGTTTTTTACGCAGTCAGGAGAGTTCTGGCCAAATCATAAGCTAAAATGATCCAATTGATCTGAAATTTTATAGGTAAAAAGTAACTCAAATCCCTATAACTTTCATGTTTTGTCCAAAAACTGATTCAGTCTAAAATATGGAGAAATTCGCAGCCCAAGTTGATTCTAAAAACATGGCAGAACTGAAATTCACCAAATCGTCTAGTTTTCTTCCAAGTTTCAACTCCCAACTCAAACCCAATCAAGATTACATCACTACGCCACCTCTTGTTAACTTAACCCTAGATACAAAAGTTTGGGCAGCACCCCCTATTTTTGGTCCGTTTCCCCTTGAAAATCAAGGTGTAAACCACAGCAAACCCAACACAATCAAAACCACAAGTCATAAGATATTACAAGCCTTATTCTAGTCTATCAAAACCCTTCAAAATTCACACAAATAGAGATTAACCGAAAGACATCAAAGCTGAAATTTCTAAATTCAAGTAAGAAAATCACTTATTGAAGTTTTAGACATGCATATCAAAACTCAACCATCTTCTAATATGATTGGACGACCTATATCAAAATTACAAACTTAACAAAAGCTTACATTTCACTTCTTAAGCTAAAATCTGCATACAACCATTACTAATTGCGATTAAAAGTTAGAAATGCCACCTTAACACTAAACTAGTTTCTACTAATCATACAAATGCCAAATCATAGATGAGATAATTTACATAAAATCTGGAAAATATCAATAAAACTGACATTTATCATCCCCAACCCTAAAATGGCAAGAATTTCCATAAAATCAATCAAAATCAAGTTATCCAACAACTTAATCGCAAGATTAAAGAACAAAAGGAGCTTCTAATGATTATACCAAGACTAAATGAAACCGCGACACGTGGTACTACTTTGACTAATGCTTATCTCTTGATCTTTCTTCTTAGTTTCTAATCACTCATTTACATGGTGTTCCTTTAACTCACACGTAACACTTCTAGACACATATTCCTTGATACATAACATCCGTTCATGTCTACTAAATTTAATACACACTTACTAGTGAGCCACACTACCAAAATGAAATAGGTTTGCAAAGCTAATACTTTAAACATTCACAGCAACTATTAAAGTCCAAATCTCACCATAATCTGTCAAAACCCTAGCCAAACATTTATTGGACTAGTCCAAGATGGCATTCATTGTTCCAATCTCCTCAATCGGTTCAATTTCAAGTCTAATACAAGAATCCTCTGTGTTCTGACCTTTGCCATTATAACTTATCTCAAATGCAATCAAGATATAGACCCTTATTCTAATGCTCTCCACTTTTTGGTACTCAAGTACAAGAATCAACAATAAGATAATTCACAACTCGAGCTGATTAGTCCCAAGAGTAAATCATTTATATTTGAGATTTCTACCTGACATACATATCTACCGTCCCCAAGTACTATCATAAAGATTTGATACCTAGAACAGTCATGATTCACAACTTATGCTTAAAAGAGCATTTAGTCCTTTACACTCATTCACGAAATTGGGACCATAACACTACTTGGCCTAAGCTCACTCCGCATAGAGACCAAGCGAAACAGCTCTAATACCACCACCTGTGACAGCCACACCTTCCCCTAGGGCATACTTTAAGGGTTAGCGAACTGTCTGCCCAACTCTCGTTAAGACTACTAAACCGAACACACGATTTACAAACCAAACGGTGCAATAGGACTTCGATTAAACGTTCCAACGAAACGTGCAAAGAACTGAGGCCACTTCAGAATCCGACCAAGATTTGGCCGGATTGCCGGCCGAATTACTGGCCGAATTCAAGGCAGTGAACAAATCCAAAAATTTCATCCTCCCCTGCCAACTCAACCAAGATCTGACCGGATATACGGTCGGATTCCCTAAAGTAGTTTCCCGCCAGATTTTCTTTTCTTTACTTGTTCAAGCTTCGCACTCGCCCGGCTCTCCCACGAATACAAGAAAGTTCAAATAACCATAGAAACATGTATTCCTAACTATTATACGTAACCATATGCTTGCATAAATATATGCATTGGAGTCTTTACAAGCCAAAATGTTATACTTGCTCAAAATACAATGAGGGTTTACTATTACAGAGGAGCTTAATCAAAAGAATATCTATAACTAGCTCTACTCTTTTCTCCAAAATCACAGTTCCAAAAATTTTTCCCTGTAAGGAAAACAAAGGTAACGGGAATGAGCTTTCGCTCAATGAGGTACAAACAGGTCAAGCAGTCAAATATCACGAAAGTACATATGTAATCAATCAAATATAGATATAACTAAAGGGAAAAGAACATCACTGTTAAACCAGGAGTAAAAGGATACAGATGGCTCTCAAGTGCCAATTTCCTCTTTCGCATTATTTGATCCAACCCCGTTGACCCTCCGTCAACGTTTACAGAAACGACCATGATCGTAGACCCCACTTTACACCAGTGTCCGTCCACCAAACATACCCCTTATCGGGTCCGAACACCACATAGAAATAGAGGTGGTAATACTCGAGTATACCGATTAGTCGAGGAGATAACACTCCACTAATCGACCCAGGGTTCGTTACCTAATCGACTAGGCCCTTGCCGGTTCGACTCGAGTAACTAGCCACCGGGTTTGAGCTCAGAAGTCACAGCAGGGTCGTTGTATACAAGCCTCCAAACGACATCAAATCACGCACAAGTAACAGATTCAGATTTATATAGTAACTAGTCAAACAAGCAAGAGAACGAGTGTGATAAAGTACACATTCATTTCATCCAGAATAAACAGAGGTCACAGTCATTCAAGTCACAGATTGCAAGTACAAGTAAACCAGTTAAGCAACAAACTATGCGAGTGGTACACTCACCAATCAATGGCAACACTTCACTTTATCCTTGATTCGTCCTCTTGAACTCACTTGAGTCCTGTGGCCATATAGTATATAAAAAGGCTAGTAACACAAGATCAAAATATATGAAGAAATTAAGATTTCTAAAACTTCATTTCCTTTCCCTTAAACCCCAATTCCTCTCATAAACCATACCCAAAATAATTTACCAACTCCAAACTTAAAGTGAGAAATGAAAATAAGAACAGTTCTAAGAGAACATAAATTTTCAGTTTTGTGCAACACTATTTGAAAAATCATATCTCAAGCTTCTTAAGTCCAAAATTGATAAACTTTATACCGTCAGAAAATAGATTCAAAGGGTTACAATTTTTAAGAAGACACCTTTGTAAGATTCAGACCACAATCAGACAAATTCGAGCCTCAAATTGTTGCTTCATCCAGTAAAAGACAAAACAGGTATGCAATTTCAGTCAACTTTGAAAAATCACAGATATTCATGAGACTTGATAAAAAGGCTGAAATTTTCACGGTTGATAGTACTCTGACTCTAGTTTCAAACACAACAAACGGAACTAAATTCTGACTTTTCTACAACAAGATATAACAGATTTCCTAAGGCTGTCCAAGGGTTCCTGTGAACAAATTTTCAGCAGCACCTCCTTTGTATTTACTAATTTTTTTCCAGCCAATTCAAGGCTTCATTCATACCATAAAATAGACTCAACTCAAGCATACACATATCCAACCAATAACTCACTAAATCAAGTATATAACCATCACCTACTCAAGTTAGAAAATGAAACCCTAAGCTGAAATTTATGTATTCAAGCTGGAATTTTCTTTAGGCAAGTTAAACTAACACATAAAAGCTAACTATTGCACATAGCAAAGCTACCAAACCATGGCCAACACTTAAACATCATATGTGGGCAGAAAATTGCCATAAAAACTGAAAATTGCACATCACAACTTCAAACCATGAAATTTTCTCATAAAACTACCGAAATTGAAACCCTAATCCACTAGTATGGTAATATTAGAAGCAAAGAGGAAATTCTTGGCAAAGTTACCTTGTACTCTCAAGAAAGATGGAAGCTTAGTACTTTTCCTCCAAAAATCTCTCCACTTAATCCCTTCATCTTCCCTAGTGAACCACTTTTATAGCGTATTTTACAAAATCTATTGTTGGAACTCAAGATTCAAGAAAGCAATGGAGGTTGAAAATGAACTTTGCTCTCTTGTTTCTCCTATCCATATGGCCGGCCAAGCAAGACCAAAAATGAAGCATTTTTGGGTCAAATTTGGTTTTAGTAAAAGTTAAGAAAAGTCCAAGTCAAAGTCCAACTCCCAATAGTTTCATGACACTTGGCTCTCCTAGAGTTTAATCTCATCTCTTTGTCTACCAAAGCTAATTGATCTAGCTAACTTCTAATTATCCCCTAGCACCTTGTAAAATAATATCCCTTTATGCAAGACTTCACCTAGTCGTCAAAATTTTACCGCACAGACCGCACTAGCAGGTCCCATGTCCATAATGCACTTCAACTTAACATATACTAACTTATACCAAAGAAAATGATTTAGAAGCTTGACTCACTTAAAAATATCGAGAAAATTAAGGTAATAATTTAAAGTAAAGAAAATGCACTCAAAGAAATAAATAAATATAACCTAATTTTCCGGGTTCTCATACTTCACAACCTTATAAATGAGTGTATTGTACTCTTTGGAACCGTAGACTTTTTCCATTCATCGAGGGTTTATTCACAATTTTTCCAAATTACAGGGATCCATATATAATTAACCCGACCACCATAAAAGCTAGAAATCACAAACCCCTATCAATCCATTATCGTTTAGCATCTCATATCTTCTGCAACAATGGAATCCTTCCGCCGGCCAGTTCCATGGTTAAATCAAACCTCATCAAACAAGGATAATATAAGGGCTACACCTGACTGCTTAGCCTTCAGGGAGGAAGAGCCCCACCCGGGCAGCAATTGGGACTAAAAGCCGGATTTGAAATGGGTCAAGAGCTGGGGATATACAGATGTTTTGATCACGTTTGAAAATATGCTAATCGGGTCGACCTGACACATTTTTTTGACCTGAATCCTTGAAAGGATTAAAAGATGGAAGATTTAGTTGACAAGAACCCGACATTCGACCTAGAAATGGGTCTCGTATTGGTGTTATGGATTCTTAAGTTTAGAGCTACTTCTGCTATATTGAATTTGAAGCTGGAATCTAATGCCTAGAGTTTCTAATGGCAGAGATATAGGATTTTGATGATACAATTACTGAGAAAAATAATAAGAGAAGAAAAAACTATACTTTATTTCTTTGTAAAGCTGATACTTAACTCATAGCATGAAATTGTTCTATTTATAGAGATTAAAACAATTTCACTAACTCCACTATCTCCGCTAACTCCACTAAATACTCCACTAACTGCACTAATTCTACTAACTAGGTAGAACAAAACAAACAAACATAGTCAACCAAAAACAAGTGAATATTTCTAACAATCCCTCCCTTAAACTGAAAGTTTTCCAAACATTCAGTTTAATAGGACTTATCAATTGCACAGACTCCAAGCAGCTTCCTTAGTTTCTGAAATGTGGATAACTTCAATGGCTTAATCATTATGTTAGCAATCTGATCTTCAATTTGTAGTGGAGAAAATCAATTATTCTATCCCTTGTGAACTCCCTTAAAAAGTGAAATATCACATCTATGTGCTTGGTTCTTCCATGTAGAACTAGAATTTTAGAGAGCTTGATGGTAGTATTATTGTCACGGTAAATTGTAGTAACTCCTTCTTACTAAAAATGCAATTCTTCAAGAATATTCCTTAGCCAAATTCTTTGACAGGCACAGCCCGTTGCAGCTACGAACTTTGCTTCAGTTATTGATAAAGTAACAATTGGTTGTTTTTTTTTTTAACACTATGAAATAGCTACTAAACCCATCATGAATATATACCCAAAAGTACTCTTTCTATCATTAAGATGCCTGCATAGTCATTGTCAATAAAGCCAAACACATCTGATTTTGCACTATTCTTGTAGAACAATCCATGTTCAACGGTTCCCTACAAGTATCAAAAATCCTTTTGGTAACTAGAAGATGTGTCTCCCTTAGATTTTTCATATATCTACTAATATGACTTATTGCATGCATAATATGAGGCCTTGTGCCTGTCAAATACATGAAGTTTCTCATAATTTTCTTGTAAAAGGTGCTATCAATCCTTTTTCCTTTAGCTTTCTTAATGAGTTTAAACCCACTTCAATTGGCATACTAACAGAATTACAATTCTTCATTTGAAACCTGTTTAGAATTTCTTGCACATATTTCCTTTGAGAGACAAAATTTTAGTAGCAGATTGTACCACTTCAATGCCCAAAAGGTAATGCATCTTTCCAAGATCAGACATATCAAATTCAACCATCATAGATTTTTTAAATTTCTGAAACATAGCACTATCATTTTTAGTAAAAATAAAATCATCAATATATAAGCAAACAATGAGCAATTTACCTCCAACTCCAATCTTTATAAAAAGCGTATGCTCATATGGACATTTTTTAAATTCGTCTTTAGAAAAATAGCATCTATACAATTATACCAAGCACGTGTGGCATGTTTTAACCCATACAATACCTTTTTGAGTTTGTATACCTCATGCTCACTTCCAACCTTCACATAACCAGGAGATTGATCAATAAATACCTATTTCTGTAGATCACCATGTAAAAATGTTGATTTCACATCCAACTGAAAGATAGGTTATGAATGTTGTGCTACCAATGCAATCACTATCCTGATTGTGTCATGCTTTGCGACTGGAGCAAAGATTTCTCCATAATCCACCCCAAACTCTTGCTTATAGCCTTTAACTACTAAACATGCCTTGTACTTGTCAACTTCTTCATTCTCCTTCAATTTTGTCTTGTAAACCCACTGGAAATCAATTGACTTGTGTCCTTTTGGAAGATCAGTTAATTCCCATGTGTTGTTTCGTTCAATAGCTATAATTTCTTCATTCATTACCTTCTGCCACTTTGAATCTTTGATATCCTTTTCAAAAACTGTAGGACCACAATGGAAAAATAGAACAAAATATGTAAGTGGGTCCTCAGATTGGTCAATTCTAATTACCTCATAATTGATCATCCATGCAAGTCTTTTTCTAATATGTTGAGACCGTCCTTCATCTTCTGCAATTGTTTGAAAACTTGGAACATTATCTGAATCATTAGATGGAATTTGTTTTGTCGGCTGCTGCCTGTTCTCTTCATCAAATTCATCAAAATCAGCAGGTGTTTGTTGTTTAATAACATTGTTGCTCCATGGCAAAAAATTTTCCTCATCAAAAATTACATTCCAGCTGATGGCAATGTTCTTAGTGATAGGATTATAAAGCTTATAGGCCTTTGATTGATCACTAACACCAAGAAAAATGCATTTCTCTTCCTTATTATCCAGTTTTGTCCTCTTTTGGTCTGGAATATGAACATCAGCAGCGCATCTAAAAATTCTGAAGTGATCCCCTTTTGGTTTCTGTCGGCTCTATACTTTTTCAAGCATCATATTTTTAACAGCAAGTGTGGGACTTTTGTTCAGTATGTGAAGGCTCCAGTCGACAGTTTTAGGCTAAAAACTTTTTGGAGCACCACTTCTTGGCAAAATGGTCCTTACCATGTTCAAAATTGTGCGATTCTTCCTTTTTGAAACACCCTGCTGTTGTGGTGTATAGGCTGTTGTAAGCTGCTTCTGAATTCCATGCTCCTCACAAAAATTTACAAATTCTTGTGAGTTATATTCTCCACCACGATCACTGCGAAGAATCTTTATGAACTTGTCTTCTTCCTTTTCAACAAGAGTTATAAAATTTTTGAAGGTTGAAAATATTTCAAATTTTTCCTGCAAAAAATAGACCCAAGTTTTTCGACTATAATCATCAATAAATATCATAAAATAACGTTTTTCACCATTCGATGGCGGATTTGTGGGCTCCCATAAATCAGAATGAACCAACTCCAATACGTTTTTTGCTCTCCATGATTTTTCTTTTGGAAAGTGATCCCAATGTTGTTTGCCAACGACACACTCTTCACAAACTTCTGAAGGAATTGCAATATAAGGTAGACCAGCCACCATATTTTCCTGCTGTACAGTCTTCAATCCACTAAAGTTTAGGTGTCTATAACAAAAATGCCATAACCATGCCACATCCTTCGATTTTACTAGAGAAACATGAATGAGTTGAGTTTTGCAAATAGAGTGGAAACATACGATTTGCCATCATGTTAACTTGAGCATTTAAGCTCAACTTTGCATCTCGAACCCGACATATTCCTTCTTCGATAGAAATTTCATACCTTTTTCAAGTAACTAATCCATGCTAAGCAAGTTTGTCTTTAAGTTTGGAACAAAAAGAACATCTGTGATAGTGTGAGTAGAATTTCCTTTAGTTTGGATAGTTACCCTTCCTTTTTCCATAGCAAAAACTATAGAATTATCACCAAACTTGATAGTATTATGGAATGACTCATCCAACCCCTACAAAAAAAAGGGCATTTTGTAATGAGTGAAAATCATCACAAAAACTCAGATATATATCACAAAAACTTTTTGTGATGACTACATCATCACCAAAGATTCATCCCACATAACCCGTGGCAAAAACCCTTTTATGACAAAAATAGCTCGTCATCGCAAAAATATTTGTGACGATTAGCCAAATTGTCAAAAAAGAGCAAAACTAGTGACGACTCCCCATCAATAGAAGTCAGCCATGCCATCACAAAAAGTCATGTTGTCACGAACACTAATAATAAAATAATTTTTTGGAACTTTTCTTGACGATGCCATCATCACCAAAGGTACAAAGTCATCACGAAAACCTTCTTCATCCAAGAACTCAAGGCTGTTTTTGTGATGAAACCATTGTTAGTAAGATAAGAGTTTCATATGAAGCAAATGATTGCCTTATGTCTTATATCCCACAACAATCATTGTCAGTTGCTTCTAAAAATCAATAATCCTCAAACACAGTTTGCTAAAAACTGAAGCAAAAAAGTTTCTAGCAAAATTCTGAACATCATTTATTAATATGGAAAAATTGTCAAACATAGGTTCAGATACAATTCGATTTAAGATTCATAGACATATTCTCAAAATAAGAAGTCATTAGAATTCTTCCTTGGCTAATAATGATATCTATAACACTATGACAATCTCTATCAACCTATAACCTACAAGTGACAGAAAGAACCAATGAATTAGAAAGAATGGATAATGTAACAAAAACAAGAAACCAATGGTTAAAGATATTAAGGGTTTAAAACTCCGATATGTACTAATAGCTTCAACTATTGGAAGTTTGGAACCTGTCCACGTAGGAAGAAAGGAAAGCAAAGCAGAAAATTATACACTAAGGAAACCAAAGCTGTAATTTTGTGAGGCGATGAAGCAAGTTGAGTAGAAAACTCATTAACCATACAAGCATTGGGAAAGAGTAACTTGAAGAAACTCATTTACTAAAGAAGCTACTCATATATCCTCCATAATCAATCAGTAATAGGAGTATGCAAACTAACCTTTTCTGCCAGCATTTGCTGCAAAATTTGAACAACCTAAGCTTCAGCTTAATGCCTAAAGTGAATAGGCTGATCCTTATCCCATCTAGAACAGTGCCTTGATCAGAAAATTCCACAATTCAAACAGAAATTTCATAAGAATCCTTGTTAATCAATTTTTAACAACAATAAAATTGAGGCAAAAAGTGACAAAGTTCCAACTATTTTCATATACCCTTCCAAGTAATAGGATTACCCAAAAACTTGTCAAAATCATAGCAACAGAAAGCTAAATATTAACCATAACCATAGTAAGGAAATCTATCTACTTGATAGATTTATTATGCAAATGAGATTTTATGTATAAAATCTTGTCCAAAAGGACAACAGGCTGTTCAAATTTTCTCAAGAATCCATATAGATAACCAAATACAAATTGGAATCAGACATCTTTAAACACACCTTTCGTATTAATCAATCAAGTACAAAAGAAATAGAATTTGAACATTTCGGTAAAAGACCAACCACGAAACGCATCCTCCATATACAGCTACCTTGATACACTTATAGCTGTCTAATTTTAGATATAATTATAGTTGAAAGATTTACAAGATTAGCATCCAACAAACGGCTCACTTTCTAGATAGAACACAGGTAAAGAATAAATCACATTTAGGGTAGGTAGTAAATTAGCTCAAGTAGGCAATGTTTAACCATAGAAAATTAACTTGATATATACCCAAAAGATGGCTGGTCAATGCGAACATAACCAAATAGTACACTTAGAATCCTTTGAACCACTATGAAGTATGAAAAAATCCCTAAAGGCCTAGGGACAGATCATGCAAAACACAATTCCTTTGATAACTCTTCATATCAATCACGATATTGAGTACATTACTGAACCTACACTTAGTGCTTTTAACCCAAAAAAAATGCTAAGATAACAAGGAAGAAACAAAAACTTACAAATCCACTCAGTGATTCTATATCTCTTTCCCAATTCTCCAACCTAAAATCAACTAAAGATAGAAGGAAAATGTGGAAACATTGGTTAATTGACTTTAAAATAAGTGGGAAATGATTTACTTTTAGCCACTAATTGTTTCACCACCTCTTAGCATTTGTGCAATGGAGTTTCTAACTCAATGGTCAATAATTCATCCTAGTTTCAGCTTCTAATTAATTATGTAGTATAACACCAATATTGATAAGTATATATGTTACGTGTTTTAAGTATGTTTTATTAGTTAGTTTTGGTGTGTTTTATTTACTTTATAGCTAATGAACTAGGTTTATAGTGAAAATATGCATTTTATGGTTTAAGTGGTAAAAATAGCATTTCTATAGATTTTAATGGTGGAAACTTCATATTTTTGTAGGTTTAATGATTGATTCATCATATGGAGTGATTGGAGAAGATAATTGGATGATTGATGATGGTTTAAAGTGATAAAAAAGAGAATATGAAGTGTAAAAGAGGAAATGCAATCAAGAACAAAAGAAGAAAAGTTTCACAGCGCGCTTTGACCACTTTTACTATTTTGGCAATATCTTGAGCTACAAAGATCATATTGAGGTGATTCTTGAATTATTTTGAAACTAAGAGATAGATCTACATTCAGTAACATTGAAGTCCACTTCAATCATTTTCATGGTCAAAATGTCAAAATACAGAAGTGAAACTCTGTTGTCGAAATCTAAAACAGAGCTCTGACCAATCACAGGTATTTTGATCATTTCTTGGTCCACAGAGCTCGAAATGAGATGATTCTTAAGGAATTGGAAAGATAACTCAAAGGGATACAACTTTCTTGTTTTTCATAAGAGCTAGTTCGGCCTCCATTATCGAGAAAATAGCAATTGAAGAAGTGCCAAATGCACAGAAGTGAAAACACGACTTCATGAATACGTGACTTGAAGTCGCGTATTCCGAAATCGCGTATTCTTCAATTTCGGCTGCAACTTGATTTGCAACTTGTGTTTTGTTCACACAAACTTTTTGACCCATTTTCCTACAAGAATATCGATGGAAACAGCCCAAGACAGCTACAAAAGAAGATTTACAACTCATTTCTAGCTTGTTTGTGGGCTCAAGGCACGATTTAACACTTCGTTTTTGCATGGACATCCTCTATAAATGTAAGTCTTTGAAGGATATTTTGACAACTTTGGAAGGCTAGAGAAACTCACCAAAAATATAGTTTTCACTAGAATTTCCTTAATTCATTAGTTAGGATAATATAGAGTAGTTAGTGTAGTTTTTCCTTCTTGTATTTGTAGTTAGATTTGGATGAAGATTGGAGGAGCAAAGATGGAGAGTTTGAAACTCATGTGACAAGGGTGATATCTCTCCTATCACTTTCTCTTTTGTATTTGAGTTCATGTTTAACTATAATATAAGTTTGGATCTTATTTTCATGTTTTGCTAAAGTTTATGCCTAGAATTATGAATGAACTTTCTATATCTTGTTAGTGATGTTTACTTGGTTATTTGATGATATTATTTTGAGCAAGTTATTTATCATTTTTGCTTTTCTAATCATGATTAATCGGCCATTAATTGTGATAATCTTAAGATGTTAAGTTTGCAATGAGAATTGAAATTTAACACTAGGTCAAAGAAGTGATAAATCTAGGGAGTTCACTCACGAGAGTAAAGGTATACCTATGTGGCTTTGGTGACTTGTTTCGTGTAATTTCATAGAAAAAATGAACTTGTAGTTAATTTCATAACCACGAGAGTAGATATGGTTTAGCTACAAGTATAGTTGATTCACTACGAGAGTAGGTTTCACATACATTAGGAAATTACACCATGACTAGTCAAGATAATAGCATTCAAGTAACCGGTAATGTCATTTGCAAGAGTAGTAAGGAATTCCATATCTCTAGGAGTTTTCTAGTGTTAGTTTTATTACTTTTCCTTCATGCTTATAGTCTAAATAATAAAGGAGTTTGAAAATCACCGGTAATTGAAAATCTTCCCTATGGATTCGACCCTTAATACCCTATACTAGCTCACGACCTGTATACTTGCAGAAAAATTACGTGTGGGGTATTTAAGATTTATAAATGTAAAACTTGATTGCGGATGAGCTAATTGTATATGTATACCCTGCGCATGTCAAGTTTTTACGAAGAGCTTTATACAAAATAATTGAGCCAGTAAATTATGAATTTTGTTCTACCAAAAGTAAAATATGTAACTTTTTGTGATCATATAACAGAATACTAACATCAAAGTCACTCAATGCTTTTTCTTTTTGATATGCTAACATTCTAGTTGTTGAAATTAGCAGAGACAGTAGAAATATAATCAAATACTAAAATACATACATTAATTATTGGCCGAATAGTTTCTGGTTTGACTAAATTTACTACATGCTTGCTTTCCATAACAAACAATATTTTTCTACTTCACAGAATTAGTGCTTTCTGCGTCACCTACAATCATCTTCTCTTGGCATATTACCAAGATCAATCAAATTCCATTCTATTCCTTATTTCTTTCTTCTTTCTGACTTATAAGCCATCATTCAAAGAATTCTTTATATTCAATTATCAACCATTTAATAATCACATATCACTTTATATTTGGATATAGAAGTACATATAACTCTAAAAAGCACTCCATCATCGAAAATAAGTTTTTTGGATTAAAGTACACAATCAAATAGTAAACAAATGGCACAATGCTTGACCACTAAGAACATTTCTTGCACTAAATCGTGATAAAAAAAAATAGAAAACAAAGGTAACATGAACACTTTTTGAAAAGCCAAGATGAAAACTAAACCACAGATTCAGGAAAATTAGTTCAGCAATAATTTTTTTTATCAATCTCCAAATACAATATAAAAAATAACTTTACAATTTGATAAACAAATGCATCAAATAGGAGGAGATGAGAGAGGTACGTGAAGTGGGTTGAAACTAAATACTCCCTCGAACATGGAATCGAAAATTTTTTAGTGTAACAGGAGGCATCCGAGAGGGGATTAGGGCTTGAAGGGATCGGGATTTGGCTGGAGGACCTCACAAAGAGAATGGGCTAGAGGGATTTTTGCCAGAATAGGAGCAAAAAATAAAGTGGGTCAAGGAGATGCAATTTCTTAGGTATGGATAAGCACCCAATTGATGGATCTAAGAAGATGATGAAACAATTTGGAGTTGCCTGTGGGAGACATGGGAGAAGCGACCTATGGAAACACATCCAAGAGAGGAACCCATCACGATAAAAGTAGATCTACAACCAAGAAGGGGAAAGGAAATGAAGAAGGGATTCAAATTTGAAGGAGAGAAGAGATGAGAGAGATGCGTGCTCTATTTGTCTAAAATTTAAGTTGGAAGATAAAGACATCACAAATGGCACCCTACCCACTACCAGAATTTATTTTTTCCTTTTTTTTTGAATGCCATGCCATGGGTTTAGTCTTAAAAAGTACTTGCCGGGATGACCGTCCAACTTTTGTCATAAAAGTTGACTTTTTGTGGTGAATTGGGCTCTCATCACAAATTACCTCATCCAAAAAAATACATTTTTTTGTAGTGAACTCAGAGAATGCTTTCTTGTCTCCACGTATGTGGTTGCTATAGCCAGTGTCTAAATACCACATGTTCTGTTGAGTTTCTTCATTCATGTGACACATCATAAAAAAAGATACTTCTTCTTTTTTTTTTTTGTAAAGTTAGTCCTTTCTCCATTTTGTCTATTCAAATTTGTTCAACATTCTGTCTGATAATGACCATACCTATGACATTTGTAGCATTCAACATTAGACTTGTCTACTGACTTTGGCCTATGAGTTGTTGATTGATGGCCTTTTCGTCCTCTTCGTCTTCCTTGAAATTGAATTCTTAGTGCCGGTGTTGTTGTTGGTTGCCACAATCATTGGTTCCTCTGCTTTTGCCTCTGTCTCATCCTCTATATCCTCTCGATGTTAGATAACTTTCTATTGAAGCCTTCCATGCTTACTCCTCTTTTCTTGCTGGTTAATTTTTTGCTCATGAACCAACAAAGAACTCTGCAATGCATAAATTAAAAGTGCATCAATATCTTTCGATTCCTCCATAGAGCATACAACAAAATTAAATTTTGATGTCATCGATCAAAAGATCTTCTCAATAATGGTGACATCCTCCAAACTCTCTTCATGAATCCTCATCTTGTTAGTGATTGCCATCATTCTTGTAAAATAATCTGTGACCAACTCGCTTGACTTCATGCATAAAGTCTCAAATTCGGTCCGAAGAGGTTGAAGTTACACCCGATTTGCCTTTGTATTTCCTTGATACTTTTTCTTCATAGAGTCTTAAATCTGCTTAGAGGTATCTTTGCTAAGAATTGTCTCCAAAATGTCTCGATCAATAGGTTGAAAAAGGTAATTCTTGGCTTTAAGATCCTTCAACTTCGATGCTTCCAACTCCATTTTTTACACCTCTGACAATACTACTCCGACTTTTGGCTCTGCTACTCCAGATTCGACAACCTGCCAATACTTCTTGGACATTAGGAAATTCTCCATTAGTATGCTCCAATGATCATAGTAACCATCAAAGTGAAGAATTGCTAGCTGCACAAAGTTATCAATGGCCATTATGACTTACCAACACAATTTTCACAACTCACTTTTTGTTTTCACTCACGAACTTGGCTTTGGTGCCACTGATATAATTACTAAGAAAAATAATATGAGAAGCAAAAACTAGATTTTATTTCATTGTAAAGCTGATACTTAACTCATAACATGAAACTTCTCTATTTATAGAGTTCAAAACATCTCCACTAACTACTCTACTAGCTCCACTAATTCCACTAACTCCACTAATTAGGTAAAACAAAACAGACAAACATGGCCAACTAAGAACAAGTGAATATTTCTAACATTTGATGTGCCTATTTGCCCGTGATTTTTTCGGTTTTCTCCCCCTAAAGTGTTTGATTTCAGGTTAATTTTCTTGCTTGATCTGGGATTCTGTGCAGTTATCGTATTTGTTGGAACATTTTGGGAATTTAGGGAAAATTGTGGTTTTGGTCTATTTACCTGTTGGTTTTGCTGATTCGGTCCCTTACTAGTTCAGAAGATGCAAATTCATTTCTTTTAATGAGATTTCTAACTGAATTAATTGAGAACTCGGCGTCTTGAACAGTTGTGGTTGCCCTTTACCGGCTCCCATCCCCATATATTTGTTTCTGTAATAGCAATTACAATGGGAATTGTAGATTTTCTGGTTAATTTGGTTAAAGCTGCAGTTGAAAGGACTAGATTTGCTTCTTCTGAATGTGTTTTTGATTGAATATCATAGTTAATAGATGATAAAAGTAAAATGTGGCAGGTCTAACAACAAGGGGGTGGAAATGGCGATTTGCTGTTGAATTTAGGAAGCAAGCTGGTAACTTTTGCTGGGAGTTAATTAAATTGTTATTAAGTAGATTTTCTTGGAAGCTGGGGTCAAAAGTAATTCTACATTTAGCTACTAATTGACAACAAATAAGCATTAGGGAAGCAGCTTTTCTTTTTATTGGACCATAACATGGATGACTATGTAAAGTCTTTTCTTTTAGTGGTCCATTCTCATGCTTGTGATGTTTTTCATCAGGGTTGTTGATATTAATAATATAGCTACTAATGTTGCAACATAATGAGTAGCCTCAGAATGCGGTTGCCAGCTGTTGGCTTTTAAATCTACCAAAAGTGTGTACAGGTCTATTTTTCAATTACAGATATCCATTCTTTGCAATGCTGATGTGGAGTTTTCATGTGCTTTTCATTTACTAGCTTCTGAGCATTGGTGCCTGTCATTATATGGAGTTTAGGCTACTAATTTTTCTGATCTTCTTAACCGCTGCTACTTCATTTTTCCCTCTATCCCACTTCCCTAACGTTTTCTTTCTTGTCCTTGAGGTTGCAAATATAACATATGGGTGAGTCCAGCATTGTAATTATTCTTCTGTTAACTGTAGTCTTGCTTTATCTGATATTAACATATATGTCTTAAAGGTCTTTGGGAATGAAAGAGGCTTTCATTTGTTACATATTCTAATTATTCAATTATTTTGTCTCGGAAAACGTTGGCATAAATAGTACTGATTCTGACATTTTTTGCCTTCTAGGGCTTTCGAAATCTGCAGCTAGATTTTGAAGTTGTTGGCAAACAACGAGCTTTAGCTTCTTTTGGATTGGGTCTACTTTCTGCATATTATAGTTGGGAATATTTTAGATGTTTTATCCAATAAATATCATTTGTGGTTTCATCATTCATTTGATGAATTTTTTAGCAGTTCTTGTCTTTTGGTATTCCTGTGCTGTCATTAGTTGGGAGAACTACACCAACCGTCCCTCACATATCGCTGATGTAAAAATTTAGTCCCTCAGAACGAACATAATCAGTTTTAGTCCGTAACAAACAAAAAATGATCACCTTTGGTCCTTTTTTACTTTTCCGAATAAATTTTGGCCGAAACTCACTGGGTCCACATGTCCACATGTCATGCCTAATTTTTAAAGGGTAAAAGTGGCAAATCACCGTTGACCAATTTTGTGAGGGACTAACCACGCAAAACTTTAGTTAAACATTATTCAAAAGACACAAAAACTAACCCGCCATTATTTGCAATTCATCTCAACCCAAAATCTTAATACCTAGCAATTCAAACAGTATAGCAATGTCCTTAAATTTTAACAAATCTCACCATTGTGATGAAGGAAATAAATGATTTACCAAAATCAATCTCGGATGAAAAAAGCATGAACTGTACTAGTACTAGTATAAAGTCCTTGCTGTTCAAATTTATCCACCACTTTTGTTTCTTACATCATCAAAAACCCCTCCACAAAATGCCATACTCAGTGGCCAACAGCACTCCCTTGACACCACAGCACGCACGCCACTAAAATGAAACATCCTCCCCTACTGCACTACACCAAATCTCAGGCAAATCCTTTGTTAATTCAGCACCAAAACTGTACCCAAAATGTCAAATTCTATTCCTCCATCACCTCCTTTGACCCCTACCCACTCCCCCTTCCAAAAACACCTCCTTGCCATTCCAAAACCCAAACATACTCCATTACATCATAATTTTGCCCTAATTCATTTGCCCCAGAATGATAAGAAAATCCGGGACCTTCCAAATTTTTCTGAGTACTATGGTTGTGGCCTTTGGATCGATTATAGTAACCCCAGACAACGTCTTCAACCCCCTGGACAGCTTTTGGAAGATTGTTCTCTACAAGAAATGCAGCAGGTAACTTTTGGCCAAATATGTATCTACTATTTTAAAGAACTCACAAATCCTTCTTCTAGCTAAATATGCCTCTACCGTGATCATGATCATTGCAACTTTTCAAAGTATTAACACATCTCTTCATCAATCCACAAATCCTTTGGTTGAAGATTAAAAAATACATACCATAATCTGGAATTCTGGTGTTGTCTTCTTCATTTATTAGGCTGGTTAGCCTTTCTCTTACAAGTCTTCAATCACCAATTTCCTTCAGATGAATTCAATCAGTTGGGAGTTTGCAATTCGGGTTTGTTTTGTGCTGAAATGAATTGTAGGTAATGTTGGGTTAGTTTTGTATTTTTTGACGAATGTTTAACTAAAGCTTTGCATCTAGTCCCTCACATTTTTGGTCAACAATGAGGTGGTTTGCCATTTTTGCCCTTTAAAAATTGAGGAAAAGTCTGAAGTAACGAGCGTTATGATAACGAAACTGTTTTTACCTGATATAACAGGTAAAAACACTTTTAGCGACCATTTGATTACCTGTTATACTGGTCATCTAAATAAAATAGTACCTAAAAATATGGTTAGTAAGTTTTACATTAAAAATAGTAAGTTAACTCAAGAAATTAGTAACTTTTATGTCTCAAAAAGTAAATTTGAAGAAATATGGAACTTACTTTTTTTTTGAAGTAGATAACTACTCTATATCTAAAACTTACTTTTTGGAGAGTAAGTTTAGTTCAAATAATAGTAAGTTTTTATAGACTAATAGTAAATATTGTTGATAGAATAGTAAATTTGGGTTAATCATCAAAACTTACTAGTTTATGGCATAAATTTACTATTTTACTTAAAGAAACTTATATGGAACAAGTATTAGGAAGTTTATTTGAAATAATGCTAAGATTTTTTATTAATAATTGAAACTTAGTATTATAGTTAGTAATTACTCGTAATGTAAATGTATGATACACAATTGTACGTATCATTTATAAATGTTATATGTTTTAAGCATTTTAAATAAACTATGAAAACTTTTTTTTTGCATATGACCTTATAAAATATGTAAGAATAATTTGTCATATTATAAATTTTGAATTATTTTTGAATTTGTAAAAGGTTAAAAAGTTTGGATGACAGTAAAAAAAAATCTTTTGAGTTATATATAGAATTGCACTTATCTATACATCACAATTTCCATATATGGACACCGATGAATATAATAAAATGGTACGCAATTTTCATATATTAATGCCTATGAATTTAATAAAATGGTAAAATCTTAATAAATTTATTTTCTGGGTCACAAGTATAAAAATTAAAGTTGTATTAACATAGAATAATCTTTGAAAATTATAGTAAAATTACCCATATGTTAAGTTTTGTGACTTTCAAACATACTTTGTATCATTTACATTATGGATTTGTATCCATATGTTTTCTATCAAACTCTTTTTTTATTGGCAAATGGTAAGTAAATTATTATAAAAGGGCATTTTATAATAATCATAATTTTTAATAGATGAATTTTATGTAAACTGTTAAAATTATGAATTCACAAACGACTAAATCTGACTACTTTATGACACATATTAGTCTAAATGACTAAAAAATTACTGTAATCATGTACACGTTGATTGTTGAATTGAAATTTCTTTTATTACTAGTACAAGTTCTTCTAATCAAAGCAAAATAAAATCAAATATCTTTTCCTTTTGTATGCAATAGTTATGCTTAATAGAAAATTATTAAACCATTTTTACAGTACATAATTTCTCCTAAAATTTGTAACATTTACCATGACCTCTAACCTTGACATTGTTATTTAATTTACCTTCTAAATTTAATTTAATTTTCTTATATTAATTGTTATACTAAATTTATAATTTTTGTTATTATATTATTTCTCATTTTGTTTAGGCTTTTACTCTTATTATTTCTTGTGTCTCAGATGTAAATTTATTAAAACTTTATCATCTTATTATATTCATAGGTGTTAATTTATAAAAATTTTGATATATAAACAAGTAATATTCTATATATAACTAGGAAGATTTGTTGTTATTATTATCCAAACTTTCAAACTTTTCAAAAATTGAAAATAATTAAAAACTTATAATACGACAAAATTTTATTACATATTTTACGAGATTATGTGAAAAGTCAAACTTTTTTCCATAGTATTTTAAAATATGTAAATAAATTTTTTTAAATGTTAACTATAATCTTGTATTATACAGGTATATTATGAGTACTTACTAACTAAGGTACTAAAAATTAATCATTAATAAAACATCTTATCGTTATTTCAAATAAATTCCCTAACACTAGTTTGAAATATGTTTTAAAGTAAAATAGTACATGTGTCTCATAAATCAGTAAATTTTGATTATTAATCAATTTTACCATGTTATCAGTAAGAATTACTATTTATGTATTAAAACTTACTATTACATGAATTAAACTTACACTATAAAAAGTAAGTTTGGGATATAAAGTAGTAATTTATTTATTTAAAAAGTAAGTTTAATATTTATTCCAATTTACATTTTGAAGTATAAAAGTTACTAATTTATTACTGTTAACTTACTATTTTAGATGGAAAACTTACTTTCTTATTTTTAAGTGTTATCCTATTTAGGTGGATAGGCCTATCAAATAATCAAATGGCCGCTAAAAGTAAATAAAAAATAAATCGAAAATGGTCATATAAGTGTTATCCTATTTATGTTTCAAAAAGTAAATCGAAATAAAAATGAAAGTTACTTTTTTTAAAAATTAAATTACTACTCTACATTCGAAACTTAGTTTTGTGGGGAGTAAGTTTAGTTCAAGTAATAGTAAGTTTTTATAGATTAATAGTAAATCTTGTTGAAAGAATAATAATTTGGTTAATCATCAAAACTTACTAGTTTGTGGCATAAATTTACTATATTACTTAAAGAAACTTATATGAAACAAGTATTAAGAAGTTTATTTAAACTAGTGCTAAGATTTTTTTATTAATGGTTGAAACTTAATATTATAGTTAGTAGTTGTTGGTAACATAAATGTATAATAATGATTGTATGTTTCATTCATAAATGTTTTGCGTTTTAAGCATTTTAATAAATGTATGCATCATTTATAAATGTTATGTGTTTTAATAAATTTATTTTCTAGGTCACAAGTATAAAAGGTAAAGTGATCGTATCTAATGTAGCGTAATCTTTTAAAATTATAGTAAATTTACCCATATATTAAGTTTCGTGAGTTTCAAATATATTTCGTATCATTCACAATATGGATTTACATGCACATTTTTTATGAAACTTGCTTTTAATTGGCAAATAGTATGTAAATTATTATAAAATGTCATTTTATGATAATCATAATTTTTATAGGTGAATGGAATAGGTGCAAGATCTTGATACTGTACTACAACACAAATTTGGGGATAAGTACAAGTTTCAGGCATCGTCATTTGAATTTGACGAATCTCCTAACATTCCTAAACAACCGAATGGGTAACTTTCATTAATGACGTTTTAAAGCCTAAAAAACCGTGTGCTGAGTATTGTATAACATGAGTATTTGAGTTGCTTTTCGAGTTCTGCTCATCAAGTAAGCCAGTCCAATTTGAAGTAAACAGCAAAATCTACATGCACAAGACATTTGATATGAAATTGGTATTTCAAAATAGGAGAAAACGGCTCATTTTGAGCATCAGAATGAATCTAACTTTTAATAATTGATACTTACGCATCAAAATTAAGCTGGCAGGACACTAGATATAGCTATCTAAGCATGACAAGATTACATGGCCAAGAACTGAATTTAGAGCACAAAGACTTTGGCTTCAGAAATCTGAAGCAATCAAAAGGCTAGTAACTTGATTTGAGAATTTGATCACCAGCATCAAGGGCTCTGATATCACTATCAAAAGCTTCAGTTTGGATTGACATTTCTGGTTTACAAACCCAAGAGCACTTGGATGCTAACAATATCTGAAATTTGATCACCAAACTTTTTTCCAAGCAAGCTGAAATTATTCACATTAAAACAAGTAAACACCAGAAATTGCAAACTAAGGAGATTATGTTCAGATTTACAATCAAAACGCATTAAACTACCTTCGAAGAAACTTAAATCATCCTAAAAGCTTTGAGCAAAGACGTGCAAAAACATTTGTACTCTCTCAAGAATAAAATTCCTTAATGGTCTTGGCTGAAATCTGGTTCATTCACTACAAAACCATCACAAGATTTGTATTAAAAAAAGGCCACAACAACACATAATCATAGCAAATAAATAACATAAAACTTAGGCGTGAAGAAGGAAAAATGTACCTGAATACTTTTCATCTCCTAACAAGCTAGTGTTTTGTACATGACTTTGGATTAATGAAGGATTGCATGCCCACATTAATGCCTATACAAATGCAAATAGAGCACCATTATATTTCATGCCTTCACACAAAAATAAATAAAAGCAAGCTATACATTACCTGACCAGGAGGAATGATCTGAAACCAATTACTATCCATTAATTCCTTATTGCATCCATGCTGTGAATCTGATTGCAATAGGCCATCGGATGATCCTATCAGATTCAAATTTACATTCTCAACATTATTGGGTGCCCCAACATGATCATAATTGTGAGTTTCATATGCATCTGTGCACACTTTAGTACATTTTCGTCTATCATGTCCAAATGACCTGCGGGAAAAAAATTGCCAAGCACAATCCATAAACAATAAGATTGAATTTATAAAGGCGTATATGAAGTGTACATATATAACTAACATTTTTGGCCTTCTAACATAAAGCCAATGAGTGGATGAAATTTAGCATTGCTCATTCATATCTGGTTTTGCAAAGCTATTCTAACCGTAGAATAAGTCAATTTTAAGAGTAGGTGATTACTTGCAATTTTTGCATCGTCTTCGCTTTCGCTTGTGAGTGGACTGTTTTGCCTTTTGTCCCTTTGTAGCAACAACAATTGGACCAAGAGAAAGTATGGACCAAAGTGGAAACCTTTGCCTGGGAATTCAATCGTATCGTTGGAATTGAGAACTAAATAAGAAGAAGACAGATGACTTTAAAGAGATAGGTGATACCCGAAAGTGTTTCAGGAACCCAAAACCGTTTTCAGCAACCCAAAATCATTTTTAGAAACCCGGTGATTTTTTCACTTAAATATGTAAATTTTTTACTTTTAGTATTAGTAAGTTTAGTTTAAACATAAGTAAATTTTGTCAAATAATAAGTAAATTAAATTACTCAAAGTGTAAATTTCTATTTCTGACTAAAACTTATCTTTCAGGCATATACTTACTAGTTTGAATTAAAAACTTACTTATCTTCTCGACTTGGCAACCCGTTTCTTTTCTAGGTATTTTATGATTAGAACTCCATTCTCTCTATATTACAAACCATCATCAAACTAATTGAAAACCTCAATTCTCATATAAACCATTCATCTGAATTTTGTTCCAATCAACCCATTCAACAGATTTATGTTCCAGTCTAATCGTTATGATATAGCAATGGCATTAACAAGCTATTTTGACTCTCCCGGTAAGGGTTTACGTATTAGTAATTTTTTAGGAGGAAGATGAGTTATTCACATGTCCAAAATATCGAAACAACCAGCATAATCTAATCCTTAGTTCAATGAAAGTCACAAATTTGCGGGTAGGTAGATTAGATTATGTTGAATGCCTTTGGCTCTTTACAATGAAATTCAAAATTTTTTCTCATGACAGAGCAAAGACGGTGATATAATTGATTGTGTCTATATGTATCAACAACCAGCATTTGACAATCCTTTGCTCAAAGACCACTGGATTCCGCAGGTTTGCCCCATGCAACACCATTCAAAAGAAAAATAAACAAAAAAATGCAAAAATATGAAGTATGTATAACACCATAATTGATTGATGGTCGGAAACTGTTCTATGAATTTTCTCTCCTTTCCTGACTGAAGAAGAGGGAAGATGTGATTCTACAAAATCTACATGTATCATAGGATGGTAATAAGAATTGCTTCTGCAACACAGATTTACAAGAGTAATAATGGCCAAATTTCCGTGGCATTGCAGACGTTACAATGGAGTAAAAAATTCAAGAGGCTGATAATAAATTTCCATAGAAACAACAGATTCGCAACAATGATTCTAGATCAGTTCAGTTCAATAACATATGCTCCATCAAGCGTATCAACTTAGAATTCCAAAACGGGAGAAACCTCTCTTGCCTGAAGAATTCAAGTTATAAAGCTCATGTTGAGTTACTAATATATTAGTAATTCTCACCCGCACAGAGTAGCAATCACAACATACAAATTTCTCTTTGACATTTCACCAAACATCTTATATGCATTCACAAATTAATCACATTTAACTTAAACGCCTGGTCTCAAGTCCTTTCCTAGATGTTTCACATGGCTATTAAACATATTTTACCCGTAGACAATCAAAACTACAACCATTTCCTAGATGTTTCAACGGACATTTTCGGCCCCAAAATTGCAATAAAATCTTCAAATTCTCAGCCTTGATTTCCCAAGAAAATCTTGACAAACAAAACAAATGAAATATAAATAAATTACAGCAATATAATCAAACGATTTCAAGAGAACATGATGATCTAACCTCGTCACTGCTATTTTTCATATGCTCTTTGGCTGGCTACCACCGTCGCTAACCCTTTTGTTGTGTTTGCATATGGCAGCACTCAAACCCAACCGAACGATGAGAAAGGATAGAAGCAAAGTGTGAACTAAAGATGAAAATTTTGAAGTGAGAAGATTTATTCAATTGTAACAAAGAGAAAGTGTGGATCAAAGTGGAAACCTTTGCCTGGGAATTCAATCGTATCATTGGAACTGGGAACTGAATAAGAAGAAGGTAGATAACTTTAAAGAGAAAGGTGATACCCAAAACCGTTTTCAGGAACCCAAAACCGTTTTTTTACTTAAATATGTACATTTTTTACTTTCAGTATTGGTAAGTTTAATTTAAACATAAGTAAATTTTGTCAAATAATAAGTAAATTAAATTACTCAAAGTGTAAATTTCTATTTCTGACTAAATCTTATCTTTCAGGCATATACTTACTAGTTTTAATTAAAAACTTACTAAAGTTAATATTAATTATTTTAATATAATATTTAAAAAGTCACTAAAAGATTTGATCTGTCACTAAAGGTAATAGAAACCTATAATAGCAGGTTTCCCTAATATCGTTACCATAACTATAGGCACTATAGCACTGTCCAAAGGAATTGGATGGATTTTGTAATTCTTATTTGGATTGATTTTTGATGAGTAAAAGGAAAGGATAGGGAGGGAAAGGGAGGCAAAGAATCTAGTTGTTTTCTTGATATATGGTTTCATCTAAAAGTGGGGTGGAAATGGAGGGAAAAGGAACATTTTTTTTTAAATAATTTAGTTTTTTTAAAAAACAATTTTTTCCCTTCCCTTTTTAGTTAACTAAATACTTGATCTTTTCCATCCTCAATCCAAACAGAAGTTTGGTGTTTCCTTTCTTTTCCTTCCGTATTTGATCCAAGTAAGGTGAACTTTTCTTTCCTTTCTTTTCCGCTGGTCTCCTTTCTTTTTCTTTCCTTCAATCCAAACAGTAAAAGTTTAGGGCAAATTGTGGTTATGGTCCCTTACGTGTTCATTTTTTTCCTACTTTAAACGCCTCACTTTTGTTTTGCTAATTCTGCTCGGTTAGTTGTTCAGAAGAAGCCAAATCAGTTTTATTTATTTTTTAACAAGATTTCTCATCGAATTAATAGTGAAATCTGCAACTGAACAAGAATTTGTCAAAGCACATGTGTTTCAATCGTAGATTTCTCTGTTTTGGCCAATGAGTTTTTGAAAATGTGTTTTTGAATGAATATGCTAATTGAGAGGTGTTGAAACTAAAACCGGACAGAAATGGCAATTTTCCCTTGAATTTAGGAAGCAAGCTGATAACTTTTGTTGGGAGTTAATTAATTTGTTATTAAGTAGATTTTCTTGGAAGCTGGACTCAAAAGTAGTCCTACATTTAGTAAGAGACTGCCAATGGAAAAGAAATAATTAAGGAAGAAGCTTTCAAATGAACCATCACATTGATGTCCAAAAAAGAAAGGAACATAGCATTAAGCTGTCTAGATAAATGCTTCCTGATCATGTACAGAAAAACTGCAGATTTGAGACTACCTAAAATTCTTTCTTTTAGTGGGTGCTGTCTCATGCTTGTGACAGTTTTTGTCAGGATTATTGAATTTATTAATATATGCTATATGCGTTGCAACACAATGAAATGAGTAGCCCCAGCATGAGGTTGAGAGCCTTATTGGCTTTTAAATCTTTAAGAAGGGCTTTTCATTACCTATGTGGTAGACAGGAGTTTATCCAAATCGACATCTTTTAGTGGTCCTATCTCATGCCTGAAACATTTTGTTCTCGGGATTATTAGCTTTATGAATAACCTTAACTTTTCATTTTACAAAATTAGGTGTAGCCTTAACACAATGATAGGTGCTTAGGTTGCTCCAATGTGACCTGGAAGTCACAGCATTAGCACTTAGAATAGCCTCTCTAGTTGTAGTGTTAAAGCTGCACACGTCAAATCTTCTTAATTGCTCAAGACAAATTAATTTAATCTTCTTAGAGTTGCGGTGGGATCATCATCTATTGAATTCAACTGTTTGTTTTGTGATTTCCATTCTTGTCTGATACTAGTGGTTGCTTTTTATTCTCTATATATAAAAAAAAGAAAGTGGGCAACGGTTTATTTTCCTATTATAGATATCCATTCTTTGCTATGATGATTGGAGTTTTCAATTGCTTGTCCTTTGCTAGTTGACAAGCATTTATGCTATACCACAAGGTCATTACATGGAGTAAAGCTACTAAATTTCACAATCCTCATAACCATTACTATTTGTTCCCCAAGCACTTTGCCCTCTTAAACAGGTTATTTCTTGTCCTTCGGGTTGCTTGCATATATGCATGTGTCCCATATAGCGGTTATTCTTCTGCTATAGACTACGTCATGTTACTTTTTTTTAATTTTTTTAATGTTAAAACATATGTCGTAAAGATCCTTTGGAATGAAACAGGCTTTCATTTGTCACATGTTGTAGTTGTTAATTTATTTTGTGTTTGAAAATATTGATGTAAATAGTATTGAATCTGAGACTTTTCGGCTTATGGGGCTTTAATTTGCAGCTAGCTACTGAAGCTGTTGGTAAAAAACGAGCTTCAGCATCTTTCAATGGGTTTTAGTTTCTGCATATGGTCACAGGCATATTTTTAGGTGTTGAGTCCGGTAACTATCTGTTTTCATCAAGCATCTGATGATGTTAACATTTGTTAGTCTTTTGGTGTTTCTCTTGGCTCGAGCATTAGTTTCACCTATTACTCCACCATAATTAAGTTTGTTCCTTGGATGTCTAATATTTGTGTGATTATTGTTTCTAAGGTTTATCCAGCAATTTTCTACTTTATACTCCCCTGTGAAATCTTCAAAGATCTTTTGTGACAAAATGCAAGTCATAAAATGATCTCTGTCGAGATAACGTGACTTTGGATCTAACATCTTTCCGGAGCTGAAGCGTGCCATTCCTTGGGTTTTGATGTTAGTTATTGTCCTTGGTCACTAGCTAGAATGGCACTTAAACAAGTCAGTTGTTCAACCAGGTCAATCTCGAGGTTGATTTGGGGCATTGATGGTCGGTTATGGATCCTGTATGAGTTCTGTTGTGCATATACTGCAAAGTTTGTGTTTTGATTTGTTCAATTTCTCCATCAGCCATGTATCAAAATTCCACCTTCTACATTAACTGCAATTAACAAAGAGCAGACATCGTCAAAGTATTGCCCCATCTATATCCCATAACGTTTTATTGTTATTTTTTCCTGACATTTTTACTCTTTCAGTTGAGTTGGTTTCTTGTTTGCAACTTTTAGTGCAGTGTTGTGCGCAGTTTGACAAGCTAACTGGCAAAATAACAACAGTTCTGCATTGTAGATTGTGTATTGGATTGGGACTCACTTGGTGTTCTTGACTTTTGATGGATCTTATAGTATGTTTGTTATCCTTCTGAATTTGTTCAAACAGTATATTAACTTGAGTTACTCATATATTTTAGATATGACAAACTTGGAGGTAATTACTCTCTTCACACCGGAGGCTGATGGTAGTTTGAATGATTTATCCTAGTTGACAACTCTCAAGTCATTGGATTTGGTTGCTTCCTGAATTATTGCAGTGCTTAGACTAAGGATGGTTAGAAATGAGCCTTCTTATGTTCCAAACCATCTGGATTTACGTTATTTTATTGGTAGCTCTGGATCATGCTAATTCTTGTGTTCTTAACTTGTATCTGGCTTACTGAAAATGATGTAGAACAAGATGGGTAAGAGCTTGCCTTATTAGCAGTAGCGCAAGAATGAGGGGATTGTGGCCTGTTTTGGGGGCTGTGAAGTGTGAACTATACCCATGAACAGTAACGTGGGTGGAGAAGAGGGGAAGAAGAAGAGAATTTAGGGAGAAGAAGAACAAAGGAACTAATAAACCAAAACTCAATGTTTATTCATCAGTTCTCTCTCTAGCTCGACTAACGTAGGAATGTGAGTATTTATAAACCATAAAGCTTCGTAAAACTCCTATTTTCATATTCTAAACAGGAACTTTCCCTAATAACTCTGACAACTTACCTCTTATAATTGACAACTGAAAAAGACTCAAATGACTACATTCTGGAAATTTCCAGTGACAACAGAAAGACCAAAATACAAAGTACCCCCCAAGACATAAAGGATGGAAACTACTAGAACTGAGGAAATAGAAGTACTACAACAAAGTTATATAAAGACCCTATTCCTGTTCCTAGTTGAAGGTTGAGGAAAGTTTTTCTGGAGCTCCTTGTTGACTGCATCAGAAATTCCAGTATTTGTCGGTCATATTTGCTTGAGGTGATCCAGTACTTTCATTAGAACTACCTTTTGAACTTGGCTGTTTTATAGTTAAAAGAGTAGTCTCTTCTATTTTCCCAAAATGTTTTTGGGAAAGTAAGTTATCTTGGTCCTAGTTTTCTTGTTTTTATCTTATCTCCAGGTAAGACTGGCTGCGATTAATAGGCTGGTTTGAAATATTTTGACAATCACTTAACAGAGTGCAGGGAATGAGTTATACTACCCTCTAGTTTGCTTACCTTTCTTTTTAAATTCTTCTTTCATTTCACATCTTAGGCTTTGAGTTTTGTCCTTTCCTAGTCTGATTTTAATCTTCCAGCCAAATATTACTGATTTTGTCAGTATGACCTGTATCTGTTAGTAGACCTTCACTGTCCAGGTTTGATGAGGACTAGATTCCTTTAGCTTTCCCCAGATTTGACTGGACTAACTCACTTGGCTGTATTTAGAGCTCTGGATTGAGACTGGAGTACAGAGAAAATAACTTCTTGTGTAACTGATTCCTTTTCTCATTCTTCTGACCTTGCTTTACTGTTGTGTGTGTGATTAACCATCTATTCTTTTATTCTCAAATACTTTTTTTTAAAATAAACTCATGTTTGACACTTGGATAGTAGAATTACTTTAAGCTAGAGGAGGATATATAGGTTCAGGGCAAGTTGGTAGTAAATGCATTGACTACTACTTTTTTATTTTGCCTAATATAGAAAGTTGTGAAAAAGTTTCCGTTTGGTTACATTTTGTTTTTCTGGTCCATGGTTTTACATTAGAGTCTTCACAGAAAATTTTCATTCATTTTATTGAAGCATTTAGAACTTGCGAGTCTTGTGGAGCTTCTGGTGTTTGGAAGCATCATGATTAGCAAGCAGTTGAATGGGGACTCTATTCAGCTTGGAATGAACTGTTCTGCAATGCCGTCTAATCAATGCAATTAATTGCTTTGCAATGGTTATCATTTGGTCTTTATACAGCTTTTTATAATTTGCCATTTTCAAGTGAGCTTAAGGCACTCAATTGCAACTTTTTGGACAATTGATGGGTCCGTTTGGATTAGCTGTTTTTGGGGTTGTTTTTCAAAAACAGCACTGTAGCATTTCGTTTTTCAAATACAAGTCCGTTTGGATTAGTTATTTTTGGGGTTGTTTTTCAAAAACTATATGAAAAACTTTTACTGTAGATGTTTTATGGATTATTTTTAGATGTATTTTTAAAACATATTTTCAAGTGTTTTTATAATTTATAATTTTTATATTTTTATAACAATAAATATTTATGCATTTATAATACTTTTATAAATATTTATAAATAAATATATTTATATATTTATATAAAAATATATAAATTATAAATGTATAAATTATAAATGAATATCATATAAATGTAAAAATGTATAAATTATAATTTCCAATTTTTATATTATTATATTTATATACATTTATGCATTTATAATACATTTATAAATATTTATAAATAAATAAATTTATATATTTATAAATAAATATAAATGTATTATATTATATATAATAAATAATATAAATACATTTATAAATATATAAATTATAAATGAATATCATATAAATGTATAAATTATAATTTATAATTTATATATTTTTATATTTATATACATTTATGCATTTATAATACATTTATAAATATTTATAGATAAATATATTTATATATTTATATAAATATATGTAAATGTATTATAAATGTATTATATTATATATAATACATAATATAAATATTTTTATAAATGTGTAAATGAATATTATATAAATGTATAAATTATAAATTATAAATTATATATTTATTTATAAATATATTTATATATTTTTGTAAATACCTTTATAAATATTTATAAATGAATATTTATAAATATTTATAAATGAATATTTATATATATTTATAAATAAATATTTATATACATTTATAAATGAATATTTACATATATTTATAAATAAATATTTATATATATTTATAAATGAATATTTACATATATTTATAAATGAATATTTACATATATTTATAAATAAATATTTACATATATTTATAAATCAATATTTATATATATTTATAAATGAATATTTACATATATTTATAAATCAATATTTATATATATTTATAAATGAATATTTACATATATTTATAAATGAATATTTACATATATTTATAAATAAATATTTATATATATTTATAAATAAATATTTATATATATTTATAAATAAATATATAAATGTATATTATTATAAATAT
This sequence comes from Coffea arabica, assembly GCF_036785885.1. Taxonomy (NCBI): domain Eukaryota; kingdom Viridiplantae; phylum Streptophyta; class Magnoliopsida; order Gentianales; family Rubiaceae; genus Coffea; species Coffea arabica. The sequence continues at coordinate 5,378,277 of NC_092318.1, read as the reverse complement.
ATAAATTATAAGTGAATATTATTTAAATGTATAAATTATAAATTATAAATTATAATTTTTATATTTATATATTTATATACATTTATGTATTTATAATACATTTATATATATTTATAAATAAATGCATTTTTGTATTTATAAATGCATTTATATTATATATAATACATAATATAAATGTATTTATAAATGTATAAATGTATGTTATTATAAATGTGTATAAATTATAAATGTATAAATTAATATATTATAAATATATATATTAATATTATGTATAGGTGTATTAATATAATAAATATAAATGTATAAAGGTATTAATATCATGTATAAATGTATAATTAATATTATGTATATTAATATAAATGTATAAATGCATAATATTATATATAATACATAATATAAATGTATATTATAAATATACATAAACATATATATTATGTATATATTAAATATATAATTTTTAATATTTAATATTCATAAATTTGTATAATTACATATTTATATTATATATAATTTATATAATACATAATATTTGTATAAATATATTATAGAAATATAAAAATATATTTTATATAAAATAAAATATAAATTAATATAATATATATATCCTATACATAATTGAAATATACAAATTGAAATAAACATATTAAATATGTATTTGGAGTTGTTTTTGATATATTGTTTGGATATAGTGTTTTTGGAGTTGTTTTTGAAATACACATTACTGTAGCATTTGGAATGTGAAAAACAGTTTTTCAAAAACAGACTCAAAAACAATGAATCCAAACAAACCCGATGTTTTTCATCTCACCGAGTTGCTTTCTGCTACAGAATGAGGGTCTTTACAACATTAGTTATATTTGAAAAGGCAAATTGCACATTACCCCTATGCAGTTTAGTGTTTTTTTACATAACCCCCTATGATTTCAAAAACTATATATAATCCTCTCATAATTTGGATTAAAGTGTAAAGAAAATGATCATTTATTAATCAAAGGAGTCACCTAAAATATCAAAAATACCTTTTTGTAAAGTTGAAAATTATTTATTAATCAAAGGAGTTATGTGTATATTTTGAAAACCGTAAGGGAGTTATATGATAAAGTATTAAACCATAAAGGGGTTATATGGTAAAATATAAATCATACGGGATTAGTGTGTCATGCATTTATAAGGGTAATTTCAGTATTTTAAAAGTTCAGTTACGAATTACCATTTCTGTCATTTTAACACTTTAATCCAAACCATGAAGAGGTTATGTATAATTTTGGGTGAATCACATTTTATCCCTTTAAAGAATACCACATTTCTCAGTTTACCCCTTAACCTTTAATTTTGCTCACTTAACCCCCTATAGGACAAAATTGCCCTTTGCATTATTTTGACTTTTCATTTATTTTGTTTTCCTTTCATTTATTTCTTTTTCTCTTTCTTCTTTATTTAATTCTTCCTCTCTCCCATAAAAATCTTCACCTTAATGATTGAAATTAAAAAAGAGGTATTCCAGAGATCTATCTTCTCCTTAAATGATTAAAAAAAATATTCAAATTACTTTCTTAAAATACAATTTTTTTACCCTTTCAATTCTTTTAATTTTAGGTTTTCCTCTTTCCTTTCTAGTTTCTCATTTTATTCTCAAGAAAATATCAGAAGATGAAATTGTTTTCCTTTCTTTGATTTCTTTTTTTCTTTCTTCTCTTTTTAATCCTTCCCAATAGAAATTTCATTTCAACGAAAATTTTTGTTTTGAGTTTGTAATTGCATATTTTTGAGTGAAGGTTTAAAAGGTATCAAAAACTAATTTTGATTTTTTTTATGATGCCACATGTCAAAAAATTCAATTGATGATTATTAATTAGGTCAAAATTTCATCTTAAGATATTTTCTTGGGAATAAAATGAGAAACTAGAAAGGAAAGAGGAAAACCCAAAATTAAAATAATTGAAAGGCTAAAAAAAATTGTATTTTAGGAAAGTGATTTGAATATTTTTTTAATCATTTAAGGAGAAGATAGATCTTTGCAATTCCTCTTTTTTAATTTCAATCATTAAGGTGAAGATTTTTGTGGGAAAGAGGAAGAATTAAATAAAGAAGAAAGAGAAAAAGAAATAAAAGAAAGGAAAACAAGGTAAATAAAAAGTCAAAATAATGCAAGGGTAATTTTGTCCTAAAAGGGGTTAAGTGAGCAAAATTAAAGGTTAGGGGGTAAACTGAAAAATGGGGTATTCTTTAAGGGGATAAAATGTGATTAATCCTATAATTTTTGAAACCATAGGGGGGTTAAGTAGAAAAACACTAAACCACAGGAGGGTAAAGTGTAATTTGCCCTATTTGAAATGACATTCATATTTAGTGGTTAATGGTTCGTTAATAGGATAGAAATAGGAACTGTACTGAAAGCAAATCTCTGATTGTCATCGTGTGCTCCATGATCTGTACATCTATCATTCCTCATGCTAGTGCCCTTGATGAAGTTGCGTTTTATGCATATGTCGGTTGGACAGTTTTTTTTTTAACATTTTTTTAGCAGGTGAGGGTTGGGATTTAAGAAGCAGGGTGGGGAAACGGAGAAATTGAACCCAAGAACTTTAATTGCTAGACCTAAACCTTATCACCATTGGTTGGACAGTTAAAAGGGCATATACACTTAAAGTTTTGTGCTAATCCTTAGCCTATGAATGAACTGAAGTATATTGAGCTCCCGGGATAACCTTATATCTGACCAGAAGAAGAAGGCAAAATCCAAAAAAAAAAAAAAAACATTTGGTTTGATTATGTATATTAGTTCCCACATCTCAGTTGTCCATTCTTTATATCCTCATGTACTCAATAGGCGTGTAGAAGGAAGAAGCAAAAATAAAGACCTATATAACTTGAGAAGTCTTTAGTCGCAAGTGTTTGATTTGTCTATATGAAACCTATGCCACTCATGATTTATCCATGTTTGTGGAAAGCGTTTGATCAATAACTTGAGTTATTTACATTTGCATGTGAATTTGGTGTAGCAGAGCTGTATGTATTCAACATTGTTGGTCCAAGAGAAAGAAGCGTTGGCCGTTGGTGTGACGAACTCACCTCCCTCTAGGGCGTATCCAAGGGTTTGGCGGACCGTCTGTCTAACTCTTACCAGGATTCACTCACGCTGTCACAAAATTTACTAAATATTAACCTCAACAATGAGAGCAATAACAATTATGAGTATCAAAATTTTTCAAAATTTTGCCCAAAATTTTCATTTTTAGTGCCAAAAATTTTTTGATATCTACTTTACTTAAGTCCATAAGGGTCCTTTTGTTTCAAATTCTCCTATAGGAGTGAAATGAAATAAGTAATTTGGTAATTCAATGTTCACTGAACTTGAAAGTAATTATTATGTGATTAGAATTATTACACGTGAGAAAGTATACCATGTAAAAATAGGAAAAATTATGTTTATCATTTTGCTGGATAAATGAAGTCTCTCATTTCACTTACTTTTACAAGTAATTGATGTATATAGTTGTTAAGGGTATTTCTTTCCTACTGTCACATTATTGAGGGAAGTTTGTTCATAAAAAAAACTCCAATAAATTCTTGTACTGAGTAACCGAGAGTTTTCATCTAAAAATATCGACTTTCGCGTAAAAAGGTATTTGAATAAAGGAATAATGAGTGAAATGTCAAGTAACCGGGGATTTTCATCTAAAAATGTCGATTTTCAAGTCAAACGACATTTCACGAGTTAAGAGTAAATAAAGGAAAAAGAACGTGATTGCTTCCCTTATAAGGTGTGTTAAACTATCATTTTTACAAGAAAACTCTAAAGTGACTATATAGGTTACGTATTTGTGGAATTAGATGAGATAGAGAGATTGAGTTTGTTTGGTTGAATCTTCGGTATAATTATTTCTCTTTTGCATGGTATTATGAGTATTGTAGGTAATATGAATGGTTGCATATTGACAGCTCTCCAAGTTGAGAAAAACTTGAATTTTAGATTCACTTGATTTGTTTCACTTCATAAAACTATTGTTGGGAGAACTTTTCTTAAGTGCTTGAGGACAAGCAATGGTTTAAGTGTGGAAAAATTTGATAAGTGCATATTATATATAGTTATTAGTAATATTTTGTGTATATTTTTTGTACAAATTAGGATGATTTAAGATATAACTTGCTCCTTAAACTTCTAAATTTTGCAAGTTTTGTTTGACCAATTTAATTTGCAAGTTGTTATATTTGTAGGAATTGAGGTGAACTACCAATGTTGGTTCAAGATGGGTCCGATTCAAAATCATTTAACGCTTGATCTAACGGCAAATTTGGAAAGTGGAAGAGCATCAAATGCAAGGATCAATGGTGGAATGCATGAGCAACAATATGAACATCTTGCATGAAGTATCAAAGAGGAATTGGAGCAGAAAAGAAGCAAGAAAACGCCACCAAGGAGAATACGTGATCCTTGAATATGTGACTTTAGGTCGCATATTCCAAGGTCGCGTATTGTAGCCAGAATTCTGCAAATTGCTCTGTATTCACACTACTTTCCAACTCATTTCTAACACAAAATTTCGGCTGTACATGCTCAAGAAAACCTGGCGAAGTGGAAGGGAAACTTTATGTCTTGTCATTAGACACTTTTTGACTCTTTTAACATTAATAATGCAAGAATTATTGGAGAGGAGAGTAGTTAGTCATTAGGTAGATTTCACATCATATTTAGTGGCAGAGCTTAGTGTTAGTCTTTTCTTGTTCTTTCTAACAAGAGACTTGTTAGAACAATTGGACACTTCATTGTACCACTTATTTTGTTGAAATAATAGAAGATCATTGGGGGCTTGTTTATCATCTTGGCTAAGCTTTCTTTATCTATCTTTTTACTTGTGATTCAATATGTGTTTATACAATGAAACTATGTACTTTCTTGCTATGTCTTATATGAATAGCTAAATTTCTAGATCTAGGGAATAGATGAAACTTATGACTACTTGATATGAAGTAAATATGATTTACACTTATTACATCTTGCATTAATTTGTTCATTTATGCATGCTTATTACTTGTTGTTGCTTCATCACCAATAGCAAGTCTTTAGTTGTTTTATTCAATGAAAATTGATAATAACGATGGACCAATATAAATGGAGCTTAAGAAGTAAACTCATGAGAATAGAGGTACACTTAATTGGATTTTCCGTGCATTCCATGAAGAATAAAGAGTAGATCTAGTTATTCACCATGAGAATAGGGAAAACTAGGCTATTCTAAGCCATTACATCATAAGAATGAGTTTTGGTAAATATGGAAATGAATCTCTTGTTAAACAAGAGTAGTAACAAAAGGTAAATCTATTCATTATATCTTTGATACCATAAGTGGACTATATTTCCCTAAATCCAAGTGGTTAGTGACATTTCTCCATTATTTACTTGCAAGTTAGCTAGTTAATTTAGTTAGATAGTTAGTATTGAGATTTTCATTACTTTTATTGATAGATTAGTCTAAATAATAGAGCAAGTGAAAGACCTAGTACTTGTAGAAATTGCTCCTTATGGGATTGACCCGGTATATATCCTAAACTGCTAATTTGACCTGTATACTTGCAGTCAAAACCGGTATAAATTGGATTTAAACTTATACACATATCAAAAATCCGTCACAAACATCTTAAGTCTTCTAATTCATCATGGTATATTAGGTAATGATGAATTCTAAACTAGCAATTTGAGATTAAACCATGGCTATTGGAACATTAAACAATTCAAATAACAGATATTTAGTTACAAAATAGAGTATACAAATTAATCATTTAACATAAATATGTAAAGCAAGTAGATTATAGAAATTACATAATATTCAAAACCTTATAAAAAATTAAATGGTTGATATTTCCTTAAATTCTAATTGATGAGCATTTTCCTTTTATTTTCTTGGATGGATAGAAATTAAGTTCCTTTATGTATAACCATGTTAATTTAGAAATCTTGATGGTAAGGAAAATCTTGATATGTAAACCTTGCAATTCCTATTAATTTAAAAATGAAAGAACTTCAATCAAGGACAATTTTTTATATAATTTTTGATACCAAACTACTACGTAGATGTGGTGGATTACATACGAATAGCACCCCCCCCCAATGGATCGGATTATATAAATTTTGATTTGATAATTTTGCCCTTCAAAAATGATCACATGCAAAGTACATGGTGGATTACGACCAAAAATCAGACAAAAGCATAGATAGAAACCAAATTTGACCAATGTGAATTTGTAAAGGGTACAAAAGTATACTTTTAAAAGTGAGGGACAGAAAAAATTATTTTGCAAAATGTGAGGGACATTTTGAACGATTTTCCCAATAATAAAATATTCTAATGTAAAATAGGTTTCAAAGCGTTCTATTGTAGATTATGTACCTAAATAAAATTGAAATTCTATTAAAATTGAATTTACATTTCAACAAAATGACACAGTACACTATAGTCAACAACCTTATTCGGTAGATAAAACTTCATAGTAGAATTCAATCAATGTTCAAAACATATATGTGTGTGTCTAGCAAATATTATTAAAAGCTGACCTTTTTACCAAAAGTTGATTTCTTTTGGAATCTTAATTGAAAATCTACAACTTTCAACTGCTTCTGATCTGTATATGCATTTTGTGGTATTCATCCATAAGGATATAAAATAAATGAGAATTTTAAGTAAAACTTTTGAAGAAATTTGATGAATTGGAGGGAACATTTATGGATGGCAACGACGCAGGGTTGCGGTGTGGGACCCCTCCCTCGGCCCCTGCCTCGCTGTCTACTAATTCCCCCGCCCCCACCCCGTCTCTCGCTCCCCGCTCCCCCCGCCTAGCCCCCACCCTGCCCCACTCCCCCGTGGGTGCTCTGGGTTAATAAAAATTTATCGTATAATTTTATTATAGTTAATTTTTAGTAAATAATCAAGTACTAAAATATTAATACATCATCATATTATTATCCATTGTGATTTCACAATTGAAATCCATAAAATTAATCAAACAAAAGTTATTTAAATACAATCCAACATGATGAAACAAATACAACTAAAGTAGTCAAGTTTTCACTTTTGACATAAATACAATTACTAAGTCATTATTGTGTCTTTTTTTCGAGAAAAAAAGTGTTGTTGTGTTAAGTGCATAGTTATTAAACCCACCCCGGGAAGGAATCCGGTGAAGGAGGTGGGTCAATGGGTTACTGGTTCAACCGGTGGGTGAGTGGTTGAACCGGTGGGTCACTAAATATATTTAAATATTATATTTCATAATTTTTTATATAAGATATATGATATAAATTGTAATAAATATTGCCATAGCAAAAGCTCATTTAATTTAATTTGCTATAAAATAATTATTTCATATAAGAATCAATCAAATATAAAGTTATTTAGTAATACACCAAACTTCAAGTGTAAAATTTTATCAATAGTTAGTGTAATTATCTAACTTATTTATGAATTTTAAGTGTAAAAAATTATTAAAATAATATTTATCTTTAAAATGAATATATAATATGCTATTTTTGAAATCTATTTTATAACTTATAGAGTTTGAAGGGTAATAAATTTTTATTAAAAGATTCCAATATATTTGTTTTAGAGCAAAAAAATGTAGAATTGAAAAAACATTTATATATTATAATAAAGGTGATTTATTAGCATATTTCGAAGTAGCATGGTGGTAAGTATGTTGTAGTGTTGGGCAAAGGTCCAAGTTCAAACTCCAACAAAGGCAATAAAATTTTTCCACAAAATCGGGTTCAAGGACAAAACTGGCCGGGTTTCCGAGTTAATCCAGTCGGACCACCGGGTCGTTGACTGGTCAACGGCCCCCTTGCTCAAACGATCTGATTTGAAACCCGGCCCGGTCCAATGACCGGGTCATCGGTTTGACCGGTTCGACCGTCGGGCCGGGCCGGGTTTAATAACTATGGTTAAGTGTAATTAGGAATAAATATAGTATAAATAACTTAGTATAAATATATTAATAAATTTAGTATAACTAATTAATAATTTCTATTAATAGACATGTATAATTATTAATATAATTGATTATATTAATTATATTACATATACTAATATCTATTATATAATACATATAACTAATAATATCATTATTAAAAGTTGTAACTAATTAAATTAAATATTATATACATACATATATATATAAATTTTTTAGTGGGTGGCGGGGCAAGGGGTATACTTCCCCGCCCCGTTTCTAAATGGGGGGAAAAAATTTCCCCTCCCTGGTCCCCCCCCCACTGCCCACCTCATTAGCCCTCGCGGACACCCGACCCAAGTGCCATCCCTAGGAACATTGTGTTCATGCACATGCGCATTTGAGAAGGCTACGTAGAACTAAATTTGAGATAGCTGTTTCAACCAACAACCAGAGCATTTATTCCAATTTCCTCCTATCAAATATATGTAGCAAATGTAATCAGTCATGAAGTCAACTAGAGGATCAATGCAAGTCTAACTTAAATTTTGCATATATTGAACTTTAAGATTTTCAACATAATTTAATGTTCTCAATGAATGTTCATTTCTTTTCCAACATTTTGGAAATACTATAAGTAAGATGAAAATAAATATTTCAAAGATTTTACACAAAATTTGTTAAAAACTCCCAAATGTATGTAATCTTACAAGTTATTTAGTCATATAAATTGTTTGAAAAACCTACAAAGTTACCCCATATGTTGCACGATACTTATAAAGAAAAAAATTACTTTATAAGTAGGACTCAAATGGATTCATAATGATAATTAAAATATAGTAATAAGCACAAGAAAAGTAGGAATGAATGTGATAGCATTAATCGAAATAAAACTCTATAGTCATATTTGTATGAATTCAAAGTTATATAAAATTTGGATCTGTTGTCACCCATAGCTACCATCCCTGCACAATAAAAGATATAAAAATTTATGACACGGATACAATAATAACAAAGAGTTTTAATTGGAAATTGATTATGAATTAACTTATATTATAAATTCTTTTTTTGGGTCATCAAATACGAATTAGAAAGTTTTTGAAAAAAAGCCACACTACAAGAAATTTGGCTTTTTGTGACAACATTCACTGTGACAATACCAAAACTTGTCACAATTGAAGTATTTCGTGACGAAAATAAAAATCGTCATTATTGATCGTATGTTCACCTGTCAACAGTGACAACAAGGAATAAGTCGTCACAGTATGGCTGGCGCGCAACTGTGCAGTTTGGCGGGAGATGACCATTGTGACACTGAAAAAGACGTTGTCACTGTAGGACCAACTTCAGTGACAACATTTTAATATCGTCACAATATGGTGATACGTTCTAAATTAGTGACAACGAGTTGTCGTCACTGTACAATGCATTTATTCTCATCCCACTTTCACTAATTCTACTATGTCACCCTAATATTTTTAATTTGGCCCATATGTTGTAAATAAATTTTATTAATTCTAGTAGGACACCCTAACTTTTGCTTTTTGATCCCATATGTACCACCTTAATTTTTTCAATATGGCCCATGTGTTATAAACAAATTTTATTAATTCTACTATGACACCCTAACTTTTGCATTTTGACCCCACATACCGCCTTAATTTTTTCAATATGGCCTATATGTTGTAAATAAATTTTATTCATTCCACTATGACACCCTAACTTTTACATTTTAGCCCCATATACCACCTTAATTTTTCGATATGGCCCATGTGTTGTAAATAAATTTTAATAATTCTACTATATGACACCATAACTATTACATTTTAGCCCGATATGCCACCCTAATTTTTTGTATATAGCCCATATGCTGTAAGTAAATTTAATTAATTATGTTATTTCGCTGAACTTTTATATTTTAGGTCCGTATTTGGTAAACTAATCTTATTAATCTACCATGACACCTTATCTTTTGCAATTTAGCCTCGTATCTGATAAAGAAAGGCTTTATTAATTCTATTATGACACCCTACACTTTTACACTTTAAGTTGTGTTCATCATTAGCAAAATGAGGAAGGTATTGTAAAAAGCAATGTTTACCTATTTTTTAATTATTCCAAACGTAACTAATACCTAGTTCTAAAGTTAAAAAATATCATGAATTCATTATTTAGTTCTCTTGAAAACATACAGAAAATTACTGATTAACATAGTGTGAAAATCTTGACAATTGCATAACTGGAGTTTGTTATGTATTACAATATACAATAATCAAATTGGAACTATAGTTTATGAATCAATACTTGTATCAAATAGATTTAGTGTTTCATGCATGTATTAGTAAACCATTTTGGTTATTTGATCAACTAAACATATTGTTTGGTCTTGTCAGACCACAATTCGTGCATAATTGATAAAATTATTAAATTGATATAAAAAATATTTGCATTAAAAGATCTTTTTTTGAATCATAAACATATTTTTAATAAGCGTTTTAGTTTTTGAACATTATTTTTGGTAGAGATCCTAATGTTGAGATGCTTTGAATCAATTTTGTCGACCTTCGCTGAACTGTTCACTTGTTTGGTTGCATCTGTCATAACTGTTTGGATTAAGAGTTTTTGGAGTGTTTTTCAAAAATTAGTTTTTCGAATATAATAAAAATTTTTAAAAGGTACACTAAAAGATAATCTATAAATTAATTTAAATTTTTGTAAAATTTTAAAAAATATAATAAAAATTTTCAAAAATTAGTTTTTCGAATATAATAAAAATTTTTAAAAAGTACACTAAAAGATAATCTATAAATTAATTTAAATTTTTGTAAAATTTTAAAAAATATCTCAAAAAATATTTTAGAAACTCTTATATTCTTAAATATTCCAAAATATTTTCTAAAAATATTTCAAAATATACTCTGAAAATTCTGCTACTGCAAAGTTTTTCAAAAATACCCCCAAAAATAGGTAATCCAAATGTAGCAAATGTTAGTAGAAAAAGAAAAAATCTAAAAATACTAAATTTTTATATTCCAAAGTTTTAATACAACTTGTGAACTAAAAAAGCTTAAAATAATAACTATGTTAATTGCGCAAAGATTGGGAAAAGAAAAAGAGATAGAAGGCGTTATTTCTATAAAAAAGGTTCAACAATTTAGAGAGAGAAGGCGTTCTTTTTTAATGTGCAATAGTGGAAGCGGGAAGCTGAAAATTGAAGGAGTAGAGGCGGGGTTCTAAATTAAGCAAAAACGACGTCGTTTGAAGTTGATTTGTAAGAAAAGCACTCAACAACACTTAGCCAAATTTCAGACAAAACTCATTTCCCTCTTTCTTTGCCTTCGGACACCATCTTCTTCTCCTTCTCTCCACTGGGATCACTAAAGTGTGCTACCCAAACTGAAATTGCAGCTTTAGTAGGTAGCAGATAGCAAATATCCCTAAGTTGAGCCACCATTTGCATCCCTAAATTGAGCTACCGAAACTGATAGGGCAGCTTTAGTAGAGTAGGAGATAACAAATATCCCTAGTTCGTCACGGCATTTGACCATGAATTTTGGGGAAATGCCAGAGTTTGAAGACTGAATCAGAAGGAAAAGAAGACCTAAGGTTAAGACGGCATAATTTGAGGTAAAAATTGTCAATATTTTCCATCTATTTTCGAACAGTTCTGTCTAATTTAGGTCGTGTGCGCTGAATGTTGAGTTGTGAGAGTGAAACGAAGTGGAAGGGAGGGTTGATTCTGGGTTGCCCTTACTTTATTCTATTGTCTATAGATGCATGACAGATTTTATTTCATCAAGGACGAAATTTTCATTGTTGTCTATAGATTTACATCTCTGTGCCTTTGCTTTCAATACTACTATTTGGGTTGAGACCGTAGGAAGAAAGCCTGCTGGAATTTTGCCAGCTTCATCCTAGAGAGGGAAATGAACATGCATGTGAGATTGGGTATAAAATGAAGAGATTATTGGAGAATTTTCTTGTTTTAAAAGCTGTTGGCTGCTAAAGCCTTTCTAATATGGCCGAGAGAGGGAAACAAAACATTGTTTAATATTAACTTCGAATCTCTGGCTGAAAATATTATCTTGCAGCTTAAAATACTCTGAGATAACATAATCATTCCTTGCATGTTGTGTTGGAGTTAAAACTGAAGAAAATGTGAAGAAAGAATCGTATTTTTAAACTGTCATATGGCTGAAAGTTATAGTTAGGAGATGACAGAATTATTTTGATGTTCATGGTGGAATTACTTGCTTAAATGGTGGGTTATCTGCTATAGTTCAGGCTGGTCAGATAATATGTTTAGTGGTTAGTGTTTAAACAAGTAGAATATGGAACTTTGGGGAAACTTTTGAAGTAGTGTTGCTGGAAACTTTGCCTTGCTGACCCAGAGAGTGAGGAATTGAAACTCTTATGAGATTTTCAAAAAAGAATTGAAAAAAGGTTTTGTTTCTGATGGTACATATCTACTCCCATTAAACGGATTGCCACACTTGGTGCATTATGTTTGGGTATCTGTTTTCTATATATTTCTTCACTAATCAGCTTTTTCATTAGAGCTTTTGTTCAAAAATGATTCTCAGCTTTTTCATTGCCTTTGTTGCAGCTGCTTTACACTGGACTCAAGAGACAATTAGGCCCTTTTTACCGCTGTTCTTCTAATTTCTCATTACGTGTCAGGTAATTTGTTTAAATTATGCTTTAATAGATTGTTTTTGCCTTGTGTTATGGAAAGTGTGTAATTGTCTCTTGAAGATCTGACTTGTTTTTGCTTTAATAGATTGCTTTAATAGATTTATAGCTTTCCAGTGTAAATCTATTGCTTCATAACTAGCTTATCTATGCTTTTTTCTGGTTGTAATGTGTAGATAAAAATTTGTGACTTATGTTCTGGATTTGTAACTCTAGGAAATGGACAAAAATTGGATGAGACTTGATAATAGACAGGACGAGTCTTATAAACTTGGGGTGGCTGCTTTCTTAAACTTCGCATATTCTGGAAAGGCAAAACATCTTACGATAGCTTGCCCTTGTAAACAATGCAATAACTTCTGCAACCATACAAAAAGTGTGGTGGAAAACCACTTATTTACATTTGGAATTAGAAAAAGTTACACTAGATGGATACACCATGGTGAACAATTTCGACAGGAAATTAGAGAGGATAGTAATCTGGGCGGTGATGAAGAAGGGGATACTGACAGTGAGGATTTAAACCATATGCTCAATGACATAGGCACTGCACAATGGGGGGGAAATTGGTTTAGTAGGGAAGATGATGGTGAAGGAAGTTCAGGCTTGAATGCTAGTGAGACTGATGCCTTCCTAAAATTGTTGGAAGATGCAAACAGGGAACTTTATCCTGGAAACACCTTTTTCTCAAAGCTGTCTTTTGTAGTCACTCTTCTACATCTGAAAACGATGAACGGGTGGACTATAAACTCGTTTAACTCCTTGCTAGAGGTCTTTAAGAAGGCACTACCTCTCGAAGCTGCAGTTCCCAAGTCTTTCTCTGATGCTAAAAGAATTATTCGAGACTTGGGGTTCAAATCTGAAAAAATACATGCCTGTGTCAATGATTGTGTACTCTTCCGCAAGGAATATGAAAATTTTGACACTTGTCCAAATCCAAATTGCAAAGAGGCCCGCTACAAGTCAAAGGGTTCAAAAATTCCACGAAAAGTTCTTCGCTATTTTCCCTTGAAACCCAGGCTTCAACGCTTATATGCACACAAGGAAATAGCTTTAGATATGCGGTGGCATAAAGAAAAGCGTGTAGATGATGGTAACACCATGAGGCATCCGGCGGACAGCGAAGCATGGAAACATTTTGATAAATTATATCCAGATTTTGCTCATGATCCTAGAAATGTCAGGTTTGGCCTTGCGACTGATGGTTTCAATCCTTTTGGAACCATGACATCGACTTATAGCATTTGGCCCGTTTTTGTTGTACCATATAATCTGCCTCCCTGGAAATGTATGAAAGACCCATTCTTTTTCATGTCAATGTTGATTCCTGGTCCTAAATCCCCGGGAAATGAGATCTGTGTCTACATGGCACCTCTAATAGATGAGTTGAATGAATTTTGGGATGGTCTAGAAAGTTATGATGCACATACTGGTCAGAAATTTACCCTTCGTGCTGCTTTGCTTTGGACTATAAATGACTTCCCTGCCTATGCTATGTTATCTGGATGGAGTACTAAAGGGTATCAGGCTTGTCCAATTTGCATGGCAGAAACATCTTGTATGCATTTGAAACATAGGAAAAAATTATGCTACACAGGCCATCGTCGCTTCTTGCCTATTGATCATCATTGGCGTAGAGAAAGAAAGCCATTTGATGGTAAAGTAGATTTTAGGAATCCTGTTATTCCCTTATCTGGAAAAGAAGTTCTGGAACAACTAGAAAGAATTGAGATACAGTTTGGGAAAACTCTTCAGCAAATCAAGGCAAGGAAGCGAAAACGTGATGCCAGTGGGCTTAATTGGACAAAGAAAAGTTGCTTTTTTGAGTTACCTTATTGGTCAAACCTAAAATTGCGGCATAATTTAGATGTCATGCATATAGTAAAAAATATATCGGAGAGTGTCTTTGCTACTATTATGGATTTTGATGGCAAGACTAAAGACAACTGGCAGTGTCGCAATGATTTGAAGGAGTTAGGTATCAAAAAAGACCTGCATTTGATTCAGAATGGTGATGTTTACATCATGCCTCATGCTTGCTACCAGCTATTTAAAGAGGAGAAGAAAAAAGTCTGTGATTTCTTAGCTTCCATCAAATTTCCGGATGGCTTTGCCTCTAATATATCTCGATGCATAAAGAATGGGCAATTCCAGCTTTCCGGAATGAAGAGCCATGACTTTCACATTTTCATTCAACGAATACTCCCACTTGCAATTCGTGGAAGCTTAACTAAAGAAGTTCGACAAGTGCTGTTTGAATTAAGTGATTTGATTAAAAAGTTGTGTGCTAGAACATTGCATAGGGATGTTCTACAAGAGTGTGATAGCAAAATTCCTGTGATTATGTGCAAATTAGAGAGACTATTCCCTCCTGCCTTCTTCGACATAATGCTACACGTGCTGGTTCACCTACCTGCCGAAGCAATTCTAGCTGGCCCAGCTCAATATCGCTGGATGTTCCCATTTGAGAGGTATGACGTCATACATATATAGTGTCTTTTTGTGCATCCATTATTATAATATGTCTCGCTTACTCCAACGTTTACTAATATTTTCTATTTTTATTAAAACAAGGAAAATGGGAATACTTAAAAGTTATGTGCAGAATAAGGCTCGCCCAGAGGGGTGTATTGCCGAGCGGTACATAGACAAAGAATGCTTGACATTCTGCTCTATGTATTTGGATAATTTCGAGACAATATTCAACAGGCCCGAGCGTAACAACGAAAGAGTTGACAAACACGGGCAACTATCAATATTTTCAGGCTCTGCTCGTCCATTTGGAGGGTCTAAACATCGGTATTTACCTGATTCAGAGCTAGCAAAGATCCACACCTTTTTGCTAAACAACTGTGATGAGCTCGATGACTATATCAAGTAAGAATAACTTATGCTAACATATTTTTATGTCTATGACTCACCTGTAAACTTATGCTAACATACTTTTATGGCTAGTGAGCATAAAACCTTGTTGGAAGCCGAATGCACTGAAAATGTGATTCAACGGCATGATAAGGAGTTTGCTACATGGTTCAAAGAACGTGTACGGTCTAATTAACTCTGCAGTTGTTTGGACTTCTTATGACTATAATTTAAATAATATTCTTATTGACTTTTCTCAATCTCTGGACAGATGTTATATGGTTCCCAACCCTGGAATGATGAATTTCGCTCATTGGCCTTAGGTTTAGACAATAGAATTTGTATGTATACTGGTTGCATGGCTAATGGGTATAGATTTCACACTGAAGATCGTGAAAGAGAGAGAAAAACACAAAATAGTGGCATCGTAGTGAAAGGCGAGCATGGTAATAATGTCATTGACTTTTATGGTGTCCTAAAAGAAATTATTGAAGTGAGGTGCTGGTTTGGAAAGAAAAATATTGTCCTATTTAAGTGTGACTGGTGGAAACTAGATGATACAGCCGGCATGCAAATAGACAAAGATTGGGGTATCACAAGTGTGAATTCATCAAGAAGATGGTATGAAGACCAACCTTATGTCCTTCCTCAACATGTGGAACAAGTATTTTATATTGAAGACCTGAAAATGGGTAGAAACTGGTATGTAGTTGAGAGGTTCGGTCCAAGAAACTGTTATGATGTTCCTGAACATGTGGACAAAGAGGCAGTAGTTGAGGAGATATATCAAGAGGAAGCACAGGAGGGGGAATTCAATATTATAATAGATCTCGATAACCCCCCACCAATTTCAAGAGAAGATGACAATCTATTAAAGTGCGTGCCTTCATTCGTTATTCATGGTGACCAACAGCTGAGAGGAACTCAACAAGCTGATGAAGACTTTATTGATGACAGTGACATTGGGGACCCCAACAGTTGCGATGATGACGAGGATGAGGATATTCTTAGTGACAATGACACAGATTCTAGTTAGATGAGATTGATTCAATATGAATCCAATGGTTGTTGGTATCTTGAGTACAACTTCTAGTTTAGTTGATTCAATATGTTGTCATCTTGTTTGATTTATCTTTTTAATGGATGTTTGGTTAGTCCAAAAGTTTTGTGCTCTTGTTTTATCATCTTGTTTGTTAGTCTGATGTGATCTTGTTTTGTCATCTTGAGTATCTATAAACGTAACATTTTGTTTATCTGCCCATTGGTTAGTTGTTGCTTTCAGATGGCTGGACCCGGAACGAGAGCCCAAACACTTAGAAGAGAAGCACAGCAAAAGCAACCATCACCACCTTCAAATCAGCAACAAGGTCCATCTGCAAGTACTAGCTCAAACGGCAATGATACCTTTTTGACGCCAGTATCTTCACCACAAAATATTACTGCTGCTTCAAACAATGGGCAGCCTCGAACTCCTGATTCATTGGCATCAGACGCAAATGAGATTGCTGGAATTCAGGATGGTCAACATGAAAATACTGGTACCAACTTATGCACTTACATTTCTGGTTCTTTTATTTTGGTTAAACTATTATAGCTAATTTAGCCTTGAATTTTGTTTATCCATAGTTGTGCCATTGCCAAAAAGAAGGGGTCGTACTAGAAACATTACTTTGGCCCGCAAAAGAGATGATAATGAAACTCTAACTGTTGAAGTTAACCCTTCCAATTCGCGCATAGTAGGAAAGGACTCTCAATACTTCATTAGTGAGGGTGGCTGTGTTGTTAGGAAGTTTGGAAGGCTTAATGTTGACAAATGGTCACATCTTGAGGCTGAATATAGAGAGAACATATACAAGACGGTTACGGTACTTGTCTTTTTTTGCTTATATCACTACTAGAATGAATTGCTTGATCTTTATACTTATGCAATATTCTGATGTATTTCTATTTAATTTTTCGGTACTTATATTTGTCTTGTAGGATGACTTCCAATTTGAGAATAACATCACCTCAAAAACTGCTATAAATAGGCAGTTGAACACCTTGTATCGGAATCACCGATATCGGTTGCATCGCTATTTTCTAACTTTTGGGACGAAGGAGGAAGCAATTCAACATGTTCCTGAAGGTGTATCAGCTGAGGATTGGACATGGATATGCAACTACTTTGGAAGTGAAGAATTCAAGGTCTAGTTACATACTTGAATTAATCTTGCATAAATATAAAACTTATTTGTCATATTTATTTAGAATTACTGCTGTTTGTTTATATATTACAGAAAATCAGTGACCGTAACAAAGGAAATCGTGCCAAGAATGAAACTCATACTACTGTGGGAACAAAGTCACTTGCTAGAGTTGTTGAAGAGAAGGTAATCAATTAAAACTGTTTGGAGATGTGCTTATGCTTTTTGTCCTTCTTCATTCTCAAAGTCAGGTGTCAAAATTTCTATTTGACAGAAGAGGAAGGAGGGAGTGGAGCTTTCAGAGATAGAAATATTTGAAATCAGTCGTACATCAAAGAAGACAGGAGGGCTGATAAATGATCTAGCAAAAGAGACTTTGGTGCGAGATGTCCTTCTATTTTTATGCATTTACAGCTCCTTTGTGACATGCCTTTTAACACCTAAGCTATTCTGTCTTGTCTAGGCAACAATGAAAGAGATGGAAGCATCAACTTCAATAAGCAGTGCTGAAATTTGTCAACAGCAACTTGGATACATACCTGGACAGCTTCGTAACCGCAGCACAACCAAGAGGCAAGCAATGGAGATTGACCACTTGAGGAGTGAAATTGAAGAACATCGAAGACGGGCAGATGTGGCAGAGCAACGAGCTACACAAATTACAGAGGAATTCAATGCCCAAAAGGAGCTAATTAAGAGCTTGCAAGAACAGCAACTTGAAACTAGGGGGCTGTACGAGGAGTTGATAGCCCAAATGAAAGACTTGCGCAAATGATAGACAGCAAAAAGGTGAGGAGTTTCAACCTTAAGTCTCAATGACTTGATTATTGATGAAGACTTTATGCTTAATGTTGGTCCAAAGCTGATACTTATTGTGAAAATCAAGCCTTAACTTCGCACCCTGACTTTCTAGTCTTTGTTGCATTTGTATTGTGTGAAACTGTGAGCACTTGAAAGTACACTACTGTATCTTGTGAAACTATGAGCTCTTGAAACTTTGTTGCATTTGCATGTTGTGATATGTGTCCCTGGCTCTTCATAAATCAGAGAATCAAGATAACTATATTGCTTTTCTCTCTCTTATCTGAATTTTCTTTCTTCTGCCCTCTTTCTTTTTTAGTTTGGGGATTGTGGTCCAGTTTCTGTTATGGTCATGTCTGCTTGTTTCTGCACCATTGCCAGCTGTATATTAGTACCTTAATGGTCACAACTAGATGTTTATAGAGCATCATCTTTGCCAAATTTACTGCTGTTGATCCGAAATTCTATCCTATCAGTATTGCTCATGCTTATTGGCCATTATTGTGAACGTGTGAAAGTGTGCTGGTTCAAATATCTGTTCTTTTGTAGCTAGGAAAAAAGATACTAAATTTTATCTGTTTACATATTCTATGCACAAAGGAGAGAAAGGAGGCAAGAAAACTATCTTTGATTCTTTTCCTTTACATAAGAAGCAACCCCGACCTGATGATTCTTTGCGAAATTAGACAAGTATTTTATTGATTTTTGGCTGAACTTTTATTTTGGCTGGTTCACCTACTTGACTGATTTTTTTTACTTAAGTTCACAGTAGTTGGATATGCTGAAACTCTAAAGAAAAGTTTATTTTCAATGCAGTCTAGCTTCATATTTTGATCGTGAGAAGACTGATGCTCGTGCTGCAAGAGATGCTCAAAATCTGACCATAGCTGTGTAGTCTATGCTTTAGTGGCAAAATCTAGTATTTTATCTTTTGGGAAGGATATGTATTGGCCATTAGAACTTACAACTGATTATGTGGGATACTATATTCCCAACATTTGTGGTTCACTTCTGTTTTGACTAATTTGGAGATGTGTTATGGCCAAATATATGAATTTGTGGCATATATTCTACGTTGGTTTTGCCTTTTGTCAAATTGAATGTTTTGTTATATTTGTTGAAAATGGCATGGCAATACTATATTTGTATTGGTTAATTTCAACTCCTTTAGAAAAAATTCAGTGACAACCTCCCCAAAAGATGTCACTCTTAGCCAAATTTAATTTTTTTGGCTATAACTATCAGAACGAGAGCCATGGCAATGTTATATTTGGAATGAACAATTGCAGCTGTTGGAGACAAATTTGTAAGTGACGACCATTCTTGTCACAGAATACTAGGAGTAAGAGTGACAAGTTCAAGTCGTCACTGTGCAGGTCCACATTTGTGACGACTTTTGCTATCTTTTATGACAGAAAAATTTTTGAAACAGTGACAAGAAATGTCGTCACAGAAAACTATTCATTAGTGACGACTTTTTCTTCGTCATTAAATATTAATATTTAGTGACGACTTTATAAGGTTGTCACAGGTACCTATTTGTGACATAGAATTAGTGACAACGAGTGACAATGGGAAAAGTCGTCACTATATTCATATAATGACGACTTTTGGATTTTTAGTGATGACTTTGTATTGTCACAAAAGGCCAAATTTCTTGTAGTGCCATCTGGGAAAGAAATAGTTTCTCAATTAGATCCTTCACTTCTCTAATGTTTGCTTATTAAGGCAGTTAAAACTAGGATATAATATGTTTACAAAACATGAATATGTTTTTTGTATGGGAATATTGGTGAAATGTTGAACCTTGTCATTTTTCAATATTATTTCTTTGCCTATGTGTTTGAAAACAAGTATAGACTTTGAACTTTATACATTGAGTTGCTTATTCTTGGACTTCGTAATTCTTCAGAGATAGCTGATACAATTTACGTAGTATAATATAATTGAGTAGGTATGAAAATTGGCACTTGCAGCTCTAGTATACCATATACAAGGGAAAGAATATAGAGGATTTGTTAGGAAATTGGCTTAATTTCTTTTAGGTAGAATTCTTGTTTTGTGTGGAAGTAACTAGTTTTCTAATTGGTTTTAGTTACTTGAAGTAGTAGCCAAAAAATATTCTATTTAGTTTAGGATTAGAAGTTATTTCAAATTCTGTACAAGTCTAGGAATTAGAATTGGTTTCCTATTGTTATTTGGATTTTGACCAAATAATATTCCCTATAAATAGATGGGTTGGCATACTACACAAGAGACACACAAAGAAACACAAGGGCATCATGTAGCCTTATACATGGGATGTGAGAGAGGGTTCTTGGAAGATGAGAGATGGTAATCAAGAGTAGGACTTGGGTTCAAGTTGTATTCTTGTATAGGGTTTTCCTCTCATAATAATGAACGAGTTTCTCTCCATGGTTGTAGGCTCAATGGTGGAGCCGAACCACGTTAAATATTGTGTGTCATCTATCTTTCATGTTTGTATCGTATTTACCATTAAATTATTGTGTACTTAATATTTCAATAGTTGTATATTCCACGCTTGGATCCTAACAAGTGGTATCAGAGTTTCAAGTTACAAGACTGGGCAATAGAGCAAAGTTCGTGATTGGATCCTAGTTAATTATTGAGATCAAATGGATTGGTAGCTGTTACTAATTGAACAATTGAATAAGTGGTATCCTTGTTTCAATGGCTTGGCAAAAAATATTGATGGTGAACGATGGGAAGTCGAAAAGCATGGAGATGCTTGACGGTGAATCTAGGCAGGTGATTCAAAGGTCAAGGAAAAAGTGGAGTCCAATGTTGATTTTGGACGTGAATCGGTGGAGACTTTCTCACATCTCCAACAGTTGATATTTCATCCCGATGGCTTTTAGATCTTGGTTATGTTTTTTGGGTGGTGTGGCACGTGTCCCAAAGAAACAAAGAGATTTAATTTCCATGCACCAGAAGATTCTGACAGTTACGAGTATTTCGTTTTAGGTGGAGTCTTGGAAACCACACGTGGCGAAACAGTCCTGAGCATGGGAAGAAGTATGGTGCTTTTACCACTTGGTTACCTCAATGGTTAGGGTTAGAACTCACAAAAGGGGATCCCGTGTTGCAAGTGGTGGTGAGAAAAAATCCTGCAAGAGGAGACGGTGAATTGAGGCACCTTCTCGCGAGTCAATAGGAGGTTAGACATAGGGCAACTATACATGTTCGTTTGCCAATTGAATCAATTTAGTGTCAGAACTGTATTGATTCGGGTGTGTAGTTTGGTACCATATTATTTGGTAGTTGAAGGCAAATAGTTGCTAAAAGAAATTTTCGCCAAGGTGGAGATTTGTTAGGAAATTGGCTTAATTTATTTTAGTTAGAATTCTTGTTTTTTATGGAAGTAACTAGTTTCCTAATTGGTTTTAGTTACTTGAAGTAGTAGCCAAAAAATATTCTATTTAGTTTAGGATTAGAAGTTATTTCCTATTCTGTACAAGTCTTGGAATTAGAATTGGTTTCCTATTGTTATTTGGGTTTTGGCCAAATAATATTCTCTATAAATAGATGGGTTGGCATACTATACAAGAAACACACAAGGAGACACAAGGGCATCATGTAGCCTTATACATGGGATGTGAGAGAGAGTTCTTGGGAGATGAAAGATGGTATACAAGTATTAGGCTTGGATTCAAGTTGTATTCTTGTATAGGATTTTTCTCTTATAATAAAGAATGAGTTTCTCTCTGTGGATGTAAGCTCAATGGTGCAGCCGAACCACGTTAAATATTATGTGTCGTCTATCTTTCATGCTTGTACCTTTTTTACCATTAAATTATTGTGTACTTGATATCTCAATAGTTGTATATTCCGCGCTTGGATCCTAACAGGATTTTTGTAAATAAATGCAAACTTGTTGGAGTGTTATTGTGCAGTATCATGAATGATGTTATAGAGTTGTCTTGACTACTCGAAAGAGAGTGGAACACAGTAATGAGAATTGACAACTAAGTGTTGCATGGAATATAGATAAAAAAAAATTTTGAGATTAGTTAGTTATTTAACTCTATACATTATTTACTTTCCTTAGTATATAGTGTTTGGCTTTTGCTTAGTTTTGAGACTTCTCTATTTGTAAGTAGTCTTACTTTTTATTATGAGTAAAACATTAGGTATTAAATAAAACATAAAGAATTTATCTTTGTTTCCATATACTTGAACAACCAAATTTAATTGTTTATATTAAGAAAGAGCAAACAAAATTCTCTTTAAAAGTACCTTAGATCGACTATCATTGATGGCACACTTGTAGTAGAGGATATTAGAAAAAAGAGAGATACTCAACTCTAATTTACTAATTGTTAAACCTTTCAATCTTACGATTTTTGTCTATAAATTACTAAAAAAAATGTATGTCTTGTTGACATTTGTAAGCATATTTTTAAATTGGTGCTTAGCAAAAGAACTACAGCTTATAGAAATTAAACAAAACAGGTAGTCTAATGAGAATAACGAGTTAAGAAACACATAGAGGGGGAATAATTACAGTTGAACTGACACAATTGCTCATATGATCACTTTTTTTAGTGATGAACCACAATGTTCATTTTTTATTTCAAATTTAGACTAAGATTTTCGCAAATCTTTTGCTTCTCATAGGCATTGCCTAGATTACCAAAAAAAAAAAGAAGAAACTAATACATTCTAGAAGGAAAATTTGCCTTTAAATATGCACATTTTAGTTGTTGTAAATTAAAATAATTAAGTGCTATGGATAGTTGTAAATATCTATGCATACAAATTAATTTCACACCATCAAAAGTATTTCTATGAGGTGATTTGTATACAACAAATATGAGCTAAAATAACACACACCAACCAAGAAACACAATAAAATAGATAATGTACTCAAATCTACATCCAATTATACTATTAACCTTTTATGCTAGAACATATTCAAAAGATATTTTGTATTGGCTGCCTAGACCTTTTTTCACCACATCTACTTCAAGTTCTATTTGATAGCTTCTTTTAGGTAAATTTTAAATGTAGTCATGTATACATCCAACCTTTAATGCAAGAAATATCGTTCGAAAGACAATCACTCTTGGCCAGCTAGATACATGTTCATTTTTTGCTATTTACAAAGTTACAAAGTTTTTCTACGTACACGCATAGACATTTCTTTAACTATAAGTAGATACAAAATCACAAAACTTATTAGGTATATCACTATAGTAACTTCAAGGTTGATGGGTGGTTAATAAATAGCGTCATTATATCAAATTATAAGTTTATTCGATGCTCATTTATTTTTATTCAAAAATATATAATTATTTCAATTAACAAGACAATAAATTTTTGAGGTACACGTGAAAAATTTTCTAAGCTAGAATATGCATGTACTAGTACTACACATTATCTAGTCTTTTATATTGTTCAAATGGTGTTTGAAATTTTCCCATGTATTGCACGATACTTCTAAAAAAAATCCAAAATTTCTATAAGTATAATATTTAAATGTTAGAGTGACATGTGAAAAATGAAGATAAGTAACACTGAACCATGATAGAACATGGTGGAGTGAACTAGAAAGAAAATTTATAAGCACCCTACAATACCTAAGTATATATATGCGTGTGATTCAATTTATGTTTGTGCAATATTTCTTGTAATTTGCTAACAAAATAGCTAGCTTCATTTACATATTTTTAAGAATTAATTATGACATTTTATTAGATATACATGAGTTTGATGGCACTTTTCTCGAGTGCAATTTTCAATAATACATCTTGGCATTTTTTATATCTTTTAATCAGTTACAAATTAAAATAATCATCGTAAACTTTTTATGGACAAATGTATGTATTATTGCTTATTATGTAGTCATACATCTTGCTTGAATAACTAGTAGAATTTTCTATGTGCTGCACGATACCTTTAAAAATATTAATCAGAAATCTTTTAAATATATTTCGAATAGTTTAGACTGAGATGTGAAAAATAGATATAAGCAGAAGATTAGTTAGGTAGTAGAGGAATTTGTTAATCAACACAAAAGTTTGCAAAAATTCTTATGAAAATTTCAAAGTTACCTAAAAAATTTCTTCACGAACAACCACCATCATTGCACAAGTGAGAATAAAGTAAAAGGGACAAATAGAGACCCACCTCTGATTAACAATTTGAAAATTCATTGGTCACAAGTGTATGATTTGATGTGTCTATCAAAAACTTATGTGGCTTATGATTTATCCATGTATTTGAAGTGCACTTGATCAATAATTTGAGTAATTTGCATTTTCATGTGAAATTAGTTTAGTAAAGCTGTATGTATGTAATATTCTTAGTCTGAGAGAAAGACGTATTAGATATTGGCTAGTGATTTGGTTACTCATACCGTGTATAGATGCTCTTGTTTAGATGAAGAAGAAATAGGATAAAATTGATGGTAGACTAAGAGATACTTGAAGAGTGATTGGTCAATTAGTATGTAGACAAATGTTGTTGATTAGACATTCTGGTTTTTGTTCTCATGAATAGATTATGTAATAAAGTAGGCTTTGAAGTGGTTTCTTTTTAGTAGATTTTATATTTTCTCAACATATGTCTCACATGCATACTTTAGATTGAACATGCCTTGTAATTGGAAGGAAACCATGCATGTACAGGACGTGCTGATGTTTTAATTTTTGGGGTGTGACAATGAATGAAAAGTTAAACTTGTCTATTCGTACTAATCAATGAATAGCTAAGAATAAGCTTTTAATTGAACTTTTGGAATATTGGATTTCAAAATAAATCGAGCTCTACCTAGGAAAGATGTGGAACTGATAAATGTCCCATATTTTGGAACACCTTCTGAATAAAAAGAAAAAGGCTGTCTTATTTCCTAAATGGGCATAGGAGGAAAGCTAAGGAATCAGGTTCCAACAAGTTGGAATTTGGTATTATCCGTGTCCAATTTATGGAGTTTCAAAATTACAATACATAATTAATTATAAAAGTGATGCAATTAGCTACTTAATGTTATTTATTGGAATGACTTGAGAGTTGGAGCTTTTTGTAATGAATGAAGGATAATCCTCCAATTTCCACTTAAATAAAAGATCAAAGAGAGCCGTGTCTTGGTGTAGGCTTGATGAGGCAAGAAAGAAAACAAATGAGGGATATTTTTTCAATTTCCATGTGAAATAAAAGATAAGAGATGCTGGCATTTTGGTCTAGGTTTGATGATATACAAACGACGGCCATTTTGTGATTTTGTGACAATTCCAGTTTTGAACCTAATCATAAAATGATGGGAAAATGATCAAGTTCACTATATTTGTGCTCATCAGTATTTTTTAGACTTCTATTTAAAGAATATAGAAGATTAAAAAACAAAAGAAATGTAAAAACTGCCTTCTTTGCCCTTTAACACTAGAAAAATGATTCTGAAACCCAATCCGATTCAAATATCAACTGATGCAACATAATCTCCAAATACAACCAGAATATTTAACTGGCTAGCTTTACAATAGATTGAACCTTTCATATCTTAATCACTAGCGACATCATTGTACAGACTACCCTGAAACCCAATCCGATTCAAATATCAACTGATGCAACATAATCTCCAAATACTGCCAGAATATTTATCTAGCTAGCTTTACAATATATTGAACCTTTCATATCTTAATCACTGGCGACATCATTGTCCAGACTACCCTAGTAAAAAGCTGGACTAATTAATTCCACTTTGCATGTCTAAATTTGTATTATTCACTTTGTATCTTAAACTTCAATTTTGGACACTTTACACTGTAATTTCTCAAGTTGTCACATTTAAGTCCAACCAATAACAGCATTACTGAAACTAACAACATAGAGAACCCCGGTAATCAATGATAATTTGCTAAAAGTAGTGAAAGGGAGTCAAGGTATAGTAGTTAGAATAAAAAGGATACGTTGTCATTAATTTATACCATCTTTTATCTTATTAATTTTGCTAATGATATTAGTTATTCGGACCATATATATCAGTAATAATGTACTAAGAACTGTCAAAAGGAGTCAAAGTATCACAATCAGTAGAACAACATATTACTTTGTCATTAATTCGCACCACCATTTATCTTATTAATTTTGATAATGCTGTTATTGATTGGACTTAAATGAGACAAATTTAAAAGTTTAAGGTGTAAATTGTCTAAAATTGAGAGTTTAACCTGCAAAGTATTCAAAATTGAAATTTAGGATGTAAAGTGAAAAACTGGTACAAGTTTGGAGTGCAAAGTGGAATTAGTCTTAAAAAGTTCGGCAATTCAGACTGCAGATCATAACTTTTACCTATAATGAGCAGAGGGGTTACTCATATCAGCAGCTGAGTCAACAACAGGGCTCAGTTCATCCCATCGTCCGTCTCTGAAGAATTCATCACCATTTAAATTCCAAAAGTTGGAGCTGGATGACGAGTAGGAGGTTTGAGCTACCAATAAAATCTGCTCCTGCGCTGCCAAAAACTGGTTGCTGTGATTAACATCTATTCCTGCAGCTGCATTTGTCCTTTGTTGAAAACCAACATCTTCAAGGGTTGTGTAGGGATGACAACTGTTTTGAGATTGTAAGCTGCATGGCTTTGAACTTGCAGCCCCAGAGCCTCCTTTAATGCAGGCATGTTTCAAGTCTGGTTTATACCTTTTGGACGATGCATTCCTTTTGAAGATTCGGCAAAGCGTCCAATCATCCTGAAGATTTATACAAGTTCAAAAGCATAGCTACCATTTTAGTTGTTGTGTAGTATAACTAATATAATGGCAAATTATACTTGGCTTCACCATGCATGCAGCAAGTTAACAAGTTGAAAGTCCTCATGTATTATGTGATCTTGAAGGAAAGCCAAGATTAAGATGGATAATGCCTCTAATTACATTTTTCTTTTTCATTTTTTTACATTAAGTTTGTGATTCCACTTTCATCCTTTAATTTCCTGGTTTATATGCATATGTATAGGCGACAATTATGAGAATTTAGTTGGAAATTTCACTTCTAAGATGGGAAGCATCTGAGATTACTAGAGAAGTTACAGACCACCTGTCCCAACAAAATTTCATGCCCAGCGAGCTAACTACAATCCCTGCTATCTCCTATTGTATAGGATTTGCATAAGAGTTAATTTTGTATACACTGAAAATGTATATACTGGCCGATATAAAATGCTATCTAATCTCAGTTCGAATTTGAACTTCAATCTTTGTACATGTGATATGCATCTACACCTGTTAACATATATATATATATATATATATATTACTACTACAAGATTAATCCTTAGCAACTAATAGGATAAAGGGAATAACCAAACAAGAAAAAAGCTAAAGATAACAAAAAATACAATCCCAATAGATTTTTTTTTTTTTTTGCACTACATCAAATTAAGAAAATTAGAGGTATTGGTCAAAGTAACTAATATTAGTACACTTCAAAGATAGCAGCCAACAAGATAAAGGGAATAAAATAAAAATAAAGGAAACACAATCGAATTAGAATTTTTTTTTCTTTTGTGCCACATCAAATAAAAAAATAGAGGTATTAGTCACTGTAACTATTTTACTTACGTAACACTTAGATTGGAGAACCAACTTTTGTGTCTTTGCAAATTTTTTTGGGTAAATAAGAATTTATTAGTACCCAAGAACCAAAATAACGTACAAGATATGTTTCAAATCAATAATTCTAACGTACACAACTTACATCCGATACTAATTTCAAAACAGTTTGAGATACTTTGTATACCAACTACAAAAGAAATAGCAGCAACTAATACTAAAAATTT
This sequence comes from Coffea arabica, assembly GCF_036785885.1. Taxonomy (NCBI): domain Eukaryota; kingdom Viridiplantae; phylum Streptophyta; class Magnoliopsida; order Gentianales; family Rubiaceae; genus Coffea; species Coffea arabica. The sequence goes on along the minus strand of NC_092318.1, from coordinate 5,349,999 downwards.
CAAATTGAACAAATGTTCTTTGGTAACAACCAAACTCTTTACAGCCATCTATTAGCATCCGTCTTCTTGACTTTCTTGACGGAGGACAATCTGCATCTTGACTTTCTCAAAGATATCTTCTTGAATTACTTTTGTATCTTTGCAATTTGTTTTTAACTATGGCTCTCTCCAATCATCCAAACTAAATTGTACAAGGGAAAGTCTTTTTCTCTCTTCAAATTTCTACTATTGTATTTTACATAAGCATATGAACAATTATCCTTGTTTATTACTAAGAGGTAGGACTACCTGGAGTTCCATGTAGAAGACCTAAAGGAAATTATAAATTTCATTGGCTGAAGTGCGTAGTAAGTCACTAAATTCTTCAAGGTTCTTATTTCACCTACTAAACATTTTTTCATGCGAATTACCCACTAAACTTCTAAAAATGCTGCATCTTGATAATTCCATTAACTCTCGCTATTGAGATTGATGGAAGTTAGCTCAGGTGAAAGCCACACCTATTTTGAATAGACAATTTGGATATTGTGCATGAAACCCTTTAGGTCACTAGCCGCTTTATGTTGATGAGCTACATTTTAGGGAGTGTAATACTTCTCCGCATTAAGACCTGTGAAATTCTCAATGTTAAGTGATCAGGATGAAATTTAGTTCCAAAGAATGAGCTCTTTTCCTGATTCCTCAACGTCATAAGTGCAAAGAATCTTATAAATCAACAGATTGGGTGAAAAAGAAAACCATATAGGGTCTGTTTGGTTGGAAGTAAAATGTTTTCCTTGGGAAAATATTTTCCGTGGAAGTAATTTTCCATGAAAATCATTTCCCTTTCATCATTTTCAGGTGTTTGGTTAGCTTATTGAAAATATTTTCTTACTTCATTTTTCTGGTGTTTGTTTAACTTTTGAAATATTTTCACTTTTATCTCTATCTTTACTTTCTACAAATTATAACTACATACTTCTTCCCATGCAAAATAAGAAAATTTATCTCATTGTTTAACTTTAAAAAATCTTGGAGAAATGTATATATGAATAAAAAATATCTCCTTGAGCAAATAAACAAATTGCTGGCCATTTAGTGTCAAATATCAATCACATGCAATGCTTATTGTGCCGTATATCTTGCACTCTCACTGCTGAAAGTGTCTCTAGAAAAGAATGTCCCTATTATACATAATTAATTACTAGCATAGGATGAGCAGGACGAGATTTTTTTTTTATTTTGAATATACTAGGGGGAGGGGAGGGTTGGGTTGGGTTGGGTGGTACGGGGGAGGGAGTGTAAGGAAGAGATCTTGGGTTCGAGTCCTCCTGTTTACACTAAAAAAAAAAAAGAACATACTACAAGATGTTTTCAGTAAGTTTGGAACATACTACAGGCGGGATGCATGCATTTCGGAAAACAACTTCAGTAAGTTTGGAAGGGAAGTTGTTTTCCATAAGATGAGTGAAAATATTTTACATAGGAAAATGTTTTCAGTAACTTTTGTGCAACCAAACACGGGAAATTAGGAAAATATTTTCGTGGAAAACATTTTCACCCGAAACAAACGGACCCATAATCTTGATAGCCAGAATAAAACAAAAGTACCAAAAGTATTAAAGGGTTTCCCTCCATAGATCCCCAAAAGGAAAAAAAAAAAAGGAAAAGAAAAAGAAAATCCATGCAAGTTGCCCTAACCTAACTTATAGTCATTCGAGAAAAAAAAATTAAAAACTACAAGGATACAATTAGGGCAGGGAGAGAATGTGGGTTCTAAAAGGAAAATACCTGATAAGAAATAGGTAACTAAATCAGGAGCTAAAGCCTTAAAAAGGTTGATGATTGCATTTGAAATGACAGAATTGTCTATTCAGAATAGGTGCCCCTCCCACGTGGGCCAACTTTCGTGCATCTTAACAGCTAGAGTTAATGGAATGGTGAAGATTGAAGTATATTTAGGAGTTAAGTAAGCTGTTTAGAATAAAAATAATTTAGTGGGTGAAATAAGAATTTTGAGGTGTTTAACGACCAACTATGTACTTGATTTTAACAGAGAATTTCATAGGTTATTGTTTAATCAAGTCTTGTCTAAGCATATTAGTTCTAAGTTCGGTGTTCATCCAATGGCAAGACCAAATGACGAACAGGTTAACGGCATCCAAGGTTAGTACATTCGTTCAATTTTACCACACAAAATGAACAACCGAAAATTAATTTAAAATGCAGAAATATTCATATTTTTTGGTAATTCAAATTTTTCTTTTTTAATTTTTAAAGACTCTTATCAATAATCAAGACTCTTATCAATTTTACCACACCAATCTCATTTTTTTTCCTTTCTTTTTTTTTTTTGACAAAGCATATATATTTTGATAATTAACAAAACAAATAAATGAATGGACCACTCCATGATATCTATCTGTTTTAGATTTGCCTTCCTTTTTATATTCTAGTGCTTATGGATCATAGCGTGCTTCAAAATTGTGCAAGCTTCGCAAGTTTTGACACAGTCCTTATAAGCATTTTATGAAGGAAAAATGACCTATTTCATCTCTTACATTTTAGCAAAAAAAAATTTTCTTTTTTCATTTTTAAAATGAAGTAAATTAGACCCTCGTATTTTAAAAATGGAGCTAATTAGTCCAGAATGATAACTTTATATAAATTTTAGCAGTAAAATCACTTTAGTTCTTCCAAATCTGATTGCACCTATTATGCATATAACCATAACTCAACATAAAAAAGAAAAAAAAACTATATTATCCTAAACAAACCCATCTCTCTAAAAAAAAGTTAATTTTTTTTTTTTGAGAAAATGAAATTAGTCAACATAGAGAGGGAAAAATTAAAAATTATAAGATATAAAATAAACCCTTAAGTTACAAAATTTTATAACTCAAAAGTTTTTAATTTTTGAAGTAAAAATTTTTTAATTTTTTTAAAGACTAAGGTTTGTTTTTTTTGTTATAATTTTTAATTTTTCTTTTTAGCGAGAATGGTTTGTTTTCGATATTATAATTTTAACATTTTCCTTTTTATGTTGACTTAATATCACTTTCTCAAAAGAATTTAATTTTTTGAGAGAAGAGTTTGTTTTTGATCTTATAATTTTTACTTTTTTAGTGTTTATCTTAACTTAATTTCATGTGCATTCCAAGTGTAGCTAGATTTGAAGAAAACTAAATTGATGTTCTAATTTTACCCCTAAAATTTGTATTAAGTTATCATTCAGGGACAAAAGAGCTTCGTTTTTATAGACTATGAGAAACTAATTTACTTCATTTTAAAAGCGAGGGACAAGAAAGGATTTTCCCCAAAATGTAAGTAAGTGATAAACAAGTCATTTTCCCTTTTATGGATTTAAAGTCAAGCTCTTATGTAGTAAATTGAATGTCCTTACCACATTTTCTTTATCCAAAAAAAGGAGAAATAAGCACTTATTTAGGGGCGGGGCAACAAGGGGGCCCGAGTGGCAGCTGCTCCACAAGTTTTGGTATTTGGACCACTCTTTTGACCCCCTCCCTCTAAATAAAAACTAAAAACAGTCCCCAACCCTGCACCTTCTAGAAGTTTAGAAAAATTCCATTATCCCCTTCCACCTAACTTTTGCCTTGGAAAAATATTTACTTAAAAAAAAATTTAGCCTGCTTTTCGATTAGTTGATCTATAAAATCAAATTTTAATTACTTTAATACTTCAAATTATCTTTTTAAGATCTTACGTATTGTCTCCAAAAACATCTCTTATATACATGTAATAGTGAACACTTGGAGCTAATTAGCTATTGCATTTGTGTACTGAGGGCTAATAATGAAGACATTTCCACCAAACTTCAAATATTATTGACTGCGAGGTTCATGGATTGAGGCAAGTGCAAGCGACCTTGTTCAAAGTTTAATAATATCACATTCATGTGGGACAGTCCTGATGTTTAAACCCGACACAAAAATGCAAATAATCGTGTTGAACCATTCCAAGACAATGATCGCAATTAAAGAAGCACTAAGCCAGAAAATGATGTGATGACTAACCTGTTGATATTGGAAGACCCAACAGATTCTTTTCAATGTATCTTTCTAGGATCCAATGCAATCCATATATAGGTAAAGAAGAATCCCTAGCTACCCAATAGGAATTTTTTCTTTTAGCAGTATTTCAATTGTTAATACAAAAGGGTTTGGGGCAGGTAAGATTGGCATTAGGCAGTGTTGGTGCGATTTTTGCATCATAAGGTGTATTACACCGGTGATCATGAAATATTAATTTCCTACTGAACCAGAAAATTGAGGGTAAAAGTGATGCAGAAAGGTCAAGGCCAAAGATGAAACGAGTCAAACTTACAGTTTCCTGAGCAATATTATTCCTTGGATTAGGTTGGGTTGAAGTTGAATGAGTCCAACCGGGTGGGAGCCGGAACTCGTGCATCATCCAATCAGTTTTAGTTCCTTTTCCAGCACTTCCTCTATAATAGACTAAGGATTTCTTGAGGCCGATGCATTGAGTTGTTTCCCCACTAGAATATATGGGTTTGTCAATTCCAGTCGCCTTCCAGAAACCGGATCCAGTAACTCTATTTGGTCTTACACTGTTTCTATACTTTCTTCCTCTCATGCAGAAGAAATAAAATTCCTTGTCTCCGACAACGCCAACCTCTGTGAGTAACAAAGAGTTGAACGTGCAAAAGCACTTAGTCGTAAGGAAAAGCCAGAATTTGTGAAGAAAATAGGAAGCATTTTCATTTTCTCTTCAATTGTAATAACCCAAATAAAACTAAATATGATGGTAATAACTAAGCTAATTGGGTGCAAGTGGTATGAATGCCTTTTATCATTAGTTGGGTTGGTGGTATATACATCTATACCACAGACATACACATATATATATATATATATCATGTGTATGTGTGTATGTGTGTGTATATATGTGTGTGTATGTGTGTGTATATGTATGCATGTATGCATGTGTATATATATGTATGTATATATATATATGTATGTATGTTTGTATGTGTGTGTATGTATATATATATAAGTGTGTGTGTAGTTTCAGATTTTTATTCTTGTTCACACGTGTAGTATGGCTGAATGCAAATCCTCATTTCTAAGTAATTTTATGTGGTAAACAAAAAGGTTTAACAATATAAATGGGCTAAAACATCTTTGATTCAAGTAGATCATTGACTCAGCTAAGCAAAGAATCAACTCTGCTCTACGTATCCTGGCTGTGAGATCTACTGCTTCAACAAATTGAACCTGGTCAACTTAAAGCACCGTAGCACTTTCTACTGCGATTGTAGGACTAAAATGTTTTGTTTAAGAGCAGCCTCCAAAAGCTTGGCCGTTAGTCGAACAAGTTTACCTGCTGTTAATGTAGTTTTTCAAGCAGGGAGCAACAATTACATGCATTTTAACAAAAAAAAAAAAAAAAAAGATTTTGATCTTTGGGCCATAAGATGTGATTTAATCACATGTCAGTGCATTACTAATCCAATTAGTGACCTCTGGTTTTAGCTTTTTAATGCGACAATAAGCTAATAAGTCTATGAGACAAGCGTTATTATCCATGAATCACTATTGCCAATGAGCAATAGAATGAATCTTATTGTTAGTCATTATTTACTCACTACACATGATAACTCTTCTACGGTTTTTAAATCGATCTATAGCTAAAGCTAGGCTGTGGTGAAGCTAGTTAGAATAGTTATGGAGCTATAATATAATTTCATGTGAACACAACAATAACCTGCTTAATTCTATACTATTAGTCTTTTCTCGTGTGGCTTGAAAATTATCTTATACACGTAATTAACACTAATTACTAGTTTATAAACCGAGCAACTTGTCAACATAAACCCTGATCTTGTTGGTATCAGTTTGCAGGAACCAGTCATGTACTAAAAGCAGCTTCAAATTGCTTTATGCTTTCTTGTTGGTATCAGTTTGCAGGAACCATTTCTTTGAAAAAAAGAAAAGTTATCCATTTCGTACTAATACTTGTTATGGTTATTCGGTGCTCAATACTTATCATAGACACAATAAAAGTGTTATGAATCCATGCATCATGAAAGATTATATAATTAGTGAAATTATGGAAAAGAGGAGAATTATACTCACTGGGCAGAGGTAAGTCCCATGGATCGCATTTGTAGATATCAACCTGACTTATGAGTTCTATCCGGAGGGGTTTTCTTTCTACTTTTCGTCGAAGATAAAATCCAACAAGCTCTTCATCAGTTGGGTGAAACCTAAAACCTGGAAGAACAACACCATCATCATCCTTGTGATTCTTGTTTGAAGACTTGAACTCCTCCATATCTCTAATGTGTGAATGTGTGTACTTTAGTGGTTCTCATAATAAGTTGTCAGGTGGATAGCTATTACTCAAATCTAGATCGCTATTTATAATGTCAATACGCTAGTTATTGTTGAATAAAATTCTCTGTAGAAAAAGGGTTTCGGCTTGACTTTCTTTCCCCATTCGAGACTGCATTATTGGTCATGAAGTTCGTCAATGTTGGGACTATAATATGAGGAAAAGGTGCTTCAAAGTGATAAGGTTAGAGTTATTACGTGACTGTGCTGTTTTTATATTTGTTACATGATTTGATTTGAATTTGTATAACATTGTTGTATACATGGAGTTCGTTTGTAAATGGCGGCTTAGTATATGGAAAGGGAGAAATGTAGTTTCAATCCCTAATATTTGGTATTTGTATGGATTTAGTTCTTAAAGTTTGAACAAAACAAAGTTTGATCCTAGTGTTTGGCACCTAATACGATTTTAGTCCCTACAGTCTTGGTAAAAATAAATTTGGTTCCTAATGTTTTCAATTTCAAACAAATTTAGAACAATTGATGGATTTTTCCCATTACTGACTTAATTACTCATGTGCAGTCACGCATTTGTTTAATTATTTTTTTAAAAGAAGCAAAACAATGGCTGAATTTGTACAATTAAAAAAAAAACTCATGTGATGGCATGTTAGTAACTAATTAACCAAGAAACATGAAAGAAATTTGTTAAACTATACGCAAAAATTAGTGTTAGGGTTTCATGTTGGCGGAACAGTGGGGATAGAGAGTGAAAATAGAATTCTGGTTCGATAAACTGAGTGCTTCGACTGGTTTCACTATTTTGTTTATTTATTTCTAAATTCAATCTAACAGACACATGACTATACGTGACTAAATTTTATCAGTAGTTGAAAAAATTCTTCAAATGCCTTAAATTTGTTTTAAATTAGATACATTTGGGATCAGATTTATTGTTGTCAGAGCATTAGAGACTAAAACATCAGATGTGCTAAACATTGGGACTAGATTTCTTCTTGCTAAAATTTTAAGGACTGAAACCGTGTAGGTGCTAAATATTAAGAACTAAAATTGTATTTACCCCATATGGAAAAAAAGAGCATATGTAAGAGTGTATGGAATTTTGAAAAAAAAATATATACAATTATTGCACTAGTTGCAATTTGTGTGTCATTTACTGTTGTAATGTATTCCTATTTGATTGCAATGATGATGCAAAAGTCTAGAAGCGCTGATGAAATATGGAAAGGAAGAAAGGCATGTTGATTTGTCGTTTTTAATTTGGTAAAAGTCTTAACAGTGTGCTTAGAATATTGACTTTTACAAAGAGGAACATCTAAAATTCGAAATAATATCAAAGACCACAGACCTGTGGAAAAAGTTGTCACCTTAAATGCCAAGAAACAAGAATAATATCTGGCAACTTGTCCCTAGCTGGACTAATGGTTTACAGTGCAAGAAAACTACCTGCCCCCCAACGTGGACTCGGCTGCAATAGTGGAATACCTCAGTAGTCAATTAAAATGTGATAAAGATAAAAAGACTTTACACTCATGATGACCAATTTGAGAAAGTTATCACTCCTCTTATAGTTGTTGACTTTTCAAATGACTATATATATACATATATATATATATATATATATATATAATTAGGAAAAGTAAATATAAACAAGAAAAAGTAGATAAGATTAAATAAAAAGAGTATATATAAATACAAGACAGGATAATAATTATTAGTATGTGTATATATATATGATAGGTCAAATGAATACTAGTTGTGTTAATGACTGACCTAAGGGCACTCATTAGAAAAATCCATATATATATATATATATATATATATATATATATATATATATATATATATAAAGTGTTTATCTAACTTTTGAAACCCAATAGACACTGATGGAGAGAGGTTGTAGCTTGTAGGTGCTAATATTTTCAAGAAAAAATTAAATTTAAATAGAAAAACACTTTAGATGTGATGAACATAACAATTATTAATGTATGCATTCAAATGATGTTGCCTACATTAGATATATTCATTAGAAAAATCTCAATAAAAATCCTGTTTGATGCTATGTCGAATGGCCAAGATCAAATTCTTAGCATAGCTACAGATTTAGCAAACTCATTGTGGCAATTGATACTTGGCACTCTAACTTGACAGAATAGAGCAAATAAAACTCCCAGTTTTTTTTCTTTTAAATAAAAACGGAATCCATCTAAAATAAATTTGGAAACTTGGCATATACTGCTACCTATATTATTAAACAGGCAGCCTCCTGGAGTTCAGCATAAGATTGAGGAAAAACAAAGACCTACGTGGTAACTTTTCTATGCATTCATTTTGTAGAAGCTCCAGCCTCCAGGAACATGTGTTTTTCTTAAACATTGGATGCTGCTTTTCCCCTGAACTCCTGAGTTTTTTTTTATTTTACGTATTCTACAAAAACCAATTCTTTTGATTTAGATCATTAGATGCATGCATTTCAAGACAACGAGAAATTGCCATAAGAAATGGTCAACTTAAGCCAAACAGTGAAAATATTGCTTCTAACTCCTCAATCTCTTATGTTCATTGTACTGGACAAATTTCAACCTCTGAAGAAAATTGTGTACCACCAAAATCCTTTGCTTTTTCTTGACAAATGCTTGTGGGTTTTTCAAGAAGCAAACATTGAAAGGGATCACATACATGGAATTTTCCATATGAAGACTATTTGCGCAAAAAAAGACTCCAATTATTAGTCTGTAGCAAAATCAACGCTAAGACCTATCATTCTTTTACTTTGAATTTTCTATTACGTCTTTACAAGACTATATCTTTTTAAATTTTCTTGTTTTTCTCCTTTTAAACATATCATGTTACCATCTTCTAGAAAATGACCTCAGTGCTGCCCTAACATTTGAAACTTCAATCTTGTCCTCTTCTTGTGATTACATAAAATATAGTTGAATGTTGACCAAGTCTCTTTCTTTTTTTTTTCTTTTTCCGTCTGCTTTTTTTTTAATCAAGAAAATTAGTTTGTATTTTTCTATTTAATAGATATAAAGAAAAAAGATTAATCTTCTATACACTGACAGTGTATATACTTTTCAGCATTAAATGTATGACACATAATCCGAATTTAAATTTGAAACTCAAATTTTGCATATGTGTCGTATATTCAACTGTGATAGTGCATACACTGTCAGATGTCAGGGTATATAAAATTTATTCAAAGGAAAAATGAAATTCTCTTCAAATTCTGGATGTCTTTATGCTCATATATGTTTCAAGAGCTGAAAGTGAAAATTTACAAACCTTGTGGTAAACTATCATAGTAGTATAATTTGAAATGACAAACTATTTTCTTAATACAACTAGAGGAGATTTGGTCTGTTGAGAAGGATTCACCCTATCTAACTTTCTCACAGCTCAAAGTAAAAGCCACTATGATTGTTTCATTCGGAATTAAGGGGTTTCACACCATTTTTAGTTCCTTTAAACCCTTCTCACTCTTTTATTGTGTCAAAGGACTAAGAATTATTTCTGCCAATCCTATTGTCATACTGAAAAGTTATCTTTTTTTTTCTTTGGGTCTTTCATGCTAATAAAAAATTTAGATGATTATGCATTAAACTTGAAAGAGGATTTGAGTATCATTTTCCAAAGTAAATAATTATCCGTCAATTCCTAAGTTGTCATTTGGTTTTTTTTTTTTTTCCAAACGTTATCATTTGGTTGTAATGCATAATTTGTCCTTGGACAAAGAGTGAAGTTTCTTGACCGAAAAATTGTTGTTTTGGTCCCCAATATATTTAATCGGTCTAGTTTGGGCCCCTCATAATTCACTTGCACACATTTATTTTTCGCAATTTATTAGACTGGACCAACTTAGCACCAACAGTTGCTTGATTTTTTTCTTACCGTTGACTGACCATGGGCGTACGTGCTTGTAGCCTGTAGACATTCGTGTTTTTATTATTTTCTAAGTAGTGAATCATCTTTGTGAATATAAACGATTATAATCTTTGTACTTATCCCGTAAGAAATCTCGTCCTTGTTAGGCTGCAGTAGCGACAAAGCCACTCTTTTCCGTGTTATCTAAACCCGCATGTCAACTCATGAAACAGTTAGTATTATGTCATAGATACGTACCCTCCAAGAAGTATTAATTTTATGCAAGATGAAGAGGAGGGGACAAGTAATCCAGAAAATATGACTCAAAAATCAGGGGCCGTGAAAGGGGTACAAGGGAAACCATCATGGCACTAGAGTCACCAATTTATTAGCAAAAGTAAGTGATTGGCTTCATGAACGTTTTTAAGTCCATACGAAGTTAGCATTGAACCACTACAAAACCTAATTAACATGTCATTTTGCTTAATATATATCGATTAAAAGCTTCCGGAGTTATTGATTCCTAAAAATAAAAAACACATTAAAATGGTGGTGAATTTATCCTTAATAGCTAAAATCAATGGATAGCTAAAGGCTAATATGGTTGCTGTTTAGCATAATTATAGATTATATTAATTTCAAAGAAGAGTTAAAATTTACATATTTGAACCTAGTTACTGTCCAAAATGGAGAAACGAAGAGTCGATGACTTGTTATCCCAATAAATGCCAATCATTGTGCCTTCTCTTAAGATTCGTCTTGACACAAGTTCGGAGAACCAACGTCCTTGAATATAGAATTTATTCGAGTTTATTTCCTTTCTCAAAGATACGTTATGCTCCGTATTGGTGTCCATGTCATATATCTTGATAGGAATTTGTTCCCCGTAATTGATCACATTTGTAGCTACCATATTCGCCAAATGTTAGACTATATAATCCCAATTCTCAATAAAACTTAACTCAAGTCCTTCATCAAGACTTAAATCACAGGCTTTAAGGACCTTTTTAATCTCTCATAGGATCAATTCTAGAAGTTTAAGTGTGTCTGATCTTTGCTATGTTTGCAGTTTTTTCATGAGGATGGATGCAACATTTAAGATTGAAAGCATCGGCGTTAAATGTTTGTGTCCCCATTGGTAATAAACTTTTTCTTATTGAAAAAAAAAAAAAAAAAAACACTGAAGAGCAAGCCTTTGAAGTGCCACGTGAGGCCTGTGCTATAGTGGATATGATTTTATATTCATAGGTTCGCAATAAAATTGTTCTTTTGTCTCAGTTTGTATAAACTGCAATAATCCATTCTATATAACGAGAAAGAACAACAAAGATTTTTTTCTGAAGAGCATTTTGGAAAGTCTATCACGTTTCTTGCACGTTAGTAATGAAAGATATTAGACAAAACCTAGAAATGTTGCCAGAGCAGTTATTCTCCTGTTATCAGAGTAATTTATCCGAAATACCAAAGCTATTAATAATTTCCCACATATTGTTGCATTTTCAAAATGCACGTATTGTCATCGCCCCACCGTAATTCTCTCTCCTCTACCTACCTACACCCCATCTCTGATCTCTATCTTCCTCGTTGTCGTCCCTTTTCTCCTCTCCAACCAACCGAACACCACCCTTCATTCCCTTCCCTTTTTTATTTTTGTCGAAACAATAGGAGAATTTCATTATGGTAAAGAAATTACATGTGTGAGCAACGGCTCGAGAGAACTATACAAAAAGTGTTCAAAGACACGGAGGAAAATTCCTTTCCTCATCCAGAATAATGCCTAAGGCATCAGCACTAAGTTTTCTGCTATCTATCATATTTTCTTCCCTACCCAAACAAAAGGAGCACATGCAAAACAAACTCTGCATATTAGAGATATCCTCCAACAATGTAGCCATTCTACTATCCAAGGGTCTTTGATGTGTTATTTGTTTCAACAGCTCCTTGCTATATAAGTTGAGTCTGACTTTGCTCCACTAATGTTGCACAGCTTTGCATAATACTAGTTTTAATGCCACCGCATCATCTAAAACTTTGTTCCCCAGGCTTCTCTCTTTCAACACCCATTCTGCAATTCTAGTGTTTGGAGTTGTCCAGACTGTGACACCAATGCCTAGAGTGTTCTGTCCTTTCTGTGTAGCTATTGCCACATCCATGATTATAGTTCCTTCAACTTCATTGCCCTGGCTTTGTTGTTCATGCATGTATGCTGTTTCTTCTGTGCTCTTCCTTCCTTTCGATTTCTCCACTTCCACTTGCTCCAACCATTCTTTTTGTGCTCTTTCTATTGTTCTAATTGGTGTGGATCTATTTGAGCTCTCAAATTTCTTTTTATTTTTATCTTTCCACACCTGCCACAAGATATTTGCAGTCAGACCAATATGTTCCATCCCTTCTGGTCTTTTCCTTGCTTCTGAGATACTGAGCCACCATCTTTTAAAATCTCCTTGCTGGTCTTTTGCCCCATCCCATTGAATAGGAGCTGCCTTCCATATGTCCGCTGTGTGAGGACAGTTTAACAGTAGATGTTCTATTATTTCCTGTTCCTCCCCACAGGTTCTGCACATAGGATCACCTATTCCTGTTTTTTTACTCACTGCTTCTCTTACTGGCAATGCTCCTTTTATACATTTCCAGATGAAGATCTTGATTTTGTGTTTAATGTTGAATCTCCAGAGTGTGTTCCATATCTGTATCACTTGTTGACTCCCATCTGTGTAACTTGGACCTGTTTCCTCAGATTTCGATTTCCTTGCACTACGGTTCTCCTCCATCATGATTTTATAACCCGAGCTGACTGTGCACGTCCCTCCAGCATGTGGTTGCCAAAAATAACTGTCTTCTCTCCCTAACAAACTTAGAGGAATACTTAGAATCTTCTCAGCATCATTTCTATTAAAGGTCCTAAAAATGATGTTCCTATTCCATCTTTTGTGACAGATTAGTTCATCCACCATCCTCAGCTCACAGTTACTTGATCTAATGGTAGTTGGCTCGCCTATGATTGTCCCTGGTATCCATTTATGCTCCCATATGCTTGTACTCCTTCCATTTCCAATTCTCCTGATCAGACCCTTATCAATTAAGTTTCTTGCTCCCATTAACCCTTGCCAAATCCAGGAGGCATTCTTTGGGGGTTTGCATTTTAGAATGGACTCCTTAGGGAAGTAGTTAGCTTTCAACACCTTACTGACAAGAAGGTTTGGCTTGGTAAGGATCCTCCATACCTGTTTTCCTAACAGTGCTTTATTGAAGGCTTCAAGATCCTTGAATCCCAGTCCTCCTTCACTCCACTTCAGTGCCATTCTTCCCCAACAAATCCAATGCATTTTGTTCCTACCACTTGTTTCTCCCCACCAGAAGTTGGCCATCAAAGCACTGATGTCTTTGCAAAGTTTCCTTGGTAGCTTAAAGCATGACATGGCATACGTCGACATGGCCATTGAAACTGCCTTCAGCATTACCTTTTTCCCTGTTGAGCTAAGAAACTTGTTTTTCCAGTCCTGCAGCTTTCTTTTTATGTTTTCTCTTATGAAACCAAAGATCTGATCCTTAGTTCTTGAAATCACCATTGGAAGCCCCAAATATTTCCCTTGTTTTGCTTCAACCATCCCTCCCAGTGCTTGGCATACCGCTTCCCTTTGCTCACAGCGCATGTTCCTACTAAAGAAGATTGCAGATTTGTCAAGGTTGATCAGTTGTCCTGAAGCAACTTCATAGATTTTGAGGACTTTCATGACTTTAGTAGCCTGTTGCTTGTTAGCTTTACAAAAGATGAGGGAATCATCTGCAAAGAAGAGATAAGTAATAATAGGTCCTTGCCTGCTGATTTTTAGTCCTTTGATTTTTTTACTTTCTTCAGCTTTCCTCAGCAAGTTGGAAAATCCTTCTGAGCATATTAAGAATAAATAAGGAGACAAAGGATCTCCCTGGTGGATCCCTCTTCCTGATGACACAGAACCTTTAATTTCTCCATTGCAGTTGAATGAGTAGGTTATAGTTTTCAAGCAGCTTGTGATCTAGTTGATCCATGCAGAACAAAACCCCATTTTTTCCATCATAGCCTGCAAAAAATGTCACTCCACTCTATCATAAGCTTTTGCCACGTCTAACTTGATTGCCATATAACCCTCTTTCCCTTGTCTTTTGTTTTTGAGGTAGTGCATGTATTCATGAGCTAAAACCACATTGCCTAAAATCTGTCTATCTGGAATGAAAGCAGATTGAGTTTTGCTTATGCATTTGTCTAGAACAGATTTCAAACGATTTGCCAGTATTTTAGAGATGATTTTGTAAAGCACACCGCAAAGACTGATAGGCCTAAAGTTTTTCAAACTGGTGGGGTGCAAGATTTTGAGGATTAAGGAGATGACAGTATGGTTTACAGATTTAAGCATGAAACCTGAGCTAAAGAAAGCTTTGACTGCTGGGATAATATCACCCTTAATGGTGCTCCAGAACCTCTGAAAGAACAATGGAGACATCCCATCTTGTCCTGGGGCTTTTTCAGGGTGCATAGAGAATAGTGCATCATGAATTTCCTCCTTCTCCACTGCTTTAGTCAGCTTATCATTCATCTCCTGAGTTATGGAGTGTGAAATACCTTCTAGAATTTCTGACATATCGCTTCTCCCCCCACTATTAAACAGCTCCTTAAAGAACTCTGACATTTCAGTCACTACCTCTTCCTCATTCTCTGTCCAAGAACCATTTTCCCTCTGCAAATTCCTGATTCTATTGTTTACTCTCCTTCCCTTAACATAGGTGTGGAAATACTTAGTATTCTTATCACCCTCTCTTAACCAACTAATTCTAGCTTTTGACTCTAGAAATTTTGTTCCTCCTTGTAAGTCGTTTTCAACTGATCTTTAATGTCAACTAGTTTACCTTTCCTATTTTCAGAAACTGAGTCCCAAACTCTCTTTAGATCCTTCTTCAGATCAGTAATTCTGCTTCTAGAATTAGCTTGGAAAGTATTCCTCCATTTCAGAAGTTTAATTCTACAGTTTCTGATCTTTTTTGTGATTTTGAACATTCTTGATCCTTGTTCCTCCTTATGCCAGGCTTTCTCCACCACCTGTTGAACCCTCTCCCTTTGAAACCATCTCTTATCAAAGTAAAACCTCTTCTTTTTCCTTTCTTTCCCAGGGGCTGTATCTAACAAGAGCATATAGTGATTAGAAGTAAAAGTATCAATGTGCTGACATCTTGCCTTCTCAAAATCTTGAAACCATTCAAAACTGCATAGACACCTGCCCAGCCTTTGTCTGACCTCACCTTCATTATCCCAATGATTGCTCCACGTCCAAGGTTGTCCTTCAAAACCAATATCTATTAAGCTATTCTGATTCATGAAATCTTTAAAGTCCCTAAATCTCCTCTCCTCACTGACTACTCCTTCCCATTTTTCTTCATTAGAAAGAATGTCATTAAAGTCCCTAATTATCATATATCTAGTTCCCCACAGTCTTTTCCTATTACTCAGTACCCTCCATTGTTCCTTTCTGATCATAGGGTCACAACTAGCATAAACACCAACAAACCACCAGACAACCTGAGTATCATTGTCTTCTATTTTAGCTTCTATCGTAAAAGCTGTTTTGTACACCTCTAAGATATGTGTTTCCTTAGTCCAAAACAAGGCTATACCACCTGCCTTATTCATAGCTTCTACTGCCACATTACTGTCAAATCTTAGCTCTCTAGCAATTCTATCTATAGCTTGTTTCCTGTTTTTAATCTCACTTAAAAAAATTAGATTTGGAGGGAAGAGGTTGTTCACCTCTCTCAGATGGGGAACTGTCAAGGGGCTCCCCACTTCTTGACAGTTCCATACCAGAACTCTCATTTCCCTTGGGGGGCCCCTTTAAGAAAGGGCCCCACCTCCTCTCCTTTCATCTCAGCAGGAAACAGTCCTTCCATTGGTTTGGTCTTTTTCTACTGCACTATCTCATTGTTAACTTCCTCCATCTCTTCATCCCTTATCAGAGCCTTTCTCTTTCCAACGTTCAAAGGGCTTGCACCATTACCATTTAATTCTCTCAAAGGTCTTCTGGTTTTAGTTGGGGATTTCATCCTTCTAAACGTCCTCTTGGCCTGCTTATCCATAGCCTCCAGAGCCTTCCCTATTCTCTAGGACTCATGGTGGATCACTAACACCCCTGCAGTTCCCTCACTTACCCCTAGTTCTTGATTCTTGGCTTGCAAATCTCCCACTCTATCTTCCTCCATCTCTTCCACTGCAGTTGGGGTCTGTTTCACTTCCTCAACTTGAATCACTAGAGGGAGGTCAAGCCTCCCCTTGTCAAGGTGCATGGCATCCTCACTACAACCTTGGCCAGCTTCCTTATTTTCCACTACAATAGTTGAGGCTCCCATATCTTGCACTATCCTAATATCCTCCATTTCTTTCATCAAGTCCTGATTGCTGTTTCCTTCCTGCCTAGTGGACTTAAGAGTTTCCAAGAGACTTCTATTCAGTTGAGTCCTGATTCTTTCTTGCTCAACCAGTTCTCCTTTCTGGAACTTCCAATATCTTTTGTCGCTAGACACTTCAGTCCTAGCTGGTTTTTCTTGAGATGAAATTTTGTTATTTCCAGCTCTCAACCAGGGTGCATACTGGTTTTCTAAGATGCTTCCTCCTAAGACTCTTTTCTCTTTGCAGGACCTCTCACTGTACCCTACTATCCCACAGCTATAGCAGAAGTCAGGGCACCTTTCATACTTAAAAGCTACCCACTTGAGAGATCCTGCAAGTTTAACCACTGTTCCTCTAAGAATAGGTTTAGACAAGTCTGCTAGAGCTAATATTTTCAAATGCCTACCCTCTTTGCCTCCAAACTGAGGGATTAACACCTCTTTAACTTCTTTGAACACTGCCCCAATCTTTCTTCCTACCTCATTAGTAAGCCAGTGTACTGGCAGATTCCAGATCTGCACCCATAAGGGTGCAGTCACAAAAGCTCTATAATCCTCTTCTATTCCTTCTTCCCATCTGTTCAGCACTAACATTTGATTATCTATCATCCAAGGGCCACCATCAGCAATTCTTTCTTTGTCATCAGCAATAGGGATGTTGAACTAAAACAGATTAGGTCCCAGTTCCATCACTGTCATATTCCTAGGATACCCCCGTGCTGCAGCCACGAAATTTTTAACCCCTGTGAAGTTAGCTACTTTCTCTCCCATCACTCTTCCTATAAGACTACCTTCACATTCTCTAACTCCATAATGAAGATCTTCCAGTTCCAACGTGGCTCCTGAGAGCTCGTTGCCCGCCAGAGAGAACTTTTGTAGAAGCTCCGACAGGTCTCCCTCCATAGATAGTATCAGAATTTCCAGGCGGTATTTCCACTCCACACTCAAGAGGAACACAAGTTTTTACAGGGAAGGAACAGGAGATTTTTACAAGAAACAAATAAAAAACCACTAGATGCACTGATGAAACTTCTGAGTGAAAGGGAAAATGAAGAAAGGAGGTTACAAAAAGGTACTCTGGTCAAAGTCTACCTCTAAAGAAAAGACAAAGGAAAGAAACCACAGAACCACATTATACCTGGCATATGCTTTCCATAAGTGTAAAGCTTCTGGTGTGCGAGCTGCTACCCTTCATGCATCATTTAACGCTTTTTCAGTAGTGATGCAACATTCATTAGGCATAAATTCTAGACAAGATCGGTAGTGGAGATAGTCTGGAAATCCATGCTGAAAAAGTGCGGGAATGTAGGATTTTGAAAAAGTTTGATTTTGCTGACTCTCCCACCAAAGAGGAGAGGAGCTCTTATCCCAAGAGAGATCACTACTACTTAGAGAGAGAAACACCTCTACTTAGAGAGAGGATTTTCCCTTCATTCCCTTCCCAACCATCCGTTTCTTCACCCTTCCACCTTGGCCTTTTTTGCCCGAAATTCCTTATTCTCTCTATTTTCTTCCTTTTGGCTCTCCTTTCCTACTATTGCTATGGGGCTATCTACTAGAAATGTGCAAAATCGAAAAATTCTGATTTACCGATCGAATTTGAAATTTTCAAAATCGATAAATCGAAAAACGGAATGAAAATCGGGTTTTTCGTTTTCGAAATATACGAATTTGGTTTGAATTCAGTAACTGATTTTCTCAAATCGGAATTTCCAATTTCGAATTGTGTAGGAATTTTCAATTTCGAATTCACAATTCGAAATCGAAAATCGAATACCTATTTCGATTCCAAATTTTGTATGTTTTATATATTATATTATATAATAATACATCTAACTAATAATTATATTATATAACAATACAATATTAAGTCTTATTAAGTTAGTTGTATATTATGTTATAACTAAAAACATATATTCTACAAAAGTTAAGCATTTAGTTTAGCAAAACTTATATATAATTATAATACAAAAATTAGAAATACAAAACAAAACTCCAAAAAGTTCCTAATGAATTCGGTGAAATCGGTAATTATCGAATTCCGAATTCAAATTCGGAATTTGTGAAATTGAAATCAAAATCGATCGAAATTCCTAATATCCAAATTTCGAAAAATTTCAAATTCAAAGTTCCGAAATTACCGAATTCGATTTCAATGCACACCCCTACTACCTACTATACAGTCCCCTTAGCCTAGAAGATGTGACAGAATTCAAGACCAATTCTGGAAGCATGGATGACGAAACCTGTTTTGTAGACAGTTTCATCGGAGCCAAATATCTACACCAATTACTAGTTTTCTATTAAAAGACATTGTTGAAATTGGTTACAAAAAAAAAAAAGAAACAATTTGACCCAACAAACTTCATTTCTTTTCTCACCCCTTCTGCCTTGGACCGTTTCTTTTGAAATCCCTCATTTCCACACTAGCTATCTCGTTCCATCCTACCCCCTTCCCCATCGTCATTACCTACCTCATCGTCCCCTTCTTCTAGAAAGCAAGATGGAATTTAAACCTAAATTAAAAGCATGGATAGATACACAGTTGGCGTCATGGAGTTGCAAGTTGTTAGTTTGATTGACTAGTTCATTTTCTGTTGCTTTGGGTTAAAGGCGTGGACTCAGCAGCAGGAAGGCGTGGACTTGGAAATTGAAGGCTCCAAAAAGTTGCAGAAGGAGAACCACGCTTTCTGTATTGCAACTTAACAGACCACTTGAGTTTTCAATCCAAGTGTCCAACGTTTAGTTCGTTAATTACTAAAAGCTATTTCAGCATGTTAAGAACATCTCTTTTCCATTATGAATTTTGTATCAAGTTTTGTGTTGGCTGAATTTGGTGAAGAATTGCACTGTTGAGCTTTCTCTCTCTTTTTATCTTTCTCACGAAGGTTCCTTCAATCTGTAACCGTTTTCTACCCTTTTCCATCAATTCTCAGTCTCTGTAGTTTGATTCATGCAGTTTTGTTCATGAAAATTGAGTTGGATTCTATTTTCCCAAATTATCCACTATTTTCTTGAGTAATGCTTCAATTATCCATCTGGGATCTCGTCACCACAACAGTTGGACTCGAAACCAAATATCTACTGTAATTACTAACTCGTTTTGTGTTGGGAAACATGGTTCAAATTGGTGAGAAAAGAGAAAAAAAAAAATTTGTCCGAGAAAACTGGACAAGATTTAACGTTCATTTGGATAGTAAGATGCACTCGGTAATCGGATACTTCGAAGCCGTGAGAGATGACTGAAAATTATAGTAGTTCCCATATAAGTTTTTAACTCACTGAGGATAGTATTAGTAGTTTGTAAAACTTGCTTTTGGCTAGAACATTAATGCTTCAGATTTAACTGAGGATAGTATTAGTATTTTGTTTTTTCTTTTTTTTTTTGGTTAAGTATGAATTTATTTATGATTTGGTTGTTAGATTTGAAATTCTTTTGGATCTTGAATATATTTCAATAGATCTCATCATTATTATTGAAATTTAAAACCATGTTAATTAGTAAATTTGACGGTTATAACATGTACAAAAGAGAATTGTAACGATTTATCTGTTAGAAAACAACTTTAAAATTTTTTATATTTTTTCATATATGTTCATAATTTTTTGAACTTATTGTATCTATTAAACTACAAATCTGTAATTTTTTGTGCATATTTAACGTGTTATTAGGGAGTTTGTAAATCAAATTGTACTGGACGATTTCTAATAATTTATTAATGAAATTTGCTTTTTATCAAAAAAAAAAAAGATAAATGCTTTGGTATTATCCTCAGCCTTAGCCAAAATAATGATGCACTTATCTAATTGATTAATTATTAATTATATCTTAAAATTTTATATTGTTAATTTGGAAACTAGCTTATCATTGCACGTGATCTTTTTTGGCGTATGAATGTACCAAAGTCCCATTTAAACTTAGCACTTGGCAAAACAACAATAGCGTCCAATAACAGGAGTACTGGTAGTGATACTAGATGAGTTTAAGAATCAAGAGATCACAAAGTTGGATTTTCATTTTGGGCCCAAATTAGATACTTTACAACACTTTTGCTCCTTGTAGGTAGCATCCATGTTGTAACACTAAAAACTAAACTAACCAATCCCTCAAGGAAATTTTATGTTGTAATTGGATGTTCATTTTCTTTAATTATTGTAAAATTTTACCTTATTATAAAATATTTCCCTATGCCTAGAGATGTATATATTTCATAATATAGATACAAAATCATCAATGGCACACACAAAACGAGCATATAGATTATTTAACTTTAATAGCATCCAATGTTACGTATTGATCATTTAAGTTCATACACTGCATAAGTTCAATGCATTTGTGCATTTCATACCTACATATGTTTTGTATTTCTATTATTTCATTTAAAATGATAATTTTCTTTACACCTAATTTACAATAAAAGAGTAATGTGTTTTGTACCATACACAAATATGCGCTCATGTACGTCTAATTATACTATAAATCTTCTGTGCAATTGCACTGGATAGCATGCCCATACATATATTTGCTTTGGATATACTCAAAAGACATAAGACTCTACATTCCCTCTTGTATATTTCTTTCTTTTTCATCAATAACAAAAAATTAAGGATCCTTGTCAAATCCCGTGTTACCTATTAAAATTGTAAAATACTATACATAGAATATATTGCCACACTCAAATAAATTTTACTTGGGTAACATATAAAGTTGCTCAAACTTTGCACGAAACTTATGAAAATTTTGGCTGAAAGTTCTAGATGAGTATAATTCAAAAATTTTAGAATAGAGAAGTAAACAATGTGTAGCAAGTCATAAATAGAACAAGAGGAGATTGCCTAATAGACTACGAGCGAAAGACATGGCGAGTTGACTTATTGCAGGAAATTTTTTGGCCTGAGGAGATTGAATTAATTCAAAGCATTTCAATTGGAGAAGCTCACAATAGGGATAAGCTAATCTAGCACTTTTCAAAGAATGGATCTTTTACTGTGAAGAGTGCGTATCACTTGATCTAGCAGCAATCTTCTAATTGGAAGAATTTGCCATCAAGTAGTAGTACTCTAGAGCAAAGTGTTTGGTCTCGGCTTTGGCACTTGAATCTTCCCTGAGGGCATGTAAAGATATACTGCCAACCAGCACAAAACTCAATACTAAAGGGTTCCATTTAGATACCTCTTGCCCTTTATGTCTCGCTCCAGTTGATGATATTAATCATACCTTCTTAACTTGTCCTATAGCTGTGCAATCGTGGGCGCTTAGTTTCTTAAACCAAAAAGTTCAACTGCAATCTGCTGATCAGATTACATCTTGGCTTCCCAACCTTCTTTTGTGACTATCAAGCAAAGAGATGGAATTGGTGGGTGTTATTCTTTGGAATTTATTGAATAATCGAAATGGAGCGATCTTTGATGGGCCCTACAGAGATCCTCTTAGCTTGGTCTCCCTGTCCATAACATTCCTAGATCAATTCCATGAAGCAAATTCCAAAGATAAGTTCAATACGCCTGCCTCTCTTCAATCAAGGTTATCAATAGGTCATTGACTACGACCCAATGCAGGTTTTGTTAAGGCAAACTTTGATGGATCTGTGTTTATAGATGATTAATCATCAGGGGTTGGTGTTATTATTCGAGATGATAAAGGAAGTTTCATTGCTGACCTTTCCAAAAAAATTCTTGGGATATTGGAACCAGATGTGGTTGAACCATATGCGGCCAAACATGCTATTCAATTACTACATGATTTGGGCTTCAATAAGATTGTTTTGGAACGAGATTCACAAAAAGTCATCAAAATGTTGGACCGTTTGGAACCTAACGATTCATCATGTGGTTTGTTGATTGATGATACCATTGTCTTATGTCAAGATTTCATATGTTGGAAAGTTTCATGGATTTTTAGGTCGTTTAATATTCCTACTCATAACCTTGTTAAGTATACTGTTAATCTTTTAGATTCTTGTATATAGAGAAACTCTCCTCCATTTTTTATTTGTTCTACACTTGTTGCAGATTTGATCTCATGATTAATAAAATTATTCTATTTTATTATCAAAAAAAGAACAAGAGGAGATAGTGATAATATTAAAATATAAATCAATAACACCGGTGGTTCAAAATGGTTCAAATTTAAATTGCTCCTTACCAATAACCAGTAGAACTACGCATTAATAGTTGCAACTAGTTATGATGTAAGCAAAATACAATTGTATTGATTGAATTAAAATATAGAATTCAAACAAAATTATGCGTTGATGTTTCTTCTTTAGTAATGCAAAGAAACTTTCTTCCTGCCCCACACTTGGTATTCAAGGCGTAAAGTAGAGTTTGCCTCATTCAAATTCTGTTTATAACTAAAAATTGATCTAGATTCAAGCATATGATGTTATTGTGATCAAATTATTAACAAATAATTGTTCGACTTATCACAAGCGTTGTCTAACGGATTGACAGTTTACCAAAATTAAAGCGTATTTTTTCTTTTTTATTTTTTTGACAAAATCACAATCCATTTACCGCGCGCACACATAGTGATATATAAATGTGTGTATATACATATGTATATATTTGTAGGTATTTCTGTTGATCCTTTATAGATGAGACAATTTCACAAACCTCCCCTACGATTTTTAATAATTATAAAGAACTCCCCTCAAGTTTTAAAAATTACACATACATCTCCTACTTTTACTGTTTATATAACAATACAGATCCAACAAGTTATATTTTCTCTCAAAAATCCTAAATTGCCATTTTGTGCAAAACTAAGAAAGCAAAATATAGTATTTTTTTTATCAAACTTTTGAAGTTAGTTAATTAAACCTAATCCCAAATTTAACCCCAAAAGCAAAATATAGTATGCTTAATCATTTTCTTTCACACTTTGCACAAATCAACAAGTCTAATTCTTAACAACCATCCAAACATAAGTTCCAAATCCAAATAATCATCCAAAACATTCCAAATTACATATATAGCATTAGTACTTGCCACGTAAAAAAAAAATAAAAAAAATCACTCATACAGACACACACCTCCCATTATCTCAATACTCAAATACCTTTTCAATACAAACTAATATGACCTAGAACCACCATTACGACCTTCTTAACATTGTACGATGGCAATGTTAAAAAAATATTTATATCCTTAAGTATTAATTACGGTATATTTTTTTATAGTGTAGAATGTTTTGCGCTTTATCTCCTAATATCATTTTTTCCCGTCAATTTGTTAAACTATGGGGAATATTTTCGTTTTCAAACAAAAACAAAAACAAAAATAAATAAATAAAAAGATAAAGTGATTTGGGTTTACTTTAACCCCTTAACATTATTTCTTTTTTACTCTATTTTCAAAACTGTTAGTCAATTATAATATTGTACAATGACAATGTTAAAAAGATATTTATATTTTTAAGAATTAATTACATTATATATATTTTTAAGTGTAGAGTGTTTTGTGTTTTATCTCCTAATATCACTTTTTTGTCTCTCAATTTGTTTAACTATGAAGGTTATGTGATAAAGTACCAAATCTCATGCTACTTTACAATGGCAATGTGGTTTCATGTTAAACTATTATTTTGGAAAATCAAAATAAGGAGGGGGTGAGGAAGGGCTCCTCCTCCCCAAGCCACCTTCTTGTCTTCCCTTCTAAGTGGGCAAGTCCATTACTTCAGTTTAGTTGAACCAAATTCAATAAAAACAATTTAGTTGTCTTTCCAATTCACTAAAAACAATTGCATTGTATTCTACAAATTCCAGCATGTGCCTATAGTGGTTATTTGTTGTATGTTTTTTGTTTTCAACTATTTTGGATCACCAAAGTGGTTGATTTATATTTTAAAACAAAGTGAGACCTCATTCTATATGAGTTCTATCACAATTCTACCCATATAGAACTTTTATCCAATTCTTTTTTGAACTTTCATGCAAGATCAGTGCCAAATTTATATGTTGGCAAAGTTTAACAAATTGAGGGAAAAAATAATGTTAGAAGATAAAGCGCAAAACACTCCACACTTTAAAAAAAATATACTGTAATTAATCCTTAAGGATATAAATATCTTTTTAACATTATCATTGTACAATATTAGAATTGACTAACAATTTTGAAAATAAAGTAAAAAAGAAAGTATTAAGGGGTTAAAATAAGAGTAAATCTTTCTTACACTGACAGTGTATATACTATCATCGTTAGATTCATGACATGTATGCAAAAGTAGAGTTTCAAATTCAAATTTTACATAGTTATCATTCATCCAACGTTGATAGTTTATACACTATCAGTGTAGGAAAGATTAATCTTTAAAATAAACCCAAATCACTTTATCTATTTTTATTTATTTTTTTTGTTTGAAAGCAAAAATATTGCATGCTCTTTGTGCTTCATGTAACATGTTATACATTGACTCTCGTCCGATACATAAGAATGCTCTGAGAAGGAAAGACCTTTCTAACTTGTTCATTCCATTCTAGCGTTTGGGATGATTCATTTAAGTGGAAAAATCATTTGCTCTTAAAATGTTCATCCCAACTTTTTCTTGGAATCCCATCTCTCAAAAAAAAAAAATTGGGGAAAGTCCTTTCCACCTTAATTCTAGAATACCTAAATAATAAGATGTCAAATTTGTTCTTATAAATTTTTACACTGCATCATGATATCTTAGACTATTTATAAGCTCAATTAATATTTGAATATAATTTTTCATAATATTCAATTTTCTTTGTATTTAAAATAGTTATTTTCTTTTATACCAGGAAACAAATGTTTTAAGATACTTTATTCTTTGACTTTTGAACTATTGTGCAAGAATTTCTTTTGAATCTTATCAAAATTGAAAATAGGTTAAAAATAAATGATAATTATTTGACTTCATGTAATTTATATTTTACATTACTAATTATATTGCTATTAAATTCAAAATTTTAACTTAAAAACCTATATATTAAAATGAATCAAGAATTACAATTAAAGAATTTCAGTACCAATCCTCATTTATGTTCGAATTAAAAATATCAAAATTTAATGTAAACAAACAAATACTATTATAGAATGAATTAAAAATATGTAATATAACATATTACGTCCTATAAACTAATCCAAGGCAATTAAGTCAAATTTGTATTTAATATATTCCATTCTCACACTTATATATTGATTATACAAAATATTGAAAACCGAGTAAACATTCCATTCTGACTTATCTACCACATTCGGGAATAATCCGTTTGGATTGGCCATTTTTTCAAAAGACAAGTTTTTCAAATACAATGATATAGTAATACACAATAACTCAAAAAACATCTCATCCATACAATATATCAAATATTTTAAAAAATTTTTATAGTAAAAATTTTTCATATACACTTGCTATAGTAAAATTTTTCAAAAATATCCTAAAAAACGGCTAATTAAACGGAGCAAAATTTTTTTCCCACCATTCTGGATGAAAAATGTAATCTAGGCGAAAAGGCTTTCCATTACGAATATTCTCGCATACCAAGTGAGTGATACTACCCATCATTGTTCACTCGAAAATAGCAAGCGTGTGAATTAGTTGCAATACCTTCCTACGTATATAAGCATGAAGAATGGCTTTTGGTGAACTTGCAATGTGTAACCAGTCAAAACAAACGATACAAATAATTATTAGATTCGGGCTATAATTTGACAATTACGGTTGAGGATCCAGACTCTTAACTTTTAGGTTTAAGCCTCACTAACGTAAGTTTCTTCTCTCATTGGATGTGTGGTTATTGTAGTACTATTAAATTATAATTCTAACCATTTGTGATTATAATTCTATTAAATTATAATTTTACAGGACAAAAGTAATAGGAACCGGTCTTCAAGAGCTCTTGACATCAATTTATGTTGCTATGTTGTTACATTTTGAAAGATAGAGAAGGAACAGGAATACGACACCGTTTGATTTACCAGGGGAAAGAAATACCCTCAAACAATATAACAGGCACTACCAAGTGCCACATCACCAACAGCCAATCTCCAGCTGCCACATTACCAACGATCATGTTGAGTTAGAGAGGTGTTCACAATTATACTGTATGGTTAATAATTCTAACCACTAGTGATTTGTTTGTATTATGAGTTTATACCATTATAACTTTCAAAAACTTCCTTTAAAAAAAAAACTTTAATTTTTTATTACAAAAAAAATGTCGTTATATCATGTGCGTATGTGTGCATGCATGCCAGCGATGATGGGTGTGCTTTTCCCATGAGAATTATATTTATCTTACAATTGAAGGTTACAACTTACAAGTAATCTTATAAAAAGAAAATTGTAAATCTTTATAATTTGATTGATCCAAACCAATATTTCAAAATTGAAAACTTATCATTTGGATTGTTATTTTCTAAATTTTTTATAAAAAAAAAAAAGTAAATCTTATATGCACTAACAGTGTACACACTATTATCGTTGGATTCATGACATGTGTAAAAATTGAATTTCAAATTTAAATTTTACATAATTGTCATTCATCTATACACTATCAGTATAGGAAAGATTAATCCAAAAAAAAAACAAATGTACTATAACCATTCGATATTTGTGAAGTAAAAAGATAACTAAAAAATGTATAAAATTTTTGAGAGAAAATGACTTTCCAAAAGCACTTGCATACAAATCTGATTTTTACATTTCTATTCCATTAAAACGCACGTTACACGTCATATATAAGAATGAAAGATGACTAGACGCCTTGAGAATACACTCTAACGACATCATGATTTATTGTTTTAGCATTTATTTTTTTGTCTAATTTTCTCATAAAAAATGTAAAACTTCAATAATTCGTAAAAATTCCAAAAATAAAAAATAAAATCCCAACAAATATTACCTAAAAAGTAAAACCGCATCATAGAACCCCTAAAAAAAGCACAAAATTTTTACTTAAAAAAAGAAAAAAAAAAAAGAGCACCCAAAATTAAGATTTAAAAATCTAACCACAAAAAAGTCAAAATATAAATAATAAGAGAATAATAACCAAACCACAAAAAAGGAAAAAAATTATCCAAAAAAATGAAAAAGAACCCTCAGAGATCTCATCACCAAGTCCGGCGGGCAGCGATGGAAAAACTGATTACCAACAGAGACCCCATATATACAGAGAGAGAGAGAGAGAGAGAGAGAGAGAGAGAGAGAGAGAGAGAAATCAGGGGGCGAGCAGCAAAAATTGATAGATTCAGATTGAAAACTATATATATTTAAAGCATCATTATATTAATTTTTTCCAAATTCTGGAAAAAAATCATCAAGCGCTTTAGGAATCCACATGCCTATCAATTTTCCCCGCTACAAGCCCTAAACTTTCAGGCCTTCTTCAACCTTCCTTCTCCGTCAACAATTATCACCGACCATATCAGTTTTTCCAGAAAACACTGCAAACTCCCCTATTCTCTCTCGAAGTCTTAACAATGGCTTAAAACGGCAATATACATATTTAGGGCTTTGCTAATTCACCATTTGGATTTAAATTTATTTGCTCTTAGAGGTGGGCTGCTTGGAATTTTGGACATGAAGTAGCTTTTTGATGGACTAGTAGGATAGTGGGCCACTTAATAGGCTTATCTCCGTCCTCCATATTAGACTAGGCCCAAAAGTTTTCGCTAGCTATTGAGGCTCTTGGGTCGTAACCTTTATCTTGTAGTTGTTACTAGGCTAAATAGTTAGGACTCAATAGAAACCACTCCTGTTGATAAGCCCCTTTGGTTATTAGATTGGGCTTTAAATTATTTTCCATTGAAATTAGTTCAACCATAGGGACGACGAATCTCTGCATTATGATGATGTAGAAGATTCCAAACACCCAAAGAGATGGTTGTAACTTGCCTTCGGAAGGATTGCTCAAACCCAGAATCCACAATAGCACGCAGAAGCTGTGGCTTCAGTAGCAAGTCTCGGAATCCGGAGCTGTCGATACCAACGTAGCCTCTGCAGTAAGAAATTTAACAACTTAGTAAGACACAGATTTTTGCATGTACAAAACATGCAAAAGCTTATAAATGCAACGCCAGGCATGGTCTACAAATCCAACACTTGTTGCAAATGACTGCAAACATACTGTCGCCAATCTTAGATAATGATCATAATCACACAAACTTCATAATTACAACAGAAACAGCAGAACACACAGCAAACAAAATGGGTTCTACAGATTCCTACCTAACTAAAATGTGATGAGGGTCAAGCTTTATCCAGAATAAAGAACCAAAGATAAACATTCCATTTCATGGTCCAGGCAAATTAGATACTTTGCAATATGTCAAAACATATCACTCACACTTCCGCTGCTTCCTGTAAAGGCCATCTCAAAGACAAGGGCCACAAAATCTGGAACTTAATAGCACTTCATTTTGTTATCCTAGAGAAATTCGATACTTCACAAAATGTCAAAACAAGTAACTTCAACTATACTGATTGTTGAATCATCCAAAAGAAAGCAGCAACAACCAAAAGATCCATCTTTCAGTGAATTCAGTACGCTCCAACAAGTAAGCTCAATTACACAAGGGGAAAAAAAGATGAGCAGAATGAGTCAATAAAATTATCATTCTTCTGTGTCTCCCTACATTTACCCGTGAAGTAAAAACAAAGAGAGGATGATAACATTTTACTAGATCAGGACAGGTACAAAGTCAACAAAAAAAACCTAAAGATGTGAGCAACGAAAAACTACAAATCATGAAACTTATGAACAGAAGAGCTACTGCAAGATGAGCAGAATGAGTCAATAAAATTACCATTCTTCTGTGTCTCCCTACATTTACCCGTGAAGTAAAAACAAAGAGAGGATGATAACATTTTACTAGATCAGGACAGGTACAAAGTCAACAAAAAAAACCTAAAGATGTGAGCAACGAAAAACTACAAATCATGAAACTTATGAACAGAAGAGCTACTGCTCTTCTTTATTTTTTGTTGTTGGGTTTGTTTTTGTTCTTTTTTTTTTTTGTTGTGCGTGGGGTGGGGGGGGTCAGCAAGGATCTATAACTCTTGCCAAGTCAAGCCTAACGAAACCTTAAAATAACCAACGAAAACAAACACAAATCCACAAGAAAGTTTATCGACTTATGACCAAAACAAAACACCCAAACACAAGCAATGAAAAAATGGAAAACTCAAAACTGATATTGGCAAATCGAGACATCTACAGCTACAAAACCGAAATTAAATTTTATAGCGGATAAAACTACACAAATCTAGTTCTAGAAGGTTGAGATTTGAGTTAAAGGAGCTGACTTTTTAACGGACTCGCCGTTGACTTTAGCGATGACGGAGTCAGGGGCTTTTTCGCCATCTTCCTCATTGTCGAGAAGCTCCTCCTCGTCGGCATCGTTCTCCTTTGTCTCTCCCATTATTCTGCGGCTGCTCTGCAGCCACCAAAACAAACCAAAAAATAGAACTAAAAAAAAGTCAAAATATAAATAGTAAGAGGAATAACCAAACCACAAGAGAAGGGAAAAAATTATCGAAAAAAATAAAAAAGAACCTTCAGAGATGATCTCATCACCAGGTCCGGCGGGCAGCGATGGAAAAACCAATTACCAACAGAGACCCATATATATAGAGAGAGAGTGTGTGTGTGTGTGAGAGAGAGAGAGAGAGAAAGAGAGAGGGAGAAGGAGAAATCAGGGGGCGAGCAGCAAAAATTGATAGATTCAGATTGAAAACTATATATAATTAAAGCATCATGATATTAATTTTTTCCCAAATTCGGGGAAAAAATTATCAGGCGCTTTAGGAATCCACATGCCTATCAATTTTCCCCGCTACAAGCCCTAGACTTTCAAGCCTTCTTCGACCTTTCTTCTTCTTCGTCAACAATAATCTCCGAGCATATCAGTTTTTCCAGAAAACACCGCAAACCCTTCTATTCTCTCTCAGTCTTAGGCTTAGTTTGGGAGTTTATGATAGACTAGGAGAAATAAACCGCGCGACGCCCGTCGGAATGAATAAAATACATACCGAATTTGCTCTATTCACGAGTTTTTCAAAAACTATTTTTTAAATACTATTAAAATTTTTAAAAAATACTTTCAAAAGTAGTCTAAATTTTTTTTAATGTTTAAAAAAATTTCAAAATATATTCTAAAAACTCTTCTACTTTTAAATATTTTAAAATATTTTTTAAAATATATTATAAAAATTCTGTTACTGTAAAATTTTTTAAAAACACCTCCAAAAACAGCTAATTTAAACGGATGTTTAACACTAGTGGATAATAACCTTTATAGTTTGTCAAAAATAAATATTCTTCAATAACGAAATGAAATATTATATATACATATATATATTGGTGTCTTTTTCAAAAGAAATATATATTGTCATAACACAACACCAATATGATTGCCCTCGTAAAAGAAAACAGAAAGCCCTATAATCTGCCTATTAGCATTTTAGTCAACCTCTATCCTTGGCGCATCAACTATACAAGTCAAGAACCCAAGAAATATGATGTCCATTTGGAGGCATCTTGACAGTGGAGTTTGGCCAGCAAATGTTTGATTGTAAGGCCCTGAGCTACGATTAAGTGGACTACCATTATCATCTGATGAATCACTGGATGCACCCTGGGAGGGAGGACTGCCTCCTATAACTGGATTACCAAAACTCAACATGCTTGGGGCTGCTGCAGCAGTTGATCCTTTTGGCTCTTTCCCATTTGCAATGAAGCTACCAACAACCACATGCCAGAGACAAACAGATAGTATAGCCAGAACTACGCAGACACGTATCACTAACAGAAAGAAGAATAAAACAGTACCTGTGCAGGTGTAACAGCCATAAGCATTCCTGCAACTCCGCCACCCAAGACTCTGCCATCTGACCCTGTCAAGGGCACACTCAAGCCTCCAGAATATACCTGTAGAACTGAAATTAATCAAGTATCAGATCTACAAAGAGATGGAGGACTTGACAGCTTTGAGTTTGGATTACATAATCTGCTACAGAAGAGGCCGAACGCACCTTTAGAACCTAAAAGTAAAAAATAAAAGAAAATGAGTTTGCATATAGATCTTGAAGCAGAATCAAGTTGAATGAAGCAAAAGACAATTGCAGCCTAAATTACAAAATCATTTTTTGGGTTCAGCCAGTGACCAATCCCTTTGAAAATTATAGGTGCCTATTGCACATGTTAATACTTGAACAAGCTAACTGTGAGAAGTTAAGTTCCCAATGATCAAATGCATAAAGTCCAATGTGAAGGTAATGAAATCTAATGTAGAAAGAAACGTATTAAGCCACAATAGCCACAACATCATCGAATATGCAGATGTTAGAACTCAAACACCACTTGAGAAGCGGACTCATAAGTGACGTCAATCTTTTCTTTCCCCAAAATAAACTTCAGATTGAAAAAGTACATCAGAGGAAATCAGTGTATGATCTCTCTTAGTTTCTGAGACAGCACACCTTGTTTGATCAACAATCACAGCAGAAGCATGAAGACCTGAGGTAGGGGATGACCAAAGCAAATACCTCACATCAGCTTCTATCCCAGCCCAAAAAAACTAAAGCTAAGAATCAAATGTAACCCTCATTAATTGTCCAGCTGCAAGGGGAATATGCTACATGCAAGAAAATATAGTCTTAACAAGCCACCAATAACATTCTCTCCTCAGCAGTTTGGTACCACCATTCCATCATCTGACATTCACATCAATAACGAAAAGTCATGGATTTTATTCGTTATCTTGTGTGGCTGTCTATGTTTCTTTGAGAGAGAGAGAGAGAGAGAGAGTACAGGACAATAATGGGAAAAAAACAACTAATTAGGTGCATGATTCAACATGATCAAGTCTGAAACAAACAGAGTTTTTAATATAATGAAAAACAGTCCCCAAATGAAGGGGACTTTAAAATAAATAAAGAAGAAGATGAAACCAACAGAAAAAATCAAATGAACCAATGATGATAAGACAATGACATGAAGATAAAGAAAGAATCAAAAAAATTTGCTAATGCAGGATTTGACATAATCTCGGTAAAGTGCACTTACTTTAAAGAAACATACTGCATCAACTAAACAAATTTGTGCATAGTCAAGAACTGCATACATACTGCTTAGAAGTGCACCTTGAAGTGCCTGAATGCAAAGAGCCAAGTTATTATACATAGAACCTTCAAAATAGTCACTGAATTTATAGTTTCAAAAAGATGACAACCACTAGAATCTTAGAGCCAAATTTGTTGAGGTTCAGAAATATGATAGATAGCATGATAGGCATTTAGATGCACAATGCTTGAATAACCATGGTAATTGCTCCATGTAATCTCGGACTACTAACAATAGCCGAAGTATCAGCATAAAACCATTAAGAAATATGGAATCACATACCTTCAGCCAAGGGGGGCCACGGAGTCTCTCACGTTTGTGGCTCCTGATTTTAGAAATTCTTGAAGATGTATCCATCTACCTTGACAAAAGAAGTGCCCATGCTCAAAGAAATGGACGGAAATAAGTAGAAACATAACTGAAACCAATCCATCATAAAATGCACTGCTAGGTCCTAAAGAAAGGTTTAAAGATGGCTCAACTCATTCAACTAACAACTACAAGTATGTCTAAGAGTGATTTGATTGAATAAATTAACACTTTCTCCGTTTTAAATACAAATTTTCTTATTTGATATTTTCCTCAAACTACCAGCTCTGTGGAGAGAAATATAGGACTTATATGAAAATGCACCTTGTCAAGTGTCAGTTTGACAGTTAAAATACACATAGAAACAAAAAGTTTGTAGTAAGAAACATTAATGGCTTGAAAATATGCATGAATTTCCATGCAAGATCCTATATAAGTATGAATTACCAAGTTGTAAACTGATATAGATAGCAAAGATAGTCCAGAGACAAGAAGGATGACAGTAGATCTAATAGATCAGTCCACATGACACATACCTAGAATAAGTACCAGCTCCTGCCCTGTAGCTCGACAAACTTGAATCCCAAGAACGTGTAATCCTAAAGAGTAGAACCCAGTAGCATCTATTAGATACAAAAGCTGATAAGCAAAAGACAATCCTGCAAAGACAAAACAGGTCAATAAACTAAATTCATATCATTGTCACAGCTTATGGAAGACAGCCAAAGAATAACTACAACTCCATCCAAAAGAAAAAAGTTCACGCTCCTTTCCAAGCACGCCTTTTGGTGCCGTTTTCAGTAGAAAATTATTAAATCCTTGACGTGTACTCTTGTGGTAGATGCTTCTTCAACAGAACTATTCCAATTTTGTTCCATTTTAATACTAAGATGAGGTGCGATAACTTAGCAGCATATATAAAAAACTTTTATTATAGATATTTTTTAAAATATTTGATATATTGCATAAATAAGATATTTTTTAAATTATTTTTATTTATATATTACTGTAATATTGTATTTGAAAAACTTATTTTTAAAAAATAGACCAATCCAAAGGAGAAACATGCTGCCTAAAGGCTTCTATATTATTGTTCAGAAACTGATTATGAAGTGAATACTTGTACATTTATGGGCTCTACTGGGCAAAAATGACTTCGGTAGTTCAGTATGATCACTTAACATCACCAACGTTGGTAAGATGCTTGAGTTGCAGCAATTACACAGTGTGATATAATGGGGCTCCAAGCGGAGCAACTCTCAACCCCTTCCAAAATGAATACAAATTGAAACTAGTTAAAGATACATGCTACATCTTACGGATCGTTTATTTTCCATATTACAACACTACTACGACAGTTCTCACATTTGCTATTGCTAACCAGATGCAGACTAAAAGCTCCCCCTGCTAATTCTAGAAATGAAAAAAAGGATGGATTTGGATATAAACTAGCGACGTCTCTGTCTCTGGAGACTGTTCCCGGAGAGAGAGATGTTTTCCTCAGGTTTTCACTGGAACAGTAGAGAAATTAGAAAAAGTAATCCTACAATGTAATATTTCTCTACTTCTTAATATTCCACTTATGGGATGTCCGAGGACCAGTTGCAATGCCTTCATAGTAACGAGGCTCTAGCTCAGAGTCGTTCCATCGTACCACAAACTCCGAAAATAGATCTCGGGCGGACTCTGATGAAAGATCAGAGAAAAACAAATGTTTTTCTTCCTTCAGCCAGGCAGCAAATTCGTTATTCTTGGAAAAGTAATCATCGCTGGAGAGTTCTTGATGCTTACATTTCTGAGGCAAGGTAAAAGATGAAAACAAAATGGGGGAAGATGAGTAATCTCTAATGAGTATAAAAACTGTAAATATCAGGAGTAAAAGCAGTCCAACTTTGAAAAGAATGCGATGACGAAACACAACGCATTGTACGTAACTCTAGGTATCTCACCAGTATATAACCGTAAAAATTACAAGCTGAATCGCTGTTATTGAAATGGACCAACTGATGGAATTCCACATGGCCAAATGTCAAACAATGAATCATTGTTCAAAATGTAGATTCAAGAACTCACCGCATGCTTGTGTCTTGTATCTGCATGCTTATCACCAGACTTCTTCTCTGAAACAAATAACAGTCTCTCATGGATAAAATATTTCTTAGGGCCTCAAATAAATAGAGTAAAATTATCAAACTTATGGCGAGACACAGGAAATAAAGTCTGATTTGAAGAATTTATTCATCTATCACGCTATCAGGAACCATTATTTGCATGCACCCTCAGTCTCCAATAATGGAGAGTTTTATTCGCTAAAACCAGGTTGGCAATAATAATTATCTTGAATAAAACCCATAAGATCACCTAAAGCTTTTGCTGTGGAAGAAGTTTCAACCAACTGATGTTTCTCTTAATGCTAACAAAATAAGCTAGAAAGGAAAAAGGAAACCAGTAATAGCAAATAGTAGTTTGATTGATAATTACAGACATGTAAAATTCCAGTTGAAAGACCCTGTAAAATGGCAACCAATTTAGGGCGTTTGCTTTTTACCTCTCAATTATATCAGCTAGTTTAATAAAGCAGAAACAAATTTTTCCCAAAGAAGGGCGAAAGCTTTGAACTGGAAATGCTCATGAAGTAAAGAGCAAAATCAAGGTCAGAATGTTGTTTTAAGTTGTCTACCAATCCGAACCAACCACCCCCTCCCTCCTTTCCTCCCCTTACCCTGGCTCCAACCCTGCTCAAGAAGAGGAGAAAAGGAAGCAAGTCTGATTACCGACTGTAATGGATAAAGCATGGGCAATGGGTGGGGAAGTAATTTGCATATTCCGGAGTACTGAGGATTTCATGGTTCTATTTATTGGAAGGTCCCATTGGCATGCATCCAGTAGGAATTGAACCTATGAATTTGCTTCTTGTATAGGTTTGCTATTCCTAGAATAAAGCAGAAACAAATTTTCCCAAAGAAGGGCGAAAGCTTTGAACTGGAAATGCGCATTAAGCAAATAGCGCAATCAAGGTCAGAATATTGTTTTAAGTTGTCTACCATTCCCAACCACCCACTCCCTCCCTTCTTTCCTCCCCTTACCCTGGCTCCAACCCTGCTCGAGAAGAAAAGAAAAAGTAGTCTAATTACTGACAGTAACGGATAAAGCATAGCCAATGGGTGGGGAAGCAATATGCATATTCCGGAGTACATACTGAGGATTTCATGGTTCTATTTATTCAAATATAAACAATAAGGATGGCAGAGGCAAGTAGGTGTATGTCAGGATATGCCATATACTATACGGTAATTAGCAACCAGTTGAAAAGACCCTTGAAAAACCTGCATAACTAGATTTGACTTAAAGAAAAAAAAAAAAGTACTAAGGTAGAATAAAAACCATTAGCATCAATTCTAGTATCGAAGACAGCAAAAGGTAATTTAAGTAACCAGGCCAAATAAACACAAAACAAACACCGAAAGGACCAAACTTTGTGGCTAAGAATTCAGCAGCAGTTACCAAGTTGAGATTTGACTAAAGTGCTTTTGGAACCCTCAATTAACAATAACTACTGATGATGTTAAATTGCAGAAAGGGGATAGAGAAGGGATAAAGGGCCAAAGTAAAAAAAGGCATGAGCAGTAGAGAAAGGAGTTACCTTTAGCATGAGAAGAATGGCGGGGCTTTGAGGATTTAGGATGATGAGACTTGTGGTGGCGCTTGGACTTTTTAGACTTGTCTTTCTTTTCCCTCCTCCTCATCTTGGATGCTTCTTCTTCACCTCCTGAACTTGCGTGCTTTTTGCGCTTTTTCAATTCATCTGTTCAAATTGCACATAATAATTAACAAGGAAATCTTAGTTTTATTTTTTTCCAGTGTATGTGTTTGTGTGGAGGAAGAAGCAGCGAAGAAGATAGCAAGTAGACCTCCTTGTCGATGGTGTGCATCCGGGGATGAAGACCAACTTGTTCTTTTGCGTTTATCTTTCCTCTTTGCAACAATCTCCTCCTCCTCCTTGCTCTTTCTGTCCCTAGCCATGATGATCTACGATGCCCGTCGGACTAGCTCAATTCCTCCTTAAAACTTGACATAAATAAGATTTTAGGCACTTCTCCTAAACGACGACATTTCATTTGAGCCAAGAAAGAGACGCGTACACACAAAAGAAAAATGGCAAAATAGAATATTTCCTCAAATTTTTGGGGAAAAAAAGAAACAAAAAACTAAATAGAATATTGCTCTTGCATGATTGCCATTTGTCGTGCCCTTTTTTTTTTCAAAATAAAAAGATAAAAATTTAGGAATTTTTTTAAAATGATTTTTGGGTATTTCAAAATTAAAATAAGGAAAATAAAAAGAGGGCCTGAAATGAAACTAGGTAGAGGCGACGGATTTAGACACATTAAAGTTTAGGAAAAAAAGGTATTTTAAAAAATTTGAAGTTGCACTTGATATTCAATTTAGGTTGTTCCGAGTCACCTATAAAAATGTAAAATTTTGGTTTTTAAAGAATTACAAATTAAAACCCTTTAACTAGACAACTCCAAGTCTTTTGAAATCAGAGAAATGAATTTGTGAGCTACATTTGTGAGGAGGGAAGGTCAAGGTTTTACCCTCGTGCACTCCCTACACTCAACAAAACTGATTGCGAGTTTAATTTTTATTCTTCTAATTTTAAGACCAAAATGAGTTATATCTATTGCTAAACACATGACATGCTATTAATAAGTATAAAAATATCTAAACACATAGAAGCATGCATAACACATAAGAGTGAAACAAAATGATTAGTTTGAAGACTTCCATTGGCAAATCCGTGGAACAACATACTCGCGGCCCACTCGATCACATTCCACAACAATAAAAAGTAAATAAAAGAAAAATAAAAGAAAATAAATAAAATAAAGGGAAAAGAAAATTGCAAGAATTAAATGCACCTAAGCCCCGTAATGGGTTACATCAGTTCTAAAATGGAAAATGGAGATTAACTTCAACTCAATTGACAATTGGAAAGCTAATCAATATAAAAGCTAACTAAACAACTACTAAGGACTTAATTGAAAACATAAAAAGTAAACTATGGGGTCAAATTAGAAAGTACTAGAATTTGGGGAATTAATTACAACAAAAGGGAAAGCCAAGGGACTAATGATGCAATTCTGAAGAAATAATCATCTTCTCCAAACGGTCAGAGGATGCTGCATTCTTGCTTCTTCAATGGAAATTTAACCATAAACTAGAAATCATCATCTCCGGCGAGCATTAGACTTGCCGGAGCCTTGCCCTCTCTCTCCCACACATGCGAAACCCTCACAAAATGCAGAAAAAACAGCAAAAGTACAATAAAAATGAAATAAAATAAAACAGAATAATCAACTCCAAAATCTCTTGACCTCTTTCACCCTCGAACTCACGGGCTCCGGCCAGCTTTAGACTGGCCGGAATTCCTCCCCTCACGCGCATAGACTACAAGAGATTCACCTATTTTGAATCAAATTTTCATTTGGGCCTTTTATCAAACAGATTGTAGACAGATTTTGCAAGAAATTCAGAAGTAGTTAGAGAAAATTTTGCAGAAAGCTAAACTAAGTCAAACACAATCACAGAGCATTAAAATTTCAACAAATACCACATAGAAATTTAAAGGCAAGAAGACACGTAACATTTCATTATCAGAAAATAACAGAGTAACAGCAACAAAAGGGTTGAGGAATTTTTATAGTGATTTCCGATGAAGACTCACGGTGGTGGTGGCTGATTCCCGCGAGTGGCGGCACTTCCGGCTGCTCCTTTGTTCCTTGCCAGGCCCCCTTTTCTCGTTCCTTTTCGGTTTTTTTTTTTTTAACTCCTGGTTTTCCCTTTAATTTTTGATAAGATATAGACTTCTAGAAATGAAGCTAGAGATTGAAAGTTGTTCGGAGACGATGAATTTTGGTAATGAAAGAACAGTCCCCCAACCTCGGAGTTTCTAGTCTCCGGTTCCTCCTTTCTCTTGTTCTTTCTTTTTTAGATGATGAGATCAGATGATGGAAATTACCTTTTCGGGTCGGTGGAGTGTCAGTGCCGGTGCATGAGTGTATCTGGCTATTTTATAACTCAATTCAATATTTAAATTTAATGAAATCGATCTTAATATATTCAAATCGTTTGATAATAAAAAATTAAATATTTAAATTAATTAATTGATATTAAATTTTTTAGATAAAACTCATACTAAAATTAAATGATAAATTATTTACTTATTACTGAATACGATATTCATTAAGATGTATTAGATTTAATATTTAACAATTCAATAATTTAATAGATTCAAATTTCAAAATTCAGTTTTAAGATTTCAATTTTATCAAATTTCAAACGCACCTTGAGCTAGGTGTAATGAATAGGTGCGAGGAAACTTCTTGTAACCTCTAGGCCTCGTTTGACATGAGAGTTTTTTAGATGTTTGTCTAAAATTTTACTATATTTTACTATAGAAGTTTTTTTAAAAATTTTTAAAGTGTGTTTTTTCTTTTAATATTTTGAAATGTATAGTTTAAAAACTTTGAGAAGTTTTTTGAGGTTACTGTAACTAAAGTTTTTAAAAAACTTGTAACAAACAAACTTGACAAAAAACTTGGCTGCCAAACAAGGCCTTGGAGCCCAAGACATTTGAAAAAATAAAGTGAAAATACCAATTCTATTAATAAATATACTAATTTACCCTCCATCTTTGTGTTCAAGAAGAATTTTGGAGAAGATATGCAGACACCATCAGGGATTAACAGATTCTTTACAAAAACTTCTTTTCACTAGGGCTCTAACATTGATGGAGATTTACTTTTATGAAAATATTATAGTTTAATAAATTCTTACAATTAATATAACTTTCCAGAGATGCACAAATATTCTTACAAGGATACAATTCGCATTAAGGACAAGAAAATTTGATCCTTTAAAAGCGCTCAGAGTATATGTATATGTATTGCTGAAATACTGGAACAAGTTTTAATTTTTGTCTCCTTGACTGACTAGTTTTTGAATACAATAAATATAGTCAAAGTTCTTGCTCAAATTTTATGGGAGTATTGCTCTAAATGATAAAAGGCCATAACAATGAGGAAAAGAAAAAGTTTCTTTCTTGGACGGGATTTCCTTTGTCTTGCTTATAATAAGAGCTTAATTAATTTTACTTTAAAAAGGAAAGAAAGAAAAAAGAATACTTATGCATAAACATCAAAAGCTTCCTACTTTTGCAAGAGAAAAGATCTATTATTGATGTGCATTGGATATGTATTTGGACGTTTATCTAAGAAATTTTGTAATAATTAGCTCGCAATAGATTTTAGTGTTATACACTACATCTTGATTTTTGTTGCAACTATTTTGTTTCGTTAATTATGTTTAAACTTCATGTACTTACCAATTAATGTGAATGTAAAAATTTTGGTAAATTAACAAAAGGATTAAAAACAAAAAAAAACCCATGTGGTATATCTAATACATAGAAAAGTCTCCCGTGGTTTCAAAACATACAAAACAACACCTCATGTTTTGAACTAAATTGTAAACTAACAGAATTCGTTAAACTAACAGAATTCCAGTAAACTTAACGGAATCCGGTAAGTTTAACAGTCGAGACCGTCATTTTCGTTAAATTTAACGAATTCTGTTAGTTTACAATTTAATTTAAAATATAAGGTGTTATTTTTGTAAGGCCTGGTGCAACCCAATGAGTACAAACAATTTCACAATGATGCACAAAGATATATCAAATTTAAGCACAATAAAGAAAACTTAATTAAAGAGAAAAGATAAGAAATGCAAACCAAATATCAATCCAATAGCTTCTTCAATAGATGGCGATGCTAACCAAGATGTACAAGTGAAGGCTCACTCCTTCCTCACCCCAAACACACTTTGGTTGAGCCAAGGAGTTTTACAACTATTCTAGTTAACCCTCAACAACCTACACTTAAAGATCACTCACCCAATTAAGAACTATTTTAAACAAATGAGGCAACCTTCACCAAGGTTTTACCACTTCAAGTGATAGGTTCACCTTCACCAAGGTTTTACTCCACCTAGAGAGTAACCTTCACTTGAGCAACCTCACAACCCAACTTTCCAACCCCTTATACAACCAACAAAGAATCTTTCTACTCAAAAATCTCACTTGTAAGCTTGTATTTTGTGTTGGAAAAAGTCTCTTGTCTTCTTGTGCTTTGGTGTGTTTATAGAAGGTGAGAAATGGCTCCAAAAGGATCTCCAACGGTCAAATATTAAATGCTGTCAAAACTAGCCGTTGGCCTGTCGGACGTCCGAACCCTGCGTCCAAACCACCTGTCGGACGTCCGAACCCTGCGTCCGAACGTCGTCAGAGAGTCATCAAATC
The DNA here is from genome assembly GCF_036785885.1 of Coffea arabica. Taxonomy (NCBI): domain Eukaryota; kingdom Viridiplantae; phylum Streptophyta; class Magnoliopsida; order Gentianales; family Rubiaceae; genus Coffea; species Coffea arabica. The sequence goes on along the minus strand of NC_092318.1, from coordinate 5,308,648 downwards.
TTTGCGAAATTTCTCGGACGTCCGATGCGATCGATGTGCGTCCGAGGCGTGCGTCCGATCCTTCCGGACGTCCGATGCTTCCTCACGAGCGTCCGACAGAGTTTCCTTCTTGATGTTCTTCATCCTTTCGGACGTCCGATAGCTTCCTTTCGGACGTCCCACATGAGTGCCCTGTTTTTGCTTCTTCTTTTGTGCCACAAGAATCTGTTCTAACAAATTGCTCACATAAAAACATTAGCCCAAATCTACATTTTGTAATCATCAAAACCAAGGTCAACAATTTTATATATTTTGAAACTACGAGAGGTTTTTCTGTGTATTAGGTATATTACAGGGGTTTTTTTGTTTTTAACCATTAACAAAACAATCAAATGACATGGAATCCAAAGTAGTACTGCTCATACATAAACTATAGTAATAATAGTACTTTACTAAATGTTTTTGTAGCATAAATAGTAAAAGGTATCCACTAGTGCCTAACATTATGTCCTAATAAGGCCAAAATTACTAGTTCCTAAGAATAACAGATCAATCATAACTTCACCATGCAAACTAATTTTGCCTGAGGAATCAACTTTGTCTATATTTTCAAGATTATTATCTTTAACTTCATTCTAGCAGTTCTTAGTAGGGTCCTTAATTATTTGGGTCTTTCAAACATTTTCAACAAATATTCACAGTCACTAATGATCCAAAATAGATGATGAATCATATATATTCATGAGATGTCGACAAATATCATAAGCCTATTTCTTTGTACAACCCTCATTATATGGTATCTTTCATCCTACAAAGAAGAAAAGTATACTCCTTGTGCACAGTTTTGTTATATTGTCCCACAACTATGATTTTTTTCTCCAACTCAAAAATTCTATTTTTGAAAAGTTTTACTTTAATGCTAAGGTTTTAAACTTCTTAAGTAGTTTGTCCTTTTCTTTAGAGACATGAATGGCAAATTAATTTAAAAAAGAATTCCCATGATGCAACCAGTAAATCTAAACATACTAATAAATAGTTGCATTTTTGTCTAGGGTGATAATAAAATCCTAATAACTATTATCCAATTTGTTCCTTTCTTGTCAATAAGCTTCAATATTCTTCTATTCCAAAATTCTTTTATAAGATATGTAGCAAACTAGCGAGATCTTGTTTCCAAAGTCTTTTCCAAAAAAATATTACCATATTATTTAATATAATAAATTTTCACAATCATCATGACCAACATGTATATTTTGACAAAAAATTGTTCACAAACAAAAACTATTAGAACAAAATTTCTAATATAGATTAATTAACAAATAATTTTTCCAAGCGTATGCCAACCAAGTAGAATTTAAGCATATTACTAACCTTATCCATTAGAGAAGAGCATGTTAAAGAGACTTGATCAATCTCAAAATCTTTAGATGGACTCTTTTAAAAAAATATTGATATAGTGTTGTTTTTAATATATACTTGGTACTTTTTTAATGATGCAGTAGAGTTGCCTAAATAGCATTTAAAGTTATTTTGTTACCACAGAGTTACGTACATTCAAGCTTGTACCATAATAAGTGAATTACTTTTCAATATTTATTAAATTTGTACCATGTGATTCATATGCTTGTACTTGTGCCTATCCTTTTTTGAGTGTACATGCGCATTAGTTATAATTTTCTAACAACTTGGCAAATCACTTTAAACTAAACCTAACATTTTCTTAGATGACTGATTGACATTCTTTTTTGAATATAACTTTAGGTTTTTAGATCTTGACATTTGAACTTCAAGTCAATTGCCAAAAAAAAAAAAAAAAAGCTTGAAGTAAATTACAACATCCTTAGAACCATTAATCTTTCAACCATTTTGAATTTCAATTTGACAAGATAATCCATTGTCAAAATCCTACTTGCTAGAAAAGTAGGAATTTTCTCTGACGTTCTTATTATTGTTGTAAAATGTATAGATACAATTATACACATTTGCAAACACACTATACATGCAGCACATTTTTCTCTCAGGCAAGTATGCATGGTAAACATCTTAATTGTCGAGATAACCCATATGTATTTCTCCTTGAACCCATGTCAGTATAAAACTAGCTTTTATTAAATTATTTCAATCTTCTCACATACATATGAAAAAAATCAGTATTTCTATATCAGTTGTTCAAACTCATTATATCAGTATGTATGTATATATGTATACTATCTCATACCATCTTAAATTAATTAAATTAAAAATGGGTCTGTCTATCAGGTAGCCATTGAACACTCATTAAGATGTACTTCAAGTGTTAGATTTTTGAAAAGATAAGATTAATTAAAGAAAATATATAAATACAAAGAAGATTAGTAATTTTTAATGTATGTATATACATGATAAATTGAGTAAAATTTAGGTATGTTAACGAGTGCACATTTGACACTCGTTAGAAAAAAACCCATAAAAGATTAGATAAGAATACATATCTATTTGTTTTGTATGAATTATTTCAACCTGATTGTTTTACAATATAGACCACCATTTGGTGCACACTTGAAAATACAAAAAATATATATATGGAATGATAATTAGACATAAAAAGACAACAAAAAATATACTCGCTTTAAATAATGAAGAAAACAAGGAAAACGAATAACCAGTCGAGTGAGTTCTTTATTATTAGGTTCCAAAAATTTCATCAACTTTGACTAATTTGTATCTTGATATTCTAGTAAATCAATGTTACACAAAAGTATAAAATAAATCTTTGTATGTGTCTTTATTCATTAATTCATAATCATGATTTATCAAATATTAATAGCAAACCCCACAACATATTACTTTTGTTCCGTTAAGTTTTTCTTCCTCTCTATGTTACTCTTTTTTTTTTTTTCTTTTTTTTTACTGATCGTACTCCGCCTCCTTCTGTTTTAACTCCTGCTCCGCCTCTGTCACCTTAGAAGAGACATTGCCAAACACCACACGGTTCCATTGCTTCAACGCATCTCGCACTGCTTTGAGCTTGTTGTAGAATCGAACCATCCCCATGCCAGAGACCTCTGTACTCCACGCGTCCGACACAATCTCCCGGAACTGGGGGTGTCCACGCCAAACATTTAGAAACCGAAAGCAAGACGAAGCCGTCCTATAGCCTGCACACCGAATCAACAACGGGCTGTGATCCGATCTCCCTCTAGCCATATGGGAAACTCTAGAAAGCGGGTAGGCGTCGGACCAACGCCTATTCCCCAATGCCCGATCCAAGCGCTGCCAGACTGACCCATTAGTCCATGTGAATCGAGATCCATCAAAATCAATTGTAGATAGCCCACATTTGAACATGGAAGCATTAAATTCCTCTATATTCCGTACATTAGCCGGAGCACCCCCTTCACGCTCCGCTGCTGAAGCAACGACATTAAAATCGCCTGCTGCTACCCATGGTTGATTGTGGGAGATCGAGGCAGCCACACTTTCCATTGCCTCCCAGAGAGGCCGGCGCCCAACCCTCGTACACTTGGCATAAATCGCAGACACCCAAAAGGATGCCCCAGAGCCAAAAGAAACGTGAGCATGAAGCATTTGCTCAGCGTACTCGACACAACTAAGTCGTAAGAGGCCCGACCAAAAAACCCATATTTTACCACCAATATAAAGAGCTGAAAAATCAAAGTTTAAATACCTCCGAACCACCTCCAACTGGCATTCCGCAGACATTGGCTCTAATAGGATTAGTAACTTAACCTTGTTGTCGAAGCACAATTTCTTCAGATAGCGCAAAGAGTCCCTTCGCGAGGCCCCTCTGATATTCCACACTAGCATATTAATCGGATCTAACATGAGACCGCAATGAATAAGAAGCTTGCGCCAAGGGTACATTCATGCTATTACCCCTCTTTCTTGGTCTTCCTCGTTGCCGTTTCAGAACAGTGGCGGTATCATCCTCCTCCAAGTCATTGCCTAAATCCCCTTCAAGAAGAGTTGAAGAGTCTAAAGCAGTTCCAACACCCTGGCCCCGTTTCGCCTTATCATTGAAAGCCCGTTGAAACGCCTTCAAATCTTCTATCGACACTGAGACATCTCTCACACTATCCACTGATCGCCCTCGCGGATGGTAGTCCCGTTTCCCACCTCCCGACGCTGACCGTACAGGGTTCCTGTCTCTCTGCTCCTCATCTGCAGATTCACCTTCCAACTCTCCCAGAGCAGCGAAAGTATTTGTCACACGTATGCTCCCCTCCTCTTCGATGCCCAAGCGAGACCCTCCTTGCAGCTCTATCCATAAGTGACCAGCACGCCCGTGGCTGCACTCGTCCCTCCCCATACCGGCGGACTGAAGAACTAGCGCATCCTCCATCCCCTTAGCCCCAATACTTCCCAGACTGAAGGACTGTACCATCTCATTGCCGTCTGCAACAGGCTCCAGAGACGATGCGCCCGCTGTCGCAAATGCTCCTTCCGACTGAAGCAGCACACAAATTCCAGAGTCGATTCTACCATCATGCAGTCCATGTTCACCGTCCGCAGCCACCTGGTTACTCTCCAGCAACACCTGGTCCTGCTGCTGTTGTTTTGTTTGCAAGGTTAGTGCTGGCGATGCCAGCCCACCCCATTCCACGACCCCTCCATCTTCCGTTTTATCCCCTGCCTCCGTGGCCGACAGCGCCGCATCTCCTTCCCCCTCCCCCAGCAATGGTTTGTCCTGTACCACCGTAGATTGCTGCAAGGCTGGCACAGGAGAGCCTGTCCCCTCCCCGTTATCCTTCGCCCCTCCCACCTTCGTGACCACCAGCGTTGCCTCTCCTTTCTCCTCCCGCAGCACTGGCGATTCCTCAGTGCCAACCGCATCTGGTTGCTGAAGGAGACGCTGTGGACCTGCTGTCGCCGCCATCCTTCCCGTCTCTAATGTCACCCGTGGAACATATCTCCGCCGCTGCTGCTGGCCAGTAGCCGCTGGCCGCAGAGATGGGTCCTTCCGAAAGCACGATCCAACCCCATGGCCAAACATACTACAAAAGGAGCAGTACTCAGGCAATCCCTCCACCTCCACCGGCTGCCAAAACCCATAGTTTTCGTCACCTATCCAAACCCGCTGCACTGGCGGCGCCGATATGCAGAGTTCCACCAATACCCGCGCTACAGAGGGGCGCCTGAGATCACTGGTAGCAGCATCTACTCGCAACGGCCTCCCCAATGTTGCCGCAAGCCGCAGCAGTTGTTGTTTTTGAAAAAAGGGTAGGGGCAACTCAGGAAAGGCTACCCACACCGGAGCAATTGCAAGTTCCTGATTTGCTTTGAACTCCAAAGACCATTTGGATATTGACATCGGAGAGCTGCGTACGTACCACACCCTCCTTGCGAAGAGCCTGGTGTAATCTTCCTCCAACGCCGGCCGAAGCAGCACATGCTTTTGATCCAGCAGTCCCACCGCACATTCCCCTTTCAGGCCTAGTGATGTGATGAACTTTCTGATGAAATCCATTGGAGGCCTGGTGAACGCAAACCTCCATACAAGAGCATTCTGGAAAGGTTCGGCAAGCTTGGCGATGTCCTGTTTTGTGAGTCGGAGAGCAGGTTCTCCCCTGAAGGTGGATACCTCCCCCAACGCCTCTGAGGCTGCAACAACAGCCCCACCCGAGACAACCGCCGCAAACGACCTGCCCTGCGGCGGCCCTCCCCCTGGAGGCGATTCCGACGGCCCGATGGCCGCCATGCACAAGTTAAGTTAAACCCTAGCTGCCTGTTGAGATCCGAAGTTTTCGCCACTGAAGAGTTATTTCCATGAGTAACTTCTCTCTATGTTACTCTTGATTATTGGTTTGTATTCAAAAAAGAATTTGGAGAAAATATGCAAACCATAGCTTGGATTATCAGATTTTTATGGATAATATTTTTCCTCTATATTGTGATCATAGATCTATCAATACTCCTACTAGAAATTCAAATGTTATATTTTAATAAATCCTTACCATCAACGTAACTTTAACTAGATCAATCAATACTTCTGTTAGAAATTCAAAATATATTGAGAAAAATAATGAGTATTTGATCATTCAGAAATTTAGCATTGTCCTTTTGGTACATATATTGTTGAAACACTTAATTAGTTTTCAAATTTGTCTCTTTCCATGATTATCTTATGAAAAAATATTCAATTAAGGTTATCACTCAAATTTGACAAAAATATTTCTCTAAATGACAAAAATATATATAAAAATAAGAAAATGAGGTTCTTTCTTGGAACAATTTCCATTGTCTTGACCAAATTAAGAGTTTAAATCCTTCTTCAAAAGGAACTAAAACAAAAAATAAAATTCATACATATCCACTTTTAAGTAAGAAACATTTACTCACTGGTGACTTGCGTTGGATATAAATTGTCCTTTCTACATGCATCTAAGGTTCTTCAAAACCATTTGGCTCACAATACGTTTGGTGCCATACACCATATCTTGAATTTTATTGCAATAATCTATTTTAAATTGTTTGTTGTTTTGGTTATAGGTACTTGCCACTTAGATCAAAAGTTTTGATCATTTGTAGTAAAACATACAAATGATAGGAAAATCAAAAGTATTACTCATAGATAAATTATATTAGTAACAATACTTCATGACATATTACTTTGTAATTGGCATCTAAAAATATTTGACATTACATCTTATAGGTAATATTAATACTCCTACCAATATCAATTTATGCATCAACATTGTCTACGTCTTCAAGATTCTTTTGCTTAACTTCTCTATAAAGGTCTTCTTAGGGTCCTTGCCAGGGTCTTTTTTATCAAGGTCTCAAACAAGGTTATGGTTAATAGGGTCCACCTTCACATAATTAGAAATATTTTAATAATAGAAATGGGTATTTGAAACTTGGAAGGATAAGAAATTCATCATACTTAAGAAAATTCTTGCCCATGAAATGGAGAACCAATAAGCATCCACACCAAGAGAATACATTTTCTCAATATTTTCCTGGCATGATTAAATATAGAAAGCTATAACATAAACCTTATCTCCTTCTGTAACTTTTGCTCGTTGTCACCACAAATTAAGGTCATCAAATATCTCAAGTATCATGGACAGGTGAAAATAATAATAGTAAAGAGAATTTAGTTGATACCAAGTAACAGTAGTAATAATCAGCAGCTATATCTCCATTATCTCCGTTATTTAACTGCTTGCATTATATTCATTGGGAAGTACCATTCATATTTGTTGGCTTCCCATACTTTCTCTTTAACACTCTTTGGCAAACCTTGTTGAACAAGGATGCCTTTCACTCTTCTTTCGTCAAATGTAAAATATGTATACCCGTTCTATGTTTGAATAAAAAATTGCCACCAACTCACTTGACTTTAATAGTTAACTAAATCCTGATCACACTTTCATGTCGATCGTTAAGAGAAATCTTGAAAAGCCTAATAAAGAGACCCAGTGTTTTAAATTGGAAACCAACCTTGACCTAGAAATTTAAAGCAGTCCATTTTGATCCTTATCTATATTAAACACATTCTTTTTTTCTCTCCTTCAACATTGTGGGACAAATGTCCGACTTATAAACCTAATCCCAGTAGATATGGTAGAACCATTTGATCCAAAAAAATAAAATAAAAAAGTAATAATATAAAAGCAAGTCCTTTCCAACCAAGGTCCAAACTTGACATTTTTTCTTCTTCAAGAATTCCATATTTTTTTCTTCTTTAAGCAAGAATAGATTATCTTAAAATTTTTTGTTAAAACAATATTTAAAATTTTTTGTTAAAACAATATTTAATAAAACAAATGATTCAAATAAATGGGAGGACAATTAGAAAGGGTCTTATCACATGAGTATTCTTTATATATATATATATATATATAGATATATAGATAGATATATATATATATAAGGAGCATGGATATTTAAGAAAGGTAGAGAAGCAAGAAGCGAGAAAGATGGAGTGTGAGTAGGGAAATGGCCAAACCACGATAGAGGATGATGATGTGCATATGTTAATAAGTTTCTTTAGTGTTTTTTAAGAGCATTCTGATCCTTAGAAAACCTAAACTTTTGTGAAGAAAGTGTTTGTGCACATGGTAGAATTTAATTAAGTTTTAAGGTTTGATGGCCACTTCTTAAGATATATTACAACTAAAAACTAAGCTTTTAAGATTATTATATGCGTTCCTAATATAAAGAACATGAATTATTTTTTACATCCCAAGATCTTTGCAATCATTAACTTGACTTTTATTAATCAACCTTTTTCGCCAAACCAATATCTTAAGTTGAAACTAGAGCACAAACTATTTGACTTGCACAACTACAAAGCTAAAAACTCTTCCATGCAATACACATTCCCTCAAAGTAGTATTAAGATGTGTGTGTATTTAAATGTATACATAAATATATATACACACACATACATATAAGTATATGATACATATATTTGTATTCGTATATGCATGTGAATATGCATATATTTTCTTCTTTCATTGATACGTTGTTCTTTATGTTCTATGAGTACAGACCAAAAGTTTGATAATTAGACAAAAGATAATAGAATAGAACTCAGGAATCATCCTTATCTTAGAGATTAAAGAAAACATGCAAATAAATCATTACTTGGGGCACTGTTATATTATTAGGTTAATTTTGTACATTATTATGAGAGTAAATCATTGTTACTTAAAAATTAATAAATTAATCTCTATATTCCTTATATTAAATAATTTATCTTGTTGAATACTTAATTTACCAATGGGTATTTATATTATACATTGTGACTACTTTTCTTTCTAGAAAAATTTTCTTGTACTGTATCTTACTTTGAATTACAGGTTTAGAATTTAAATTCTTATTCAAGGACATCTATGTGGAGAAGATTTGGATTATTTTATCACTACAATAAAAATGGTCTTTCCTGACATGCTTATAAGGACACTTGCTGGTTTGTGTCATTATAGCACTCCTATCGTGACACTTATTATCAACTCAATAATATATATTCTAATTTTTTTTTATTTTATCAGATATAAAAATAATAATGTGCCTTTAGACTACCTAACATGATGCTTGAGAAAATGTGAGATGTACCAAAAAAAAAAAAAAAGACACAAAACGGCATCGTTTGATTTTGGCGGAAGATTCATTTTCTGTAAAATACTCAAAATTTTCATTCTGCCAGCCAAAACACTTACTCAAAATTTTCATTTTTCGGCTCCACCATTTCTAGCCCCCTCCCTCTCTCTCTGTCTTTCTGTTGTCAGATTCCGACATAGTTGGTGGGAAAAATGGGTAGCAGCCAGGCAGTAGTTTCGTTCCTGACCAACATAGCCCGTGCCATCTTTGGTTTGGGTATCGGCGCCACCGTCCTCAACTCCTCCCTCAACATTGTCGATGGAGGGTAGCAGGCTGTCCTCTTCGACCGGTTCCGCGGTGTCATCGATGACACCATTGGAGAGGGTACTCACTTCCTCATCCCCTGGCTCCAGAAGCCCTTCATCTTTGACATCCGTACCCGTCCCCACACTTTCTCCTCCATCTCCGGCGCCAAGGATCTCCAGATGGTCAACCTCACTCTCCGGGTCCTCTCCTGACCCGAGGTCTCCCGCCTCCCTAACATCTTCAAAACCCTTGCTCCAAGTTTGTGGTTATGAAGGCTGAGCAGGAGCGGAGGGTCGCTATCATCAGGGCTGAGGGTGAAAGTGAGGCTGCCAAGTTGATTTCTCTCCTGGCGGGAAGATTCATTTGCTGTGAAATACAAACTAGATTTGGTTTCAATTCTTTTGTGTTTGCTTAATTGCTTTTAGCGAATGATGTGTGGTGTGCATACGGTGGACTGTAGGAATTTTGTGCATTAGTGCTTGATTCAGCAGAAAATCTTTACCAAAGTGCTTTTCGTGAGACAAAAAATCTGGTACTAGAAAGAAATTTTTTTTGAAGCAATTCATCAAACACTAAAAGCATAAGTGTAACTAACTGGTCCAAGTAGCCCATCGTCCTTTTGTGCATTAGCTTTATTCCTCTCGGTTGTCTACTTGTGGAATGTGACTATTTTGTTATGGATTTGTTGTCCATAACTTGTTCGATAAAATGTCACGTAGAATGCAAACCTTTGGTGAGGTGCATAAAATGTTATGATTTCTTAGTAAATATCATCATAAATTGTTGTCTGGGTGTTATTGTTGCAGTATTCTGAATAATAATAATTTCATGTTGTAATATTGGTGCTTTTGGAGTGCAGCAATATTCTCCAGGACTGCTGTAGTTTGCTTAATACTAGGCTTCATGACGCTACTGTCCATGGCCCCCCTGGAACTGGGAAAACTCTTCTTGCAAAAGCTATAGCTGGTGAAGCAGGTCTTCCATTTTTTGCAGCTAATGGGACTAACTTTGTGGAGGTAAAGGATGTTCTATTTCTATTTCTTTTTCTCTTGTGCTCTAAAATCTTCTTTCGCCAACTATAGGTAAAACAATTCAAGTAAGTTTGGACAAGAAATTGCAATTTGATATGTAAGCTTTAGTAATTTTGACAAGGTATTAATTTGGAAATTGTATCGACAATATGAGGTGGATATTCTTTTGATATTACCCTTGAAAGTTCTATATCTATTAATTCTCATATCAACAGAATAAGCTATATAATCTGATACATGGTGCGGATGGTAATTTAATGATTTCCTCCACTTTGGTTTCTTACATGCATTTTATATGTGTGTCAAACTTTTGATGTGATAAATGTGCTTCTGAACATTGAGCTTTATATTGCTGATAATAAAACTTTTAAGGAGTCAGAATCTTGTGCTAGAATATGGTGATTTGTGACTAAATTCCACATTAAGGGTGGTATTTAAAGGCATAATATGAGGATGGGACATGGTTCTTCTTGTATTATTTTTGCATGTTTAGAGTTAAATGCCCATGTTAATAGAGCAACCACTCAATTCTGTGTTTTAATCAAGTGAGGATTAGCTCAATTATGTGGTTAAGAAACTACATTGTGATGGACAAAGTGCAATTTCAAATTTTCTCCAATTATTGTAACTGGTATATATGTTTTTGAAGCTAAATGTAAGTCTTACTATGATGCCTATTGCTGTTATGCCTTATGCATGATAGCAAATATATAGGTGAGCATACGTCTATATGAGAATGCAATGATGGGCTGATAATATGTTCTCTTATTTCAGATTTGTCTACTTATGACTGGATTGGCTGCAGTCGTGGTAGTTGGAGCATATATAGGTAGGCTAGATACTTTCAAGTTTGTGCACATGAAAATCTTTCAAGTTTGTACTTGTTAGGGATTTGCCACGTTAGTTGTTACTAACTTTTAGTTCAACAAATTATATTTGATCATTGACTTTTGCTTTTAGATTATTATATGCATTCTGTTCTTTGGAATAATTTTACAAGTCCTTTGGATTTCTGATTGATGGAATGTATAGCATGGAGCACTACCTGTAGGTTGCTTCTATATCAAAAAAAAAATTAAAAAAAACTCCTGGCAGTTAAAAGTGTCAGCATAGATCAGCTTCTAAAGCAATATGTAATGACACTTTCGATTATCAAGAAAAGGGATTTTTGTTGGCAGATGGAATGCTATTACAGCATAGTTTTCCTGACACTTTTGAATGTTACAAGCCTATCCCCATATTGGAAGGGACGACACTCGTCGGAGGTGTGAGGAAAGGTATAGTGTCAGGTTAGATTATCTATACTGACACTTTTAAATGCCGTTAAAGGTCATTTTTGTTGTAGTGTATCCATTAGAAAAGACTGTTAATATGAGAAAAGAAGAAGGATATAAATTAGCACTATTTAGAATATGAATTGTCTTTATGCAAAAGTAGCATTTTAAAAAATCCTCATAGTTAAGGTTATTGCTCTAAAATTTGTAAGCATATTTCTTTGAAAGATAAAAGACCGAAAACATGAGAAAAATGTAGTAAGAAGCTCTTAATTTATTGCTCAAAATTTTTGTAAGTGACGAGGTGATTCCTGGACGAAGGAACTGAGTCAGCTGCATAACCTCACTTGTCAAGATAGAAACATGGCTGGGATCTTGTTCCCCAATCTAGTTTCAATGCTAAAGTTAGTTATGTAAGAAATTGAGAGTAAAAACAAGACTAATTGGATTGGAATTATAAGCAAGGGCTAAATAAAGTTGAGTTGGAGTCTCTCCTCCTTTTCACAAAAAAGGAGAAGAGTATTTATAGTGGGGAGACCTACAGGAGGAATAATGAAACCTACTCCCTGTCACCTATAGAGAGTCAACCTAGGGTGGTGGTATCAAAGATAGGTTTGGGCAGGTCGACAGTGACGATAATATCACCCTGCCTGACATTTATCAGCTATACTTGTAAGTGTTAGACATCGAGTGACCAGGTTTGGGGGTATAGCCGAGATGGGATTACCTCGGGAAAGCAGAGATGAGTTACGGAGTAAAGATTAAAAAGCTGAGGTAATCACCTGGGTTTTTGCATATTATGGAGAAGTGAACCACCTCGGCATTGGGAAATCGAGATTCGAAATGAGCACCTACAATAAGGCCCCCAACCTCGGGGAAAGAAGGAAGCTTAAATGACTTTCTACCCGAGGTTGAGTTGTCGTATGGTTCTAGAACACATGTCGCGAGATTAAACAAAAGGCGACCAAACGTCAGGAGAGAATGATTGATGGGAAATGTACTGAGTAAGCGTCAGTTGAACGGGTGCTTATTAATGAGGAGAGAGGGAGGTGCGTCTTTTAAAATTCGAAACGCCTGCCTCTTTGCCTTCCCTCCTTCCTATAAATAGAGAACTTTCACTCTTCACTTTTCACTGTGAGTGAAAATTACAGCGGCGTGGCCTAAGTGATCATACGAAGTGTCCTTCACATACCAGCCATAGTCGACTTCAAATTACATAAAAAGAGAGCAAGTCATCTCATTCTTCTCGAATAGAGTTATGGCTAAAGTAGCTCGGACACACAAGGAGACAGTGAGGCCAAACCTTGAAATAGAGAGGTCCGACCCATTGAAAGAAGCATCATCAAAAGAGACGTTTAGTGCAGAAGAGGAGACCTCGATAAGTTGGGTTGGTGAAGAGGTCTCTGAATCCCAAGGGGCTGAGACGGTAGACTCTGAGGTCCTGTATAATGGCAATTTCAGATCAAAGGTACCCCAGGATGAAGGGGTGGTTGAATCGGCAACTCCATCGAGACTTGATCAGATAGATTTCAGTGAACTTCCCCGATTCAGAAGCACAGTCGGGGAAGCTGGGGCGGAGGCCTTGCTATGAAAATATCCCTTCCGCCAAGGCTACAGCATAAATTGGGCCAAGGCAGATCAATCAACTGCAACATCACCGAAGTTGAGGGTAGTCGTAAATGCGAATCAGTTGGAGGCAGGGTTGAGAATGCTAACGACGAGGTTCTTCCAAGACAACCTTCGATACTGAGGGGTCCGGATAACCCAACTCGTCCGCAACGCCATCCGGACCCTCGTCGGATTCGAGATGCTCTATCGAGAGCAAGGGGTGACCCTCAATGTTAACCTCTTCTAGAGATTTTATACCATAAAAAAATAGAACGAAAGGGGGTGGGTTCTATTTCGGAACTCAAAATAAGAAAGTGACAAAACTAGTGGTAGACGCCCCGACCTCCGTTAAGAGATGGAAGAATCACTTTGTCTTCGTCTCAATTGAAGACTTTCCCTTAGGTTTTTGGTGGCATCCCTACAATGCTCTTGTTGACTCGTCTCTCAGACTTGTCAAAGAGTAGAATTTCTAGAGGATTATGGGGTTGGACCTCAGAATCAATAGCTAATTCTTCCCCGAGGTGGTCCTAGAAGATAGGGGGATCAGCCGAGCTCTTCTTAACCCCAACGAACTCCCTTATTACTCTTCTAGGTTTCGAAAAAATCGTAATTTCTATTCCACTATTTCGTGTCTTTTTTACTTGTTTGAATAATAATGTATCTTCTTCTTGCAATGATGAAAGTATCCAACCTCATCACTTCGGGAGCCGGAACGGTAGCGGAGAGACGATTTAAGCGAAAGGCTCTAGCCGAGACATCAGGAGCTGTAAAGAAGAAAAGCAGCTCGACTGTCCTCCTTCCCCACAATTGGAGGTTCGGGAATGGGCTCCTCCTCTCTCATAATCATAATCGATGAAGGGAACTCAGAGATCCCTACGATTCTAGAGGGATTGCCCAATCGAGGTGTTGCCTTGGCCTCGATAGGACATGGTCAAGACATATCACTATAATCCTATTCCCCAGTCGTCGTAGGGTCATCGTTGTGAAATTGATACTCTGTGGTGCCACACCTAACTGGGGATGATAATAGACACCCGGTGAGTACTATTGCCCAGAATGGGGCATCAGTGTAAACCATTGGTATCAGGACCCGCGACTAGCCAAGGAGATATTGGTCCACTCAACATTGTCGAGGGATGTGGAGTATACGAAAAAGCTGATCACTCCCGAGCTGATGGATCACTTGGCCATTAGTTGGGTCTCGACCTCAGCCATTACCATCGAGATCTCTTGGTAATATTGCTATCTATTAAAATCCCATCAGTCTACAACCGAACTCCAGGACAAAATATCTCTATTGGAGAAGAAATTGGCCATAGCAACCATGGGGGGGCTCGCATTCATGAGGAATGCGATCAGGCCATTATCGAGGTCAATTCACTAAGGACGGCCCTCGAAGAAGAACAAAAAATGGAGCAGCAAGAGGAGTCCTGTAAGAAGGCCATTGAGAAGGCTGCCACTACGGTGGAATCTTTTTTGAAGTCTAAAGGCTTCAATAAGGATCTTGATGAGCTCATGTTACCGAGTTTCACGTTCAGATACACCTCGACCATAAATGAGGTCGGCTCGCTCCTGTCCCAGGAAGACTTGGATTCCTTCAAATCCAAGAATAATTATAATGAAGACGCCAAGGAACTGTACGACCGTGTGGTCACAGGAATTCAAGATGGAAGAAACCTGACCGAGATCTAAGAGGAGTTCAACCAATGATTGTCCGAATTCGAGACCGAGGAGTTTGGACGGGAGGAAGAGGTCAGACATTGTCGTAAGACTACATTGGGAGCCGAGACAGCTAGGGACAGTAGTGCGATCGAGATAGGGATATTTAGAAGTGCTCCTAAGTCCAATCTTGTACTCATATTATTGTACTCAATATTTACAATAATAAAAATATCATTTCTTTTCCTTTGAATCAGATCGGCTGTAGCCCCCTATATTTCCCTTTATTTTTAAGAGCAATATGTAAATATATTAGAAATAACTAAACAAGTGGTAAATCAAATAGTTCATTGATTGTATTATCATGGATGATACAATTTAAGGTTTTCAACATGCCATGTCTGAGACACTAAAGTACTATCTTAGTAGGCCAATTTACAATAGGCATTAAGATTGGACTAAGGCTGCAAACGAATCGACTCGCGAGCGGCTCGAGTCGAGTTCGAGTTGGCTCGAGTCGAAATCGAGCTCGAACTCAATCTCAAAATATTAATCTCGTTAGCTCGCGAGCCGGCGGCTCGCGAGCTCGAGTATATATATATATATATTTTTTATTTTAAGTATATATATTTTTATTTTAAGTATATATATTTTTTATATTTTTAAAATTTTAATAGTAAAATTACATATATATCCTTAATATTTTATTATTTATTAAGAAAAAAATATTATTTTATTTATTTTTTAAAAATTAAAATAATTATTTTTTATTTTTTTCGAGCTCGAACTCGGCTCCAATCAAGTCGAGCTCGAGCTCGGCTCGAATCAAGTTAAGCTCGAGTTCGAGCTTGAAATTGTCAGCTCGTCGAGATCGAGCTCGAGTTCGAGTTGAATGAAATTATGTCGAGGCTCGGATCGATTAGGCCAAATCTCGACTCGGTTCGACTCGTTTGCAGCTTTAGATTGGACTTGATAACCTGGTAAAGCTCCTCCCATCTAGGAGTTAATTTTTCCTAGGGTTCGGTTCGACTTGCCAAATTCTTACGTAAAACCAAGTCCCCTGGTCGGAAGCAGAGATGTTTGACTTGAACATTGTAATAATTAGCGAGGATATTTTTATACAAGGTAACTCTTGCTACCGAGACATCTCTTTTTTCCTCAAACAAATCTAGGTCAGCCCGTTGTTCTTCATCATTCGCCTTGACAACATAAGCCGCCATTCGAGAATTTAGGGTGTAAAATTCTACATGGACAGCGGTCTCAAACCCATAGGTTAGAAAAAACGGTGTTTTCTGAGTTGCTGACCTCGAAGTGGTGCGATAGGCCCATAAAACACCGAACAACTCATCTACCCAAAACACTCCGGCTGGGTATAGGCGAGTCTTGAAACCGTGCAGAAGGGTTCTGTTGAAATTCTCAGCTTGACTATTAGCCTAAAGGTGCCCTACAGAGGTAAAATATTATTTAATACCGAGGTGCTCATACCATCCTTTAAAAGGGTTGTCAGCAAACAGCTTTCCATTGTCCGAGATGACGACCCAGCGTACTCCAAAGCAGCAAACTATATGCTACAAAAGAATTTCTGGATAGTTCAGTCATTATGCTGCTTAAGGGCTCGGTCTCAATCCATTTGATGAAACAATCAATTGCCATCATCAAATAAATATAGTTATCCAGAACTCAAGGGAAAAGGCCAATTAGATCAGTTCCCCACTGCTCGAAAGGCCAATGAGGTGTGGTAGGAACCATGACATTGGTAGGTTGGTGGTGCTCTGATGCATGGAATTGACAAGAAAGGCAGCTCAATACTAGGACCTGAGAATCCCTTTGAAGGGTTGGCCAGAGATACCCAATCAATAAGGCCTTATTGGCCAATATCCGAGCCCCTACATGGACTCCGCAAAATTCGTCATGAATCTCCTCGAGTACATGCTCTCTCTCTTCTGGGATAATACACCTTAGTCATGGTTCGAGGTAAGATCTCTTGTGTAACGATCCATTGTACAGGGCATAACGAACCGATTGGTGTTGTATTTTCCTTGTTTCGGTTCTATCATTTAGAAGAATGCCTCAGTCAAAAAATCTGACAATGGGGGCCATCCACGTCCCTTCTGAGTGGATGGGATATACCGCCTCCTCGCAATACCCTTGGGTCATTAAGACCTCTATCAAAATCATTTTTTTCAATTGGAAAAATGAGGTGGAAACCAAATAGGAGAGAGCATCTGCTTGTTTGTTATAGGACCTAGATATGCGGCGGATTGTAAATGACTCAAAAAAATTGAAGAGTTGTTGAACTTAGGAGATGCACTTCTGCATGGCTTCCCCCTTAACTTCGTATTTGACGAGACGATTTCTGGACGAACGAAACAAGTCGGCTGCATAAGCTCACCTATTAAGATAGAGACATGGCCGGGGTCTTATCCTTCGATCTAGATCTGATGCTAAAGTCAGTTATGTAAAAAATCGAGAGTAAAAACAAGACTAATTGGATTGAAATTATAAGCAAGGGTTAAACAAGTTGAGTTGGAATCTCTCCTCCTTTCCACAAAAAAGGATGAGACTATTTATAGTGGGGAGACCTATAGGAGGAATAATGGATCCTACTCCTTGTCACCTTTAGAGAGTTAGCTTAGGGCGGCGGTATCAGAGATAGGTCTGGGCAGGTCAACGGCGACGGTCATGTCATCCTGCCTGGCATTTATCAACTATGCTTGTAGGTATCAGACATCAAGTGATCAAGTTTAGGGGTACAGTCGAGGTGGGATTACCTCAGGAAGGTGAAAATAAGTTACGGAGTAAAGATAAAGAAGTTGTGGTACTCACCTTGGTCTTTGAGTATTATGGAGAAGTGAACCATCTCAGCATTGGGAAATCGAGGGCTGATGTAAGCGCCTACAATAAGGCCCCCAGCCTCGGGGATGGAAGGAAGCATAAATGACTTTCTACCCGAGATTGAATTGTGGGGTGGTTCTAGGACACGTGCCACGAGATTAAACAAAAGGCTACCAAATGTCAGGAGAGGATGATTGATAGAAAATATCCTGAGCGAGTGTCAGTTGAATAGGTGCTTATTAATGAGGAGAGAGGGAGGTGCGTCTTTTAAAATTCGGAACACCCGCCTCTTTGCCTTCCCTCATTCCTATAAATAGAGGACTTTCACTCTTCACTTTTCCACTGTGAGTGAAAATTACAGTTGAGTAGTCTAAGTGATCATACGAAATGTCCTTCACATACCAGCCATAGTCGACTTCAGATTTCATAAAAAGAGAGTTAGTCATCTCATTCTTCTCGAATAGAGTTATGGCTAGGGTAGCTCGGACACAAAAGGAGACAGTGAGGTCAAACCTTGAAATAGAGAGGCCCGACCCATTGGAAGAAGCATTATCAGAAGAGACGTTTAGTGCAGAAGAGGAGATCTCAATAAGTCGGGTTGGTAAAGAGGTCTCTCAATCCTAAGGGGCCGAGACGGTAGACTTTGGGGTCATGTATAACGACGATTTGATATCAGAGGTACCCAAGATGGGTGGTTGAAGCGGCAACTCCACCAAGGCTTGATCAGATAGATTTCGGTGAACTTCCCCTATTCAGAAGTACAGTCAAAGAAAAGTTGGGGCGGAGGCCTTGCTATGGAAGTATCCCTTCCACCAAGACTACAACATAAATTGGACCAAGACAGATTAATCAATTGCGACACCACCGAAGTCGAGGATAGCTGTATATGCGGATCAGTTGGAGGCGGGCTTGAGAATGCCAACGATGAGATTCTTCTGAAACAACCTCCGATACTTGGGGGGTTCAGATAACCCAACTTGTCCACAACGCCATTCAAACCCTCGTCGGGTTCGAGGTGCTCTACCGAGAGTAGGGTGACCCCTAGTGTCAACCTCTTCTAGAGATTCTATACCATCAAAAATAACGGGAACGAAAGGGGGTGATTCTATTTTGGCCCCCGAAATAAAAAAGTGCCAAAACTGGTGGTAGACACCTCGACCTCCGTTAAGAGATAAAAGAATAACTTTGTCTTCGTCCTAGTTGAAGAATTTTTGCGAGATTTTTGGTGGCGTCCCCACAATGCCCCTACAGACCCGTCTCCCGGACTTGTCAAAGAGCAGAATTTTCAGAAGATTATGGAGTCGGGTCTCAGAATCAATAATTGATTCTTGTTCATCTTCATTACCTTCTATCTAAGTCTTGGCACTCACATCAGGCTCAATTCAGGGAGCTTGATGGCTTTTAAAATGCATAGGTTTCATGTCAATGGATCTAACGTTTCCCACAGACGGCACCAATTGATGAGACAATTTCTGGACGAACGAATCGAGTCGACTGCACAAGTTAACATGTTAAGATAAAGACACAGTCGGGGTCTTGTCCTCCGACCTAACTTCAATGCTAAAATCAGTTATGTAAGAAATTGAGAGTAAAAACAAGGCTTATTGGATTGGAATTATAAGTAAGGGCTAAACAAAGTTGAGTTAGAGTCTTTCCTCCTTTCCACAAAAAGGGAGGAGACTATTTATAGTGGGGAGACTTATAGGAGGAATAATAGAATCTACTTTGTATCACCTGTAGAAAGTTAGCCTAGGGCGGCGGTGTCAGAGATAGATCTGGACAGGTCGATGGCGACGGTCATGTCACTCTGCTTGGCATTTATCAGCTATACTTGTAAATGCCAGACATTGAGTGACCAGGTTTGGGGTACGATCTAGGTGGGATTACCTCAAGAAGGCGGTGATGAGTTATGGAGTAAATATTAAGAAATCGAGGTAATCACCTCGATCTTTGAGTACTATGGAGAAGTAAACCACCTCGACATTGGAAAACTAGGGGCCAAGGTAAGTTCCTATAGTATTCTCTTAAGACCTGATGAATCACTAATTGAGAGTCACTGAGTGTGTTTGGATAGAGTATTATTTGAAATATTATTTGAAATAATTACTGTAACACTTTTTGTGATTTGATGTATGTGAGATAAAAAATAGTTGAGAATATAAAAAGGTGAATTGAAAAATGTATTTATGATGCAAGTGAAATATTATTTAAGATAAATTTGCAATCCAAACACACTCATTATATTCACTTGGATGTGCCTAACTACAAACTCTCGGGTTAGTCGTAAACCTGCAATTGGTGCCTCATATTCGGCCTCGTTGTTAGAAGTTGGAAAGTCGAAACGTAAGGCATATGAGCACTCTTTCCCATTTGGTTCAACAGGAAGCCATCCAGCACCATTTACTTCATTATTAGAGGACCTATCTATGTAAAAGGTCTACTCTGTGGGGATCAAGACTTGAAAGTTAGCTTCTTGGTTCACCGCGGGGTAAACTAGGCTAGAAAATCGGCTAAAGCTTGCACCTTGATTGCAGTCCTGGATTCATAAGTCAGATCATATTTCCCCAACTCAATAGTCCGCTAAGTCGATTGACCTGAGGTTTCAAGTCGAGTTAAGATCTGTCGAATGGGCTGATCCGTCCTAATGCAAATAGAGTGGCCCAAGAAGTATGGCTTCAGTTGTCGAGCGACATGCACTAAGCACAATACCAGTTTCTCTATTTGAGAGTATCGGGTCTTGGTCCCATGAAGGGCTCGGCTAACATAGTAAACGGGCCATTGGACCTCGTCCTCTTCAACTAATACCGTAATGGTAGCTTTTTCTACCGAGGTGAGAAAAATGTATATGGTTTCTCCTAACTAGGGAGAGGTAAAAGTATGGAGTCAATGAAGGTAGTCCTTCATTTGGTCAAAAGATTATTGGCATTTCTCGTTCCAAGAAAATCTTTCTGCTTTCTTTAAAATCTTGAAGAAGGACAACTCTTTTTGGGCAACCTAGGAAAGAAATCGGTTTAAAGCCGTTAACCGTCCTGTTAGTCTCTGAACTTCGCGGACATTGCGGGAGAAACCATTTCTTGGATAGCTCTTACTTTATTTGGATTAGGTTCGATGCCTCGGTGAGACACTAAATATCCTAAGAATTTTCCCAAAATGTCCCTGGATATACATTTCGTTGGGTTAAGTATCATTTTAGTTTCTTAGAGAATCTCGAGAATCTCTCGTATATCCGAAATAAAGTCATCGACAGTCTTACTCTTAGTAAAGATGTCATCAACATAGGTCTCTACATTGTGACCGATATGATCGTGGAATATGCGGTTGACGAGGCGCTGATACGTAGCTCCAGCAGTCTTCAATCCGAAAGGCATGGCGGTGTAACAATTGACTCCTTGATTTGTGATGAAAGCCGTTTTTGCTTGAACTTTTTCGCTCATCCCTATCTGATGGTAGCCTTTGAAGGCATCAAGGAAGCAAAGGATCTCATGACTCACAGTTGAGTCGACCAAAGCATTTATCCTTGGTAAGGGATAGCAGTCTTTCGGATAGGTTTTGTTAAGATCGGTGAAATCTATGCATATTCGCCATCCCCCTCCTTTTCTTTTTACCATAAGTGGATTCAAAAGCCAAATAGGGTATTGTACCTCCTTTATCATCTGGATCAGGTGGAGTTTATCCATCTCTCCTGTGATAGCCCAACTTCTTTCAGGGCCGAAGTGCCTCCATTTTTGCTTCAAGGAGTGGACACGACGATCAATATTGAGTTGATGTGTCATCAAATAATGAGTTATACCAATGATTTCCTCGGCCGCCTGGGCAAATATGTCTTTATATTCCTTGAGGAGGTCGATTAGGTCACCACGGAGTAGGAGGAATAAGTTCGTGCCAACACGAACAACCCGCTCTGGTTGCATAGGATCTAAAATGATTTTTTTTACCTCATCTCCTGTCTTAAGCCTCTCAGGCTTCCTGGTCTCTTGAGGTTCAACTACATCAATAGACAGAATATCTGGTTGACTACCCCTCAGCCTCGGGACGGAACTGGTGGAAGTTGCTACTTGCAAGGTTGACAGATAGCACTTGTGTGCTGCATGTACGTTACTGGTGACCTCGACTATAGTTTTTAGGGTTGGGAACTTGAAGGTTAAATGGTACGTTAAGTATACAACTTGCAAGACATTCAGAGTAGGATGACTAATCAACAAGTTGTAAGGAGAGTCGGCCTTAACCATCGCAAAGTTGTTGGAAATGGTTCGGCAGCGAGGATAATGCCTAACTCTCATCGTCAGAGTAACCATTCCTTCAGGATAAACTACATGTCTTGCCAAAATCTACCAGTAAGGTACGCACTGGAGCCAGTTGGTCATCTATTAACTACAGATCTTCAAAGGTTCGGTAGTACAAGACATCCATCGAACTGCCAGGGTCGACATATATCTTTCTGATGATAAAATTATTAACACGAGTTTTGATTACCAAGGTTTCATGGTTATTTGATACGGCTGGGATGGAATCGTCCGAGCCGTAAGAGACAATTTGAGTTAATTGGGAGCTCGGTTCCATATTATCAAAATTGGCTTATCGGTGGGTCCTTTTTCCAGGAAGTCTGACTATTTCCCCTGTTGGACCATCAATAATAGTGTTGATGGCTCCCATAATATTAGGCCCATAATTGAGGGATCCATTTCGGAGAGGCCGATCTGACTCCCTAAGATCCCTCGGGGCTCCACCATAACTTCTATGGTCTCCCCTGTCGTCCTGCCATTGAGCCCGGCAGTTGCCGCAGCGATCCTCCCGACGGTCGAGTCCCTTGTCACTTTAGATGAACTGTTTCAAACGTCCTTGTTTGATGAGGTTTTCTATTTCCTTCTTAAGGCCATTATAATTTTCGTTCTCATGACCAATATCCCCATGGTAGGCACAAAAGAGGTTAGCATTTCTCCTCTCTCTTTTTTTCACCATCTTGCGTGGGACTCTGCCGAGGTGATGCTGTTCCATGATAGCAAGGATGTACGAGCTTGTGGTGTTAAGAGGGGTCAGCTCAGATTCGGGGATCGGTTGTTTTCCTTTGGCGATTCGATCGAAAAGACTCCGTTGATCTCAACAAGAGCCCCGGCCTCCTCCACTGACTAGTATAACTTCAATTTAGCCCTAATCATTTTTCCTTCTAGGGTCCGAAGTTGTTCTAGACACCTAGGCCTCCCTCTTCATGTGATTAATATCCTCACTGTGGATTCCCTTATCTACTTTTTGCCAAAGTTCTCTAAGCATCCGAGGATATTTCTTGTGTATTTCAGTATTGAAAACTCTGGCTGCCAATTCGTTGGTAAAGGCTGCAATGGTTACCTACTCATTCGGTTCAGGAATCTGAATGTTTTCATCATGGAACCTCTGCACATAACAGTGCAAGGATTCGTCGGGGGCTTGCTGTATGTTCATTAAATAAGTTGAGATTTTCATTATCGGGAGTGTGACACAAACCGATGTATGAACTTATCCACTAGTTCCCCCAAAGAAGAAATGCTCTTAGGTTCAAGAGTCCAAAACCATTTTCAAGTAGTTTCTTGTAGGAAAATGGGAAAAGCTAGGCAAATGATTGAATCGGGGACACAGTACAACCGGAATGCCGAGATAAAAGCATGGAGATGATCTTCAAGATCCCCTCGTCCATCATAAGGTAGTAGGACGGGAAGCTTGAAATTCGGGGAACCAAGTCATTGTTTATATCGTCGATGAAGGGTGGAGCCCGCATATAATTGGTCACAAACCATTCAAGATATCGGGGTACCTCACTCGAGCATCTCCCTAGGAGACATCGGGTTAATGCCTTCAAGATGGAGGCTATCTTAGAGTTGGACTTCGTAGAAGCTCGCTTAGAGTAACTACGTAAGGGATGCCTGTCATCTAACTCCTCTTCGAACGGGATTTTAGGAGAGGTGACTGGCCTACGTTTCAAGGATTCGACCTTCTCCTTCATCTTTCTTGTGAAGAATCTCCTAACTCCTCAAAGATGCGAGGGTTCTCCAACACAAATTCAGCCATCTTTGCGAAGAACTCTTCATTTGTGGGTTGGGGATTCTGGCAAGGTTCTTGTTCATCTTGATTGCCTCCTGTCTGAGCCTTGGCACTCGCCTTCTAGAATGCGTAGGTTTCATGTTAATGGACCTAACGTTTCCTGCAAATGGCGCCAATTGATGAGGGGATTCTTGGACGAACAAATCGAATCAGCTGCACAAATTCACCTGTCAAGATAGAGACACGGTCAGGATCTTGTCCCCCGATCTAATTTCGATGCTGAAGTCAGTTATGTAAGAAATCGAGAGTTAAAACAAGACTAATTGAATTGGAATTATAAGCAAGGACTAAACAAAGTTGAGTTGAAGTCTCTCCTCCTTTCTACAAAAAGGGAGGAGAGTATTTATAGTGGGGAGTCCTACAGGAGTAATGTGAGGATCCGAAAATTATTTTTAAATTTCCTCCTATTTTTGAAAAATTAATTTATATTTCCTTTTAATTCTACTTTACTTGCTTATTTGCTAACTTTAATTTGATAATGATTTTAAATGTTAAGTTAAGATTTTTATCATTCTTTTTTTTTTTATATTTTAGTGCATGTTAAGTTTTATAGAGTATTAAGATAATTTGACTGACTAGTGAGATGTGTACGTTATATTTGGTGGGTGAGAACAAGTGTGGTACTAGAGGGAGTATGTGATTAAAAGTGTTAAGAGTGTATTAGAGAAATACAAGATAGATTAGTTATAAGAAACACAAGAGAGATAAAGGGATAGACATGAAACCATGCCTTGACAAGTATCGCGCATCCATGAAGTCTTGACCGAGACAAGTCTTGCCTTTATCTTTTATTTTCACAACTAAAAAGCCTTCACTTTCTTCTCCTTGCTTTGGCCGAAATTCATGAGAGAAAAAAGAGAGAAAAACTTCCAAAATTCCATCTTGATTTCCTTGCTTGATTTCTTGAGAAATCCAAAGACCAACCCTAATCCATACCGATCAATCTTAAGCTAAGCTTGGAAGGAAGCTTTTAGTGGAGTCACTTGAGGAAGGAAGCTGTTGTTTTGCAACTTATCTTGGGGTTTTGAGGTATTATACTAAGAACCTCTTTTTTCTTTCTTATTTTTTCATTTAAGCAACACATGACTTGATTGTGATGGATTTTATGGAAGAATTAATGGTTTTGCTTTGTAGATTAAAATTTTCAGCTTTGAAATATGTTGGTTAGCCTTGATATGAATGGTTTATCTTTGATATGAGATTGGATGAACTTTTTAGCTTCGAGATGAGGTTTTCTAGTTTCTATATTCGAATTTCCTGCTTTAGTGGCTAATTTCCAGTTTTGAGATGAAAATTTCAGCTTTGGTGTAAGTGACTTGGAACTTGATATATATGTTCAAAATTGATAGTTTTGTGGCTTAGTGTATGCACCATTTGTCCCCTACAATATGTGTCCTTGATTGAGATTCATTTACTATGAACTCATATTTGAATTGGATGATTAACTTGAAGAGATATGGAGACATATTGTTGGATTTTCTCCTTGTTGGTCAAGTGAGGGTTAAGGTGTGAATTTAAGGTATTTTATTTTCCTCTTGCATGTGATTTTACTCAAAACACTTGTTACAATCTATTTCTTTGCATGTGTGTTAATTTTGAGCCAAAATAAAATGGTTTAAGAAGGGAAAAAACCTAGTTTTCCAAACTAATTGCTTGCTGGAAAATTTTCGTAGGAAGCCTTGCGCAGTTTTGGAAAATTGGCTATAAATTCGTATAGAAAAGTCAGAATTGAGTTCCGTTTATTGCGTTTGAAACTGGACTCATAAGGCTTTCAACGGTATAAAATTTTAGAGTTTGGTTCAACTCCTATAAATACCAGCAAGTCTGCAAAATTTCTTGAAAACCATGACTGTTCTGTTTTTGCACATCAGACAGCAGTGAGTTTGAACTGCAAAATGACTAACCTATGAACTAAATTTCATGAAGATGTCTTCTAAATCATATTAGTGTTTCGAGTCTATTTTCTAATAGTGTAAGTTTTGTGATATTTTGACCTACAGAACTCAAGTTATGCTTTTTCAAAAAATGTCATCAAAGTTAGGAATTTTGTCAAATGAATTGAGTGGGACTTGAAAAATTTTGAAAAAACTTTTCTAGAACTTAAACCTTAATTTGGAGTGATTTTGGATGCTTAAATTGCTTTTCTCACTTTTAGAATATTTGTATTGAATTTTATCTTAAAGTCTCGAGCTCAAAGTGAGAAGTATATGGAGTATCTTGGAATACTAGACGTGTATGTTTTGGCTAGTTGAATTTATTAAGTTTAAATCTTTTGTGATTGTGAATCTTGTCTCAGGGTTTGGTAGTGATCAAGGTTATCATCCTAAGAATTGACGTTTAATATACTGATATCGGTGAGTGGTCCTTGCATGTTATTCTTCTAGTGACTATGTGAAATATTGTGAATGTTTGCTTGACTGTTAAACGCTTTTTAATGATTGTTAAATGAATTTTCAATGGGCGAGTGTGTACTTTATCGTACTTGATCTAAGTGAATGTGAATTTTCATTGATCAAATGATTGAATATTACTTGTGCATGAATGTAAGCCTTTGGCCGAACTGAACCTTTGCCCTTCGTCGCTAGCCTATTTGAGCCAGAAGCGGATTCGAGTAGGTTGGTGATCCTGAGCTACTGTTTTGGTATACTCGAGTATGACTGCGAAGTTTGGTAGAGTATTAGCCAGTGAATGAAATACAATGAATGAAATGACTGACTGAATGAAATGATCACTGTTGGAGTTTTATTTTCAAATGTTTTCACATGTTGGAGGAATAAGGGAGAAATGGTCGGCGACTGAATGACCGAATGACTGAATGAATGGCTCCAAGTGAGCACGTATCCTTCCAATGATTGAATGTTTGTTTCTTGAATGACTGCTTATTACTATGCAAAGTGTGTAAAATGTTAAATGTAATATCTCAGTGCTTTACCTACTTGACTGTTTGTTTTGGAACCTCACTGGATTTTTAGCTCATTCCTTTAGTTTTGTTTTCCTTACAGGAGTGGAGGTCCGGAGCAATTAAGTGTGAACTAGTGTGTACAACCCTCTTGTACTTGTACTTTTGGTAGATAGAATGTAATTTGACATTAGATGTTGTATCTTACATCTGGCTTTTGGATTGTAAATAAGTTTGAATTTTGGTTGAATTGTAGAACTTAAATTTTATTTTTGAAGGCTTGAACGGTTAAATTTTGAGAGTTGATTGAAGTGAATGAGTGAGTACTGACGAGAGTTGGGCAGGCGATCCGCCAAACCCTTGGGTACGCCCTAGGGGGAGGTGAAGTCGTCACAAGGAATAATGGAACCTACTCCCTGTCACCTGTAGAGAGTCAGCCTAAGGCGGCAGTATCAAAGATTGGCCTGGGCAGGCCGACGGCGACGGTCATGTCACCTTGCCTGGCATTTATTAGCAATGCTTGTAAGTGTCAGACATCGAGTGACCAGGTTTGGGGATACAACCAAGGTGGGATTACCTCGGGAAGGCGGAGATGAGTTACGGAATAAAGATTAAGAAGTCGAGATAATCACTTCAGTCTTTAAGTATTATGGAGAAGTGAATCACTTCGGTATTGGAAAATCAGGGGCCAAGGTGAGCGCCTACAGTAAGCATAAATCTATGAATGAAAAAAGACTGTTAATATGAGAAAAAGAAATTATTTTTTAAGGGTAATCTCCTTTCTCTTTCCTAAATGAAGAGTTTTTATTTTATTTAAAAAATTAGAAAAGGAAAAACTCATGCATGTGCTTGATAAGCTATCTACATTTGAGGGAGAAGCATCAAGTAGTGATGCTCATTACACGTGCACCGTGTGAGGACTCGAAAATTATTCATATTTTTTCCTTATTTTTCAATAAGTTAATTTATATTTTCATTTGGTTTAATTCACTTGTCTTAATTTCTTAAATACTTTAACGATTGAGTCAAGAGTTTTATTTTTTCTTTTCTAATTAGGTGCATGTTAGATCTCGTAGTGCATTGTAGTAGTGTGATTAATTAGTGAGGTGTGTGAGGAATATAGTGAAAAAAGAGAGAGTTTAAATCAATAAGAGAAAATTGAGAAATTTGAAGCAAGAAACTAAGAGAATTGGACATGTGTCATAAAAGGGACCAAGCTTTCTTCTTTAAAGACTTCTTTGATCAAACCTTTCTTATCATTTTCTTTCCATTTCTTGTCTTTCAAAACAAAAACAACAACAACAAGAAAAAAAAAAGAGAGAGGGTCGTGAGCTAGGGAAGAGAAAAAGGAAGGGAGATTTCATCCTTCAATCTTGCTTAGTTTTGTGGGGAAAAGAAAGGAGACATCTTGGAGTGGCCATCAACCTTGGCATAAGCTTGGAAGGGTAGAAGATATGGTTGGTTTCCATCTTGTTTTGAAGGCAAAAGAGGTAACAAAACATTAGTTTTTCTTTCTTTCTTTGTCTGACATTTAAGATAAGTGAATCTTATGATGAATCTTGAAAGTTTTCCATGTTGATGATTCACGAACTTAATGTTTGAGTTCTTAGGGTTTGGATATTATATGTAAGTATGGTGGTTTTCTTGTTGAGATTTTAGCTAGATATCTCTTGTTATGTAAGTGACAACACCTTATGCATTTGCTTGGTAGGTTTGGTTAAACTTGAAAATTTGGTGGAAGGAATGATTGGAAAAACAATTGAGAAACCATTTGATTACTGGCTGAAAACAGGGGCTGGATGTTTAGCCTTGATTTCCAAAATTTCATGATGATTTTGAGTTCAATTTTACTCAAAACACCCTATGAGACTTTATACTACAAGTGTATATTGAATTTGAGTCAGGGAAGTGAGGTTTTGTTAGTGAAAGTAACATTTTCTCACCATTATTAGCAATCTGAAAATTTCGCTGGAAGCTCTGTGTAGCTTTGGTAAATTGGCTACAACGTCTTATAGAAAAGTCGGAATTGAGTTCCATTTGTTGCGTTTGAAACTAGATTTAGAGAGCTTTCTAACGGTATAAAAGTTGAGCTGTGGTTCATTTTATATATACACCAGAAAATCGGTAAAGTTGAGTGAAAATTCTGCCCTACACAAGTAAAAACTGGTATGTTGCAGCAGATTGCGGCTCAATTTGGACCAATTTAAGAACTGAATCTCTTTGAGGTGTTTTCTAAAGATTGTTAGTACTTCGAGTCTAGTTTTTAACGGGGCAAGTTGTATGATTTTTTGATATTTATAACTCAGGTTATGATTTTTCAAAGGAATGATACTTGCTGGAATTTTTGTTAGAACTCGTTGGAGAGAAATTGAGATGTTTCCAACTTTACATCTAAAACTTTGGCTATAAATTGACATATCTTCACTGCGTATATCTTAAAACACTTCATCTTAGAATGCATGTCAGTTTTTATGGTGAAAATCTTGACTTATGTGGCTGAAATTCTTGTTTGGAGGAATCGCATGGCTACTGGAAAATTTGCAGCTTAGCCAATGATGAATCTTCTAACTTGACCTGGGTATTTTGATGGAAATTGAGTGAATAATCATGTTATATACCTTGTGTATGCTGTACTTATGTTGTATGAAAGTCAGCTTTGGTGAGAATTCGATCAATGGTGCTGAACTAAGGACAAAATAACTGATGAACTATATACTAGCTTAATAACCGATCCGATGGAGCATTAGCTGTGTACCCTGCTGTGTTTAGCCTTAAAGTCCTTCGTTTGGGGGTCTGTTGGACTCAATCTTGTTCATATCGCTTGCTAGAACCTTGAACTACAATGGTACATTGAATTGAAGCGAACATCATAATTTAAAGAGGTGAACTACCTTGTTTTTCTTCACTGTCTTGCTGCTGGAATTTTTCAGCCATGAAATGAAATGTGGAACTCTTTGGCTGCTCACGTTTTTTGGTCCAAATGCTTTCCTTTTGCTCCAAAATCATACTTGAATCATTGCCCTAGTATGTACTTGGATTTTCCTTGAATTTGTCTTTGATTCCTTGTGTTCTGAGAGGCCAACTTGGATAAGTGTATGACCCATAGTTGAGTCTAAAATGCGAACTTTGTTCACCTAAGTTTTGGATAGTTGGACCATAAATATCTTTTATCTTGATTGCTCCTAGGGTTTGACAGTGAATACGAGAGCCACTCGAAGACGAGCGTTTAACGTGCTCTGCTTTGAACTGGTGAGTATTCCAACTGCATGTTCCATGCTACTTGTTGCTAAAATTGTTAGGCACTTGATTTGTCATTTTTTAGGCGAGTATGTATTTTATCATATTTGACCTAACTCAACTAAACTTTTGATATCTTGTTCATGCAGGTACAAGCAATTTGATTTACAAGTGACCTGTATCTTGAATTGAAATACTTGATCTTGCGTGTAGACTTGCATGTACATGTGCATAATTGTAGACCGGCTGTATATCTTCTTATAGCGGTTGAACTAGACCCTTGGACCCTTATCCGAGATGTTGGGTAAATTGAAACTTGGGTTACTCATGTGTATGCGTGAATGTAGGTCGATAACGTCTTAACTGTGTCCTTGTCGGACCTCTTCCTTGAGACCAGCCTTAAAGCGGTCGGGTGAACTGGTCAACCTTGGGTAAAGAACGAAATTCCTAATCTGTTTACTTGTGACTTGAATTCATGACTTGAACTCGTGACATGCTTGAATACGAAGCGTTAGATGATAGCTAACATCTCCAATCATTACCTGTGTGAGTGTTGGATGACAAGCAACGAGTCCACTCGTGTATACTTGAATACTTGGGGCTTTAAACCCAGATCATGAATATTTGAATATTTGGGACTATAAACCCAACCCAGAATTAGTTGGTTGAATCGAGTTAGCAAGGGTTTGGTCGAGAAGATTGATGAATTCGGGGCACTTGATTGGTGTTCGGGCCTGGTAGGGGGATGATTGTTGGATGAAAATTGACGTTTAGTGGTGATCTATGGACATTATAATTCCATGGTTGACGGAGAGTCAACGGACCCTGGACAAGCTGCCGTGGTACCTGTTCCTGAGAGCAGACTATATTTTTTGACATAAACGTGTTCCTTATTGTATACTATTGCATGATCTATCTGGTTACCTGCTTTGCCATACATTAAGTTGTGATCTATATAGGTTTGACTTGTTCCTTGATTTCCTGTGTATGGTATTATGCTTACTAATTTACCTGCCTATTTACTTGGAATCTCACCGGGTTTCTAATTCATTCCATAAATTTGTTTTCTTTACAGGGGTAAGAACGTGAGAGTGAAAATTGGAGAAGACATAGTCTTTGTTTAAGTTTTGTTCGTTGCTTGCGTAGGCATTCCTTAGCTCCCTAGCGGGTTTGTTCGATTTTATTTTGTAAGTTTAACTCCTTGGTTGTATTTAGAGATTGTATGGGCATTTGATATCCACGATTGTATATGTCTAGGGTTATAATTGATATTGCCCTTATTGTTAAGATTGTTACTTTGTAAATTTCGTGACGGCGTGAGTGAGTCTTGGCGAGAACTGGGTAGATGGTCTGTCAAACCCTTGGGTACACCCTAGGAGGAAATGGGGTCGTCATAGGTGGTATCAGAGACACCTCGCCTGATCTCTACGCGGGGTGAGTTTGAGCCAAGTGGTGTTATGGTCTCAATTATGTGAATAAGTATAAAGAATTAAGTGCTTTTCTTGAGCGTAAGTTATGAATCATGAATTTATAAACGTAAAATCTTTATCATGGTATTTGGGAAAAATAGTTATGTACGTCTGATAGGAATCTCAAATGTAGGTGATTTACTCTTGGGACTGGACAGCTCGAGTTGTGAATTATCTTATTTTGAATTCTTGTACCCGAGTACCAAAAGTGGAGAGCACTAGGATGAGAGTCGATATTTCGATTGCACTTGAGGTAAGTTTTGATGGCAAAAGTCAAGGCACGAAAGATTCTAGTATTGGATCTGAGATTAACTTGATCAAGGAGAGTGGACCAATGGCTGCTGTCATGGACTAGTCTTATACATATCTGGCTAGGGTTTTTATAGATGATGGCCAGTTTCGTAGTCGTCGTGAATGTTTAAGGTAGTAGTATTTTAGGCCCATTTTATTTTTCCTATACCTGTGTACCCTTGCCTCGTGTTTCGTTGATTTTGCTGCGATTTGATTATAGTTACATATGTATTTCTTTTGAGCTCATTTTAATTCTTGCTTGACTACCTTTTCTATTTCCCACCCTTCTACGATACCACATAGGAACCTGGTTTTAATTCCTATTTCTCTACAACTTTTGGATTATGTACAGAGATTTTGGGTACAAGAATGTGAGTTCTACGTTTCTATGCCAATTTTGAAAGAATTAGAATGACTACCTTGACGGAGGAATGTAAAAGGCACTAGTGGGAGTAAGCGGTTATGAGTTCTTCTTGAACAAGTTTGTAAGTGAGTGTATAAAGGAGAGTAAGTTAGGGTGCGAAACTTTCGCTTTAAAGAATATGATTCCATATTTTGTTATATGTATAATCGATAATGTGACGCCCCCACTTCTCCCAAGGGCGAACTCAAGGGTATCCGCGGAACGCCTGCCCAACTCTCACCAGGACTCGATACAATTCAATTCAAATTTAAAGATAACAACCAAATAATAATAGTCGAAACGAAGAAAAGTCGCTTCCTTAAATAAATATTCAAATCTTACAACACAAGTTCTCAAAAGTACATCACTTTTCCCAAAAGTACAATCACTAGAAGTCGGCTAATTAAATACAACCCAAAATACTAATAAAAAATAATCAAACCGGCTCCTCCAAAAAAATTCTTTCCATTTCACACTCCTGTTAAGGAAAACAAAGCTAATGGGGTGAGCTGACGTTTAGTGAGGCCAAGAAAACATGCAAACACATAGTTCACATAACCATGGCATTTGTACGAGAATTAAAACAAGAAAGTTCAAGTAATTCATAAATAATAATAACACACATTCAATAAGGATACAGGAGCTCTCAGGAGCTAGATTCCACTTGCTTCGCCAAAACTCAATCAAATATTTCCCCATGATGACATTTCGTCAACCGGGTGGGTATTTAATCCGTAGAACTTCACTTACTCTTACTCGTTCACCGTTACACCCCCTGTCCCGGGCCCACTCTTCTTTCATAAAAGGTACTACTCCATGAGCATGCCAAGCGAGATCTCTTCATAGATCAAGTTTACAATTATCTCATGGTTCACCAAGCTTCTCGACCAAGCCCATGCTGGCTCGAGTCGCAAGGTCGGCCAATTGAGATTTAGGCATCCCCCAATTACCGTTATGAGTCGATGAGATTCACTCCATTTGACCAATACCGTTATAGGCCGATGAGATTCACTCCACTCGGCATTCAGTCAATCACATACAATTCAATTATGAGCAGTTTATTTATACAATCAGTTGAAAAAGAAGAAGTGCGATAATGTACACACTTGACTCGACAATTATAAATCATTCAATCCATAAGAAACAATTCACATAATTTGTAACTATTCATGCATTCGACACTCACCAAGTCAAAAAAGTGAGTAAGTGAGCCAATAAACTTTTAGGTGTTCGCTCCGAGATTCTCTTGAAGATCCTTTTGAGTGCCTGAGCAAATACGAGTAACTTTCACTCACAACCATGCATTAATCAAGGAAGAATGTACATTTGTTTAGATTAGGTCAATGCCCTAAAAGAGAACTTTAATCTCTCGAAAATCGAGATTCAAAAGTGAGGGTCAAAGTCCCAAGAGAGACTTGTCTTTTCCATGAAATTGAGTTTAAAACAGTCCATCGTTATCAAGATAAGGTGACGAGTCCTCAAAAGCTCATTTCATAAGAAATCGAAAAATTTCAGTTTTAAGTGACAAATTTGGAAAAATCAAATCTTGAGTTTGGCATCTCCAAAAGTGGAAAACTCTATATCATCGGAAAGTAGGTTCGAAGTACTAAAAGTTCCTAGAAAACACTTTTCCAATATTCTAAATAGAAAGCATTCATTTTTCAGCTCAAAGTTTCAGTTCCAAGAAGACAGGTTTGAACCAGTCTTGGTTTTCCAGCAATCTTTGGAAATTCAAAAAAATTCACAGAAGTTGAATCAGCCTCTAAAATTTGTAAAACAAAAAGATTTCCAAACAAGGTTTCAAACTCGACAAACAGAACTAAATTCGGAGTTTTGAGCGTCAAGATATAGTAACTTAAAGTTGGCTGAATTTTGTACACTGATAAAAAATTTCCATATTTGAAAAGTAATCTTTGGAGCGTTATTTGGATATTCAAATGGTATTACAATTACACCAAATTTGGTACACTTAAACTCCCATATGTGGAATACCTCTTTACCAAATTTCATGCAAAAACTCATGTGGGAAGGCAGTTAACGAAACGACCAAAATTTGAAAAATGTTTCAAGGCTAATCTGCCCTCTTGCTTTTCTTTCTTTTCCAAACGTTTTGCACAATAAAATCAGCCCCAATTTGATCCATTTTGAAACCAAGGTCCTATAAACATTTAATAAGCAATTGACAAGAAATTGACATCAAAATTTTTCAAAACAAAACATCTCAAAACAAGTTTGACCATTCGGCTAGCAAGAAGGGAAAAACTGTCCAGTTTCCTAGCTTTGTTGCACTTTCGAAATCAGACCACATCTCACTCAATATAAGTTCAAATTAAGAATGGTTGGTGGTGTTGGAAACTAGGTTAAAAATTCTACATTTCATCAGAAAGAGTCGTTTCCAAAATCAGTTCACAAATGAGAGAAACTAGAGCCACCAGACGCAGCTTCTCCATTCCTCTCGGACAGACAGTCACAACAAGACGGTCAACTTTGTTAAATCACTACAGTTCGAACTAGAAGATGAGTTTTATACCGTTGGGAAGCTATGAATATCTAGTTTTGAATGCCACTAACGGCACTCAATTTCAAATTTTGTACAGAAATTTACGTTCGAATAAAGAGGTACTATTTGGCTTCCCAGATCACCATTTCCAGATTTCTTTCTTTTTTCGAAAACTCTAGTTTTGAGCAACCAATTGAAATGATTTTTGGTAGACACTTTCTACACACAATATACAACATATATCACTCAATTTCACAGTCAAATAACCATCAAAAATTCAAAATGTATGCAAGATAATAGCAGGACAGTTTCGGCCAACACACATCTCACCAATTTCTCAATTTTCTCTTCATTTTCTAACCGTAAACCTTTCATATAACACATAAACACAACAATCAAGCACTTTAATTCTCAAGTCAGCTACCTATACTCCACCTCAAGACCACTAGCCTAAAGATTAAAGCAAGAAATGAAACACCTCAAGTCCGCTAGCCTATTCCTTGCTTAAGGTTGTAAACCCATGCAAACCAACCATGATTTTTGAAGAAATTAGAAAGATTGAAGAAGGTAAAGGGTTACCTCTTGAACCCTTGAAGAAACCAGAAAATTTTTCACCAAAATGCTCCAAGAAAAACCACACGATTGCTCCTTGCTCCAAGATGAAGTGTTACTCCGAGTAGTTAGCGATTTGGTGGAAGTTTTGTAGGTGAATTGAAGCTAAAATAATGGGGTTTTCTTCTTCCTTTTTTCTTGCTAGAGGTTCGGCTGGGAGAGGAGGAAGAAAGTGAGGGTTTTTGAATGATGAAACTTGGGGAGAAAGAATGAGAAAAAGTAGCTTTAGGTTGTGTGCAAAAAGTCAACTCTCACTAGTGATCGTGCGAGGGTTTCGTACCACCGTTTTCTCTCGGGTTTGATATACTCATGCACTAATCTTCTAATGTAATTCCTTTAGCACTGTAATTACTCACTCTTACGAGTCTAGAATTAATTCCTCAAATCTCCAATTAGTCGCGCAGTGTGACTTTCGAGTAACTATTGACGCACGCGTGGTAAAAGCAAAAATTTAAACTCACTCACCTCTAATCCCTCAATTAACTTTTCTTAGTCTACTATTAATCATTTTTAATTCTCCAAGATTATTGCACTCTCGGATCGAATATTGCCTCGAACGACATGTACTCGCTATTTCTCGCTAAACGAGCCTCCGAAAAATTAAATTTGCTAACGGGACATTTTAAAAATATAAGTGAGACATTGCTCCATGTAAATGGATTTAAAATGGTTGAAATAAATTATTCAGAGAAAACGGTGAATAAATAATTAAATAAGCTAGTAAAATAAGATAAAAATAAGAAAATTTTCGAGTTCTCACAGATAATAGTAATCTTTGTGGGAAGACTCAAGAATAGGAATAAGTACTTGTGTGATTATGTTTCTTGGGTGATCTGTAAGCAAGGGAACGGAAGAGTTATAGGGCTAGAGTTTCCAATTATGATTAGTTATTCATTTCGATCCTTTGATTTGCTAGCAGGCTATCACTTGAATCGATGAGATGACAAATTTGGCTGATATGCATAAGAAAATAGAGATTCTTCGAAAAGAAGTAGAGTTTCAAAAGAAATTAATTGACCACTGAGAAGGACGATGAAAACAAGAATATTCGAAGAAAATTGAACTGCTGCACAAGAACATAGAATTGAAAAAGAAATATGAAGCGATCCCAAAAGAGGTGCGGAATAAGTTTGAATTAGTGCATTTGCCTAGTCCTGTAGCATCTCAAGACATTTCTAGCAATCAAGTTAAAAGGGGTAAAGATGAACTTGCTATAAAGGATAAAGAGAGAAAGAAAATAAAGAATGGACACTTCAAGAAGAGATGCATAACTACTAAGTGTGAAATATGTAACAAAATTCATACGAGATTATGTTATTTGAAAACTGGTGCATGTTTTTGATGCGGCCAACTTGGATATCAAGTGAGGAACTGCCTAAGACAACTGAATTTAGTGATGGTGAAACTGCTATAATAGTCAAAGTTAGCAATTAATGATATTTTGCCTGAAATAGTTGTAATTATTGGACTATGTGTAGTGAAAACTTTATGTAATAAGTTGTATCTCTATTAAAAATAGTGAACTTGGTACTTGATGTTTTAATTAGTGATATTAAATGTTTGTGATTGGACAGCGTTGAATCCTTATCCATGAATCAATTATTATAATTTAGTCTTGGATTTAAACGAGAATTCTTCATTTGTGGTTCAAAAGGAAGAAATTTTGATTAAAAAGGGTGATTCGAGTCTAATAGTACAATTGTAAAGATGAAAGGGGCCTTACGTTGTGGACGATTTGTCAATATACAGTGTATGAGTTTAAGAACTCGTAAGAATAGTAACCAAGTTTCGTATCTTCTTTTCATTAAGTTTGAAGTTTGTGTCATCTTTCACCTTTTTGATACCTTCATTGACCTTTCTTAGCATGTTAATTTAGCCATTACGTTATTAAGATTTTTCTCTCTAGACAAGTTTGTGGTGGCACCATGAATAATGAGAAGCTCTTGAGAAGTGGAGGAAACCCTATAGAATCAAGTTTTGTAAGCAAAGGTGAGAATTACGAGAATAAAATTCTTTTAAGTGGGAGAGAGTGTAAGGACTCAAAAATTATTCATATTTTTCCGTTGTTTTTGAATAAGTTAATTTATATTTTCATTTGGTTTAATTCACTTGTCTTAATTTCTTAAATACTTTAACAATTGAGTCAAGAGTTTTATTCTTTCTTTTCTAATTAGGTGCATGTTAGGTCTCGTAGTGCATTGTGGTAGTGTGATTAATTAGTTAGGTGTGTGAGGAATATAGTGAAAAAAGAGAGAGTTTAAATCAATAAGAGAAAATTAAGAAATTTGAAGCAAGAAACTAAGAGAATTGGACATGTATCATAAAAGGGACCAAGCTTTCTTCTTTAAAGACTTCTTTGATCAAACCTTTCTTATCATTC
The DNA here is from genome assembly GCF_036785885.1 of Coffea arabica. Taxonomy (NCBI): domain Eukaryota; kingdom Viridiplantae; phylum Streptophyta; class Magnoliopsida; order Gentianales; family Rubiaceae; genus Coffea; species Coffea arabica. The sequence continues at coordinate 5,271,045 of NC_092318.1, read as the reverse complement.
TCTTTCTATTTCTTGTCTTTCAAAACAAAAACAACAACAACAAGAAAAAAAAAGAGAGAGAGGGCCGCAAGCTAGGGAAGAGAAAAGGGAAGGGAGATTTCATCCAATCTAGCTTCAATCTTGCTTAGTTTTGTGGGGAAAAGAAAGGAGACATCTTGGAGTGGCCATCAACCTTGGCATAAGCTTGGAAGGATAGAAGACTTGGTTGGTTTTGATCTTGTTTTGGAGGCAAAAGAGGTAACAAAATATTAGTTTTTTCTTCTTTCTTTGTCTTATGTTTAAGATAAGTGAATCTTGTGATTAATCTTGAAAGTTTTCTATGTTGATGATTCATAAACTTGATGTTTGAGTTCTTAGGGTTTGGATATTATATGCAAGTATAGTGATTTTCTTGTTAAGATTTTAGCTATAGATATCTCTTGTTATGTAAGTGACAACACCTTATGGATTTGCTTGGTAGGTTTGGTTAAATTTGGAAAATTGGTTGAAGGAATGATTGGAAAACAATTGAGAAATCATGTGCTTGCTGGCTAAAAACAGGGGCTGGATGTTTAGCCTTGATTTCCAAAATTTCATGATGATTTTAAGTTTAATTTTACTCAAAACACCCTATGAGACTTTATACTACAAGTGTATGTTGAATTTAAGTCAAGGAAGTGAGGTTTTGTTAGTGAAAGTAGCATTTTCTCACCATTATTAGCAATCTGGAAATTTCGCAGGAAGCTCTGTGTAGTTTCGATAAATTGGCTATAACTTCTTATAGAAAAGTCAGGATTGAGTTCCATTTATTGCGTTTGAAACTAGACTTAGAGAGTTTTCTAACGGTAAAAAATTTGAGCTGTGGTTCATTTTATATATACACCAGAAAATCGGCAAAGTTGATTGAAAATTCTGCCCTGCACGAGTAAAAACTCGTATGTTGCAGCAGATTGTGGCTCAATTTGGACCAATTTAAGAACTGAATCTCTTTGAGGTGTCTTCTAAAGATTGTTAGTGCTTCGAGTCTAGTTTTTAATGGGGCAAGTTGTATGATTTTTTGACATTTATAACTCAAGTTATGATTTTTCAAAGGAATGATACTTGCTAGAATTTTTGTTAGAACTCGTGGGAGAGAAGCTGAGATGTTTCCAACTTTTACATCTAAAACTTTGACTGTAAATTGACATATCTTGACTCCATATGTGGCTGGAATTCTTGTTTGGAGGAATCGCATGGCTACTGGAAAATTTGCAGCTTAGCCAATGATGAATCTTCTAGCTTGACCTGGGTATTTTGATGGAAATTGACTGAACAATCATGTTATATACCTTGTATGCAGTACTTATGGTTGTATGAAAGTATGCTTTGGTAAGAATTCGATCAATGGAACTAAACTAAGGACAAAATGACTGATGAACTATATACTAGCTTGATAACCGGTCCGATGGAGCATTAGCTGTGAACCCTGCTGTGTTTAGCATTAAAGTCCTTTCATTTGGGGGTTTTTTGGATTCAATCTTGCTCATATCACTTGCTAGAACTTGAAATACAATAGTACATTGAATTGGGGCGAATATCATAACTTAAAGAGGTAAACTACCTTGTTTTTCTTCACTATTTTGCTGCTGAAATTTTCAGCTTTGAAATGAAATGTGAAATTCTTTGTCTGCTCACGTTTTTTGGTCCAAATTCTTTCCTTTTGCTTCAAAATCATACTTGAATTATTGTCCTAGTATGTACTTGGATTTTCCTTGAATTGCACTTTCAAATTTGTCTTTGAATCCTTGTGTTCTGAGAGGCCAACTTGGATAAGTGTATGACCCATAGTTGAGTCTAAAATGTGAATTTCATTCACCTAAGTTTTGGATAGTTGGACCATAAATATCTTTTATCTTGATTGCTCTTAGGGTTTGATAGTGAAACGAAAGCCACTCGAGACGAGCATTTAACGTGCTCTGCTTTGAACTGGTGAGTATTCCAACTGCATGTTCCATGCTACTTGTTGCTTAAATTGCTAGGCACTTGATTTGTTATTTCTTAGGCGAGTGTGTACTTTATCATACTTGACCTAACTCGACTAAACTTTTGATATCTTGTTCATGCAGGTACAAGCAATTTGATTTACAAGTGACTTGTATCTTGACTTGAAATACTTGATCTTGTGTGTGGACTTGCATGTATATGTGCATGATTGTAAACCGGCTGTATATCTTCTTGCAGGGTGGAACTAGGCCCTTAGACCCTTATCCGAGACGTCGAATAAGTGGGAACTTGGGTTACTCATGCGTATGCGTGAATGTAGGTCGGTAACGGTTGTACTGGACCCTCGTTGGACCTCTTGCTTGAGACTAGCCTCAGAGCGGTCGGGTAAGCTGGTCAACCTTGGGTAAAGAACGAAATTCCTAATCTGTTTACTCTTGACTTGAATTCATGACTTGAACTCATGACATGCTTGAATTCGGAGCGTTAGATGACAGCTAACGTCTCCAATTATTACATGCGTGAGCGTTGGATGACAGCTAATGATTCCCCTCGTGTATACTTGAATACTTGGGGTTTTAAGCCCAGATCATGAATACTTGAATACTTGGGGCTATAAGCCCAACCCAGGGCTAGTTGATCGAATTGAGCCGACAAGGGTTTGGTCGAGGAGATTGACGAACTCTGAATACTTGATTGGCGTTCTGGCCCAGTAGGGGAATGATTGGTGGATGGAGATTGACGTTTAGTGGTGATCTACCATTTTTAAGCTTTTCTATTATTTTTTTTGCAAAGGATGGAAAACTTTGAGCAATTTTTGAACTTTATGGTTCTATTGAAAGCTAAAAGAGTAGCCATTGACATTACTGTGGCCCTATATTTTTTTCTCTGTACTTATGGCCATATTTCTTTGAAGCTATGTTTCTTTTGAACCAACATAGTGATGAAGATGAACCACTTTTTCTTGTAAATGGTCTGAATGTGAGGCTTGAAACCATATGGACGATTAGAGCTGCACCACCACCTTTGTATGCATAATTAACAAAATGTGCTACATCAGTTACTCCATGACTCTCCACCCTTACTTCATGTTTCCATTTTTTTCCCTTTGTGTGTGTTTTTTCTCCCTTTATCTTTCATTTTTTCCCTGAACATCTTCTTTAAGTGGAAATAATAGTAAAAAAAAGATTGTTTTTGTATGTACGTGTATATGTGTTGTTAAAAAGTGAATAAAGGTTTGGAGCAGAATAAAGGAGGAATGGTAATTTGTTAAATTGTCGAAGATTTTCTGTGTATTCATTGGGATCTATAGTTGTTAATGAATCACACCTTTTAATAATAGTTGAAGATTACCAAAAAAAATCAGTGCATCAGGCAGGAATTTTAAAATAGCAACACTTGATTTTTTTTTCTTTTTTAAAGTGGACTAGTCAAATTTGAAAAGTCATTTGTTTGTGCTGCCTAGCTGAGATCCCCCTGTACAGACATTCATCCAAAGCAATTATTTTGAACAACAGACTTTTCTACTTGAGTAGTGTGATCATCAATCAAACAAACTGTTGGATATGAGTGTTGGAGGAGTATAGTATATCCAAATCAAATAAAGTTAAGATTAATAAGCACATCAAATATAGCATATGCACATCAAGTCAACATAACATTAAAGTTTTAAGAACCAAGTAAAAAAGTTTACATGCATGTCAAGTCCACATAACATTAGAGATTTAAGAATCAAGCAAAAAAGTTTAGTAGATAAGCAACAGTCGAACTTAAGCCCTAGTGCTATCCATTTACCACAGTCATAGCTAGCTAGCGTGCTAGGCCCATTTTTTCTTGATCCCCTTTCATACCACCTCCAGCCTTCGGCTTCTCCGCCTGCTATGGCTTCTTGACCTCCTTCATTCCCCTCAGGCGATTTCTTGACCCCATTCCATACCCTTTTTATTTACACTTTGGCCTTTGATGCTAAATAAGTTCTTCATGACGATCATCCATCTCATATTTATTCAAATTATCGTAGCCCTTTCGGTGTGATTTGTATTTAGCTGATATTTACAGTTGCAATGGCGAAATGAGGCCCTTTTTTCTTTCTTTTTATTTCCGCTAGGATTGGCAGGAAGGGGGGTGTTGGTGATTCTGTAGAAGAGAAAGTAAGCAAATTGAAAACAACTTTTTTCTTAATTGACTTTGAGATCTTTAGTACTATTAGTTCACCGACAATGCTAACAGCTAAAAATTAGGAGTTTGCATGTCTGGCTAATTTATGATTCAATGATATATGAGAACTATAGAATTAAAAAGTTTTTTTTTATTCTATGATTTGGATTGGACTGTTATCGCTAAATTGCATTTTGTAGTTCTTATCTTGTATCTTTGTTCACTTGGGGATTAGCAGAAAATATGGAAACCAGAATAATTATAGAGTTGGCCAAGCTACTGGATGATAAGGACGCACGTTTCATTTTTTTTTTGGATTAAAAGACATATTGGTTAGCATGACTTCTCTGACGCCAACACCTCTTTGTTTTGGCATTCAGAACGTGAATTTGGAAGCTGAATCTCTAGTTCCATATATATTTGAGAGCTTACATGTTTTTCCTTGATTGTATGACTAAGATAATATTTTGTCTCAATCCCTAAGACGTTTCATTCTGACCTTTTTGCTTGATCTCAGGTTTATGGAGATGAAAGCTGCTGTAATTACTAATAATTCAAATTTACCATATTTTGCGAGCAAACTTAGGTTGACCATCCTACGAACGACGCTGTTGACAGTGGCCATTCCCTGGCTGATTCATCAACTTTGGCCTTTCAATTGCTGAAATTGCTCGGCTCTGAAGGAGGGAAAACTTTAAAGAAGCCATGGGAGCTGACGACGAGTCCAATGGTCTTCTAGACCTTGAACATTTTAGTAGGTGCACTATTGCACAGATCAAAACCAGGAAATGAGATTAGTTATCGCGTTGTATCTATCTATATATTATCATACCTTCTTTGGCAACAAAAATCCAAATCTTACTTTTTGTGTTTCCAAGCATGGTAGTAACTTTGAGCTACTTCTTCCTTTTCCTTATCAAAGCTACCCAATGAAGAGCGGGAAGCCTCAAGAAAATGTTAGGTAAGTGATGAGGTATTTTTTGACTAAAACCAGTAAATGTTGCCTCTATGTGGCATGTTTTGCGACGGGCAATACTACCCAACTTTTAAGACTCTAATGGCAAAATGTTGTAGCTCGCAAAGATGTTCTTGAGACGTATTCCTTTTCAGATTTTTAAGAGGGAGTACTGATAAGTTGGTGTATCCAAATGCGAGAACTTAGCAAGTGTAATGGGTTATTTGGCTTTTCAAAAAGCTATTGGCCATCTGTTGTTTCTTTGGTATTGACGTTTCGTTGTATAGGACTTAATAATAGTAATCCTATTAAATCTGTCACTTTCTGCCACTTATATTCTTCGTTTTGTAGATGATGCTGAGTCTCAACTTACTGCACATATTAGTCTGAGAGTGACAAGATTGTTATCTCTTGCTTCTTTTCTGTTGGATTTGTGGGCCAGCCCATTTGTGGGCCAAACCACAAAACAAAACCCTTGTAGGTTTAAGTCAAAATTTGACTTGAAAAAAAAAAGTGCAGACGTTCAGCACTTACAAGAAGTAATCTATCTTTTTTTGTGAGAAAAGCTACAACGGTCACTTTTGCTTGCTTGGAGAAAAATGAAGAGAGAGAAAGAGTAAAGAAGCGAGAGAGAGAGAGAGAGAGAGAGAGAAATTTCAAGATCTTGATTGGAGGGTGGTTTGAAACCCAATTAAGATGAAATTTTATACACGAGATCCTCTCGTCAACCTCTACTCATCTATTGGTCAGATTTTAGATTTCTTCTTCGTTTGGTAACACTCTTTCAAACCCACTTTTTTGATAGCTGTAGTTTTTAGGAGTGATTTTGTAGTAATTTGATTTGATCAATATTGGTGATATTATTATCACCCGAATATTTCGGGTAGACTTATGTATTCTCATTATTGTCATAGTGGAGAATTTTGACTGAATTAGGTCCCGTGATTTTTTCAATTTGGATTTTCTACATAAAAATTTTGGTGTCCTGTGCCTTTTATTTTTCTTGCATTTTATTATCACTGCTGGCATTGTTATTTAGTGATTTGATTTATTTCTATTTTAACTAATACTTGAAAAAATAGTAATTTATCCTGAGCTAATTATGATATTGTGTACCTGCACTGGTACCCCTTTTCCAGTAAAGTGGTATTAGAGCAGTCAGATTGGGCTGCTCATTTGTATTGGTTAAAATGGATGATTCGGATAGTGATTGCATGATAAAATTGAATGCAACTAATTATTCGATTTAAAAATCTAGAATGAAAGATTACTTGTATTGCAGAGATTTATTTGAACATGTTCTAGGGGATAAGGGTAGACCAAGTGATATGAGTGATGAAAAATGGACTGTTATGCATAGAAAAACTGTTGGTAATATTAGAAAATGGATTAGTCAGAATATTTTTTGATATTTTGCTAATGACACCAGAACTAATGTATTGTGAAAAAAGCTTGAGAGTATATATGAACAGAAGATCGGTTTGAACAAGGCTAGATGTCTAAAGCAGATTACTCAAATGAGATATAAAGATGGAAAATATATGACTGAACACCTGAGTAATTTCTAAAAATTGACAAATCAGGCAACTACGTTAAATTTGAATTTGAATGATGAAGTGCAGACTCTATTATTATTCAGTTCACTACCGGATTATTAAAAAATTATGGTGGTCTTCGTCAGCAATTCAGTTTCCAATGGTGTGTTAACCATGGCTATTGCAAAAGAAGCTGTGACGAATGAAGAATTCAAGAGGAAAAAATAAGGAATTGTCTATGAGTCCCAAACCCTTGTGACAAAAAAGAAAGAAAGAAGAGGGAGAAGCAAAAGTAGAGGACCCCACAACAAGAATGATAAATCCAGAGATAGATTTGAGTCTCGAAAAAATATTGCATGCTATTATTGTAAAAAGAATATGCATTATATGAAGGAGTGCAGAATTTTAAAATGGGAACAAGTTGAGAAAAAAGGTAAGGCGAAGAAAAAAGTTGATGAAGAGACTACAATAGTTGTGATAGCTTATGATGATATATTTGTGTTCTGTGATAATGGTTAGGTGAATATTATCTGTTATGATAGTGACTGGGTCGTTGATTCAAGTACATTCTATTATGTTATTCCACATAGGCATTTCTTCTCAATCTACACTAAAGGAGACTTTGACTGTGTTAGGATGGAAATGAGGTCTCGTGTAAAATTATTAGCATAGGAGACATATATTTTGACACAGATATCGGGTGCCAACTGATCTTGAGAAATGCTCGGCATGTTCCTGATATTCGCCTTAATCTCATTTCTACAGGAAAACTTGATGATGAGGACTACCATGACTTGCAAGGTGGAGGCAAATGAAAACTCAGCAAAGAAAATCTTGTTGTTGTCAGAGAAAAGAAGCATAGTACCCTCTACTTGATGCAAGCCAAGTTGAGGAAGGGAGAAGTACATGCAGTTCGTGATTCCTCAATTGACCTTTGGTATAAGCGACTTAGGCACATAGGTAAAAAGGGGATTCAGACTCTTGTTTACAAGCAGCTCCTACTTGAAGTTAGAGGTAATGTACTTAAACCTTGTGCTGACTGCATTTATGGGAACAACACAGAGTTGCATTTCAAAAATTTTCTCCTTCTAGAAAATTGAATCCGTTAGAGTTGGTACACATTGATGTTTGCTATATGAAGGATAAGTCTCTTGGTGGTGCTACTTATTTTGTAACTTTCATTGATGACTTTGCTAGAAAGGTTTGGTGTTTTGTTTTGAAATCCAAAGATCAGATTTTTTTATGTTTTTAAAAATTTTTATAACAAAGTTGAAAGAGAAACTGGCAAGCAGTTAAAGTGTATTCATGCTGATAATAGTGGTGAGTACAGAGGGACGTTTGAAAGTTACTGCAAATCTCATGGGATCAGACTAGAAAAGACAGTACTAAAAATTCTTCAAGAGAATGGAGTAGCAGAGATGATGAACAGATTCATCACAAAGTGGGTCAGATGTATGCTCTCCAATCCTAAACTGCCAAAATTCTTTTAGAGTGAGACAATGAGAACTGCAGTTGATTTGATTAATCTTTCTCCATCAGTTCCTCTAGATGGTGATATCCCAGAGAGAGTATGGACGGAAAAAGATATATCCTTTAAGCACTTGAGAATTTTTTGTTGTCGGGCATTTGTTCATATTCCCAAAGATGAGAGGTCAAAACTTGATGTAAAATCAAATTAGTGTATTTTTTTGGGTTATGGATATGAAGATTTTAGTTATAAATTGTATGATCCTATTGAAAAAAAAGTAATCAGGAGTAGAGATGTTATTTTCTTTGAAAATCAAACCATTGAAGACATTGATGAAGGTGACAACCCAAAATTCTCAGATGACATTCCTGCTAGTTCAAATCCAGATCTTGATCCAGTTCCAACACCTGTTCATTTTAATCAAGGGAAAGTTGAGACAAAGCAGAGAGAGGATGTTGATGATAGTGATGATCATGCTGCTACTGAACCTGAGCATGAGGTGCAACCTACTCCATCACCGCCACCACAAGCTAGAGAGAGGAGGCCTTCTAACAGATATAATCCCAATGAATATGTGTTATTGATAAATGGAGGAGAGGCAGAGTCTTACTGTGAGGCTCTAGAGCATGAGAACAAAGAAAATTGGTTGCGAGCCATGCAAGAGGAGATGGTGTCCCTGCATGAGAATCACATTTATGACTTAGTGAAACTGTCTAAAGGCAAGAGAATTCTAAAGAACAAATGGGTCTACAGGTTAAAAACTTAGGAGCATAGCTCACAACCAAAATACAAAACAGGATTGGTCTTAAAGAGATTTAGTCAAAAGAAGGGTGTAGATTTTGACAAAAATTTTCTCTCTTATGGTAAAGATGTCGTCAATTCGAGTTGTTCTAGGTATTGCAGTCAATTTAAATTTGGAGATCAAACAACTTGATGTGAAGACAGTCTTCTTGCATGGTGATTTGGATGAGAATATTTACATGGAGCAACCGGAGGAGTTCAAAGAAAGTGGTAAAGAAAATCTTGTATACTGTCTCAAGAAGAGTTTGTATAGGTTGAAACAGGCATCGAGACAGTGGTGCAAGAAATTTGACTCCTTCATAACAGACCACGAGTACTACAGAACTATATCTGATCACTGTGTTTATGTGAAAACTTTTCAAATGGTGATTTTATTATTCTCTTGTTGTATGTTAATGACATGTTGATTATTGGTTGTGATATTATGAAGATTGACAAGCTGAAAAAGGAACTAAATAAATCTTCTTTACAATGAAGGATTTGGGCATGGTTAGACTAATTCTTGGGATGAAAATGTCACGAGACAGGCAAAATAAAAAGGTTTGGTTGTCTCAAGAAAAGTATATTGAGAAGGTACTTAACAGGTTTAACATAAGTAAAGTTAAGGAAATCTCTACTCCAATTGCGGGTCACTTTAAATTGAGTATCAAATAGTGTCCTACAAGTGAGAAAGATAAAGAGAACATGAAAAACCTTATACCTTGGTTGTTGGTAGTTTGATTTATGTTATGATTTGTACCAGGTCAGACATTATTTATGCAGTTGGAGTAATCAGTCGGTATCTTTTCAATCCTGGTACGGAGTATTGGAATGCTGTCAAATGGATTCTCAGGTATCTCAAGGGAACTTTCAAATTATATTTGTGTTTCGGCAATGATAAAATTATACTAGATGGATACACCGATGCGGATATGACAGGTGATCTTGACAATAGGAAACCCACATTTAGGTACTTGATGATTTTTGCAAGGGAAGCAGTGTCATAACAAAGTAAGTTACAAAAGTGTATCACCCTTTCCAATACGAAGGTAGAGTATATCGCAACCAGTGAAGCATGTAAGGAGACTCTTTAGTTGCAGAAATTCCTTTAGGAGTTGGGTATGAAGCAAAAAAAGTATAACCTTTATTGTGACAGTCAGAGCGCTATATATTTGCGTAAAAACTCTACATTTTACTCACAATCCAAACACATTGATGTGAGATATCATTGGATTCGGAAAGTACTGAATTTCAAGTTGTTAACACTTGAGAAGGTGCATACAAATAATAATGGTGCTAACATGTTGACCAAGGTATTGCCTAAGGAGAAACTCTTATTTTGCAGACAAGAAATAGGTTTGGTAGAGCCCCTCAAATGAGCTGGAGGGGGAGATTGTTGGGTTTGTGAGCCAAACCACAAAACAAAACCCTTTTAGGTTTAAGTCAAAATTTGACTTCAAAAAAAAAGGTGCAGCAGCCACAAGAAGTAATCTATCTTTTTTGTGAGAAAAGCTACAGCCGTCATTTTTGCTTGCTCAAAGAAAAATGAAGAGAGAGAAAGAGTAAAGGAGCGAGAGAGAGAGAGAAACTTCAAGGTCATGGTTGGAGGGTGATTCGAAACCTGATTGAGACGAAATTTAACATACGCGATCCTCTCGTCAACATCTACTCATCTATTGGTTCAGATTTTGGATTTTTTCTTCGTTTGATAACACCCTTCCAAACCCACTTCTTTGACAGTTGTAGTTTTTTGGGGTGATTTTGTAGCAATTTGGCTTGATTGATATTGGTGATATTATTATCACCCGAATATTATAATATCACGCGAATATTTTGGGTAGACCTGTGTCTTCCCATTATTGTCATAGTAGAGATTTTTGACTGGATTAGGTCTCATAATTTTTCTCAATTTGGGTTTTCCATGTAAAAATCTTGGTGTCTTGTGCCTTTTATTTTTCCTACATTTTATTGTTACTTGGTGATTTGATTTATTCCTATTTTAACTAGTACTTGCGGAAAGATTAATTTATCTTAGGCTAACTCTGATATTGTGTGCCTGCACCAATACCTCTTTCCCAATATTTTCGCATCCTCTTCTTAGTAGCATATTGCATGTTGATTATATTCACTGCTTTGCAGTAATTTCTCCTAGTGACAATTGCGATAATTATCATTATTAACCATCAACATGATAACATATCATGGTGATTTTTCTAGAACTAGTATAAGAATAGCACGTTAGCCTGTCACTTTTTTTGATAATTATTTTTACATGTTATCTCTGTAAGTATCATAAATGAATGGCATCTCCTTGAACATGATAAGGAAAAACTTCGTAATTATCTTAACATATTCAAATTAAGCTTAAATTACAAACGTCGTACACTTCAATGAAAGAGGTTTGTTATTGACACATCATTTTGTCATTCGGATGTTGGGAGTGGGACATAAACTTCTGTCAATTATATGTACTTTTCAAGATTTATTTCACAAATTTTCTCCAACAAAAATTGCCTTCCAGTAAACTCGTATCTTTTAGGATTTCTTTTAGTAGGTGAGATATATTTGTTCTTAATTGATTTTGGAAACTTGATTTTAGCTTTTGATTTTAGAAATGCTATTTTGTTATGCTCTCAACTGATTTTAGATTTTTTGAACTCAAAAGGAAAAAAGCTGATAATCAAAATTAAGTGTTTTTTAATTCAAATTCTAGCCTATTTTTTCTGGTAGACAAAATTATCTTTCAAATTTAACATAATGACTAAACTATCTAAAGATTAAATAACTTTTTGTTGCCTTTCTATTTTTTTCTTATTCTCATCTCACTCCCGCATTCATCAATGTGTCCTTTTTTTTTTCTCATCCACCATTTAATCTTCATAAGGAAAGTAATTAATTATATCAAAAAACTATATAGTTAGCAAAAAATTCATTTATATAACATATAAGAGTAATGTGGTCATCTTTTTGTCAAAATCGACTTTTTAATTTTTGTTTTGGGAGAACATCTATGTATTTATAAAAATGATATTTTAATAGTGAACAAACACACATGACTTATTCTGAAAAATCTGATTTTCAAGAATTAGTTTTACAAAATCAGAATCAGTTGAGAATAGGTCCGTAGATATGGACTTCAAATTTTCACCTTCTTAGTGACACGGATTGCACTCTTTGCGTGTGCGCGACCGGCGCGACCGTGCCTAGACGGCCAAGTCATGCACACTGTACATAGTGTCTTGGTTAAAAAACTAAAATTATTAGTAGATCCACACCTCATTCCCCCAACGTGTTGGCAAGACTTGGTGACTTGTCTAAGGCATGGAGATTACACTACATGTTGGTAGAAGTATATAGCAAATGCTAGAAGCTTTCGAAATGTTCTAGGTCATTCAAGAGACTTGTGGAATGGCCTAGAACCTTGTAGATAACAGTGGTCTTGTATAGATGCTTTTAGAACTGAAGGGTAGGTACACTTTATGTAGAATTTTCTAAAGTTGTGTATAACTTCTTGGCTTGCCTATAAATGGGGCCAAGCCCTTCATTTGTAATCCAACTTTGGGAACCTTAAAGTGTAATAAAGAAGCTTTCCTTTGTCTCAAATACTTTCTTTTTTTGCTCACTACTTTAGCTTCCGCACACTTTCCGCTCACGTAGATGTTAAGGCTGAACTAGTCAACCATGTAGACACCAAATTTTTATTTTTATTCTATTTATTATTTTTTGTTTGAATTTATTTTTGTTTTAATTATCAGCTATTTTTACTTACTAATTTCATGATTTTATTTTAAACATTTCTTTAGCATTTTAGATACCAAAATTTTTTTATTTTAGCTTTATTTGTTAGTATTTTCATTTTTATTGATTAAATCCATTTATTATTCATTTCTTGCTTAATTAGTCGCTTAATTTTTATTTTTATACATTTTTAGTATTAAAATTTATCAAAAAAATAAAAATTATTCACAAAAATATGCTTTAATCTTTTTAGATTCAATTTTTGGAAATTTTGTTGCAAATTAGCCTCAATTATAAATTAATATTGTTCGTTTACTTAAATTAATTGAAATTTAGTTAAAAAATAAAAGGAAAAATCATCAATTTCAAAAATTATTTTTAGCATTTTATTTGTCGCGCCCCACTTTTTGAAATGGTGAAAGTGGTGTGTGGAATATGTATGTGAACGTGTGTGAAAATGAAAATAAAAGGCCGTGGGACTTGAAAATGCGACGATTTGGCCAAACAAAGTTCAAAAAGGGTTTTTTAATGGAAAAGGGAGTCGCCACTTGGTATAGAGTTAGGGTGTACCAAGTCACCCAAAAAGTGATTTTTGGAAAGAAAAGTAAACAAACCCTTTTTAAAGAACTTTTAGGTCTACATTACCAAAGAAAGGGATCGGGGGTCACATTTGATAAGGGAGAAGGCAAAGGCGAAACCTAAGGCACTCCCTTACCCTAGCAAAAACTAGTTGCGTGATTTAGCCCTTCTTTTCCTAATTTCTTCTACCCAAAGTATGTTTTGCATGTTGGACATGACTAATGGATGCTAAAAAGATGCAATCCTAAATCTAAAATGTCTCTTATGAAGCTTTTTGGTCCCAACCACATGAGTTGTGGTGCCCAATAAGGAAAGTCCTCATAGAGGTCACGGGCAATGCAAATGAAGACTCAAGTATACGTGTAAGTGTGCAAATGTAAGAAAAGTGCAAGTGTGCAAATGTAAGAAAAGTGCAAGTGTGCAAATGTGAGAAAAGTGCATGTGTGCCAATTGAGAAAAGTGCATGTGTGTCAATTGAGAAAATAAAGGTGTTTGTGTGCTAGTGGATGAAAATATAATAGTAGATACATATAAGTGCAATTGGGTGCAATTTGTGAGGTAGAAAATAAATGATAAAAGAAGAAAAATGTATAAACATGGCATGTGGATTGAGAAAAATATGAGTTGTGAAAAAATGTGGATAAGAGGGTGAGGGAGTGACATGATGAGAATGAAAGTGTATGAACCTATAGGAATGCATCAAGTCGGGTACGGGAATGACTCCTAACTTCATGACTTTAATTTTCCCTTTGATTAGAAGGAAGAACTAGCGTGCTAAGGCTATTATGTAGCCACACTCGCTCGTTTTCCTTATCTAAAGGGGACTCTCAAGCAAATGTACCCTATAACTAGCATGAAGATGCAAAAAGCCTAAAATGAAGGGGAAAGGATTGGAGGAGCATGCCAAATGCTAGAAAACTAAGAAAAATGCATGAAATGTAGTGAAACATGCAAGTATGAACTAGCGAGGGAAATCCCTAAGGGTCTAGCGTGGGACTAGCCCATATCTATGAATTCCTACTAGCGTTGGACTAGTGGAAAACGGGACCATGAGCCACAACTAGCGTTGGACTAGTGTGGTGTCGTGCATTCATCCATCACATTCATCTATGACTATAGAAAGCAAGTAGACATGCCAATCACCTATAAGCACGTAGCACATAACACTTAACATGCTCGACTAAATGCAAGAACCTAATAAAGCAAATTAACACGTAGCAACAAAAGCAAGCAATCAAGCTAATGAATCTATTACATTTGCTAACTAAAACAAAAGGGGAAGGGGAAAAATGGACAAAAATGCTCGCCAGGCCCTATCTATTACAAGCCAAGAGGTGTACACATACCCCATAAAAGAATAACTTAATAAAAGCAAAAGTAAATGAAATAAATGAAAGGAATTAAGAAAAGGCAAGGAAAGCAAAGTAGACATGCAATTCTCATTTAGCACGTTGGATCACATAGGGGAGACAAAAAAAGATAAAAGAAGTTATACTTCCCTCGTAATGGTGTCCAAATGAAGAAAAAATGGCTTCAAAACAATAAAAAAGTCAAGGTACCACTTTAATTGAGAAAAATTAATGAAATGGAAATTGAATCACTCAAAGCGGTCAAACAAACTGAACAGGTCATATTCATTAAATTGAAACAAACAAGGACCCAATTGAATGAATTAAAGAGGTTTGAGTGATCAATTTATTACTGCGAATATTAAGGGTACGATTGAGAGGAAACCTACCAATCAAATGTTAAAATTCACAAAATAAATAAAAACAAATTTGCCACGGTTGAACAGTCAAAATCACCAAAATTCCATAAACCAAAAACAAATCAGATTAGCACTATAAATCTAGAAAAGCAAAGTTATAAGACTCTTCAAAATCGTCCCAAAACTCATTAGGAGTCTGTCCACAAACAAGTTAAAACGTATTACAAAAAAAACATGTATGTTAAGAGGACAAAATTGATTGGATTATTCAATTAGTTGGGCCATAGCGGAATGAGACAAGGATTCAGGGGCTGGAATGCAATTACTAGAAGTTATTTTGCATGCAAATTCCATGCAACAACCCACGGTACAAATCAAACAAGCATTCTGCAATAAATTTCGGCAGGCCGAAGTTGTTTTTTAGCAGACCAGCAAAAATGGCAAAGGTTTGAACACAGCTCACGCTGCATCCATTCGTCTATAACCTCCATTGAAACACGATTGAGGTGCAAACAAGGTGATGAAGACCCAGCTTTGTGGGCTGTTTGCGTGAAAAAGAAAAGGCAGCAAAACATGAGAGCTAACGCAGCTTCATACACAACTTTCTGCAACAAGCGTTCGGTGGCTGCTAAAATCCTTCAGCAGCCGCTCCTTCTTCACCTAGATGTGCATGTGTGAAGTAACTCAAACACAATCTACCCATTTGACCACCCAAAACAAGTGCAGGACCTTGTTATCCTTACCCAACATGCATCTACTGATTTCCATCAGATTTCGCAAACGCAACAGGCATGAAAACTTTCAGCAAATATGCAAAGGAAGAAACCTGTGTTGAGCATGCATATTGTCGAGCCAAAGGCTTTTCTTTTTCGATTTCTAAACTCTATAACTTTGCATCTTATCAGTAAACTCAGGAAACTTGCAACCTCAACATGCAAGCAGGTAAAGGAAGAAACCTCAAAACAGAAAACGGCATATGCAACTCTCCTTTCCTAATTTTCTATGACTTGGCAGGCTCCTGCTGCAAATTTGCAGTGCTTCTCTAGCAAGTAATTTAGCAATCTCACCTCAAGCCCACAAACTCATTTAACTCAAACCATTACACATATCACATATCGCAACACAAAAAGGTAGGAGGCAACATAACAGTTTTTGATCATGAAGATTAACCCAGAAACAAACGAAGAACATGCGACCAACCGAGAACCAAGCTAGTTTTCTGGTGAATGCAAGATAAGTTGATCCAAGTTAAAATCTTTCAGTCAAAACGAGTTCAAAACTTCGGTAAAATCAAACCATCAAAGGCCCATTCCTTTCAGCATCAACATTCATGCGAACAGAAAATTTTCGGAAAGAGAACATTCATGCCAATGATTCCTAAAATCTCATACGAAGGATTAAACCAGCTACGGGAAGATGACTGTACCTATAGCCATTCAAGTATGCTGAATTGATGCGAGGAGAACTGGACACAATCATCCAGAATGCCCACAATGAAGCAAAGGTCCTTCTTTTCCAGCTCTTCCGTTCCTGTTCTTCAGCCCAAACCTTTCTCTTTCTGGTTTTTCTTTGTTCGGTCTCCCCCGGATTCTCCAGCCGTCAACCCTCTCCCGTCGACTTCCTTTTGCTGGTTTTTCCTTTTCTGTCACCCCCCAGCTCTCTGTGTTTTTTAGTTTCCTTCTTCCCGTCGCCCTCTCTAGCTCTCTTTCTATCCTACTGCCATCCTCCCTTCTTGCCAAAGTTCCCCCCTTTCTCTGCCTTTTTAGTTTTTCCTTTTGCCGTTCAAGAACCTCTCTTTTCTCAGCCCTCAAGCTCTCGTTCACTCTCGGCTCTCTCTCTTTCACTCCGTTTCTTTTGCTTCGCTGTTTTTCTCTTTGTTTTGTCACAGAACCCTAGCAGCCACTCGATGCTCCCTCCTTCTTTGCTCTCTCCTCTGTTTTCCTCTTTCTTCACAGAGCTCTCGGTTGCCAACTCTCGCTCTTTCTATCTTATTTCTTTCTCAGCCATCCCAAAACCCCAACCTCTCCAGCCGTCAACTCAAAAACCTCCTCTTTCTCTGCTGTTTTCTTTTCCTTTTATATGGGGAATCATACCCCTAAACCCTCACCTCAAAGGTGAGGATGAAGGGTTGATTCCCATATAAAAATCCAGCCATCCGATCCAGCCAAAACTTCCCATGACAAAGGACCATTTTATGCCGCTGCAATGTGCGGCTTTTCCCTTTTTTTTTTTAATAGTAATAATTTAACACAATATAAATAACTAATTAAGAAAAATAAGTAATGAAGAAAGATTGAATAAAATGAGCGGAACTAGGCATAAAAAGATAAAAATGAAATGCTAATTTTTCTTTCTTTTTCCTTCTTTTTTTTTTCCTTTTTTTTTTCTTAAATAGCCCAAAACCCGCAATCGGGTTTCCCCTTTTTCATTTTTCATATTTTTCTCAAGAAAACATTGAATTTAAATCAAAACAACTAAAGCATAATTTTTGAATGCTTTTCCTTTTTTTCCGAGAAATTCTATGCTAAAACTTAAAAATAAAATAATAATAAAAAACTAAAAACTAAAAAGTGAATAAACCTAGCACGACAAATAAAAAATAAATAGTAAATGAAATTTCACTAAAAATTTGGTGTCTACATTATTTGACTTCTGTTGCTTTTGTTTTATTTCAATTTGTTGTTATGAATATTATTTCCTTATTATTGTTGGTAATTAAGTTAAAAAAAAAAAGAGAAGAAGCCACGCGCGCGTGCCATTTCCTTCAATTCTTTGCTTCGGCCAATATCAGAAATGGAGTTCCGTTTTTTATCCGTTCTTCTTCATTTTTTTTGTAGACACCAAATTTTTAAATAATTTTTTATCCTAATTTTATTTTTAATATTTGTTAATTTCATGATTTTAGTTTTAGACTTTTAGTATTTTTAGATTATTATTGTCTATTATTTTTATTTTTATTTTAGTTTTATTTTGTATTCGTTTTCACCCTTTTAGCTATTTATTTTTTATTGTAAGACTTTTTAGCATAAAATTTGTCAAATAGAGAAAATTATTCATAAAAATATGTTTTATTTCCTTTTTACTATTTATTAATCGGGAAAAAGAGAAAAAAAGAGGAAAAATCATTAATCCAACACAGGAAAAATCTTAGCTTTTTGTTTTATCTTTTGTTACTAGTTTTGTACATTTTATTTAAGTTTTTTTTTTGTATTATTGTTGTTTAATTAAGTAAAAAAAAAAAAAAAACCGCGCATGTAGCAGCGTGGGAAAATGATATCATTTTCATGGGTGATTTTTCTGATGAATCGGATGGCTGAAGATATGGGGATGAACCAACCCTTCATCCTCACCTTTGAGGTGAGGGTTTAGGGGTTATGGTTCCCCTATAAAAGGAAAGAAAGACGGCAAGAAACAGGAGGAGGCTTATGACGACTGGGTTGAGAGGAAAATTGGAAAACCAGGAAGAAATCGAGGGAAAGAGAAAAAAGGGGAGGCAACTGAGGTCTGATGGAAAGGGGAAAGAATCTGGGGGTCTGGACTGCTAGGGGCGAAAGGGAGAGAGCATAGAGGGAGGCAGCTGAAGTCTGGACAGAAAGGAGAGATTGAGAAAGGCCCGAAAAGAAAGGTGTGAACGGGCAAAGTAAAAAAAAAACGGGAAAAGAGAGGGTTTTACGGCTTAAAAGATCTGGGGAGATACCAAGAGGAAACCAAGAAAGAAGGAGCGATTTCATCAGCATTAAGAGTTTCTGCAACAAGCGTTCCTTGGGGTTTTTTCGTTTCCAAAAGCAGCGAGCTTGTCTTGAGATGTTTTTAATTGAAGATGGTCCGAAGTTCTTGGATGAACTTTGTTTTGCCGAAAGCTTACACAATGGTAGAAGTTGGCAACAGAAATTTGCAAAGGAAAGCTTTCCTAAGCTGCCGAAGGTTTGCTGTTGTAGGAAGCTTTGACTCGTAGTTTTGTTTGCATGGATTTTGCATGCAAAAGTAGCCTTCAAAAATTACCCTTTGCTCCCCTTAATTTCTAGCAATACTACAAAAACCCAATCATGTTCTAATTTCTTGCAATTGGGTCCTAGAATAATTGCAATTTGAACCACCACTTGGCCCTTTCTTTGCTCTTGGACCCTTGAAGTTCCCAAAATGTTTAATTGGACTTGAGTGATTGGTTAATTTTGGCAATTGGGTCCTTGGTAGTTTTCTATTTTAGGAATTTGATCAATAATTTACCTTTCTTGGAAATTATGCATTATTTGATTTCATTTAAGTTGCAATTGGGAGGGATTTGATGATTTTGTTTATACTTTACTATTTAATTGGTGTCTTGACTCTTTTATTGTTTTGAAGCTATTTTTCTTCCATTTGATCACCATTGCAAGGGAGGTACACTCTATCCCTTATTTTTTACGTTATTTGACCCTATGTGTCTATGTGATTCATGTGCTTAATTGCATGCCTTTCGAATATTTTCATTCTATTTATTTATTCGCTTTAGTCGTCTTAATTTCGTATATTTAATTCAGTTCATTTTTTATTATTTGAAAGGCATTTAAATGCCAAGTTGTAATAGTTAGGTTTATTTTATTTAATTTTATTTTCCGCCTCCCATCTTAGATTGTAGTAGGTTTCCCCCGAATGTAATAGTTAGAGCTTTATTTGCTTTATTTGCCTTATGTATGTTTTGCATACTTACGTGCTATGTGTTACCGCTTTCTTAGGGTCTTGCATCTAGATATCATGCCTATATGTTATGTGTTTATGTGACATTATGTGTTTACTCGCTTTATTATGTTTTTATGAGATTATCATTAATGTGTGACGTTATCACACTAGTCCAACACTAGTTGTGATCCATTTTTCGATACCACACTGGTCCAACGCTAGTTGTGGTTTTCCTTGTTCGATTTCTCGCTAGTCCAACGCTAGTGAGAAAGTAGAAATATGGGCTAGTCCAACGCTAGTCCCTTAGGAACCCTTCGCGCGTTAGATCATGTTTGTATGACAAAATCACTTCATCTTATGCATATTTTACTTTCTAGGGTCTTTTATCATTTTGTATGATGTACCCCTTATACATATAGCCCTTATCCCTAATTTCCCTATATATATCCCCCCTATGTATGATACATAACATTAGAATTGCATTTCATTCTAGAAATAGGATTAGGGTAGTGCATTTGCTTGATTAGATTAGGGAATAACCCCTTGAATATGGGATATGGACGAGTTTGGCTTTTCTAGTCTTAACACGCTCGTATTCCCTCTATTAAAAGGGAAAATTGAGTCACGCACACTAGTCCCCCGTACCCGACATGATGCACTCCTTTGAGACATGTATATTTGTATAATTATTTTATTCCTTTTCTTTTCTTAGAGTCTCATATTTTTGCATTATTCGTGACTTCTTCGAAGAGTCTTCATTGGGCGTCACAATTAATGTGATTGGTACCAAATAAGTTTTAAAGATACATTTCGATCCCCCGACACCCTCCTAGGTCTAGGGTTTGCATTCATATAGTACATCCAAATGTGATAAATTCTTTGGTTAAAACAAGAAAATCTTTGACTAAATCACGCAACTAGCCTTGGCTAGGTCGAAGAGGTGCCTTGGATTTTTATCCTTGCCTTCCCCTTCGTCAAATGTGACTCCCGAACCTTTCCTTTGATTTTCGTAGACTAGGAGTCGTTTAAAAAGGATTTTTTCTATTTTTTTCGAAAAATTCATTTTAGGTGACTTGGTACACCTTAACTCAATACCAAGTGGCGACTCCGATTTTTATTTCAAAACCCTTTTTAAACTTATTTTGGGTCAAAATCGTCGCATTACAAAGTCCCATTTAGACCCATTTCATTTTCTTTACTTACTTCCCTTTTAAATCAAAATTCACTTTTTAAACCATTTTTTTTAACCACTTATTTTTATTTTCAAAAAATGGGGCGTGAAATTTTTTTTACCTCCGTTGGATTGCCATAGTACAGGCAATTTGGCCTCTATCCAGAAATGCTAAATTTTTGTTTGCCAAGAATCATCAAACGGCTTAAAAAATAGATGAAAAATAGAGTTCATCTGCATCGTCCAGTTGAGGGTTGAAGGGTTTAAAAGGAAGAGGCAGTGAGGTTTTAGAGCAAGGGGAAGCAAATGTGACGGCAGAAGGGAGGTTTTAGAAAAAATCTGGAGTGACGGTAGAGAAAAGAGAGCTTCAAGGGCCAAGAAAAAAGAAAGAACTATAGAAAAACAGAGAGAATTACGGGCTTGGGGGAAAAACGAGAACAAGAAAAAGGGAAGCTACGAGAGAGATAAAGAAGGAGAGATTAAGGGAAGGTGAAGGTTTTTTGAGCAGAAAAAAACCAAGAGAGTAAGGGAAGACAAAGCAAAAGGGCATCAGAAAGAAAAAACCAGCGGCGAAGGGAAGAAACGGCATCGGAAGGGCATAGCTTTGGGCATCAACTTAGTCTTCTGCCAATTTTTTCCTTTCTTATGGTAAAAGCTCTTGCCTTTTCCTGGTGTTTAGGCCTTAATATTAAGATGTCATTTCTGGTTTCTGTGAGAGGAGTCTCGATCAGTTTCTAGTTGTTCGAAGTTTGTAAATATATTCTCCATCATCCCGTGGGTTGTTGTTAGCTTTTACCTTGCGTTGGTTTTGTGTATTACAGCCCCAAATGTCTTTTGCTGTTTATTTGCATGTTAAGCATGTTAATACTTGGGATTTGTGTGGATCTGTCGTTTAGACTTTGTTATTAGGTTGTGGATACTGAATGGACCCAGAAAGATATTATATTAAAAACCCATGAACTGAAGAAGAAAATTTTTGAGAAAAGATTGCAATTTTGGGACTGATTTTGGTATGTTTGGACGTTGAATGTTGTTGTTTCTCTGACTTAAGAGCAAGGTTTTGATGCTTGGTAGAGATGTTAGTTGGGAATGGGTAAATGCATCTACATGCTGCTAACAATACTAGGATGAAGTTTAGTAGGTTTTGATTAATGAGCTTGACTTAAAAATGAAGAATTTGTTTGATGTTTGGGTGTTTGTTGCCGTGAAAATGGAAATGAAAGTTTGCATGGGTTGAGCTGCAAAGTCATAGCAGAACCTTGTTGCAGCAGTGGGCTGTGATTCAGCCGAAGTTAGCAACTTGTGTTTGCTAGTTACTTCAGCTGAAATCAGTAGCTCAAGATGTGTCTTGTTTTCCATTCTGAATATGCATAGTCTCTCCCATTTCCTCTCGCTTTGAGGTCAATGTCTGAGTGTGAGTATACTTGCAGTGTAAGAGAGGGTAATGTCTGATAGTTCTCCCTTTTCTTAACATTTCACTCCTATAATCTGGTTTTCCTCCTATAATCAGTAGCTCAGGAAATGTCTTCTGTTTTTGCCGTGAGAACTTCATGCTTTCTTATGTTCTGCTACCACCAGGTGGATTTGGTTTCATTACCTTATTTGCTAGTTAATCTGATGTTTGAAAGAGGTAATTGAATGATTGATAGTGAGTTTGTTTGTCTTGGTCTAAGCTGTAGATGTTTTGGTACGAATACCACGTGAGTTGAAGCTGCAAAAAATTGCAACGGAACAAAAAGCTACTACATTCTTTTGTTGTTTTCTTTTCTTCCACGATAGCCCACAAATGAGTTTTGTCATCTAACTAGTTTGTTAATCTTATGTTGGAAAGAGGAAATTGCATGAGTATGGTTGTGGAAGAAAAGAAAGATTTCTGAAGTATAGAAAATAAGTGGCAGAGTTTGGCTTTCTAGTCTTAGCACGCTCATATTCCCTCTGTTAAAGGGAAAATTGAGTCATGAACATTAGTCCCCCGTACCCGACATGATGCATTCATTTAGGATATGTATATTTGTATCATTATGATTATTTTTATTATTTTTCTTTTCTTTTCTTAGAATATCATATTTTTACATTTATTCATGACTTCTTCGAAGGGTCTTTATTGGGCGTCACAATTAATGTGATTGGTACCAAGTAAGTTTTGAAGATACATTTCCTCCCTCCAATATCATCTTAGGTCTAGGGTTTGCATTCATATAATACATCCAAATGTGATAAATTTTTAGGTTAAAAATAAGAAAATTTTTGACTAAATCACGCAACTAGCCTTGGTTAGGTCGAAAGGATGTCTTGAATTTTTATCCTTGCCTTCCCTTTTTCAAATGTGACTCTCGAACACCTTCTTTGATTTTCGTAGACTTAGGAGTCGTTTACAAAAGGGTTTTCTATAATTTTATCTAAAAATTCATTTTTAGGTGATTTGGTACACCTTAACTCTATACCAAGTGGCGACTCCGATTTTTATTAAAAAATCCTTTTTAAACTAAAATTTGGGCCAAAATCGTCTCACTTTCAAACCCCTTTTTAGGTCCATGTCATTTTCTTTATTTATTTTCTCAAAATTCAAAAATTCATCATTTTCATTCAAAATAAATCCAAAAACTCATTTTTCCAAACTATTTACTATTTTTCTTATTATAAAAATGGGGTGCGACAGTTGGCGACTCCACTGGGGATTTAGAGAGTCCGAGCATATTGACTTAGTCAAACCTTTTCTTCTTTTTTACCTTTCTATATATCACATTTGGAGATTTAGGGTTGTATTTTTCTTTTTTAGGGTTTTTCCTGCATCTACCATGTGCGTAATCACTCCTCGCACTCTGTATATGTAATGAATGGATGGTTTATTTATTTATTTACTTTTACTTGTATTGTGTTTGCATCTTGGGGGGGGGGAAGGAGTTACCCTAGAGCCGTCGACCGCATTTTGATGGTACTATAATCCCTCCCCTCCAAAGGGAACACTTTCATACCTGCATATGCTTTACTTTAAACCCTCATTTATTTTTTTAGTGGCTTGTCACGCACTCCACCCTATTAGGATCAGGCGACCTATTTGGACATATGATCGTGACACGATGTGTGCGTAGCATGATCTGAGGGGTCACTCAATTTTTTGCTTTAAACTTTGGGTTGATAGCCTTCTGTTTATGGTCGAAGATTGAAGATTATTTGATAGATTCACTCAAACACGTAACCGTGACACGATGTGTGCGTAACGGTGTTTGGAGAATCGCTCGAGCCACCGACAAAGGGCCTTGGAATTGATGACCCTTAGCCACGAGTCTGAAGGCTTGGGGACCTGAGTTTATCAAGTATAGATGCATTAGTGAGCCAATACCTCATGCATCCATGATAGTTTACCTAGGGTAAAGTCCGTCTTACCCTATTAGGGACATGATTCACGAGGGGAGGGATCCCACCTTTTTTTTCATTATTTAATGTTTTGTATTGCTTCTATGTGTTATATGATTGAACTGACCTTTCTTTGTTTCTTTTTACTGCATTCAAGAGTCTTAGAAAATAAGAGTCCTGGTATGGTACTCTTTAGGAGCCGCCCTGTTTTGACACGTTTAAATTTCAATGCATTGCATTTGTAGCACAATAACATATCATTTTAGGTTTACCCCGGCAATTAAAAGGGATCCTTTTAGGTTACATTTCATATTTACTCGCTTTGATAAAATGGCATCATGCATAAACCCTAGAGAGGGAACGTCACGTAGGGAATCCCGTTTTAGGAATAAAGCCAACCTCTGTTTTCCCGTGGGTATTTAACCCTTCAGGGGACTGCATGTTTAAATTATCGCCTAACTGGAGGAATGAGACTCGTAGGTAAGGTAATTGACAAACTGCTTTCTGCATTTTAGATGGATTGCCCTCGCCAAATTTATCAGTTGTTGATACCATCGATCGAGGTTCAAAGATGGCCTACCTTCATGCTACCCAGTGAATTGCATCAAGTAGCCCAATATTTAGGACCGATTGGAGACTTTAGGGAGATCAAACCCAATGGTTATTTAGTAGAGGCCTTAGTACATCTTTGGGACCCAGAGTGTTCTGCTTTTAGAATAGGTAATAGGCAAATGACTATAACACTCGAGGAAGTAGTTGGCCTCCTTAATCTACCCATGCATGGAACTGCCTTGATTTTTCTGTCTACTTCAGACAAGGCAGAATTTTGCAAGATCATAGGATTGAAAGAGTCGGTATTACGAGGATCAAACCAGGGCGTCGCCGTGAATATTCTGTTTGAACGTTTTACACCACGCGATGGGTTCGAGAGGCATGTGACAGATTTTGCATTCACCTCCAAAGACATATGGGAGTACAAAAGGCAATTAGTATATGGAATGGTTATGGCTGAGATCTATTTCTTCCCGAGGAAAGATCAGAAGATAGCTTTCAAATTAGCAAAAATTGTGAATGATCTTTTTTGGGGAATCCAGGATAAACAATGCTCTATAGTCCCGACCATTCTCACAGACATTCTTTTAGCCTGTACCAGTTGCCAAAAGGGAGAAAAGTTCTTTTATGGGGTGAATTTGGTTCGCACATATGGGCCATGGGGCATTTTAGGAGACAATCGTCTATTGCCAATAGCTTGCCGGTAGTGGGATACAATTGGATAGTTACACATCACAAAAGAGTCAACAAAGAGTGTCTACCAAAGAACGCATCCGAATATGTGGATTACTTGAAAATGTTGCAAGATCGTGACATTAGGTGGGTATTAGATTGGACGGACTGTTTTAAACTGGTACTTCGCATTAAGGCGTCAGAATGTGTTCTCTTGCTGGGTACTCAAGAAATCATCTCATATACCCCGAAGAGGTTTCTCAGACAACTAGGTCGTATCCAAGGACTACCGTCTGCATCTTATTTGAGTGAAGTCACTGTCTTCTTTGATAAGGGAATATGTCCAAAAGAGATCCCTATGAAGAGCCAAAACACCGAAACTTGGAGAACAATATCCGACGATAGATGCATTAGTTATCTTCCGGAGCTCAAACAGAAGGATGTAGCAACTTTACAATACGAGGGTTGGTTAAGAAACTCCACCAAGCAAGGGTTGCAATGTGACCCGTATGAGGAGATCAAGAAGTTGAAAGCCATCATTGAAGCCAAGGACAATGAGGTTTTATAGTTGAAGAGATCCGTCGAGACACACAAAGAAATGGCAGAGAAAAACAAAAGGTTATATGAAAAAGAACGAGAAAAGCGCCAAGAGATGAAACGGAAATGTGGGGAATTACATGATCAAGCCGAACGTGTCAAGATTCCGTATGCTAGAGAAACTAGAGATTCTGTACTAGATAGACTCAAAAATTTTGGTGACCTTGTACGAAACTGCCTTTGTGACATGATGTAGACAATTGTACTGGGTATTTTGCAATGAAATGAAATCTCGCCCTTTTCACAAAATAATTGTCAATAACAGGTTTGATCAACGGGTCTCATTCCGAAAGTGTTGCATCATGCTAGGCCTACCCTTGGCACAAAAAAAGGGTTCCCTCATAGGACATGCATCCCAATTTTTTGGATATTTACTAACTCTTATATTTTTCATTTTTCTTTATTTTTGTTGGAAAAGCTAAGCGAGGACTAAATCTAAAGGCAATTCCTTTCAACATTTTCAGGTAATATTTAAATATAGCTACCCGAAAAAGCCCCACTATCACCCGATCACGTAGCCGAGTTTCAAGAAATAGTGTAAATATGAGTACCCATCCAGAGTCATCTGACAGGCCCGCAACCATGTCACCAACTGACTTGACGAATTTGGGGGCTCAGCTCAGTGAAGTTCTAAACAGTTTTAATGAGCTAAGCGTCGAAATGATGGCACAATGGCGCGTGATCGATCAATTGGTCGCCGGTGGTGCTAGCGATGAACAACACGAACCTCTACCCCCAGGTCAATCTGAACCTCAACCAATATTCTTACTTTATACTCAAACCTCTGTTGCTTCACATTTACCTATCCTACTCATGGCCCACCACCTACTTATGAACCTAACGTCCAAATTAACCCTCCTCATGCCTATATTCCCCAAAATTATCCGCCCATTACTATGAGCATGCCATTCAAACCTCAAGGACCACATTATTACTCCACCACTGAGCCATTCACCCTAGATACTGCCGCCCAAGGGAAAGCTGAAGCTGGGGAGTCATCCGTGCCAGTGGATAAAAATTTGGTAAAGAGATTGGATCGGTTTGAGCAGTTCATAAGAAAAAGCCGAGGTCTGAGCAAACAAGGAGGTCTAGACTACAACGAGCTGTGCCTATTTCCGGATATACAATTGCCAATGGATTTCAAAACGCCCAAATTTAGCAAGTACGACGGAACTAGCAATTCCAAAACACACCTTCGGATGTTTGCAAACAAACTAGGGAAGCCGATAGAAGATGAGAATCTACCTGTACGTTTATTTCCCGAGAGCCTAGAAGGCAACGTGTTGGATTGGTATTCCAATTTGAAGCCTGAGGATATGAGGTCTTGGATGGATTTGTCAACCGCTTTTGTGAGGCAGTATGAATACAACTGCGAGCTCGCTCCGACGAGGACCACATTGGAGGGAACCAAGAGGAAACCATCGGAGGACCACAAGACGTATGCGAAGAGATGGAGGAAATTGGCTGCCAAGATGGAGCCTCCCATGACTGAAAATGAGATTGTTCGCACGTTCATCAAAGCTCATGACCCGCCTTACTTTGAGGAGATTTTTCGTATGACCGGGTGTTCATTTGCAGAGATTGTTAATAAATTGAAAAAGTATGACGAGTTTATGAGAGCAGGGAAAATTCTTAATGTTACAGCTTTAAAGTCACAGTTGGAAGCTATGCAAAGCCAAAGTAGCAGTAGTAAGAAATCTCAATTTAAGAAGAAAGACGAGGAAGCTTCATTTGTCTGGAACCAAGGCTCTTCTTCCCGGTCTAGATACCAACAAAATCCCGCCTACTCACCCCGTTACTTATACCAACCCCGCCCTTGACCTGTTTACCATACCACTATTAACCATCCTCAACCCCGACCAAATTATCCAAACACACCCACCATACCATTTCATATTGATCCACCTAACTTTCAAACTGGACCTCGCCCTCCTTATCATCCAAGACCCACTTTACCCGCCAACCAGAACTACAACTATCAACAAATCGCTGACACCCAAAACCCAACCCGATATAGAACTTTTATCAATCTAGGTCGGCCCCTGGATCAACTATATGAGCAGCTCAAGGCCGCGGGAAAAATTAGTACAATACCTCCTAAAGTCTATACTAAAGGAGTTCCCTCTGGTTATGATCCCCAATCTTTTTGTGCCTATCATTCTGGAGTTCCTGGACATTCTACTGTCAATTTTTGGGTATTTAAACATATAATTCAAGACATGATTGAGGCCGGAGACATAATTTTGAGAAGGAGAGAAGAACAAGGACCAAGTGTTAGCAAAAACCCTTTTCCTGCGCACAAAGATACTGTAGGGGCCATTACCACTAATGAGGAGTTTGAGCAGCCTGCCAAATATGCTGTGAGGGAGAATGAAGTAATTGAAATAGTCCAGAAGCCTTTTATACTCGACGAAGCCATCTAAAATTGGATTGCAAATCACATTCCCTCCCGAAGGGAATTTTGGTAAATCTAGGGAATTACCTTTGATAATGAACTATGAGAGAAATCATTCGCATTGTTCATCTTTTGCATTTTCGTTTTGTAAATAGTTTTGACTCAAATGTCTTTTCAATACAAATTTTATGTTAAATAGCGTGTCTTTTGTTAAATAGCGCATTATGACATTTTGTCCTTCATTTGAAATTCAATAAAATGTATAGTTTTATATATACTGTGTTACTTACCCATTCTTTTCAGATGGCCAAAAATAAAATCTTTTGACCCTTTGGATATCACTGTTCTGAAATTTGATGGCAGCAATCTCGATAACTCACAATGTGAATTTGGATTTCAAAATGAGAGGAGTAGCGAAGAGACATCTGAAAATGTTTCGAAGAGGCCTGACTGGTATAAAGAGAAACTCAAGCCGAATTAGGATCAAGATTAAAGAAATAGAAATCAGTGGTCACTTGATAAGAAGCACCTAAATGCCATTTGTCATGGTCAGTGCTATCAAAAGAGAATGGCCCGTTTTTACAACAAGAAGGTTAAATCATGACTATTCAGATGAGGAGATAAAGCATTGAGGTAGCTTTTGTCGGTACGAGATAAGGCCAAAAGAAGAGTTCACCCCAAATGGGCAAAGTTTTCTTATTGTCAAAAGATATTGCATGGCGAACCACTGGTTCTCACAGAAACGGAATGGACAAGTTTTCCCTCAGCCGATCAATTCGGAGATGTGTAAGAAATTCTTCATCTGATAAATGAAAGTTTCCTTTCAGGGTTGATGCAAAGAATGGAATGAAAGTCAGGCCCTCTTCCTTTCCCATTGAGACATTTTATCCTTAGTTATCCCTTTTGAGCTTTTAGAGTAAATCATTTCGTTTGGCAACCCCTGAGAATCGCAAACCCCACACTGGAGCAAATTTAGTTTTGAAAAAGAAAAGAGAGAGAAAAAACCTCACACTGGGGCAAATTCAATTTTTGAAGAAAAGTCGAAAGAAAAGGAAATGAACAAAAGAAAATCTCAGTTAAAAATAAACTGGGGTAAATTGTGAACTTTTCAAAAGATGAATGGAATGAAAAAAGAGAAAAGAAAACCCCAGTTGAAATAAACTAGAGCAAGTTTTGATTTAACCCTAAAATAGGGTTGATACAACAATGCGATCTCAGATCATTTAAACCATTTTTTTGAAATCCGCCTTTAAGTCTTAACTTTTCTAAACACCCCACCAGACCCCATTACAAAAGCCGAAAGTCCTGACTTCCGTTCTTTGCACTACCTCTTTCAGAAAATTTTCTAAATTACATGGCAAATGATGTCAATGCACCTTCACCAATTTTGCAAGGGAAGGATTGTCGCACTGATGCCATCATTTCTTAAAATACATTTTTGAGTTGATAAAGGCTATGGGTAGGATTTGTTTATCAAGGTAAAAATCTGAAAAGACACCTTTGAAAAGAGAAGAAAGAAAAAAAAAAGAAAAAGGAGAAAAGAGAGATGAAAATGGAAAAATGAGAAAAAAAGATAAAAAGGTGGAGTAGTAGTCTTAGTGAAAAACCGAAAGGGAGATAAGATAGGGTTTATAAGGAGAAAGTAAGTTTGGATTTGAAGGGCTGGTGACTCAATTCATTAGATTTTCTATTCATCTTGTGGTTCAGTTGCCAACATTGAACTCCGGAAGGATAATGTCCAAAGGGTCAGGTGTGGAAATTGGTTCATGAATCAAAGTGTTTTTGTTCATCAAACATAAATTTTGAATGTGCAAATTCATTTCTCTAAAATCAATTTTTTTAAAAAAATCAATAAAGGTAAATTGTTGCTTTCATGTTGTGAGAACTCGAAAATTTTCACATTTTCTAAACAATATTTTATTTCCTTGCCTATATTTTATACTGTCCTTTAAAATATTAAAATTTCTATGTACTTTATAAGTAAGTACAGTTTTAAAATTATTTTCCTAGTATGAGTTAGTGTACGTTAGTTTGAAGTGCGTTATAGACGTGGGACTCGCTCGTGTGATATAATTTTGGTGACTAAGTGAGTTTGGTGCTAAGTGTTATTATTTATTAGGTGTTTAGAGATAATTAGAGATTACCAAATGAATTTGTGTTGGAGAGACAAAAAGATAAGTGAAAAACCTAAAAGGTGCTAGGTGTCACCTTTCTATTGGACATAGACTTTGACCACTATTTGTCACCTTTACTAAATAACCAAAATTGATTAAAAATTCACCATTTTTCATCATCTTGGCCGACTCTCTCAAGGGAAAAAAGAAAGAAAGCCTTCAACATTTTTCTTCCAAAACTTGCTCCAATCTTACAATCTAACCAATAGAACTCCAAATTGCTCCATAAAAACCCTTTGTTAAGTAGTATTGAGGAAGTTTGTGGAGTGGTTTGGAAGGATAAGGTGCTAAGTTACTTCTTTTCTTGAGTTTACAAGGTAAGTGACCAAGAGATTCTTCCTTTGTTCATGTTAGTGTTAAATTAGTGACTTGTGATAGTTAAAGTGGTGATTTTATGGAAGATTTTATGATTTTTGGTAGAGATTGATGAATTTTTATTTTTATGCATGATTTTTCTGATTTCATATGTTTAGTGTTAGTTAACTATGAATTAATGGTTTGTTATAGTGTAAAATGGAGTTGGTATATGTTGGAAATGATTGGTTGTGTAAAATTGTTGGTATGAATGAAAATTCCAGCTTAGGGTTTCAATTGACCCTGTTCTGCCCGGTACTATTCGGATAGGATAAAGGCTGAATTAGTCTTAGGTTAAAACATAAAAGTTGTAGGGAATGATGTTTTATAGTTGCCTTCAACATTTCAGCTCAATCGGAGCAACATATCCTGTGAAAAGACGGAAATACCCTGACTGCTATAGGATTAAAGTCAGTGAACAGTTTTGACAGTGCACCAATCTGATCGTGTCTTTTCACCTTGATACATACTGAACTAGCAGTTAGTCAAAACATTAAAGTTGTAGTTCTATGTCTTAGCTTTCCAACGCCCCTGGAATCACCTCGTTTGAACTTCGGTAGCCTGAGTTATTGTCGTTTACGCATAAGGCGGTCAACAAGCCCGAATGTGAGATGCTGGTTCTGTTATTTGAGATTTTTACTTAGATACACTACAAACTGGACTGAGTGGTCTTCATCAAAGTTTTAGGCCTTTGTCTTAGCTTCGAAACGGTATAAATTTCACCCCAATCTGATAAGCGTAGCTTCGATTGTGTCCGTTACACGAAACAATATCAAATCTGTCTTTTGCTTCTTGACTCAACCTTCATTTCCGCACATGCTCCTAGCTTGATTTTGTACTTGTATGACTTGGAGCCTATGGAATGGCTATTGAAATGAGATGATTTTGTATATGACTTTTGGTTTGATTGAGGAAAAGAATGAAGTCATAAATGGTTGGAAAATAGGTAAATACAAAGGGTGTGCTGCCCAAATTTACGCTTGAGAACTAGGTCGATATACTTGCGACTTGAGTAAGACTTGAGAGCGAATACCACGCGAACCATCTAGGGTATTTACGTTTTCTTAGCCACTTCGACTCAAATAGCGATTTTAAAGTTTTACAAGTGAATCTAAGTTTACAAATATTTTACTTATGTCCTTTGGTTTCAATGTACTCTTTTCACTACCAAAACCATATTTATACTTTGTACTAGTACGTATTCGACTTTTCTTTGACTCACTTACATCTTTGATGGTTGAAGCATAATGTGTTCGTTTGATTATATTAGGATACCTTGGTGATTAAGGGTGTATCCGGAAGGAAACTTTGGACGTTATTTTGCTTAAATAGGTGAGTGTTCCTTGTTGCTATATTTTCCTTGACTTCATGGCTTGTTGTTATTGTTTGGTAATGTGTTAATTGCTCTTAATGATTGCCAAAACGAGTTTTCTAGGCGAGTGTGTACTTTATCGCACTCGACCTAAATGATTGTGAAATTTTCAATGATTGAACGATTATATGCGCATGTATGTAAGCCTTTTGGCTGAACTAGGCCCTGCCCTTCGTTACTGATCGACTCCAGTCAGAAGCGGACTCGGTCGGGCGATATGGTGACCCTGGGTGAATTTGGTATACTCGAGTATTATCTTGAATTCTGGTGGAGCCTGGCCAACGTCCCGGAAGGGGGTGAACGAAATGAATGAATGAACGAACGAGGATTTTACTTACAAAAATACATTTTCAAATGATTGGAGGAACAAGAGAAAATGACAGGAGAACGAATGAACGAATGAACGAACGAATGAATGGCTTCCTGTGAGCCCGTATCCTTTTAATGAATGTGTTTATCGCTTTATATTATACATGTATCTTGAATTATTAGTGATATGTAGTGAATGCATTGGATTTATTGTTTGCCTATGTGTTCGGAACCTCACTGAGCTTTTAGCTTACCCCTTTAGTTTTGTTTTCCTTAACAGGGGGATGCGAGTAAGGACAAGAGCCCAGTGTAGGTTAGCCTAGTCTAGTTTTTTTGGTTTCTAATGGTTCTCGCCCTAGTGCTTGGCACGGGTTGGATGTATGACGAATTGAGAACCTTTGTATATTCGATATTTGTACTCCCTTTTGAGATAGAAATGTATATAAGTCTCGCTTTAAGTTTTGGATTGTTATTTCGTTTGATCTTGTGGTTTTATTTCGGATTTGATTGAGGTTCGACTGAGTCCCGGCGAGAGTTGGGCAGGCGGTCCGCCGAACCCTTTGGTTCTCCTTAGGGTGAGGTGGGGCTGTCACACATGTTACTTGGGTTTTCATCAATTTTTGTGTAAATAAAATATTTTTTTTGGTTTCATTTATTTCTTTGAATTTATTAAATGGCAATCCCTGTGATTTATTGAAATTGTATGGATACCAAATAAGCATTGGAAGTTAAGAAAATTTGTTGTAGATTGCCGAGCAAAGTTGAGCTTTTGCTAGATCGGGGATTTATCAAAAGGCGATCCATGTGATTTATTGAGGTGGCATGGGCACCAAGTGTCTTATTAGCATTGGGAGTCAATGAAATTTGATCAGATCACGGAGCAAAGTTGAGTTTTCGCAACATCGAGGGGAAAACATCAAAGTACTCATGTTTACACATTTCTTAAAGGAGGAATTGATCGACTGGTGGTGACATTATTTGTTTCTTTCTTTTGCGGGTCCGTGCTCGTTTCAAATAACGAAACTGGGGAAAATTTTTAAACTGTGAGATATCGTCCAAGAATTGAATATTCATGGTTCGAGCCGACGAAGAAGTCTGAATCAAAGTCTTGAGGAGGAGTAATAATACCATAATGCAAATCGAAGGATCGGTGGCACAATAATTGCAACTGGAGCAAATTATTTTTGAAAGGATTCTCCCGAACATCAAAATCAAAAATCAAAATCAAAAAATAAAAAAAAATCAAAATCAAAATCAAAAATAAAAAAAAAATAAAAATAAAAATCAAGTCTAAATTCTTGTTTCTTGGAAAATCAAATTTAATTTCTTGTCGGCAAAGTCTCAGCATCCGCCGCACATCCTTCTACCCCCTTCTTGACAATCACATTTAATTTTTGACCAAGTGAAGGCAGGCTCGGGTATTCGTCCCACTAACCAAATAAAGACTCGGGTTCTCATCCCACTAATTTTCTTATGCTTACATGTTCCGACCCACGAATGAATAACTGTGGGTAAGTATTTGGTGTCCATGTCTTTGTCTTGAGTTTCCTCGAAACTCAAACAAAGAGGGGCAAACTGTAGACACCAAATTTTTATTTTTATTCTATTTATTATTTTTTGTTTTATTTTATTTTTGTTTTAATTATCAGCTATTTTTACTTACTAATTTCATGATTCTATTTTTAACATTTCTTTAGCATTTTAGATACCAAATTTTTTTTATTTTAGTTTTATTTGTTATTATTTTCATTTTTATTGCTTAAATTCATTTATTATTCATTTCTTGCTTAATTAGTCGCTTAATTTTTATTTTTATACATTTTTAGTATTAAAATTTATCAAAAAAGGAAAAATTATTCACAAAAATATACTTTAATCTTTTTAGATTCAATTTATGGAAATTTTGTTGCAAATTAGCCTCAATTATAAATTAATATTGTTCGTTTACTTAAATTAATTGAAATTTAGTTAAAAAATAAAAGGAAAAATCATCAATTTCAAAAATTATTTTTAGCATTTTATTTGACTTCTGTTGCTTTTGTTTTATTTCAATTTGTTGTTATGAATTTTATTTCCTTATTATTGTTGGTAATTAAGTTAAAAAAAAAAAAGAGAAGAAGCCATGCACGCGCGCCATTTCTTTCAATTCTTTGCTTCGGCCAATATCAGAAATGGAGTTGCGTTTTTTATCCGTTTTTCTTCATTTTTTTTTACCTCCATTGGATTGCCGTAGTACAGGCCATTTGGCCTCTATCCAGAAATGCTAAATTCTTGTTTGCCAAGAATCATCAAACGGCTTAAAAAATAGATCAAAAATAGAGTTCATCTGCATCGTCCAGCTGAGGGTTGGAGGGTTTAAAAGGAAGAGGCAGTGAGGTTTTAGAGCAATGGGAAGCAAATGTGATGGCTAAAGGGAGGTTTTAGAAAAAATCTAGAGTGACGGTAGAGAAAAGAGAGCTTCGAGGGCCAAGAGAAAAGAAAGAACTATAGAAAAACAGAGAGAGTTACGGGCTTGGGGGAAAGAACGAGAACAAGAAAAAGGGAAGCTACGAGAGAGATAAAGAAGGAGAGATTAAAGGAAGGTGAAGGTTTTTTTAGCAGAAGAAAACCAAGAGAGTAAGGAAAGACAAAGCAAAAGGGCGTCGGAAAGAAAAAACCAGCGGCGAAGGGAAGAAACGGCATCGGAAGGGCATAGCTTTGGGCATCAACTTGGTCTGCTGCCAATTTTTTCCTTTCTTACGGTAAAAGCTCTTGTCTTTTCCTGGTGTTTAGGCCTTAATATTAAGATGTCATTTCTGGTTTCTGTGAGAGGAGTCTCGATCAATTTCTAGTTGTTCGAAGTTTGTAAATATATTCTCCATCATCCCGTGGGTTGTTGTTTGCTTTTACCTTGCGTTGGTTTTGTGTTTTACAGCCCCAAATGTCCTTTGCTGTTTATTTGTATGTTAAGCATGTTAATGCTTGGGATTTGTGTGGATCTGTCGTTTAGACTTTGTTATTAGGTTGTGGATGCTGAATGGATCCAGAAAGATATTATATTAAAAACCCATGAACTGAAGAAGAAAATTTTTGAGAAAAGATTGCAATTTTGGGACTGATTTTGGTATGTTTGGACGTTGAATGTTGTTGTTTCTCTGACTTAAGAGCAAGGTTTTGATGCTTGGTAGAGATGTTAGTTGGGAATGGGTAAATGCATCTACATGCTGCTAACAATACTAGGATGAAGTTTAGTAGGTTTTGATTAATGAGCTTGACTTAAAAATGAAGAATTTGTTTGATGTTTGGGTGTCTGTTGCCTTGAAAATGGAAATGAAAGTTTGCATGGGTTGAGCTGCAAAGTCATAGCAGAACCTTGTTGCAGCAGTAGGCTGTGATTCAGCCAAAGTTAGCAACTTGTGTTTGCTAGTTACTTCAGCTAAAATCAGTAGCTCAAGATGTGTCTTTTTTCCCATTCTGAATATGCATAGTACGTCTTTCCCATTTCCTCTTGCTTTGAGGTCAATGTCTGAGTGTGAGTATACTTGCAGTGTTAGAGAGGGTAATGTCTGATAGTTCTCCCTTTTCTTATCATTTCACTCCTATAATCTGGTTCTCCTCCTATAATCAGTAGCTCAGGAAATGTCTTCTGTTTTTGCCGTGAGAACTTCATGCTTTCTTATGTTCTGCTACCACCAGGTGGATTTGGTTTCATTACCTTATTTGCTAGTTAATCTGATGTTTGAAAGAGGTAATTGAATGATTGATAGTGAGTTCGTTTGTCTTGGTCTAAGCTGTAGATGTTTTGGTACGAATGCCACGTGAGTTGAAGTTGCAAAAAATTGCAGCAGAACAAAAAGCTGCTGCATTCTTTTGCTGTTTTCTTTTCTTCCACGATAGCCCACAAATGAGTTTTGTCATCTAAGTAGTTTGTTAATCTTATGTTGGAAAGAGGAAATTGCATGAGTATGGTTGTGGAAGAAAAGAAAGATTTCTGAAGTATAGAAAATAAGTGGCAGAGATTTGTTTCCTTCGTGGTTTGCATGGGATTTGCATGAAAATCTTCCAATAATTGCATTTTAACCCCTTGTTCTTTGTCTAATTCTACTATGGCCCAAACAATGGGAAAAATCAATCAAATTGACCCCTCAAACTTTCTTTTTCCTTTCAATTGAGTCCTAATTTTGTGAATATGGGCTGTTTAGTTAATGTTTTTACTGATTCAATTTCGTATTTACGTGATTATTTGTGATGCCTTGACCTTTTCTTTGTTTTTGGAGGAAAAATAAGTAAATTCGTGTCATTAGGGTTCCAACTCAAGAGAGGTACACTCTATCCCTTATTTTCACTTTATTTGACCCTATGTGCATTTATGTGACTTTATGTGTTTAGTTACATGCCTTTTGAATGTTTTATTTCGTTTCTTTATATGTTTTATTTATTGCAATTTTTCAATATTTATTCCATTTTAATTATTTAAAAGGCATTTAAATGCCGAGTTGTAATAGTTAGGGTTCAAGATCTGTATTTAGATAGGATATGTAATAGTTAGGAGTTCATTTATTTTTTATTCCTCTCCCCCCTTAGATTGTAATTAGGGTTAAGGCCCCCTAATGTAATACTCCCTCCCTTTTTTTATAACTAACGTTTAAGAAATTTGCTCTAGTGTACTTTTATCTGTCGTTTTATTATCCCCATACAGTATTAATTATTTTTTCATAATTTTACCCTTTTATCTCTCTTTTCTAATACAGGGTTCTTAATTACTACTCCTAGTAATTATTGCTTCTCTCTTTGTAACAACCCTAGTAATTATCTGCCCTTCCGTATTCTTTCTTCTTTTCTCGCAGTATGTTGAACCTTTAGAGTACTTCCATCTTCAACATGTGCTTTTGTGAATTCAATATTTAAATCTATTTCAAGAAGAGGTTGTTTATGTTTTGAAGCCATGTCTAAAAGAATACAAATAATGTATTTCTCTTGAGACTAGTTTATATAGTGAAGTCCTTATAGCCTCTCAAAATATTTGGTAGGAGTTAAAAATGTTTAAAATTTCAGATTAAAAATTTAGGTGAAAATTTTTGGTGGGAAAGTTTTTCATTTTAGAAACATTTAGTTTCATTTTAGAAACATTTAGTTTGGTGGGAGTTAGTTTGCATTGCTTTTGGCCTAGTAAAACAGCACCATTTAGTACTCTAGTGAGAGAAAATATGGGTGAATTGGACAATTAATGAGGGTACAAAAGGAAAGTAGTGTACAGATTTAAGCAATGAAAAACTTTTCTTAATTGGTGTGCAAAACCTTAAACGTCAGTTATAAAAAAGGTAGGGAGTAGTTAGGGCTTTATTCGCTTTATTTGTTTTTTTTTGTGTGTTTTTGCATGTCTATGTGCTATGTGTTATCGCTTTCTTAGGATTTGCATCTAAATATCATGCCTATATGCTATGTGTTTTATGTGATTTATGTGTTTATTTGCTTTTATTAAGCTTTACATGATTTATTTAGTAATAATTAATATGTAACATGTTATCACACTAGTCCAACGGTAGTTGTGATCCATTTCTCGATACCACACTAGTCCAACGCTAGTTGTGGCTTTTTTTCCGATTTTTCCACTAGTCCAATGCGAGTGAGGATTCATAGATGTGGGCTAGTCCAATTGCTAGACCCTTAGGAGCCCTACGAGCGTTAGATCATGATCGTGTGATAAAATCACTTCATCTCATACATATTTTACTTTCTAGGGTCTTTTATCATGTTCGCATGTTCCCCTTATACATATAACCCTTTCCCCTCATTTCCTCTGTATATATATATATATATTCCCT
Organism: Coffea arabica; assembly: GCF_036785885.1. NCBI lineage: Eukaryota > Viridiplantae > Streptophyta > Magnoliopsida > Gentianales > Rubiaceae > Coffea > Coffea arabica. Next base: position 5,232,750 of record NC_092318.1, on the reverse strand, counting down.
ATCCTGTATTCCCTCCTATATTTATATATCCCCTATTTCATATAATCCTATGTGTGAGACATGATATTAAATTTGCATTTCATATAAGAAAAATTAGAGATAGGTTAGTACATTTGCTTGATTAGATTAGGGAAAACCCCTTGAGCATGGTATATGGACGAATTTGGCTTTCTAGCCTTAGCACGCTCATATTCCCTCTGTTAAAGGGAAAATTGAGTCACGAACATTAGTCCCTCGTACCCGACATGATGCATTCCTTTAGGACATGTATATTTGTATCATTATAATTATTTTTTTTTTCTTTTCTTAGAGTCTCATATTTTTGCATTTATTCGTGACTTCTTCAAAGGGTTTTTATTGGGCGTCACAATTAATGTGATTGGTACCAAGTAAGCTTTGAAGATACATTTCCTCCCTCCAATATCATCCTAGGTCTAGGGTTTGCATTCATATAGTACATCCAAATGTGATAAATTTTAAGGTTAAAAATAAGAAAATTTTTGACTAAATCACGCAACTAGCCTTGGCTAAGTCGAAAGGGTGTTTCGGGTTTTTATCCTTGCCTTCCCTTTCTTCAAATGTGACTCCCGAACACCTTCTTTGATTTTCGTAGACTTAGAAGTCGTTTAAAAAGGGTTTTCTATAATTTTATCTAAAAATTCATTTTTACGTGATTTGGTACACCTTAACTCTATACCAAGTGGCGACTCCGATTTTTATTCAAAAACCCCTTTTAAATTAAAATTTGGGCGAAAATCGTCGCACTTTCAAACCCCTTTTTAGGCCCATGTCATTTTCTTTATTTATTTTCTCAAAATTCAAAAATTCATCATTTTCATTCAAAATAAATCCAAAAACTCATTTTTCCAAACTATTTACTATTTTCTTATTATAAGAATGGGGCGCGACAAACCATTCATAGCTCAAGTCTTGAACATTCGCTAGTGCCGCACAAAAGGGAAAAAATAAAATAAAGATTGTGTTAGTATGTGAATAAGTCAGCTTGCCAGATTGTGATCTTAATGTCGAGATTTTGGTTAATAGTTGGACCATTTGCTGATAAATGTGAGCAACCATTCCTTTTTCTTAGATTAGTTTGCTTTAAATTGGAGGAGTTGGTGGTTGAGAAGCTAACCGGAGTGGTTTTTCTTGGATCTTAACTGTGATGCTTGATATATGTTTTTCTGGGTATCTTGGCAATATGATAGTTAGAGCAATAGCCATTGTCAAATTTTGGTGTTCAATTGCTGTTCTTATGCTTGAGGACAAGCATGATTTAGGTGTGGGGGGAATTGATAGGGTGTTAATTGTTGGTTATTTTATTGTTAATTTTCCCCTTTATCCTTGCCAAATATTGTTTTAATTATTAATATTTACTTATATTTGGTATTGGACTCAATTTCAGGAAGTGAAATAGAAAACTACAAAAATGAGGGACTTTTTTGAGATAATTGGAATTTCAAACAACCGGGCCCACATGGTGCTACAAAGAGATTGCATTTCCTTTGCTGATTAGGAGATTGGAGTCCTACGAGCAATAGGAAACTAAAAGCAAGGAATTCGGTAGAGCCCCACTTTTGGTTTGATTCTCAATTTCAGCAGGGGACCACAGGGATAAGAAGCTTTAGTCATTGTTGGCTTTAAAAAGGAGACAAACGTACAGAGAACTCTTATCAATCAATCAATAGTTTTAGTTTAGGCTTTTAGCATAGTTTTAGTTTTTCTTTTCTTAGCTCTTTCGCATGGTTGTTCTCCATTAATGGAGGACTAACCTCTTAATTCTAGCCAAGGGGACAACTGAAGACTTGGTTCAACAATTACTGTGAGATCTAATTTATTTTAATTGCTTCCTTAATTTATTGGTATTTATATGTTTCCTACTTTTAATTGCTATAGCTCGTGTGAGTGATTGAATAGATGCGCAATATTTAATTATTCACATAGGCTATTTTGCTAAATAGGGATAATTGAATCCGTAATTGTTCGTTATCTCTATCTTAGTAGCAACTGGCGTAATTGGATTTATGTCAGGGGAGCATACGATCTAGCTTAAACAAACCCTCGTAGCGTGTTTGTTAGTTAGGATTGGGTCTTTCTAATTATTAATGCAATCTAGAAATTAAATCCTACGGTCGTACCTAGGGTTGTTTTTGGGTTAGAGAAATAGTTAACGGTCGTACCTTAACTATCGAGAAATTAAGGAAAGGTTGGTTGTTTATCGCGTGCATGACAACTATAACTAATCTATTAATAAATGTGGAATTATCTGTGAATCAATGATCAGTGCCTGAACCATTTCTGAAGTGTACCCTTGGCTAGAATTAAGAGGTTAGTCCTCCATTAATGGAGAACAACCATGCGAAAGAGCTAAGAAAAGAAAAACTAAAACTATGCTAAAAGCCTAAACTAAAACTATTGATTGATTGATAAGAGTTCTCTGTACGTTTGTCTCCTTTTTAAAGCCAACAATGACTAAAGCTTCTTATCCCTGTGGTCCCCTGCTGAAATTGAGAATCAAACCAAAAGTGGGGCTCTACCGAATTCCTTGCTTTTAGTTTCCTATTGCCCGTAGGACTCCAATCTCCTAATCAGCAAAGGAAATGCAATCTCTTTGTAGCACCATGTGGGCCCGGTTGTTTGAAATCCCAATTATCTCCAAAAAGTCCCTCATTTTTGTAGTTTTCTGTTTCACTTCCTGAAATTGAGTCCAATACCAAATATAAGTAAATATTAATAATTAAAACAATATTTGGCAAGGATAAAGGGGAAAATTAACAATAAAATAACCAACAATTAACACCCTATCAATTCCCCCCACACCTAAATCATGCTTGCCCTCAAGCATAAGAACAGCAATTGAACACCAAAATTTGACAATGGCTATTGCTCTAACTATCATATTGCCAAGATACCCAGAAAAACATATATCAAGCATCACAGTTAAGATCTAAGAAAAACCACTCCGGTTAGCTTCTCAACCACCAACTCCTCCAATTTAAAGCAAACTAATCTAAGAAAAAGGAATGGTTGCTCACATTTATCAGCAAATGGTCCAACTATTAACCAAAATCTCGACATTAAGATCACAATCTGGCAAGCTGACTTATTCACATACTAACACAATCTTTATTTTATTTTTTCCCTTTTTTTTTGTTTCTTTTTTTCTTTTCTTTTCTTTTTTTCTTTTTTTTTTTGAGTAACAAAAGATTTAGTCTATAGCCCTTAGAGCCTTTTGACGCGAACTCCAACATTTGACAGATGGAGGAGCCCTGTTACTCAGCTCTAATTGCTACGGGACCACGCACTCATAGTAACTACTACCTTTTGACGCGAGAATCGACACTTTAGGTGAAGATCCCCGGTTACTCAGTAGTAACAACTAGTGGAGTACAGTCACCTCTTATTTATGATAACATACCACAATAACTAGAAAATATCACAAAAATAACAGCAGCCAGCCTCAAATTTCCAAACATGGAGAACTAAAATTAATAATTGGACCAATTCACATAAAAAATGCCAACAATCATTCCCTATGCCTAGAAAAGTTAACCAAAAATTGGAAAAGTTAAGCAATTATTGCTATTCACCAAAGAGATATTCCTGAACTCAACCACATTAACATAATACCCTTTTGTTAATAACACTTAGCAATAGCAGAATTAGAGACAACAATCCAACATCAAACTTGGTATTCAAATAAAAAACTGACCACTAGGAAAAGAAAAGAAAAGAAAATAAATGAAAAGGAGATAAATATCAGACTTAAAACAAAGGAAAAACACCTAAAAAAAATCGAAAATTGGAAATACTAGCACCCAAAACTGACCCCCCCACACCTAAATCTCACATTGCCCTCAATGTGATAATGTAAAAACAGAAGAAAAGAGAGGGGCAACGGTACTTCCCTGAAGTCATCAAAATAGGGGCGGTTCAGGTGAAAATTGAGGATCAACTCGCATCTGGAGCTGGTGCCATTCGTGGCTTCACCATGGACTCTAGGTATCACTCTAAGCAACAAGAGACTACAATTGCCAACAAATAATGGATGCCGGAAATTCAAAGCATTAACAATTTCAAAGCCAACCCAACGAATAAAATGCACAATTCAATCACCCACAGGTTATACGAATACCCCAACACTAATACAATTGCAATCAATGAGCACCTATGGCCCAAACGTAGTCAAATTCAGAATCGAGACAGTCCAAAATGCAACAAGTGTTCCAAAGAGCTTAGTAAAGGAAACCAAAAGGATAAAATGCTCCTGAGCAAGGCAATTAGAGGTAACCACTTCAATAAGCAAATTTAAGCGTAACAGGCACCTCTTAATTTAACCAACAGCCGCAGCAAATTACCCACAACTCGACACAAATTATACAATTTAGACACAAATGGACCCAAGACCGTAACAACTGTCTCCAATTGGACAGTTAATTACCCAATTTAACCTGCTAAAATTAGCAATTGACCACAGAAATTGGCAATTCCAGCAACCACAGTTCAGGATTCGAAAAACAATTTAAGCACTAAAACCCAGGGGTCAAATAGGCAGTCAAGCACCGAGGATCAAGAAACTGTAAGCAACAATGCAACCAGTACCACTGGTGTACACACAGGGAGGATTTAAATCAAACAGCAGCAACTTCAACCGCAAGAACTTAAACTTTAAAATTAATCAACCAGTACCACTGGTGAGTCACAGGGCAAAATTAATCAAACGGCCAACAATCTAGCAGCAATTAAACTCAATTCAGTTCTAAATGAACCCCAGAAAAATGCCTCAATCACCCCCTGCTATTAGCTATCAAGAAACCCAAAAATGCAAATTCCAGCATTAGAAGAACTAGAAAAATACGAATCGAGGTTGAAAAGGGAATACCTCCACCTGTCAACTTGGACAGGTGGGATGGCGTGAGCAGCAGAGCAGCGACGGCTAGTGGCGGTCACGAGGCCAATAGGCAGCGGCACACTTGGAGTTGCGCGCGTGGTGGGGCAGAGCGAGAGAGGGCCGCACGCTGTCGGCTGTGGGCGGCGATGGGCTGGTGGTAGCGCGCAAGCTTGGAGGCTCGGCGAGCTATGGATGGCCTGGAGGCGAGACTTGGCCGCGGGTATGACGCGCGCGCGAGGTGGCCTGGCTGCTGGAGGTTGGCGTTGGGCGAGGCAGAGCTGATGATGGCCGCGGGAGAGAGAGGGAAGCGAGTATGGTGGTCAGCCGCTGGTGGCGCACGAGCTGGATGAGTCGTGCGGAGGAAACTCCTGGCGGCGGGTCTTGTTGTGGGCGAAGCTGGAGCGGCTGGTGAAGTGGGAGGTTGACCGCTAGTGGAGATGGCCGACAGTAGTGGCCGCGGAGGACAGCCGACAGAGCCGGAGGAGCGCTGGAGTGGCTATGGAGGTCGCGGCTCCTGATGGCGGGGCAGACAGCAACGGCGACGATGTGCGCAGAGCTGCTGCGCGGCGGGCTGGTTGTAGCGGCAGGAGGCGTGGGCTTGTGCAGATTGAGAGGGCCGCGCGCCAGGACGATGCAGCGTGAAGCTCTAGGCGGCGCGCAGCAGGTCAGCAGGTCAGCGAGCTGGTGGAGCTGCGCGCGATGGAGAAGATCCGCAGCGTCGAGGAGGAAGAGCTGCGGCGGTGCGTGCTGGCTGTGGGCTTGTGACGCGGCTGAGAGAGTGGCTTGGAGGAGGCGGCGCGCGAGTGAAAGGAAGAATTGGGAAAACAGAGGCAGCGGGGAAGAAGGAAAGAAAGAAAGAAAAAAGAAAGAAAGAAAAGAATTTTTTTTTTATTGCACACTCCAATTTCAAAACTCGAATTGTGAGAACCAAAACTGAAGGTGTAAAACGGAAAATGTTTTTATTTTGAATTTTTGATTTTTTTTTTTCAAGGAGCCTCTGGCTTAGGCGTGGGCACGTCTAACTGGTATAGAGTCCGCAGATCCTGAACGAAAATTTCTTTCCCTCAGGCGTGACCACCTGGCGTGGGCACGTCTAACTACTAATTTCCTGCCACCAAACATCAAACTATTAATTGACACTAACACTTAACTAAAACTTCAAAAATGCATGAAAACTGAAACAAATAGTCTTGGGTTGCCTCCCAAGTAGCGCCTTTCTTTAATCTCTTTGGCTAGACATGCTATGCTTTGCTCATGGAGGATAAAATCTTGTGGCTCGTTTCAGTGTTTCATCTTCAATGTGATCCCGGTAACCCTCATAGATGGAGTAATCCTTGAGCACACGAGCTACGGGCTTCCATGGACTAGTGAATGGCGCCAAACGAGTCGATGATAATTTGCATTCTCCATTCACTCCTCCCTCACTTGCATTTATTGGTTCAGGATATCTCTCCATCGCCACTCTTAATTTATTCCTGTCATGAAATTCAAAATTGTCTGGTATAATAAAGTCAATTTCGTTAACAGGAATTGAAGAGTAAGAGTCAGGAGAATATTGATGAAGGAGTGGAGGAGATGTCACCGCATTTGGAGATTGTTCACTGGATTCATTCACTTGAACGAGTTGATCTTGGAGTCTCATTTCTTGCACTTCAGCTTCCTTTTCAACTGCATCTTTAAATCCGTTTTCTTGAAACTCTTGCAGTTCCATGTCATTTGGCCGGACAATTGCACTCTCATCTTCCTCAAGATTGATATTGGTTTGTGCGGGCAATTCTTCCATTTGAGGAGCCAATCGATTTATTCTGGATGTCAATAGACATAGTTGATCTGCCAGATAACTCATTGCATCCTTCATCATCTCATTCCTCATTTGTGTCTCCTGTTGGAATTGGTATGTATTAATAAATAATTCACCCAATTCCTGAAAAGACATGCCTGACATGGACGATGGTTGTTGAGACTCTTGCTGTTGAAAATCCATTGGCCCGGTCGCATAATCAAAATTGGAATTATCCCACCATCAAAATTGGCTAGAATTAAGAGGTTAGTCCTCCATTAATGGAGAACAGCCATGCGAAAGAACTAAGAAAAGAAAAACTAAAACTATGCTAAAAGCCTAAACTAAAACTATTGATTGATTGATAAGAGTTCTCTGTACGTTTGTCTCCTTTTTAAAGCCAACAATGACTAAAGCTTCTTATCCCTGTGGTCCCCTGCTGAAATTGAGAATCAAACCAAAAGTGGGGCTCTACCGAATTCCTTGCTTTTAGTTTCCTATTGCCCGTAGGACTCCAATCTCCTAATCAGCAAAGGAAATGCAATCTCTTTGTAGCACCATGTGGGCCCGGTTGTTTGAAATCCCAATTATCTCCAAAAAGTCCCTCATTTTTGTAGTTTTCTATTTCACTTCCTGAAATTGAGTCCAATACCAAATATAAGTAAATATTAATAATTAAAACAATATTTGGCAAGGATAAAGGGAAAAATTAACAATAAAATAACCAACAATTAACACCCTATCAATATGTTTGCTTATAGGAATTTAAGCAACCCGCGACATTAGGAAGCTTCATTAACTTGTTAAGAAAAATATTAATTTGTATAAATTTGTTAAAAATACAAGGCTCAAGAATTTCGCATATGCATTTAGGACCTACTTAATATCAGACAAATGAGTCGCGGGAGTATACTAATGGTATAGAGAAATAAGAATTTTCACATAGACAAATGAATTGCTGGAGTATATTAATGGTATATAGAAATAAGAATTTTCACATTGACAGAATTTTATTGACTTGTAAAGGTGAAAAACTCTCTAACAAACAATGGTCGCTAAATTGGAAACAATTGTGTTTGTTTTAATATGCCTTTGTAATTGCTTGGTTTACTTTCTTTTCACAATGTCTACTTTGTAGACACCAAAATTTTAATTTTTATTTAATTCAATTTTAGTTTTATTTTATTTTTTATTTTAATTGATTAAACGATAGTTAATGTTTATTTTTGCTTATTTTTATAAATTAGTTTCATCATTTTTATTTTAAGATATTTTTGCATTAAATTTCTGAAAAGGAAAATTCTCACAAAAATTCAAAAAATTTGTTTTTAATCCTCTTAGATTCAATTTCTTTAAAATAAATGAAAATTTTCCAATTCAATTGCATTTAAGAATTAACATTCTTGTTTACCTAAATTGATTTTGAAAAACAAAAATATAATAAATAAATAAAAATAATAATATAGGTGGGGGACTTACATGGTAGACAAGTGTGTTAGGGAAGCATTAGGCAAGTGTGTTAGGGGAGCTTTAGACAAGTATCCCTACTCTTTGATTAGTAGGATGACACTTGTTGATTTGAGAATTTTTGGAGAGAAACCAAGGAAAAAGTAAAAAAATAAGCTACGGGCAACTGGAGGAAGGAGGAAGGAAACCAAGCAAGAAAAGACTACGGGGAACAAAGGAAGCCGAGAGAGAGTTTTGAGAAAAAGGAAAAGGGAACCGAGGGAAAGAAAAAAGAGAGGGTTTCGGAGGGTAAAAGATAGAGAGGAACCAAGAGTGAGAGATAGAGGGAGGGTGGCTGAGCAAGCAAGGGAGAGGAAAACAAGAACAAGGGAGGATCTGGGGAGATCAAACAAAGAAAAAACTAGAAAGAGAGGGAGAGGAGCTTCTGGGGCAAACAGGAAACTGAAAAGGGGAGAAGAGAAACGAAGCAAAGGAGAAATACTCCTCAAATTCTGGTGGATTCCAGTCATCTTCGTGCGGATTCCTATCAAGGATTCAATTCCAAAAGCAGCAAAACAGGTAACCCTCAACCTTTTTCTTGTTCATTTCAATTCATTTTATGATTTGGGTCTGTTTTCTTGAAGATCTGGGGTTTGAGGTTTCAGCAAGTATTCATGTCACTTTGTTGCGTTGCTTTGTTGAATCTTATGGGAATATCTAAGTTAAACGTATCCAGTTTTATGTTACTTTGCATGAACACCTCTAGGCTGAATAAGGAAGAAACGAAACTACATAAAAATTGTTGCAGCAGTGCGGACAGATCTTTGTTTTCTTTGGTTGCTGAAGTTTTGGCTTGTTTGACGTTTCCTGGTTGGCGTGTTGTTTGACTGGGATGCCATGAACATGTTTGCCGCAAGTTGAAGTGCTGATTTGTGATGTAGTTCAGACTGCAATATGGCAAGTCTGTTGCAGCCATGCCAATTCGCATTTCGGAAAACTTCAGCTTGCTCCAACTGAAGTTTGTGATCATGTTCAGTCGCATTGTTCTATATTTGTATATCCTTGCTTTTTCCCTCTTACTCTAATGATTGGAGTAATTTTCCTTGCAAAAGGTTTTCTTTAAACCAGAATTTCAGAAGGAGCTTGAGTTTTTGCAGTTTCCCTGTTCTTTCTCCTGCATTTTGTCATGCTCTCACTCTAAGTCTTGTGGCTCAATATCAAAGCTGTATTTAGAATTTTCTTGTTGGGAACTTACGGACAAAAGCCATTAGCTTTCTTTCATGCATGAAACTAAAGGGATGAGAATCATGAGTTTGGTGTTTTATCGTTTGGTGCATTTCTCTGGTTCGGGTCTTAGGCTGTTTTCTTTTTTGAAGATTTGGGTCGAAGTTTAGCAAATGTTCAGGTCACTTTGTTGCATTTTATGTCCAGAAGCTTGTTGGATCTTTCCTCTCTCCCTTGTCTCAAGTTCTTGCATTGTGGTTGAATAAGTTAGGATTTGCATGAGTCACTTTGCATGAATATGTTTCGGCTGAATGAGAACAAGTTGCAGAAAGAATGGTGGCTAGGAAATTGCAGAAGCATAAGCTTATTCGAAGCTTTGCATGGGAATTTTAAGAAAATTGCATTTTAACCCCTAGTTTTCTAAGTAATGCTATTATAGCCTAGAAAATTGGAAAAGCTAATCATTTCTGCCCTTTTAAATGTTAATTTTTCTTTGACATGTTTATGTGATTTTTTTTGATAGATTATTGGTGAATTTTAGGATGAATTTTGAAGTTTAACAATTTTTGATAGGGAAAATGCCGGTTTTCATCCCCAAACCTTGGGGTAAGGACACATTTCGTCCCTCAACTTTTGGGCTCGACACATTTGATGTCTGAATTAATAATTTTTGACCAATGTTATCCTCAAACGGCAATTTTGCCAATTTTGAAACGGACCGTTAAGTATTCTTTTTTGTCTTTGTCTGAACAAAAACAAAATCAGGTGAGTATCCAGCTGTCTCCACTTTCCCTTGTACGAAACCAAGCTGAACTTGATTTGCTCTCTTCTAACCCTTTTCTTTCACTTCAGCAACAACAAAATCGCATTCCTCCAAGATTAAGCTTTGTCTGCAAATTTCTCTGAGAGTAAACCCCTTCTTCCAAATCAAATTCTATCAACAAATCGAGAAGAAACTAGCATAAGGCAACAGCCAGTGTTGTGGCTGCATTTCCATAAAATGAGATCGAGAAGTCTTGAGTCGTCATCATCATCAACATCAAACAGCAACACCCGGCTCTGTGGCTGTGGATTGCGGGCAAAAATGGCAACATCATGGTGGGATGATAATCTTAGGAGACGGTTCTATGGTTGTTCGAGATGGCCTGTAAGAAAATTTTTATTTTTATTACTCTTTTGCCCCAAATTAATTGTGCTTTGCTGATGTTTTTAAATGGGTTTATATTTTTAGAGACCTGACAAGTGTAAATATTTTGAATAGCATGATGAACCAATTTGTACAAGAAGAAGGATGATTATACCGGGTTTGCTAAGAAGGGTGAATCGGATGGAAGAAACAATTGCAAAAAGCCGTAGAAGAGAAAAAATATTGATTGGCATCATCATACTATTGGCTATGCTGCTGATTATGTCTATTATTATAAAAAAGACTGGATATGCAATGGAGCGAAAGTTAGTGCTAAGGTTGGAGTGATTTATTGAATTGGAGCTGCTAAATCTGTTCATTTTGGTTTTTGTACTGTTTTTTATTGGATTAGCAGCAGTAGAACTAGCATTGGCTGGAATAAGATTATGGTGCTTATGATCAGAGAAACAAGGATGATAAAACAGAATGAGATGATTATGATAAGGCTTTTGTAGTTTTTTTGTAGATTTCTTGACGAAGATGATCCTGAGCAGAATGATGGCACGACCAGATGAAGATGATCCTGTAGGACTGCTTGTTCCTTGTGTGTGTGTGCGAAGAGATAAAGCCAAAGAAAAGCATCCGAGCTCAAGAGTCAATGTTGTTGGTTTCAACAGCCACTAATTATGACACTAGAATGTAAAGGTTATTTATTATCTGTATACCATTATGTACATTTAGTCTTAAACTTAACCACTATATGTAATGAGTTAACGTTTTGTCATTTACTTGGGGTACTAGAGTTTTTCTTTTCTTCCATATTATATTACTTAGTTTCTCAAGTTCAATACGTTTGACCTATAGAATTTGTCATCACTAAATCAAGGGCTCTTGATTAAAAGCCCTTGAACAAGAGAAAGCAAGAAAACATGAATCTCTCAAAATACTCCAAACACGTAAATAAAGTGAGCAAATACTCAAAATATACTCTCAACATTTTGTCAGTTTTTTCAGCAGATGAAAGAGTAAAAATGGCAATATCTTATCCTCAAAATACTCAAAATACTTGAAATACTCCAAACATGTAATTAAAGTGAGCAAATACTCAAAATATAGACCACCATTTTGTCAGTTTTTTCAGCTGATGAAAGAGTAAAAATGGCAATATCTGATCCTTAAACGAGAGAAAGGATCACCACCATAAACAAAAAGGTGACCACCACCATAAACAAAAAGGAGACCATCACCAAAATAAGATATCAGCATCAAAAAAGGACAATTCCTACTGTCAACTTCAGTCCATAATCTACATCAAAATAAAAGATCCATGCAAGGCATCTACTATGAACATTTATAGTAGTTTGTTTTTCCCTTTCATTCTTGAAGAACCAGCAACTCGTTTGGTAGCAGCAGTAGCAGCAGCAGCAACTTCCATGTGGATAGATTTGGCCTTGACAGGCATCTGCACTTTCTCTTGCTCTTTTCTTGAATGTAGTGGTTGACTGTATTTCACTTGAGATCTTTTTAGACCGAAAACTTCATATAAATTAGGAGAAACTGGGACAGAACTTGTAACAGGAACATCTTCCAAATGATTAGTCCCCTACACCATCCAAACAAATAATTAGAAACTACCATGATAAGATAAAGTTTTTTGCTGTGGTGAACATGCACCAAACTCACAGTTGAATTTGCAAACTCTGTTGCATCATGCATTGACCCATCTTGAACTCTACTTTTTGCATGTGGTTTTTTCTGCAAAAGAAAGGAAAACATCAGTCAGTGACTCAATTTTTATAAACTATTGAATACAAGGTGAGAAAATGAAACTGTAACACAAAAAAAGTTGTAATGAAAGGCTTACTGTTCTTTTGGCAGACTAATTATTTGGATTCTTGTCAAATATTTGGGGAGTACATGTAACCAGAACCTCAGTGCAATTAGCTTCATTGCAGTCTCCACTGTCAACTTTATCAGATCTTGCATTATTGGCAGCTTCATTGCTCTGTATACCAGATCCTGAGGCATTGTTTTCAGCCTTTTTGAGCTTACAAGATCTCACGTTGTGACCTTTTTGCAGACAGTATTTGAATCTTATTACCTGTCCCACTTTACTCATTTTCTTGGCCTTTTTTCCTTTTCTTGCTGTTTCTCATCAGCAGTCCTTCTCCTTTGTTTTTTAGGTCTTCCAGCTGCAAACCCTGTCTCACACTGTAGTTTGTAATAGCTAACTTGCACTCTTTGATGGTACTAAAATACATCTTTAATTCCAATTTTGGATTATCCATGTGCTTGGGATTGAACACAACAAACCTATTACTACCATCTTCATCATCAGACCCATGTACACTCTCAAAATCTGATTCAGAATCAGGGGTTACATCATCATCTTCAGGTTGAACCAAATTAGCCTCAACCTGTCCTTGTTTTGCCCAATTAGTTTGCAATTCCTTATAGTGTTCTATATCCAACCATTTAGCATTTTTATCTATGTTACCATCGAAATCAGCATCATCTTCTTCACTTTGATTATAATCAGAATCTACCGCTGAGAAGAAAGATTCACTGGATGAATCAGCTTCATTGTTATCATTCCCTCCCCTTTCATGGTCATCATTTGCAGTTATATCTTTACCATTACTAGGACCTTTTTCATTCTCATCAACCTCATAAGGATCATAGCCAAGTTGGTGAACCAGAATTTCATGGAATGAGACTTCAAGGTACAAGATAATTTCCCTAATTGAACTAGCAGTCCTCTGAATATATCCATGCAATTCTCTACTATTGTCTATCCTTTTAAAGCTATTGTTCTCCCAACCATAGTACACTTTGTGACCAAAGACACCAGCAGTCTCAATCAATCTATCCACTTCAAAAATACTCAAATCTATACTCTCAACGTAATCAAGGACACATACATCTCCACCCTGATAATGTGGCTGAGGAGTGTAAAAAATCAACCCCTCACAGTGACATCTTAGTGTAATCAGTGAGCTACCTTGTTCTGATAATTAAAAAAAATTGTATATATCAAATACTGAATAAGTAAACAAACCATAACTTTCATATTCTAACAGAATCGGAAAAACCATATGTTCTAACCATTAAAAAAATTAATCTTTTCAAACAACTTCAACCAAACATTAACAAGGTCACATCCACAAAACAGGGGAAAATGGCCCATATGTATCATATTCAAAAAAAAATGTCAAAATTTGTAGCTGGACCCAAACGAAGTCAATAAAAGGGACCACAAGTTTAACAGAATCATACTTTTTATTATAACTTAACCATCCAAAAGGGACCATAAGTTTATTATTCAAGCATATATGTTCTAACGATTAAAAAAATTAATCTTTTCAAACAATGTCGACCAAACATTAACAAGATTACATCCACAAAACAAGGGAAAATGACCCATAAGTATCATATTAAAAAAAAATGTCAAACTTTGTAGTTGGACCCAAACGAAGTCAATAAAACATCACAAACAGACCACATCTACATGCAATGCCAAAAAAGGTCAAACTTTTTATTATTAACACTTTAATTAACAAATACTAAACCTGGACAGCTTACCATAATTTGGGGGTGCACGATTTTTCAACTCTTTCTTTCGTACCGACATATTTCTCCACTTTCTTACTTAATCACAGGGTAGCAGGTCAACTTCTTCGATCTTCTAAAATCTGGAGGAATGCGATTTTGTTGTTGCCGAAGTGAAAGAAAAGGGTTAGAAGAGAGCAAATCAAGTTCAGCTTGGTTTTGTACAAGGGAAAGTGGAGACAGCTGGATACTCACCTGATTTTGTTTTTGTTCAGACAAAGACAAAAAAGAATACTTAACGGTCCGTTTCAAAATTGGCAAAATTGCCGTTTGAGGATAACATTGGTCAAAAATTATTAATTCAGACATCAAATGTGTCGAGCCCAAAATTTGAGGGACGAAATGTGTCCTTACCCCAAAGTTTGGGGATGAAAACCGGCATTTTCCCATTTTTGATAAGTTTATAGTTTGATTTGAATTTTTGTAAAAATAGTTAAAATTTGAGTAATATTTTTTGTTTGGGGTTTGATGAGAGGGTTTTGTTTTATTTTTGTGAATTTTAGCATTTAGTTTTGATAGGCTTCATCTTAAGTCCTTAATTTTATTTTATTTTTTAATTTAGACCCTCAATATTTGTAATAATAATGATTTGATCCCTCAAACTTTTTAATTCTTTCAATTAGGTCCATGCTTGTTTTAATTTGTTGAATATGAGTTGTTTACTTTCATTTGAATGTTTTGATTGGTTCAATTTCATATTTATTTCCATTTCTTATGATTATTTGCTAATCAAAGTGATGCCTCGACCTTTTTCTTTATTTTGGAGGGTAAATAAGAAAATTTTCATTTCTTTAGATCACAATTCAAGGGAGGTACACTCTACTCCTTTATTTCAATTTTACTTGATCTTATGTGCTACTATGTGATTTTATGTGTGAAATTGCATGCTTTTTTATTATTTCATTTATTTCTTTATTCACTTTTTTATTTTTATTTTGTATATTTATCTTAATTTAATTGGTTATTTGAGAGGCATTTAAATGCCAAAATGTAATAGTTAGGTATTTATTTTATTATTTATTTTATTACTTCCTTCTTTAGATTGTAGTTAAGGCCCTCTAATGTAATAGATAGGTCTTTATTTGCTTTATGTGTTTTGCATGCTTGTGTGTTTACGTGTTATTCGCTTTCTTAGGGTCTTGCATCTAGATATCATACTTATGTGCTATGTGTTTTATGTGACTTATGTGTTTATTTGCTTTATTATGTTTTATATAATTTATTTGATTATAATAAATGCATGTCATCACCAATTCCTAGAAACAAGTGAAGCAGATGCAAAGGTACGGGTGGAAGGAAGTGGGGAAGGGGAGCAAGTGGAACTCCAGATAGCTACAAAAAGATCTAAAAGAGGGCCACAAGCTAGGAATTGGTATTGTAGCTAAGCTAAATGGAGATCTACTCAGAGCTGAATGGGCTCTGGTGGAGAGAAGCTCACAACTGGAGACTCAAGATGAAGCTGAAGCTGTGAGATTGGCCTTGATGAAAGCAAGAGAGATGAGATGGTAACGGATCAAAATTTCGAGTATGAACAAACGTCTTATTGCTTTGATAAGATCGGGAGCCGGAAATGATTCCAATATGGTTACATTGGTGGAAGACGTATCATTGCACTAGCTAACTTGTTTCAAGTGTGTTCCTTTTGTGTAGGAAATACCAATAGTATGAATCATTGTGATAGGTTTAGAAGGGACAATAGTCTGAGCTTGGACTCCGTCCTAGGTGCACTCCAAATAAAGAACGCTTCCCAGCAGCACCTTTTATTCCTTTAATTTTGGGCATTTGGCCCATGATTTAGTTCAAACAGAAGCTCTTTTTTTTTTAAAAAAAAAAAAGTTTAAGATCAGAAAATTAGTGCTTGTAAACCAGGAGGTCTGCCTTTAAAAAGCGCGTAAATCTATCGTCTGTATCCAGAGAATAGAATACTCTGTTTAACCACTTCTGAAGAAGGAAGAAGGAAGAAGAAAAGCTTTTGTATCGACCACTTCTTCAACCTGGTAATCTCAACTGGATCAAACGGTATACTATGGTCAACTTGTCCAAGTCCTCAGACGAATACAAGATGTCCATCTTTGAGATCCTTTGTAACTGTACTCTTGTAAAAGGAAGCTGATGATAATCTAACTTCTCCTCAAGGCTAAGCTTGAGGTTCGGTTTGTTTAGTTCACAGGTATAAAGCGTTTAACTCGTGGTAAAGCAAACCAAAGTGCAATTATTGGTTATAGACGAACAAAATCAACCTATAGTTCTACTAAGCAGAATCCCAAAGGAACTAATTTTGCAGATTACTTGCTATGTAGTTATGGCCCTTTTTCTTCGATTCCACATTAGTCCAATGCTAGTTGTGGCCCTTTTTTTCGATTTCCCACTAGTCCAATGCTAGTAAGAACTTATAGATATGGGCTAGTCTAACGCTAGACCCTTAGGGATCATCCACGCGCTAGATTATATTTGTGTGACAATCACTACATTTTCATGCATATTTTCTACTTTTAGGGTTTTTTTTCCATTTTGCATGACATTTCCCTTATATGTATATATCCCTTATCCCATATTCTCACTATATGTGTGATGCCCCCACTTCTCCCAAGAGCGAACCCAAGGGTATCCGCGGAATGCCAGCCCATCTCTCGCCAGGACTCAATACGATTCCCGTTCAAGCTTAATACAATAATAACTATTAATACCAGACGACGTAAGAAAATAAGTCACTTCCATACATAGATATTCAATCTTACATTACAAGTTTCAAAATACATCCACTTTCCCAAAATAGACAACTTCCATAAGATGTCTAGACAAGTACATTCCAAATTTCAAGCCAAAAGAGCCATCAAGTAGGTTTTTCCATAATCCCTTCCAGTTCAGCTCCTGTTAAGGAAAACAAATCTAACGAGGTGAGCGGATGCTCGTGAGGCCAAGAAAACATGCAAAACACGTAGTTCAAATAAAATAATACTTGAACAAGAATAAAAGCTGTAACATTCAGTAATTCACAATTAACAATAAATCACACTTGATAAGGATACAGGAGCTCTCAAGAGCTATTTCGCACTTGCTTGATCCGGAACCTTCACGAGTTGACATTCCATCAATCGGGTAGATTATAATCTGTAGAACTTCACTTACACGTTCCCCGTTCACCGTTACTCCCCCTGCTCCGGGCCCGCACTTCTTTTATATAAGGCGATACTACTCGAGTATGTCAAGTGAGATCTCTCCAATAGATCAAGCTTATACACTTTTCCCATGGCTCACCAAACTTCTCGACCAAGCCCATGTCGGCTCGAGTCACAAGGTCGACCGATGAGATTTGGGCGTCCCCTACTATTATCACTAGGAGTCGTGGAGATTCACTCCAAACGATAAATGCAACCATAACATAATTAACCATTGTAACACTTCACTTAATACACTTAACAATTCACTTCAAACAATTCATTTCAAGCAATTCACTTCATGCAATTCAAATATACTTCACTTAAACGAGAACGAGTGCGATAAAGTACACACTCGACCCGGCATATTCAAAATGCTCAATCAATAATAACAATTAAGCACGTAACAATTTTTCATACACTTGACACTCACCAAGTCAAGATAAGAGTGAGTGAACGAGCAAGTAAGTCGTTAGGCGTCCGCTTTGAGATTCTCTTGCAGATCTCCTTGAGTACCTGGACAATTAACAAGTATTCTCACTCACAACCATGTATTTATCAATAGAGAAGGTACACTCATTTAAACTAGTCAATACCTCAAACAAAGAACCTTAACCACTCAAAATAAAGGTTCAAAAGTGAGGATTTATTAACTCAAGAAAAATTGATTTCCTTCATGAAATCAAGTTTAAAATGGTCAATCAATATCAAAGGATAGGGAAGAGTTTCCAAAAACTCATTTCCCATCGAATCGGAAAATTTCAGTTTTGCACGCCAAACTTAGAAAAATCAGAACTTTCATCAGTAGGTCCAAAATTAGAAAACTTTATACCGTTGGAATCTTGGTTCAAATTACTAAAAGTTCTCAGAAGATATCTTTCCAAGATTCTAAATGGAAGACATTCAAATTTCAGCTCAAAGTGGCTGATATAAGCACACAAGATAGTTTCGATCATGTTTTTCGGCAAATTTTGGAAATTCGGCAAAATTCACAGAAAGTGAACTAGCCTCTGAATTTGTAATACAATAAGAGTTCTAAACAAAGTTTCAAACACAACAAGTGAAACTAAATTCAGAGTTTTGAGTGCCAAAATATAGCAGCTCAAGTTGGCCAAAATTGAAGACTGTTCGGTCAATTTTTCAGATTTGAAGAACAACTTTGGCACATGATTTGTATATCGAAATGGTCTTAGAATAATACCAAACTTGGTACAATTAAACTCCTATATGAGGGATATTCCTCTATCAAATTTCATGTAAAAACTCGTACGGGAAGGTAGTTACCAAAACTACCAAAGTTCAAGAAATTTCCAAGACAAATATGTCTTCTTGCTTTCTTTCCCTTTTTCAAACACTTTGCATCATGAAATCAGTCCCATTTTGGTTCATTTGTGAAACCAAGGTCCAAGAAACATTTCATAAATAATTGGTAGTTGATTGACAACAAAATTTCAAAATAAAACATCTCACAAACAACCAAACCAGTCAGCCAACCCAAAAGAAGGGTTTTCCAGTTTTGTCGCAATTTGAAATTGAACCATATCTCACTCCATACAACTTGGAACAAGAATGGTTGGTGGCGTTGGAAACTAGAATCATAAGGCTACATTTCATCAGAGCAAATTGTTTTCAAAATCAATTCATAAGTGAGAGAAAATAGAGCCACAAAATGCAGCTTCTACCTTTCTCTCGGATAAGCCAACAGAACAGGGCAGCAATTTTGCTGACTCACTACGGCTCACTCATTTCGAACTACAAAGTGAATTTTATATCATTGGAAAGCTACAAATGTCTAGTTTCAAATGTCACAAACAGCACTCGATTTTGATGTCTGTACAAAGAGATATATTCGTTCAAAGAGACACTGTTCAAGCTGCCAGAACACATTTCCAAATTTCTTTACATTTCGAAATTTCAAGTTTTACTCAACCTTCAAATGATTTTTGGTAGAAACTTTCTACACACCATATACGGCATATATATATCAGTTTCACAGTCATTTGAACATAAAAAATTCGAAGTAAAGGCACGCCAATACAGGACAGATTTCGGCCAGCATTCCTATGCAATTTCCTTCGATCTTTCCTTCAATTTTTAACCTTAACACTCATCACCAACACACTGACACACATTAAAACATCATGGCAGTCCTATATAACCAAGGTGGGAATTATAGAGCCTACTTCAACCAATCCAATCCAAATAACAACAACAACAAGGAAGCTACAAGCTTCATAGCCAAGAATGAAACTCTTTAGAACCAAAGAAATGAAAGATTGGATGAGTTGAGGTGTATACCTCTTGAACTCTTGAAGAAATTTTGATCACAAAAAGCTCCAAGAAAACCACCAAAGTTAAGCCTTTCACCAAGTTAGAGTTGCTCTCCAAGTGATATGTGAGTTGTGTGGAAAATTTGAGGTGAAATGGAAGCAAAAATGGTAGTGAAATGGAAAGAGCTCTTCTTCTTCTTCCTTGGAGTGTTTGACCGGCTATGGAAGGTAAAGAGAGAGTGTGTGGCTGATGAATGAAGCTTCCTTTGGAAGCTTAAGGGTTTTGTGGTTACAATTTATACAAAAGTCAACCATGAATAGTGTTCGCGCGCGCGCATTTCGTATCCGTTTTCTCTCGGGTTTGTTTCACTTGTGCACTAAACCTCTAATGTAATTCCTTTAATACTATAATTATTCACCCTTAGTAGTCTAGAATAAATTTCTTAAATCTCCATTGGGTCAATTTGACGCGAAAAACGCGAACTTCCGATTCGCGCGTGATAAAGTGAAACTTAAAAGAAATTCTTGTAACGATAATATAAGTAACTAATACTAGGGTAAATAATCATAAAAATAACTATTTTACAAATAAAAACATGAGTCCTCACACAAGTCTAGTATTAATTTTTCAAATCTCCAATTAATTTGTATCGGCGCGTCTTTCGGAAAACTATCGACGCGCGAGCGGTAGAAGCTTAATTTTAACTCTCTCACATCTAATCTCTCAATTAACTTTTCTTAGTCTACTATTAATCATTCTTAATTCTCCAAGATTATTGCACTCTCGAATCGAATTTTGCCTCGAAAAATGTGTACTCGTTATTCCTTACTAAATGAGCCTCCGAAAAATAAATTTTGCTAACGATACATTTTAAAAATATGAGTAGGGCATTGTTCCATGTAAATGGATGTAAAATGGATGAATTAAATTATTCGAAGAAAACGGGTGAATAAATAATTAAATAAGCCAGTAAAATAAGATAAAATAAGAAAATTTTCGGGTCCTCATAATATGTATATCCCTTATCCCATATTTCCCCTATATGTATATTCCTTACCCCTATGTGTAAAACATGACCTGCATTCCATTTAAGAAAATTGAAACTAGGTTAGATCATTTGCTTGATTAGATAGGAGAAACACCCCTCGAATTTGGGATATGGATGAATGTGGCTTTTTAGTCTTAGCACGCTCATATTCTCTTTATTAAAGGGAAAATTAAAGTCACGAATTTTTAGCCCCTGCACCCGTTATGATGCATTCCTTTAAGTCAGGTATATTTGTATAATTATTACTTTCTTTTCTTTCCTTCAAGTCTCATATTTTTGCATATTCA
Organism: Coffea arabica; assembly: GCF_036785885.1. Lineage (NCBI taxonomy): Eukaryota > Viridiplantae > Streptophyta > Magnoliopsida > Gentianales > Rubiaceae > Coffea > Coffea arabica. The sequence goes on along the minus strand of NC_092318.1, from coordinate 5,211,910 downwards.
CGACTTCTTCAAAGAGTCAACTTCGGCATCACAATTAATGTGATTTGCACTAATTAAGTTTTGAAGAGATATTCCGACCTCCCGATATCCTCATAGGGTTAGGTTTTTGCATCCATATAGTGACATCCAAATGTGATAAATTCTTAAGTTAAAATAAGAAAATTTTTGACTAAATCACGCAACTAGCTCTAGGCTAGGTTGAAAGGATACTTTGAATTTTATCCTTGCCTTCCCTTTCTTCAAACGTGACTCCTGAACATTTTTCTCTGATTTTCGAAGATTTGGAGTCGTTTAAAAAGGGTTTTTTCTACTTTTTCTTTAAAAACTCATTTTAGGTGACTTGGCACACCTTAACTCTATGCCAAGTGGCGACTCCTATTTTTTGTTAAAAACCCTTTTTAAACTATTATTTTGGGCCAAAATCGTCGCACTTTCTAGTCCCATTCTAGACCCATTTTCTATATTTATTTTCCAAAAATCAAAAATCATTTTTTAATCAAAATTAAATCAAAATTCATTTCTTTATTCATTTTTTTATTAAAAATACATTTTTCTCAAAATTAATCAACAAATTCATAAACACGTTATTTTTTCATTAAAAATGGGGCGCGACATACTTTTTTTTCCTTAATTTAGTCATCAACTTACCCATTCTAGTTAATGTATACCTGTACTTTATCATTACTTGTTCAATTATTTTAGTATGCTGCAGGATTTTATTCACCTATCATTGTGAATTTTATGTTTGCCAAGGTTCCACCAAAAAGAAAAGAGAAAAAAGAAAGAGATATTATTAAGTTCCTTCATACAACAGTTATACACTTAATCGACGAATAACATAAACAATTAAAAAAAATCAATCGTGGATTTCAAATAAAACGGTAAGATTTTCTATGATAGTCAAAAATATAATTGTTAAGGTCGGATCAACTTGTGTTGTTTGATAAATCTAACAATTTTCGTGTAAGCCCCCTTTTTTGTAGTTTTGTAATTTAAATATCTGCTACTTTTGGTGTTGATTCTAGACATATGCCCCAAATAGATATATGAAGTCACGTCTTGAAATAGTCTAGCTTAGCATGTTTTGATTGGACAAATCCCATCAATTATTTGTTTGAAATTTTACAAAACATGGCAACGATTCCACTTCATGCAAAAGAAAATGATAAAGTGACTTTTAGCCAAATTCTGAAGGCTATCCTAAGGAAAGTGGAGGTTCAATCTGTGGATTAAGTTTGAATAACCGTCTCCAAATAACGTTTAGCCAAATTGGACTCTATTCCATGGGGATTCTACCAAAAATACTTCCACAACAAAACAAAACAACAATTACGACTCATCATTGTGCATTTATGTGTTCAGGTTGTTGTTCATTGTTCTCATTGTTCAAACATATTATTGTGTATCCAAACTTGGTGATTAATGGAAAATTGATTAGTAATATGATTAAATGTGTCCTTTAAAATAAATTATCCTTGCTCAACATAAAATAAGGCATCTGTAGACACCAAATTTTTGTCAATTTTAATATTTTCTTGAATTTTATCTATTTAATGAGTTATTTATTTTCTTGTATTTTAATATGCATTTTTTCTCTCAAAAGGGAGGTTGGTTTTTTTTAAAAAAAAAAAGAGAAAAAAAATCAAAAAATCAAAAATCATTCTAATCATTTTGTTTCACCAAATGCACTATTAACCCGTTTTTGCACTGCATGTTGCTATTCACCTTTCTTTTCATTTTTGGTGAAAAACCATTATTTAACAAAACCAAGACACTACCTAATTCTTTTGGCTCTCTCCCGACTCTTTCTTCTTTCCCTCAAGAAGGGAAGACACAAAAAAAAAAAAAAAAAAAAACAGAGAAGGACTCCAACCCCCAACTCCCTTCTCGGCCATCTCCCTCTCTCTCAATTTTTCCACCATCACATTCCACAGAAACTCTCTCTCGGTTCACTTTCCATACACAAGCACACCAAGCACAAAAACCCTCTCAATCTCAACCACTCACAAAACCAAAAAAAAAAAACAAAGAGAGAAAAAGAGAAGAAACACTCTTCACTCCCCAACTCTCATTTTCGGCCCTTCGCCCCAAAATTTCCAACATAACTCCACACACATTTCTCCCACAATTCAAGTACAAAAAAGAGAAGCAAGCAAGATACGGCCAAGGTTCAAAAGTTTTACCAAAAGCATCAACTGAAGAATTGCCATATTTATTGAGGTATATTTTCAGTTTTTTTATCATATTAAAACCATGCTTCATTGCTTAATTTTCTTTTGCTTTCATTGGTTTCCTTTGTTGATTGAGTTGCTGAAATTTGGGATAAGCCATGAATAAAAGTTAAGAAAAGAGAAATGGCCTTGAAAATGCCTTGTTTGTATTTGATAAAATGCCACAATGAAAATATGAGTTAAGTTAGTGAATCTTTTGTGCATATTTTCGTATAAATAGATTATTGTAAATTGTACAAGGTCCAAAAATGTTGGATTATCTAAAAATTTTGGAGTTTTTGGAGCATTAAAAGCATTGGAATATTTTTTTTTCATTTGTGGGCTGTTTTGACTTAATGTATCATTTTGTTGTTGTTTTCTTGTCAAACTAAGAGTGTAGTTGTAAGGAGTGTATGGGTATAAATTTTATGATTTTTGGTGAAGGTTATAATGATTTCAAAAAAATAAAAACTGGGCTGTTTTTTTGGTATTTTCACCACTTTCCAAAAACGGATTCTACGCGAAAAATCGAGTGAGGGGTATATTTTAATGAAATTTTGTGATCGAAAAATTTGCCAGCGGTCTGCGGCGGCCATAGCCACCAGCAGCAAAGGTTTCAGATCGCTGGAGAAGAAGAAGAAGAAAAGGGGAGGGGGAAGAAAGAAAAGAAAAAAAATGAATGGGCTAATACTTTATTTTCTGGTGGGTCAATTTCTTTATTTTTGGTTGGGCTAGAGATTTCTTTTTTCTGGGTTTTCCTCTGGAATTTGGGGTAATTTTTTTACTTAGCTTTGTTTCTCTTTTAATGAGGATAGCCTCTATTTTTTCTTTTGGGCCAAAGGCGTTCAGCCCAAACAACTAAAATAAATGACCCAGAGTCTTTCTTCTTGCCCAAATCAGAAATCAAAATTTTTACTTTAGCTCCTGATCTTTGGAGTAGTTTTATTGGGTCCAGAAATTTTACAGACCCCTAAACTTTATCTTAACTAAAATTTTGATCCCCTAAACTTTTGAAAAATTATATTTTTTACCATAAAAATTTTCTAATTTTTGCAATTTAGTCCCTAGTGAATTTTTTACTCTCTATTATAATTGTTTCTTTTCTTTAATAGCTAATTATGTTACTTTTAAATGTATTCAACTTGTAATTTTTTAGTTGCCCTTAAGTTTCTTTATGTTTGACATATTAATGTGAATTTGGTACTACTATTATTGTTATTATTATTATTTCCAATTAAATTGGTGCCATGATTCTTTTGTTCATTTTGAGTATAAATAGGGCAATTTGACTCCATTTAGTCACCACTTCAAAAGGGAGGTACCCCTATTATTATTTAAATGTCAATTACGTGCTCTTACGTGCTCCTATATGTTTATATATTTTTATACGCTTTGTTATTTATTTGATTCAAATGTTCATTCAAATTTTCTTATATTTGTTTAGTTAATTTTTTATAATTATTTGGGAGGTATTTAAATACTTCAAGATGTAATAGATAGGTAATAATTTTTGAAAAATTGTAATTAGATAGACAAATGTAATAGATAAGTTTATTTTATTATATTTTCCCATTTTAGATTGTAATTAGGTCCCCTATTGTAATAGATAGGATAGATAGGTTTATTTTATTATATTTCCCCATTTTAGATCATAGTTAGACTCCCCGCTGTAATAGGTAGGTTTTGCGTGGTTTATGTGTTTATATGCTTTATCCGCTTTCCTTAGGATTTTTGCATCTAGATATTATGCTTATATGTTACGTGCTACGTCCTTTTATGTGTTTATTTGTTTTAATTTATGCCTTATTCGTTTTACTATATATTATTAATGGATAACGTCACTACATTAGTCCAACGCTAATTGTGGCTTCCCCTTCCGAGTGCTTGCTAGTCCAACGCTAGTAAAGATTTTTAGAGATGGGCTAGTCCAATGTTAGGCTTTTAGATCGTTCATGCGTTAGATTTATCTTTTGCATGACATTCAATACATTTTCATGCATATTTTTTAGGATTTTATCTCATTTGCATTATATTTCCTATTATATTATCCTCTACCCTCTACGTTTTATATGTGTTAATCATGTCATTTAGAATTACATTTCATTTAAGAAATTGCAAAATAAGTTAGATCATTTGCTTGTCTTGATTAGGAGAATTACTTTTTTTTGAATATGGGAAATGGACGATTATAACTTTTTAGTTTAAATATCCCATTGATTCCTGTATAAGGAAAATTATATCACGAGTCTTTACCTCGCATACCCATTATATTGCATCCCTATTCTTCGGCCACTTATATCTTGATGTATAGTTTAATTTTCTTTTCTTTTCTTTGAATTTCATTTATGTATGCTCGTAACCCCTTTTAATGGATTATTTTGGACTTCGTAATTAATGCGATTGGTATCAATCAAAACCCTTGAATGGATATTTTGTCTCTTCTGACATTTTTAAAATTTAGATTTGCATTCATGTAGAAAACTTCCAAACGTGATAAATCTAACGGTTAGATTAGGAAAATTTTGATTAAACCTCGCAACTAGTTTAGACTAGATTGAAAGGGTGCCTTACGTTTGAGTCGATCGAACCTTTGCCTTCCTTTTCTTCAATCGTGACTCGCAAACTCATTTTTCTCTTATTTTTCAAAACCTGGAGTTGTTGAAAAGGGTTTTATTTTATTTTATTTACGTTTTATTTTAATTTTGTTAGGAAAAATATTTTTTGGGTGATTTGGCAATCCTCAATTCAATACCAAGTAGCGATTCCTATTTTTTCTTAAAAACCCTTTTAGACTAAATTTTAGGCCCAAATTGTCGCTTTTTTAAAGTCCCATTCTAGGCCTTTTTTTATTTTTTATTTTTTAAAAAAATCACATCTTTTTGTAAATACAATTTTCATCGCAAAAATGGGGCGCGACAACATCTGATTGTGCTAGCTCACTATTTAATTTTTTTAGTTATGTAATATAAGGTTCTAGGAGAAATCATTTATTTCAGCGACTTATTTATTGCTAGGTAAAAAATATCTATTTGGCTCTATTGATCGTCGTATATGGGAAAATAAATTATGATATATATCCCTCTTTTACCTTAACGAATGTTGATAGGTTAGGAAGTGCCCGGAGTTGAGATATATTTTTTTCACTATTTGTACATTCTTCTCATCCCTGTTAACGCCTCTTAAATGGGACATCCTAAATTAGGAAAATTTTTAATTTTATGGTGCCTTCTCTCTCCTAAGTTATAAAAATCGATTAACTAAAAATAAGTCAATTAGATAGCAAATCCTTGCCCCACCTGGGTAGCTCGGTTGGTCACGGAAGCTCCTTAGAATCTGTTGTCCATCTCCCCCACCAGGAATCGAGTCCTAGGGTTACCGGTCCAAGGAGAAGGGGCCTCTCTTCTTGAGCCGTAGGAGAATTAGTCGGGTCCGGCTTACCCGCAGCCCGGATACCTCCTACGTAGACAAAAAAAAATAAAAAAATAAGATAGCAAATCCTTGGTCATCCTCCTGAAGATTGTTTATGAATATCGGAGTAACATGAACCTTGTTCCAACTCAACTACAAAAATAAGTAGAGGTTCAAAAGGAAAACAGGGTACAATCCAATTGGTTTAATTTGATGAATCAGTTCCTGCATCTTCATTTTTTTATATGTTTTTAGAACTCAATTTTTTGTTTTTCCATTTTTTAAGGATATTAATGGAAAGAAAAACATAAATTGCTAAATGACCAAATCATATTTTTTTAATATAGCGTAGACATAGATTTGAAGTAATTGTTCGAACCTACTTGTCATGCAACACTGAGGAATCCCTGTGACACTAGCTGATAGATTTCTACATGAATTGGCATTTAAGCTTTGGAAGGCCACAAAATATGGAGCTTGAAACGTAGGCAAATTTTGAAGCTTCAGAAAACGTTTGACGATTAGTTAAATAACATATCAAAAAAAGTCTTTCATCGTCTTCTTGTTCCCTCTTCTATTTATTGGATGGAGAGCGTATTTTTATTACCTTTTGCCATATTTATCTTGGCTTTGCTTGTATCTGTTCATGAGTGGGAGGCTTAACGCTCGAGAGAATAATCCCATGGGACATAGGCAACAGACGTACACTGTTAAACAGCCACTGTATAATATAAGATAATTACCAAAATTTAAAAAAAAAATTGTATAATCTAAGACGACAGGTGCTACAAAACAATAGACCTTTACCATTTTGTGTGTGAGTGGTTCAAATTAGTCTCCAATCATTGCAATCTACACATGATTTGGTTCTAAAGGACCCAGAATGGGTACACATAAGTGTTTGCCTCCTTTTGGATGCTCCATTGCGATCTAGGAGACATTTAAGCGAGGAACTTGCACCTCATCAATGTCAGTGCCTCGAGAAAAACACAGGTAGAAAATTCCCTCTTAAGAACTGTTTGCAAACACCATACAAAAAGCTAGAACAATCATTTCTAGTTCTTAGCCTCAGATTTCGCGACCTTGTCACGGAAAGCTGAATCTTGAAGTTAAAGACCTTACGTAAATTGCTAACAACTTTATTGATTTGATGACTTAATTTGCTTACATCTCAGTAAAGCACAGAAAACCGTCAACTACTAGAATCCAGGGATATATTTCTGCATCTAGACAAGAAATACAATTTGACTATCACGTGTTTCTCTAGTCAATAGAAGAAATATTACCAAAATCGTCGACAAGTGATGTTCACAAAAAGCGTCTGGATCTGATACGTACTTTAATGGGGTCATTCTCTAAAGCAAAGTATTTAATGCTGCAGAGATCCGCAGAACTGGCACCGAGAAACCAAGTTGTGCAAAAGTTGGTCGACCTTCACGGACTGATCAAGTACAAAAGGTTTATAGAAACAATAGGATCGTAAAGTATTGTGAAACTAAGTAGTTTTAATGGCTGCACGAAAGATAATCTACTGTTGAACTGTTGATTTATGCTACTTTATTAGCTCATTTAGCATTGAGCAGGTTAAGGGCATAAAAGCTTATATACCCTATAGGACTCTCCTAACTTGTCATACTAGATGGCATTTACTATGATTCAAAAGTAGAATAAGTTATACATTTGTGCATATCGCTTTATAAATTATGTTAGTTTCTACCCTGTACTATAATAAAAAGTTTAGAGTAAATCTTATAGACATTGATAGTGTATACACTATTACCATTTGATTCATGACATGTGTGCAAATATTGAATTCAAATTCAAATTTTGCATAGTTGTCATTCATCCAATGTTGATAGTGTATACACGGTCACCATAGGAAAGATTAATCCATAAATTTATTGATAATCTTTTTTTCGTATTATTTTTCCATTACCAAAATAAAAGTTTATATACTTGTATCCAGGTTATTTTTGACATGTAAGCTAAAAATATTTATGTAGACACTGAATTTTGACCCTCATCTAAAAGTTTTGTCTCTTAAAAGACTTTGCATAACTGATGTTTTTCAACTCAATTTTTTATTGAATTCAGTTCCATTTTAAAGTAGCTTTTATTTTTTTAACATTACTTAGCATAATTTTCAAAGTCTGAATGAAAATGAATGATCGATGTATTTCATTCTTGACGGCCCAATATCTATTTCTCCAAAAGCCCCAATTCAACAACGCAAAAGAAAAGAAAAGCATTTCGAAAAACCCAAAACAAGCCCCAACATCCCGAGTCCATTTCTTTCGAACCAAGAAAAGAAAAAGGCAAAAAAGGCCGGTGTTTTCTGCTTTACTTTTTTGACCAATTCTCCATCCTGGTCTTCTTCCACTCCATGTTCTTTTTGATGTTCTACGTACGTTCATTTCATGTCTATATATTCTTAAATTTGAAGGCTTCCAATCTCCACTCTCCACTCAATGATTAGAATGGCCTTAATCGGCTGATAAAGGTTGAGATTCCACATTTTGCTGGCGCATTTTTATTTTTGAATGCATTCTAAGCATTTTTTTTAATTATTTAAAGTGATTGAAGAGATGGGTTATTGGAGCCCTAAGCTGTTTAGTTAAAGAATGCAGTTGCTGCCATTAAACTTTATTGCAGAATGAGCCACAATGTCAACACTTGATTGCATAAGGATAATTTTGTACACACAAAATTCTGCACTGGTCAACGAAATTTAACGATTTCAATGCAGATTTTATGGGTTATCATTGTGGCTGCAAACTGTACAAAATAAAATTTTGAATAGACCAAAATGAGACAAATTGAGAATTTCTTACTTCCTGTGTATGGCTGTAATATAACATTTAACACACATATGTTTTCTGTATAATGGTTTGCTCCTTGCTCGGTTTTCATCATTATCTTTTGAGATAATTTCAGAAATCTCCCTTCAGATTTCTGACAATTACACATAAATACCCTCCAATATCAAAAATTACATTGCCCACCCCTTGATTGACATATTTGATAACAAATTAAGTCCATGTCAGAAAAAGTAATCTCAGAAGTAATGAATCGGTCTTGTCAAACAATTATATTCCAAGTTTGCGCTCATTGAATCTACAAGAAAATGAGTTAAAATTTTGGGCAAGAAAATTGGCAATTAAAAAGGAAGAAAATTTGGCACCAAGTTGATACACTTAGAACATGAAAATAACATTAACAAATTAGTATTCTGGATAGTAAAGTTCTTCAAGAACCATTGGAAGTGCAACGGTACTTTGTGGACAATATATAGGCATAAAATGCTAGTGAATGAGCGAAAAACAGAAGCCAATTTCAGCTGAAACAAAGGCAACCAAAGAAATATGTCTTCATCAAACTATCATTGGAGCTTATTTCATGCAAGCACATCATTGGGGATCAAAAACAGAAACTGTGGGCACTGATGCAAAGCAACAACTAAAATTTTTGAAAGCAAAAAAAAAAAATCCTAGCAAGTTATATTTTTGCTATTCTAAGTATGGCTATTTCGAGTGATTTGATGGCAATGAAGCTAAAGAAGTAAGTAGTCAAAGATGAGAAGATCCAACACAAGTTCAAAAATCAAAAACCATTGGCTGCAATACAGTGTCACCCACCAAAATGTTGATAGTGATCAACCTAAGTTTACTAGTTATATTCATTTTCATTTAGATTGTAAAGTCCATTTGAAATATGGATAAAACTATAAGAATGTACCATCAAAAGTTGAGCCTTGGTAGTTATATGGTGACAGAACTAGAAGGCCATGGTTCATCTACAATATTTAGGAGTTTATCTACCATGCTTCAAAATCAAAGATTCCAAATATACAAAGCACTATAAACTAAATAAACTAAAAGAAGTATTAAATATAATAAATAACAAGGTCATACACTTCAAGTTGATTGAATAACCATAATAAGCAATCCCAGACAAAAAAAAAAACCATTTCAACAAGGTTATACACTTAATGGCACCAAATTGCTTATAAAAATATTATACTTGGAAGACTTATCTTTTCCCCATATTTTTAGTATTTTAGGGACTGATTTTGTGAGGGTATTTCAATCACTTTATTGCTGTTGAGTATGACATCTGACCACATCAAAGTCAATGCGGAGGGCAGTGTAATTTTTTATATTGGAAGATATTTAAGTGTAATTGTCAAAACCTCAGAGGAGGCTTCTGAAATTATCTCTTGTCTTTTTATATTTTTTGGGGCTATCCTTGCTCAATCATAGGTTAGATTAACATTTTCAATGATGAGTCACTTCGGGTGCTAGATGAAAATCATTTTAAAGAAGTGGGTTAATGGACAATTAGTAGATTAAGTACCAACCAATAGATTGTCTACGATGAGGGGGTAGCATTAGTGGACTCTTTTCAACACCCACATTTTTTTTTTGTATTTACTGCTAATCATGATGGAATTTTGATCTTCAGTTTCATTATCAAATTTATCATTGCCATTGTATTAGTTGATTCTATACCAGTAGCATCTTTTGTTGGAAAATGGGAAAATCCATTGTAGAGTGAATGAGAAAATCGTTCTCATAATGGCACTCTTTGAAAGAATCCAAGGATAATTATCTATCATTCATGTACCTGAAGATTCATGTACTTAGGAATTAAGTATTCATGTACTTAATTATTGATACATGAATTTGGAGTTTTCTTATCAAGAATACATGTATGTACGTGAATGTGGTACTTTGATAAATGTGAGGATAATTAAGTGAAATTTAACATTTGTTTCCAATTTCTACAATCACCCTTGGCCAGCATCTATAAATAGATAACTCTCTTTTTGTTTCAAAAAAGATCACTCTCTCTATTTTTCGTCCTTGCATCTTCATCTTTTATAGTGTTCCATATTGCTCTAGTTCGAGTTCGCTGTGATGAAGAAAGTTTGGTGCTAACATATTCACCATTAATCCGTTGTATCCTGGGAGACAGACGCCTACTTAACCTCAAGCACTCAACCTGAAGAGGGCGAATCTGTTTTAAGGAAATTGTGCTCACAAGTCTCGGATTGTAATTTTTCAATCATTTCTTTCTTTCTAGTTTGTATTTATTCTTTCCTATATTGTACCAGCCTACTATTACTAACATCTTTTAGACTGTACGCATAAATCTGGACATGGAATTGCAAATGTTTTCAGCTTGTCTATCACCTAATTTTCATTTTTCTGCTCGAAATGCAGGTAGGCAGCTAGGCTTACCTAGAACAAAGTAAGGGTAGAATGACGCAATACCAATCCATCGGAACAAGAATTAAAACTGAGACCAGAGAACAGTCTGAAATTTGCAGGGAATTATCACATTCTGCTCTACCATCTTTCAGGTCCGGCCTTAATCCATCTTTATTCTTGAATCAAGATGTAGATATCATTTACGGATGATTGAGGCTATTGTTGGAAGAAAATCTATGACATTTTGCTGACAACGTCGGAATTCAATTCATTTTACATGATTAATCCAATAAGGTAAAAAATTAAGGTCATAACCACTGCATCCATCAAGGTCCAAATGAAATAGCTAGCCCCGTACATCAGCACCATTTATATCACTCACGAGTTTTGCACGTCATTATCTTGTCCCAAAAATTTCATATTTTTTGGTATTAAATATTTTGACAAATGCAAATTGTTATCATCATAACATTTTTTCTTTCTTTGAAAGTGGTTTTTTGAAAATATCATTTACATTGAAACCATGAATCTAATATTTGTCAAAATAGTTGTTGAGCATTTTAGATAATACTGATACCCATAATGTTATGCATAATAAACAAAAAAGAATGTGATCATTCTAGGACCATACATAAAATCATAATACTATGATCAATTATAAACAAAACAATATTGCTAATCAAGGATCATACTTCTAGACATTAAAAACTAGAGCAGCCAATAGAGCTTATAAACATCCATAAAATAAATATTTAAATAATAGCTTCAATTTCAAAAAAAGGTATTAGAGTAAATAAATTACATTATTTTATTTCTATCATTCTAGGATATTTTTTATATTGTGCATTCATCTGCTAACTTCAATCTCTTGACAAAATCATTTACCAACCAGATTTAGATATGTCTTGGTTGAATTAACATCAACGGAAGAAGTTCCAATGAAATGATTTAATTTTAACAATTGAAAAGATGAAATTAGACTAAAATACTCAATGTTTAGACATACTTTCAATAAATTCTAATTACTTCTTGCACTTCATCTAAAAAAAATTTGTATTAGTACAATTACAATAGGTTGATTATTTATAACTCGAATGTACAACCAGTTTTTCTGTTCTTTTTTTTTTTTCAAAAATTTGAGTGACCAGAATTTTCATGCCAACTAATGTTTGTGAACGTACTTTACTGTGCCAATTTCACATGTTATATGAGTTGAATTTGTTAGGAGAAATTGTTCAAAATGAAATGAGATTCCCTATTCTTTAATTAAGTAGATATGAATATGAACTTTGTGTTCTTTTAAATGTTATGTTTGTTGATCATGGGATGTAAATATTCCACCATAATTATTTCTAGTTTCCAGTTGATTTTGAAAGAGTAATTAAAATTTTATTAGCAAAGGTGATGAGTTTATCCTTTTTATTTTTTCTTTTATTCTTGTTTGTAGCTTTTATGTTTCCTTTTCTTTTAATTTGATTTGTAGTTTTTATTCTTTTATTTTGATGTGTATTTTCTTGGTATTTGTAATTATAAATCTATTTCAATAATATTAATATTTTTGACCAACAATGAGTAGGTAAAGAGTTTTGGTTGGGATGTTTTTCATATTTATTACCATTATGCAAATATAATGGAATGTGAACTTATATTAATAATTGCCACTATAAATGAAATGAATAAATCATATAATAAAAGAAGGAGGGCATAACAAGAAGTACAAAAGCTAAGACGATATTGTGCTTACACTCTAAAGCACAAAGACTCACCATACATTTATAATAGGAATAGTAATAGTAGTAGTAATGAGTAATGATAATGATTACACACAAGCAATTTAATAAGAGTAGAATCCTAAAGAGGTTTTCACTATCAGTCCACATGATGTAGCTCAATCATAAATATGAATACTTATAAGTTATTAATTAGTTTTAACTTTTAAGTGCATTCCACGTTCATATCACTATTCCACGTTTCTAAATGTTACTGGAAAGTAAAGGATAGTGGTTTAATTTAAAACAAAAAAAAAAAAAGTTATCGCCAATGGAAAGAAATGCAAAAAGTTAAAAAAAAATGTCAAGAATAGGAAAAAGTAAATCATAACTTCAAAATCAGGAGAAGAGATCTTATAACCCAATCTACCTGCAGTCTACCAGATATAGTTTACCGACTTAGTATGACAGGTAAGGTCGGTTTTCAAGTGTTCGAGTATGATATTGAATCCGCTTGAAATCATGTTGTTGATCATCTTCTAATTCTTCTATGGTGGAGAATAACCTATAGGCAAGTTAGAATTGTCATGCAATCAGGGCATAAATTGTGAAGCAACATCAGATCAATTCTTGAACCAAGCTTGGTTAACCATATATCTGACTCAAAATTTTGGGGAGTCGTGTGTGCCAGGACAAAATGCTTTATGTAATAACTTCTCATGTTTTTGCTGCTTTTCCATCGAAGGTTAGGAAACTTATTTATCCCATTCATGTTCCAAAATTTAACTTCAACAATACTATTTGTTAGGGAGAAATAATTTGAGAGAGTCCATCAAAGAATCTAATATATAAGTCAGGAACTCAATTTTGATCCAAAAGTTTAAACTATCAGGTCTCGATCTCTTATTTACATATTAACCGCTCTTTCTTCATCTCTCGAACCAATCATTTACTGATGAACTTAACAAATCTCTTTCTTCATGAGTAATCCTTCATATTAGACCCAAATTTACAAGATCTTCTCCGATCCCACTTTAATACTCAACACAAACCCACATTAACACCTAAGGTCATCTTTTTCTTCCAATCATGGACCCACTCTTTTTCAATATCCAAACTGCATTCCGGACCTTCGCCAACCTTTGATTCCTTGGTCTAATACCAACCCGACCCCTTGCCAAACTCATGACACAACTAATCCAACACTAGTCAAACTCCTTAGCATTTCGATCTACCATCAAGAAGAGAATTTCACTGACCCAATTCTGAGAAGGCACTTGTCTATGAGTAACCCAGTCTCGCAACTAGAAGTTTTGATACCACTTGTTATGAAGAAACAACTCGAGAGAACCAATCAAAGAACTCAATATATAAATCAAGAACCCAACTCTGACCCAAAAGTTTAAATTATTAGATCTCAATCCCTTACTTACATATTGACCGTTCTTTCTTTATATTTCGAACCAATGTGGGACATAATCCTTTAGTTATGAACTTAACACTATTCATATTAACTCGACTGGATGAACTTAACTAAGGTTATATTTGATAAAATTGAAATTTAAAAACTGAAATCTAAAGTTTGAATATGAAGTTTAAATCCATTAAGTTAGTAAATTTTTAAGTACTAAATTTGATACATTTGAGTGGATATCATATTAAGTGATAAGTGAATAACTTATCACTTATTTTTTTTGGAGCAAATTTTGCCTAAAAAATTTAGTTCCACTTAATAAATTTAGATATTTTAGTTTTGATTATCAAACACGTCTGAATATGTTAACATCTGAACCAATCTGAAAAAAAATTTAAAATTTTTCAAAATTTCAAAGAAAGGAGGGAAAAGAAAGACAAAATTAAAAAATTATTCTATTTAAAATCACAAGAATTATAGCAAAATTATGTTACAAAAGGTGACTGGTCAATTTTGCTGAATCTTGTGATCATTAGTATAGTTTTGTTGTTTATTTATGTTGTCTAATTTACTACATGTGAACTTTTTGAATGGTGAAATTTGTGTATTAACTGTTTTTAACTTTTAATTATTTTTATTTTTTACTAATACAATTTATTTACATGCATAAGGGGTATTTATGAAATAAAAGTTTCATCTCTCTCCTTAAAGTACATTTGTAATGTTACTTTTTTTTAATTGGACTAATTTTGTTATCAAAACCTTAACATCAAGGGAGGTTTGTGTAATTTTATAAACTTCAGGGGAGACCAGTAAAATTGTTAGAAATCTCAATGGAGGTTTCTGAAATTATCCCTTAAAACAAATAAAAATATAACAACAAGTTTTTGATACACGTAAGCAAAATAACCTTTAATTTGTAGAAAACTTACTTGGTTATAGTGTGACACCGAATTTCCTTTAAAGTTGTCCGTACTTCTTTCTTCCCTCGCGCGGAAATATTCTTAATTAAGCAGAAGTTTTTGAAGTACGTATGTTTCAGTTGGAGAGGGAAAGTGAAGTTACATTATTTAGTTTGGAATAGATAGAGTTGGTTGTTTGATCATTTTGGAACATGATTGGATTAACCATCCATTATCTACTAGTGGTTTGGTAGATTTAGGATGTTGGGATAAATTTATCCAAAAAATAAATAAACTTATTACTTGTTGTTTGGTAAATTGGTAATATTTATATATAATATAAATTCTATTATTTATAAAATTAAGAAAAAGTGCGGGGTTTTACAGGTTGCTCCTCCCTCTTCCCTATGGTTCAGCCAGTGGACTACCATATGACTTTTTTTTTTACTGCTAGAGACGAATGATTGATGACATTTTGATCTCCTAAAAGGAAATGGGAGATGAATAATGTCATTTTCATTACAGAAAGCACGCCACTCATCTTGAAATTTGCTACTACAATTTTATTTAAGCCAAGCCTCATCTCCTCTCTGCTAAAGGTTTCCACTTTTCAACAACGTGAGATGTAGGAAAGAATATGATAAATGAATAATGATATTCATTTGATTTATACAAAAATTATTTACTTAAATCATAAGCACATTTTTTAACATATTTTTTATTCTTTTAATCACTTTTTTTTCCACACAAATCACATAAAAAAATATTATAATAATTATTTTTAATAATATTTCAAATAAACTCTTATCCTCGTCACTAGTGTATCACTTCCGGCTGCCACATTATTGGCGGAGCAGCTCCTACTTGTTTTGCTCCATCAATTCCGCTCAAAGCTCTATCTCTAACTTATTTCGTTGTCGCATCCCACCCAACTTGTTTTGCTGTCTCCTAGCGATAAAGTTGCTGTTCCTAACTGTCCCCCTCTATCTTTTGTTTTCTTTCTTTTTTTCTTTTTTTTAATCCCATCCTTTATTTCTCAGTTTCCACAACTCAAAAGTGCCTTATATTGCATCCATATGCTTTTTTTTTTTTTAATTTTTTGGACCTTTTTACGTGCCTTTCTCTCCCACTTGTTCTTCTTCCTTTTTTTTTTTTGTTTGATTAAATCCCTTCCTTTATTTCTCGGTTTTCACAATTCCAAAGTATCTTTCACTGGATCCCCTATGTTCTCTTTTGTCTTTTTCTATATCTATATAGAAAAATATCAAGATTAGAGAATGCTGTAACTTTGAAAGTCTCTCGAGTTTTTAAATCTCATGTGTTTACGTTGACACCTATTCTCCGCTAATAATTTCAATAGTAGTTGGGATGATGGGCAGATCAAGAGAGAGTTTGGCTTGATACATTTACAATTCTATCACATGTAAGCAATTAAAAAAAAAAAAAAAAGCAAAGCAAGAAAGAGTGCAAAAACGAGCATAGATGAAGAGTCACGTTTTGGGTTTAAATTCCAAATGCATCATCATCAACAAAACAAATATTCTTCGTCTGTTGCCCAGGAAAAGAAAAGTCTTAAGCCGCATCTTCATCAATTCGCGTCCAAATCGACATTGAAATCTATTTTTTTTCTTGAACTTTAAATTACTTGTATAAATTTACACCGTCGAGTATTTTCATATTTTCTGACTTCTTATCTTTCACCTTCAATGTTTTTTATCAAACTCTTGAAATAAGGATATCACCCATTAAATTGTTGAATTGGTAACCACCAACTCATTTGATCTCAATATTCAACCACAAACCTAGCTCTAATACCAGTTATTGGGATTCAAGCGCGGAATGAACTACTATTGAGATATCAAATATACAATAATTTGATAACAAACAAGTTACAAGAATTAACACGGTAGATAAATGACACACAAGAATTAACATGATTAGTATGAAAGATAAATGACACACAAGAATTAACACGGTTCACTTCCATTTATTTTTATTATGAGAGGAAAACCCTATACAAAAATACAACTTGAACCCAAATCTAATCCCTTATGTACCATTTGTCATCTCCCAAAAACCTTCTCTCACCCCATGTATAAGGTTACATGTCGCTCTTCTGTGCCAATTTGTAGTATGCTAATCCCCACCTATTTATCAACCACATTACTTGGCTAACACTTAGGTAATAATAGGAAATAATTGCTAATTCCTAATTTTATATAGAATAGAAAATTATTTCTAATTTCTTTATTCATACAAATAGAAAATTTCTTAATTACTACTTTAAGTAACTAAAATAATAAGGACATTAGTTACTTCCAAATAAATAAGAAATCTATCCAAAAGAAATTAAACTAATTTCCTAGCACACACCATTGCCACCAGCATCACAGCCCCTACAAAATTGAACTAAGTTTGAACGAATTTTCAACGTGAAAATGATTAGTGGTTGGTTGAATAGAATAAATAGAGTAATGATTTTTGATAATAGATGTGAGAATAACTTTGATTTTTTGTAGAAAGAACAGAAAAGAAAAAGTAGAAAAAGAATTTTAGGGGCTAAACAATAAAAGGAGAGATAAGCATCTTGGAGATGTGAGAACTGGTAAGTGATAAGTAAAGAACGAGAGACAAAGATAGGGAGTAATCATAGGTGTGGCAAAGCACCGAACTGCAAAGGCTTGACTCAAGCTAAGTTGTGCTTGAGCCGCTCGAGGGTATAAACGAGCCAACTTTGAACTTAAAATTGTTCTACTTGAGAAGGTCATAAATTTTGGCAAGTCGATCTCAAATAGCCATAAATACAATGTTTTAAAAACCGGACCGTTAATTGAACCGGTGAAGTGAAAGGGTCGAGGTTCAATCGGTCGGACCGGTTCAACCTCGGTTCAATGAATTTTTTTAAAAATAATTTATATAAATATATATATGTACAAAATAAGACATGTAATGGACTAATTTAATATTTTATATGATGAAAAGTTTACTATTTTTTAATAACTTGGATTTTTAAAAATAATTTTTTTAAATTATAAGTTAAAACAAATAAATTTCATCTCAATTTCAATTATATCTAAATTCAACCCCAAAATATCACAATATTTTGAAATTATACAAAATTCATGTCTCTGAGAATTTAGATATTATGAATTTTAATTTTAATTTACGTTTTGGGATTTAGAGATTGCAATTTAAAAAAGAAAATTTGGAGTTCGAAGGAAATCAAGAAAATCGAAAATAGAAATGTAAACTTGATAAGAAACAAAAAATAAGATAAAAATGAGTGGTTGTGGCATTAAATAATTTGGGTTAAAAAAAATTCTTTTTTAACTTTTTTCAATTTAATGGACAAAAACGAAGTTAAAAGATGGAAGAAAACATCAATAAATTAAAAATAAAGATGTTTGATTAAAAAGGGAGTGACAAAAGAAAAGAGGATAGAGAGATAGAGAGAGAGTTGAAAATTAAAAAGAAAGAGTCATGAGGGGATGAGATTTTGTAAGAAAAATGGAAAAAAGAAATATGAGTGTTTGCTTTATATAAATAAGTTATCAAAAAAAACTAATAAGATGTGATGGTGCAACGGTTAATACATTGGTCTTTTATTACAAAGGTTTTGGGTTCGAATCTTGATTGCTACATTATGCCAAACTTAAAAAAAAAAAAAAAAAAAAAGAGGGAAAGCTGAAAACCGGAAAACCGCCGGTTCGATCCAGTTCGGCGGTTTTCACGGTTCAACCGGTCTTTGACCGATTTTCAAGCAAAGTCAACAATGTCATTGAACCGGACCGGTGTCATGGCCGGTTCGCGTTTCAACCGGTCGAACCGGCCGATCCGGTCCGATTTTCAAAACATTGCATAAATGGTGTTTGTCAAAAGTTCGAACTCTAATTTGTTGGTTTTCGTTTTCCTTGTGATGGGCCCGGAAGGGGGGGTACATGTCAAGTATCGGCTTGGGATCATGTCTTCTTAGGACTATTCTGGATGTACAATGCAATTTCGGTAGTAATATTCCATTTCAGTTGGAAAATGCAGTCAGACGTTTGGGGCAGTATAAGTGATCAAGGGGTAGTAACTCATATTACGGGAGGAAACTTTGCGCAGAGTTCTATTACTATTAACGGATGGCTCCGCGATTTCTTATGGGCGCAGGCATCCCAGGTAATTCAGTCTTATGGTTCGTCATTATCTGCATATGGCCTTTTTTTCCTAGGTGCTCATTTTGTATGGGCTTTCCAGTGTCCACATAGGAAATGTACATGTCAACAATTTTTCCCCAAAAATTTGCAAGTTCTGCAAGGTTTGGCAAACTAAATGGAAACCAATGCGGCCAATTCATGCCCATTGATGTTTCATGCCGAGGATTTCGCAAACTAAATGGAAATTAGTGAACAAACTACTTCTAGAGTAGTTGGCCGTCAGGGAGAGGTTTAAAACTCTCCTTAGGTATAGATCAAGAAATTGAATTTCTTGGCCTATATTTTAATCCCAGACTTTCTGAAAATTTCACCAGTGGGTTCAAAGGCTTTCATCTGTCTGGTCCAATAGCGATTCAGTCTCCTTCGAATTTTTCATTGACCCCGTTGGATCCATGAATCCTGAAAATTTCACCAGTAGGTGCAAAAGATTTCATCTGTCTGGTCCGATGACGGTTCACTCATCTTCGAATTTCTCATTGACCCCTTAGATCCATGAATTCTGAAAAATTTCACTAGTGGGTGCAAAGACACTCGTCTGATCCGGTGGGTGCAAAGACACTCGTCTGGAAATTTCACCAGTAAGTGCAAAGGTTTTCATCTGTCTGATCCGGTGGCCGTTCACTTGTCTGGTTCGGTGGCAATTCAATCCCCTTCGAGTTTCCCACCCCCTTGGATCCACCCCTTTCCCTTAATGTAGAGTAGGAATAGGTATATAATAACATTTATCGTGTACGAAAAAAAATGAAAATTAATGAGACTAATCCATGCCTATTGATGTTTCATATCGAGAATATTCCTGATATGGTCGAAACTCTAGTCATTAATGCATGCTTTATAAAATTTCTTTTAAAAATAGGTGTAGAATAACATTTATAGTATCCAAAAAAAATGGAAATTAATAAGACAATATTCTTGATATGGTCGAAACTCCGGTCATTAATGCATGCTTTATAAAATTTCTTTCGAAAATAGGTATAGAATAGTATTTATTGTCTCAGGAAAAAAAATGGAAATTAACGAGACTAATCCATACCTATTGATGTTTCATATCGAGAATATTCCTGATATAATCGAAACTCCAGTCATTAATGCATGCTTTATTAAATTTCTTTTCTCAATTTTTTTTTTTGTATTTTCGTGTTTGTTTAATAATTGGTTCAGTGAAGTAGACAGTCGATCATAGTGAATGTAGGACCACCTAGAATTGAAACCAAAGAAGCCGTGATGGAACACGCATTGAAAAAGGCATTTTCCAGTAGCCAAGCCTAGAAAATCAAAACTACGACCCAAAGATCAGACCCTCCATTATTATTGGGGATAATTTCAGAAACCTCCCCTAAATTTTTTAATAATATCACTTAGCTCCCTAAGATTTTTAAAATCTCATTTATCCCCCTCAAATTAACATTTTTGTGACATTTTAACCCCTTTGGAGGAAATACAAAAAAGTTAAAACTTTTGTTTCAGTACTACTCTTATGTTATCCTACTTATGAAATTTATAACAACAAAAAAATTATAAAATAAGGTTAAATTTTTATAAAGTATAAATTTCTTGACGTAAACTATTTATTATAGTTATATTGGAACAAAAACAAAATTTACACCTTGAAAATTCACACATATGAAGAGATTATTTTAGTTTTTAATACAACTAAAACTATACCATGAATTAAAACATATTTCTTCAAAAAATATCTTGACTTCCTTAATTTTAACTATGCACGAAGTTTTTTAAGGTGTTAATTGCTCTTCAAAATCCTCCTAAATGGTTGATCTTAATTTTATTTAATTTATCCACGTCCTTTGCTATCCCACCATGACCCCAATACAAAGAAATATGAATCATTATTAGCTAGCAATTTGTTTTATTAATTTACATTTTTTGCTTTTAAAATTTTATTTTGTTTTGGATTTTTTATTAAATAGTTATTAATAACAAGGGTAATGTTATTAATTATGACCTTTGATAGGAATATTTAATCTTGTCAAGTTAATAAAGGAGGTAAATGGGATTTTAAAAATTTGAGTGGAGCTGAGTGATATTATGATAAATCTCAGGTGGGCTTTTGAAATTATCCCTTATTATTGGTTGATAGCAAAATCACAATCAAATCATTCCTGTTCGTTCACTTTTTTTTCCTCTTTTTCTGTGACTTTTCCTAGACATCGATCTTTTACACGTATACATGTACGTACGTACATACATACATATATGTATACGTACGTTCTTGGAAGTTTTCTAGCACTGCTCGAGGCAGAGGAAATAGAGCTAAACAAGTTTAGGTGCAAAAATGGAAGCTCAACTCAACAGCACACTGAGAAAAATCCTCCTTGTTGTCAGCTGTTTCATGCTCGCCATAGGCAACTGTGGTGGCCCTATAATCATGCGTCTCTACTTTGTCAAAGGAGGCAAAAGAATTTGGCTATCAAGCTGGTTAGAAACCGGAGGATGGCCTATTACTTTCATTCCACTAACCATTTCCTATTTCCACCGGCGCAAAACAGAAGGGCCAAATACCAAGCTAATACAAATGAAATGTCCGGTATTCATCGCCACTGCCGTCATCGGCCTTCTCACCGGCTTAGACGACTACTTGTACGCCTACGGGTTTGCCCGCCTCCCCGTTTCCACCGCCACCATCATCGTTGCCACACATCTTGGATTCACTGCTTTCTTTGCCTTCCTTCTTGTTAAGCAAAAGTTTACAGCATATTCAGTAAACGCCATCGTTTTGTTGAGCGTGGGATCGGGGGTTTTGGCTTTGCATACAAGCAGCGATCGGCCTAAGGGTGAGTCGACTAAGTTGTACGTTTTAGGGTTCATCATGACGCTTGCAGCCGCGGCTTTGTACGGCTTGGTTTTGCCAATGGTGGAGTTGATGTACATCAAGGCAAAGCAGGCGATTACTTACACTTTGCTGTTGGAAATTAATTTGGTTATGTGTTTTTTTGCCACTGTTTTCTGCACTGTTGGGATGCTCGTCAACCGGGATTTTCAGGTACACCCTTCTTCTTCTATAAGATTTATGATTGAAGAAATAAAAAAATTAAAAATGAATGACACCCTGCAAGACACAAAATTAATAATCAGAGAAGTGTTGGGTATAGTACTAAAAATAGAATATATCTCAACTATTTTATTATTGTAGTATACCTTTTTTGTTGTCTTATGTCCAAATTTCAATTTTATTTCCAAGGATATAATTTCCAAACTTATTATAAGAATTTACATTTTCTTTTTTTCCTTTTTTTTTAAAAAAAAGAATGCTTAGACAAGTTTTAGGAGTAACATTTATGCATTTATGTACAAATCTTAATTGCTTGTTTTATGTTGCAAGAATTTTAGACACTTATGTGAAGCTTTTACATTGCTAATCATGAAAGATCCATAATCTAAAAATTTATGTGGCTATTTCCCATTCGAGTTCCGTAGCTCAGTCAGCTGAGGTAGAAATTTGACTATCTTAGCTTAACTTTCAGCTCTAATGGATTTTTTTATTTTATTTTTGAGTATTTTCTTGAGACAAACATGAAATTGAAAGGTGCTTAGGCGCATGGTTGAATCTTCAACCCACAGGGAAGAAAATTCTAAAGAAAGTAGCCGCGTGCTGTCATGTAAAGCTAAAAAAATTGAAGAATAAGTACCTCAAAAATTGAACGCCACTGAAATAAGTGGTCAGAACCACGATGACAAGACAAGAGTCACACTATTTTTGGATCACTTTCTTTCTGAAGCAAATAAGTTATACGTAGTCTTCTTCTGTCATGTTATTGATTAAGAAAGCTGCACCTTCCAAGGGATGCCATGTTCACTGTCACTAAGCTCAAACATCCTTTGTTGAAATTATTTGCTTGTCCTGTATGAGCCCACTCATGCACAGATTTGCATCAGGTGTGGTTGAAGTTGTGGTGGGTTTTTCAAAAAATAAAAAATAAAAAAATTTGTGGTGGGTTGTGTAATTATTGTATATTTTACGTAATTTTCTTTTGTATATTAATATTATTTTACTAAACAGGTGAATTTTGTTTGTGTACATCAATTCAATATATACATATAATTATGATTGTAAAGATACACTAAATCTGACAAAAAATACAATAAATAGGAATATCAATGTCTTTATATCAGCTCGAACTCGACCTAAAAAGATTGAGATCGAGCTCTAGTTATCATTGGGCCTAATAGAGCTTGGGTATAAGTATAAGATCTGATTAAATTGTGAGTTGAGTTTGAGTTTCATTAAGTTCAGCTAATTAAAGCTTTCGTGCACATTAATTCAATATATAAATACAATTATGCGTGTAAAGATACACTAAATTTGAAAATATATATTTACAATAATTTGGAATATTAATGCTGCTGGATCGGCTCGAGCTCGGGCCAAAAAGGTTAAGGTCGAGCTCTATTTATTATTGGGCTTGATAGAGTTTGGGTCTAAGTATAAGGTTTGATTAAATTGTGAGCCAAGTTTAAGTTTTATTATATTCAACCAATTAAGGCGTTCGTGTACTTCAATTTAATATATAAATACAATTATGTCAGCAAACATAAACTAAATCTAAAAAAAAAAAAACAATAATTTGGAATGTCGATGCATCAATCTGAGCCCAACCCAAAAAAGTTAAGATTTAGCTCTAGTTATTATTATTGGGCTTGATAGAGTTTGGGTCTAAGGCCTAATTAAGTTGTGAGCCGGGTTTGATTTTCATTAGATTCAACCAATTAAAGCTTGACCCAAATATGTACAGTATATGAAAAATAATATGTATAATTTATTATGATGTATATGAGTTAATTATAATAAATAAGTACATAATTAAGTATTAATTGTGAGATTGCACCGTGCCTGAATAAGCCCAAAGCTCAAATCTTCTAATTGTTTTTTGACAGGAGTTTTGAATTACAATGTCCAACTCATAAAATCGAATTGACACCCCGACAATATCCATACCAAGTGCACCAAAACCAATCTTACCTTCCAACATGTATTGCCGGTAACAAACATGCCAAGCTAGCTATATGGTAACTCTAGTGCTCTCAATCACGAAAATATCCGATTAACTTATCTATTGCTCCATATACTGGACCACACTAGTCGAATGAATCCGCATCACATGATCAAGCTTCCTCTCCTAAGCCGGTATCAACATACATTTTGCTTCCGCTCCTGTTAATACCCATATAACATGATACTTTCAACCGTTGGCTCCAGATATATGCAATTATATGGTCGGACCTTTCCTGTGGCAAAAATAATTCGTGCACTTGATCTTGTCTATACTGCAAATCCTTGGACTAAAAGTATCGAATTCTGTGAATTTTCCAAAAATTTAGCTTGATTCTTTCCTTCTTTTTTTTTTTTTAAAAAAATTCTTTTATTTTATTTTTTTCATATTTGTATTTAATTCTACTCAATGCTACACTAACTGATGCAGGCAATGCCAAGGGAGGCAAAAGCATATGAATTAGGAGAAGCCAAGTACTACGTTGTAATAACATGGGATGCCATCATTTGGCAGTTCTTCTTCTTGGGAGTAATTGGAGTCATATTTTGTGCTTCATCTTTGCTGTCCGCCATTATCATTGCCTCTTTGCTCCCAGTCACCGGAGCTATAGCAGTAGTTGCCTTCGACGAAAAATTTCCCCCAGAAAAGGGTGTTGCTCTTTTCCTCTCTCTTTGGGGATTTGTTTCCTACTTCTACGGTGCAATTAAGCACAGGAGGCCCAAGGAGGAGATAGAGGATCACAAGATTAATCAATCTCAAGCAACAGAGATGTCTCCAATCGTTGCCCCATGAATTGATGATTCTCTTCTAATTATTAGTGAAAGTTAGCTTCAAGTTCAATAGACATGTTACTCAACTCGTAGTTGTAAAATGAACATAGGCAATAAGCAACATTTTTCCTTCCCCTCGCCACCCTCCCCCACTTTATTTGTTTTAATATGCCAGCCGTGAAAACTTAAAAAGCTTTATCCTCAATCCAATGTAATTGCCAGTAGAATTTGACATATCAGGAAAGTATAAACTAAAGGAGATACTACAGAAAATCATTTTAAGAACAAAGGGAGTCAATGGTGTATTTCAAGTTTGTGCTACCAATTATGAGTATTAATGCGTAATTGCGAAAATGATTATCAGTCTAAACTTTCAATTTCAGAGTTTGGCTTGGCATTGAGGTGACTCTGGAACGAAGGTATCTAAATTATGTTTGGGTTTCTTAAAAAAAATATTTTTTTTTTAAGCATTGAGTCCATTTCCCATCAATAGTAGAAGAAATAGCTTATTAGAGATTCAGTGGCCTCTATATATATATATATATATATATATATATATATATATATATATATATATATATATATATAAGAGCGAGAGAGAGAGAGAGAGAGAGAGAGGTGTGTGCTCGTGTGTAAGTTGTGAATTTAAGAGGCTGCATTATTATATAATCGAATTGGAGCTTAACCAATATTATTGCATCTGAATAAATTAAACGTTCAACAACAAAGTATATAGTATGAGAAATTCCTTTTTTTAAAAGGCAAGAAACACCTTAGTTTTCTTGATGGCCCATATGTGTTGTCGATGCAAAATTAATTTTCCTTGACTTAATGCTTTGCTTAATCAGTTTTAATCTTTTTACAGTTTCACACCAAAGAAATTTAGATTTCAATATCAGCTTTTTTAACTTATTCTATTAGTTTGTGTAAGTACATATATCTAATCCAATTACATTTTGTAATTTGATCAAATGAAAAATTAGGTAGTTTTTTTAAGTTTGTTTATCCGATATAGGAAAGGTAAATCAAATCTAGAAATTTTATCAATTTATGTTGTTCATCAATTATTTCTACCTCATGTTTTACAAGAATAGACCAAAGTATGTGTAAGCTTGACAAATACACAAAAAGAAACGGAATCACATGCAGCTATAAAAAATTACTTACCTTAAGAATTAACAGCCCAAGTAAAATTAATCATCGACAACAAAAATTTCGTCAACTTTGATCACTTTGCACCTTTTAATGATAATAGATTATTGTAACACGGAAACTATGAAATGAATCTTTGAGAATTTTTTAATTTAGTAACTAATAAACATAGCTTATCAAAGAGCAAAAGCAAAACATCCTTCTATTACTACTCTTTCTAGAAAAATTTTATCTGAACTATGTTACTTTAAATTATTGATATAGAAATTAGCTTCATATTGTGGACCCATTATGGAAATGACCTCATTCTTTAGGAAAAATTTTTTCCCTCGTTGTTCTAATTACAGAAAAGAAAACATATAAACTACTTTTACATGTGATGTATATTTATGCAACTATTATATTTTAACAAATCTTCTTAATTAACATAGCTATCTCAAGATGTACAAATACTCCCATCAAGATTGAGTATAGGAATATCTCAAAGGGAGGATTGGGCCTCGATTAAGTAGCTCTTGTTGAGCTTAGCTTCGGCCATGTGGGCCTTAGGTCCAATAGTACTTTAGTTAGTCATTAAGTTAGTTAATTGGTAGGTTAGCTTTCGGCCAAGAGAGACCCAATGGGCTGGCCGATTTTCCCTTAATGTTTTCCAAGCTTTATTAGGTTTAGTCAAGGCTATAAATAGCCCTAAAGCTGATGGTACATTTAATTTTTGCGATATTATTCATAAAATTCCAGAATTTCGTCTTCCATTAAGGCAAATTCCTCTAGCTTGTGAAAGCTAAGTTGAACATCCTAGCGTGGTTCTTAGGTTGTTTGTTGACTTATCAATCAAGCACACACACTTGATTGTGGCGTCCTCTACCGTTGAATTCGTTCTTGAGTGGTCTAAGTTTGGGTTCAATTCCATTCATTACTCAACGTGTCCTCTACGGTCTAATCTTTGCTTCCACGCTCACATCATCATGATGCGAATGAGCAAGCCTCAAAGGGAGGATTGGGCCTCGATTAAGTATAGGGATGGCAGTGGGGCGGGGGTGGGGCGGGGGACGTTGTCAAATAACTCCCCCCGTCCCCCCCATCCCCCGCCCCGCCCCCGCCCCGTTTCCCTCGTGGTCCCCCGCAAGAAAATAAATTAACTTATCATAAATATTCATTTACAATAATACAATTATAAATAACGTTAAATAAAATTAAATAGCTGTCAAGATGAAAATAAAGCATAACAAGTCAAGTTACATTCATTCTAGTATTCAACAAATTTAGTCGAGTTGATTTCTCATATTCAACAAACTAAAAACACTCAACAATAAATTCAACTTTTCTCTTCATTAATATAACTCAACAACTTTAGAACATTTGCTCTTCGTCAAACTCGAGATGTGATAACTCACTTGATAAAGCAACCTTGACATTTGATGTTAAAATAAAAGAAGAATCTTGTCAACAGAGTATAGTATATAACAAATAATTGGAGAAAATCAATTTAGATGAATCAAATTTCTTTAATACCTATTCAGTAACACAATCAACATCATCTTCTTCATCAAATAATGTATTACATGACATCCCTTCCGAAGTAGAAGAAGTAGCTGCACCAAAAAAAATAGCCACTAATTTACTAAATAAAGAAATGCAAAAAAATGTATAAATTTAAAAGTAAAAGTTAAATCTTTTGTATACCATTTATTTCATTCCAGAGCCAAGTGCGAGTACACATCAATGCTTCCAAGGTATTGGCGTGAAGTTTACATCGATGAGGACTAATTATTCTTCCACAAGTACTATATGCAGATTCAGATGCCACACTTGAGACGGGTACAACTAGAATATCCTTAGCCATTTTTTGTAAAGTGGGATATTTAACCCCATGTGTTTTCCACCAACCAAGTATGTCAAAAGTCGGAACTCTTGGTAACACATTTTCCTCAAAATAAAAATCCAATTCCGTCTTAGAAGTAACATCAATAGAGTTAGAAGCCACAAACTTATCAAAATCAGCAAGAGGATCCATTTCAACTTCATTCTTATCATGACTCCTACTAACATGCTCACTATGTGAAGCCATGCACTGACTATCAACTCTATTTCCACCCAAACTAGATCGGTATTGATAATCATGCAACAAAGAATAACAATTTTGACGAATTGCTTCAATTTTCATGAATGATTCATCACCATAAATGATAGGAAAATAATACTCAATCAACTTCATTTTGTATCTAGGATCCAAAACTATCTTTCCAATATTTTTGATATTTTGCCATCATCTTTTCTGCCATTACTCTAATTAAACAATTTGAACTTTTCATCCATTGAGCCAATGATACCTTAATGTCACAAACTTTTGCAAAAAATTCATTTGATGTAGGATATCGAGTACCGGAGAACATTTCAGTGACTTGGTAGAATAATTTCAACTTCTCACAAATGGCATTACAAACTACCCAATCATCATCATTTGGCAAACTAGTGTAGTGTTTCTCATGCACTTTAACCCGTGGAAATACGTCTTTATAAATTGCAGCTGTTTGCAACATTAAAAAAGTCAAATTCCAACGGGTTTTACAATCCAAACACAACTTTTTAGTAGAAGAAATGCGCAATTGGCGAGCCACTTCTTCAAAATTTTCAATTCTAGCAGCAGAAGCAATCCAATACACCATACTATCACGAATTCTTTCAATACCACCCGATATCATTTCTAAACCATCTTTGACAATCAAATTTAAGATATGGGCAGCACACCGCATTTGAAGCACTAAACCATCTATCAACAAATCACTCACATTCAACTTTTCCAACAAACAATTAATCATACCATCATTGGTGGAACAGTTATCTAAGGTAATCGTAGATATCTTACGATCAATATTCCAATCCATCAATGAACTAAGAAGCACATCACTTAACACTTCTTTGGTATGTGGAGCAGGAACATAGATAAACCTAAATAAAAGAAAAAAATAAGTTGCTCATGTATAACAAACAATTAACATAATTCAAGTTTTTAACTTTTGAAAACATACCTCAAAATTTGACTTTGTAAGATCCAAGACTCATCAATATAATGTGCAGTGATAGCCATGAAGCCTTTCTTTGTGTTGCTAGAAGTCCACATATCGGTTGTAACTGCTATCTTACTTCCAAGCTTCTCCAAAATATTACAATTCTTCAATCTTTGCAATTCATAGATCTTCAAAATATCTCCTTTAATTGTATTTCTTGACACAAGTTTAAAACATGGCTGCAAACTCTTAACAAATTTTCGAAAGCCTATGTGATCCACAATAGATAATGGATACTCATGCAATACAATTGCAGATGCAAGCTCATGGCGTGACTGTTGTTGATCGAACACATGATTGTGCAATTCTTGTTTGCATCATTCTTTTTACTACCACTTCGAAGTAACATTTGCCTAATATCTTGTTTAGGCCTTTTAGCACACCTGTTGTAATGATCATGCAAGGTACTCGTTCCATGAGTGGTACCTGTCTTGTATTTTTTTTTTACAATACTTGCACACACCATAAAAAATGCCATTTTCACCATTCTCTCTATCAAAATGTGCCCAAACTTTTGATTTTAATTTTCTTTTTCCTTCTTCAATTTCATATTCATCTTCTTCTACTGTATCTGTCAAGTCAATTGATTCAACATTTCTTGATTGTGGAGTTGATGAATTATCCCCTTGTTCAGATGCAATTAGATTTTCGGACTGATTCATTGTAATAAGAATTCTACAAAGACAAGAAAGCAAATAGCACAATAAGTGGACTGCTCACAAACATGAAATATAACTATATTTTTTCACTTACACTAAAATTACAGGTCCTCTGTTTAGAATCTAGAGGAGCACGAATGGATCATTGCTGATCCGAAATATATCATTTGGAGTTATTTCAGCATTATACATATATCAATGGCTATCTTTTTTTTTTAATAATATTAAAATCTTAAACCATTTAATTGCCGTAAATCATTAGGCTTTTGTATTTACATTTTCATTAAGGCTTTTCACAAACATCTTATATGCACACAAACAACTATCCTTTGTTTGATTAATTTCGAATTAAAGCAAACCAAAAATTGTAACACAGTGCATTTACAATACTAATACAAACTAACAAGATAAAAGGGGGAAAAATTAGCAGTGAAATTTAAATACGCAGAAGGTTAAAAAAGTGAAAGCAAAAGGACCTTCACTCTGCGCCTGTTTTGATCCGAAAAGCATGAACCATTTGAAAAAGATTCGTGTATGCATCAACCATTTGAAATTTATATTCAACTATAGACAACAGCATCACGACACACGAGGACAAATCCTATAGTTCTATGGCAGCATAATTGTACTGGACGATTATGACCCAACCCAAAAAAAAAAACAAAAAAGAAAGAAGAAGACTGGACGACTAGTTATTATCCCCTGCCGTAATCTGTAATTGCAAGCTTTGGTGCACTAATTTAAGGGCAAATATATCCACAATTTTCCGCATCATCAACCTGGAATTTCCTACTCCATACTTTATTTATTTATTTATTTTTGGTTTGGGGAGGTAAGAAGGTTTCCTTCTACACACTTGATACGACGACCGTATTTGACACAATTTGAAAAGTCATGCAGGAAAATATTTGGCCCAATAGTGGAGATTTGGTCGAAGCAAAGAAACAAATCAACAGAAAATTACGTAGAACCTGGAATTGGAAACTTCCAACCTGTCAATCAGTTTCTTCTCACTTGCCGATGAAGATATGAGCTCGATCTGGAATTCTGGGTTGGGTAAAATTTTAGAAGGATTTAGACAGAGAATGGGTTTAGTTGAGTAGTGAGTAGTGACTGATTACTGATTAGAATTAAGGGGAATTGGAGGTGACGGCGGTGGCTGCGATTCTGCGAAGAAGGGAAAAATGGGAACGGCCGAATGGGGGAATGGGGATTGGGGATAGATAATTAGGGGTTTTGTTACTTGACTTACTTCTGTGTATTAATTATATATATATTTTTTTTTTCCCGGGGACGGGGCGGGGGATGGGGCAAGTGTATGTTGCCCCATCCCCCGCCCCGTTTTAAGGCGGGGGTAAATATTTTACCCCCGCCCCCACTCCGCCCCATTGCCATCCCTAATTAAGTAGCTCTTGTTGAGCTTAGCTTCGGCCATGTGGGCCTTAGGTCCAATAGTACTTTAGTTAGTCATTAAGTTAGTTAATTAGTAGGTTAGCTTTCGGCCAAGAGAGACCCAATGGGCTTGCCGATTTTCCCTTAATGTTTTCCAAGCTTTAGTCAAGGCTATAAATAGCCCTAAAGCTGATGGTACATTTAGTTTTTGCGATATTATTAATAAAATTCCAGAATTTCGTCTTCCATTAAGGCATATTCCTCTAACTTGTGAAAGCTAAGTTGAACATCCTAGCGTGGTTCCTAGGTTATTTGTTGACTTATCAATCAAGCACACAAACTTGATTGTGGCATCCTCTACCGTTGAATCCGTTCTTGAGTGGTCCAAGTTTGGGTTCAATTCCATCCATTACTCAACATGTCCTCTACGGTCTAATCTTTGTTTCCGCGCTCACATCATCTCCTCAGATTTTTTTACCTCTTTTTCTAACTCACATTCCTCAACTTTTACCTCAAGTGCACTCTCACCACTACACTCAACTCGCTCTTTTTCAAGTTTTTGTTGGAGGAGTTGTTGATATGTCTCCCACACTTGACTAACTCCTTCATCTATGGATAAAGTATTTGCACGCTTTGTTGTCGAATGAACCTCCTCCCTTCTCCTTGAATATAATGACTTTGAAGAGGTAGGTTGGACGTCAGGGTGAAATTGTGGGGAACCCCTTCTCTTGACATCCTTATTCACCATTCGGTCAAGGCGTCTATGAAGAAGCTCGAAAGCTTCATCCAAACTTTGCTTGAATTCTTCCATCATGGCCTCCATGTGTAGTTTAAAGTCCATTGTTTGGTCACCAACTCCACTAGACATGCTTAGGTAAACCCGCAAAAGAAAATAAGCAAACGACTTCCTCTCTCCTTTTTTTTGTGGTACAATGTATAGGTCACTCACGCTCGTGTTTCACTCAAGTGTATCACTCTCTAATAGTCTCACCAAGCAATTCCTTGGCTTGCTAGTTGCTCGGGTTGAACAAACTAGGCGTTACCGCAAGGTACGTTCTTGACTGGTCAACAAGTGACACAAGATAGTAGCAATGAATGGAGGTGAATGAAGGCCTAGACGCGACCTAAAACTCAGATTAGGACTAATGACTAAAAAAGAAAGCAAGACAAATGACTTCAAGGCTGAATTTTTGAAAATCCTAGAAGTACTCTACCCGACAACCCAAAATTCTGGAATTTACGGAGCTTGCTGGTCCTTGGCCTTTTGGTCAGGGGTTTGGTGGTATTTTGGTGTTGCTTTGGTGTTAGTCAATCAGGTCTTCGACCTCCGCTGAGCTGTCGGGGCACCACAAACTAGCCATTGAAGTGCAAACGGGTTTGATGAACTTGAAAACCAGCTAGGTCCGTATCAAATATAAGAAGGAACACATTGATCAATTAGAGATTCAAGAATGTACTTCGAGCATATGTAGTGCTAAGATACTCAAATAGATTTCAATTTTGTCTCCTTGCCTGATTAGCATGTGAAAGCAATGAATTTAAGGTTTTTACTCAAAAATTTTTTAAGGATATTTTCTTAGAGATAGACATGCAAAATGACAAATTAAAATATTTCATGAGGGTGATCTCCTTTTAGCACGCCTCAAATCTGGGTCCTTGGACTGAATTTGCAATATGGCATGCCGTATTCATAAGATCTTACTTCGACAAATACAAGGCAATATGTCACACTTATAAAAATTCACTAAAATTTAAAACTTACAATTACTAAAGAAATACATACGTTACACGAAATACATCTACAAAAATACTTTACTCTATCTCCCTAAGATTTAATCATCTGTCTATTTACCTTTCTCACTTATCTTCTAACGTACACGATCTAGCTTTCTTGATCTACAAGAAAGAAATAAAGAAATATGGGTTGAGCGACGTACGCCTAGCAAATAGTACATACTCCCTTGTCGGATATTAAGTAGATCTTAATATCCTTTATTCTGATGTCTCTCTGTAGCTTGGGATTGCTATGGTTGAACGGGCACTTAGGCACTCTTTTTGCAATAGCGACTAGAATGCTTTAAGATTGTAAGGTACGTAAGCTCGGTGTCTTGCTTGCCTAAGGACAAGAAGAGACGTGTAGCTTGCATATCTTTGCTTTTTGTCTTCCTTTTATCTTTTGATTTCCTTCTCTTACTCTGCATGAGTTTTTATTAGTTAAAGGTAAAAAGTAAAAACCATGGCGGGTTCATTGTAATGTTATTTTTTTCTTTCTTTGTATAAAGTTATTGATTACTCTTATTTGGAAAATGGATTTTCTTGTTCAGAAAAGAGAATTGCTTTTATATTGCTTTGATATTGATGATTCATTTGGAAGCTAAATAACTCAATTTTTTTTGGAAACTATTGGTTGCATTTTCTGGAACCTATTGGAACCTTTGATATTGAAGATTCCTATGAAAGCTAAGTAACTCAATTTATTTGGAACCTTTTGGTTGTGGTTTTTGAGCTTCAATCAACTCAAAGCAAAGACTGTTCTTTTCTCTTTCTTTTTTTTTGGCTCTTTTATTTTTCTACAAAAGTGATTTAAATGCCTACTTTTTTGCTCTTTTTTTTCATCGGCTCTTCTGTTTTTCTGCAAAAGATGTTCGTATCCTCCTGAACTTCTTGAATTTATTGCATGAGAAAATAATTCAAACTTCTTAGCACGATCAAGCATTGATCTATAGGTCGACACAAGTAATGTTTAGTAAATTGAAATTGTCTTTATTCTATTTAGGTTGTGGTCTTCAGCTCATTTTCTTTCTCTATGCCTGAAGTTACAGCAAAAGTAGAGAGTTAAACAGTGTGAAAATTCTACAGAACCTGCCTACTTTGCAACGGCTGCTATATGGTCTTATTGGATGTTGGGAAATTTTCCTGCTAATAATTAGTCTACTTTTGATCTTATTAGTCAGTTATTCTCTGTCCGTTTTCATAGCTGCTCTTTTAAAGACTTCGGAATGTCTAAGAGCCATAGGCAATTAACACTAAGAAACTTGTTAGAATTCTTAGTTTTATGGGGCAGCTATTCACAATTATGTAATTCAATTTTTGGTACATTTTGTCTTGGCACTTTTGCTTCTGTTTACGAGTTCATAATATTTTTTTATTTATTTAGTCAAGTAGGATTTTGTGAAGGTTAAATTTAGAACATGACTCCAGAACCTGTCACCAATAAATATAAGAAATTGAATTTTTTCAGGATAGTGTGGATAAAGGTACAATTAAAGGAAAAGTAATTTTACTATAAGTAAGAGTAGTAGCAATGGCCTAACAATCGATTGGCCTCTTTACTTATTTGATAATTCCTTTGTAATATTTGTTTTTTATTGGAGTTCTGTCATTTTAATCTGAATCATGTGTTTCTCGAATTATCAAGTGTTTGGTTTCAAAAATTTATCAACTATTAGATAGCATTATCCTTAATTTTCATAATAAAATGTGAAGCTTTGGTTGTAACATACGAAAGTTAAATTCATAGTTGATTTTGGCACATACAAAGGCCATGGTGACAAAGTACATTATCACACTCGTATAAATGCAAGTCGCATACCAATTGAGGATTGATATTGCTTGTATATATGCATCATAGCTATCAACTCCCTAAATAATTAATGCAAAACTAATTTTTAATTTAATATCATTATGCAAAATTGCATTTATACATTGACACCCTTTTAACTCATATGATTCCCATAATCAAAAAATCTTTTTCTTTTTTTTTTTATAGAAATAATACAAACTTAGTAGACATAATTGGGCAAATAACTTATATAATCTCACACCGCGCAAATGCGCGGTGTCATCCTCCTAGTTGATATATATTTGCCATAGGGACGACTCTCGGTCAACTAGTCATAGGCTGATGATTCTTGCTCTACAATAGCAGAGGTCAAATTACGTTTAAATGATAATTGCTAACCCCTTTACTAAACCATCAAAAAGTCCAACCAAAATACAGGGAACTTACTCCAAAAATTAACACTTTTTTTTTTACCCTGGGGTTTTTTTTTGGGGGTGGTGGTAACAGTTTTGTACACAAGAATGTATTTTTCCATGTGTCAACAGGATGGGTTATACTTGCATAGAAAACATACAAAGAAGGAAAAGTTGGGTAATGGGTGCCCAATACAAATACCCAAACCGTCCAAAATATAAATGGGTTTTTATTACTCAACCCAAAATTTACCCAATACCCAACTTACCCAACCCAACCTCTCAAATTAGTGGGTGGGTTGGGTGGGTTGTTGGGTTTTGGGTATAATTGCCAGCTCTAGTTATATATATACTATACATAGTTGTAAATATGGTCACACAATGTCACATGCATACATCAAATAAAAATATTAGACATCATTTCATATATTACATAAACATCGAAATTTAGAGTGAGTGGCATGCACATAAGTGATCCTTATTCGTCATGACAGTTAGTCCTGTAGATTCTAGAGGTGGCCCCTGCCAAATATGGCATGAAAAAAAAGTATAACATGACATGATCATATTAATTGAACATACTTGTGAATCATAAAACATATCAATCATGTCATCCCATTTTATAAAATATAACTCATAAACAAATACTTGCAATATCCGATTTTTGAATAATCAACCTTGAAATTAAACCCCTTCTAAGAGGGTGATTGCCCTTAATCACATAACATAACATAAGTCAATCGATTGGGCACAACGATTACCATGACTGTCAATCGCCCGGACATAACGGCTACCATGACAACGTAACATAATAGGAATATGGCCCCTACCGTCTATTTTATTACCATTTAGAGTTTTTTGTAATATAAATTTATTTCACACATTACAAACATATTTCTTTCAATTCATGAAAATATGCCACTCATTTCATATTTCATAGCATAACAAAGTATTTCATGACATATGATTGAAACTGCATGTCACTCCTAACTCGCATGAGCTAAAACTGTGAATGGCGACACCAATAGTGTAGTAAGTGGTTAAACTGGTAAAACACTCCACCAAATCTAAGGTGGTAAATAAATAGATACTCCTGACCGACATGAGATTAAAATGTGAACGGCAAGAACTAAGCGTGACTTGATTCCTTTTTCGGATACGTAGGCAGTTTAGAGGATAATTTCTAAATTCAATTACACCACCCAACCAAATCTTTTTTCCTTGCAAAAATCTTCTATTTCTTTGAAAATAAAATGCTAAATTTAAGTTCTTTTATTTTAGAAAAAAATAAGAGATAAGTAATGAAAAATGTTTTATTATTCATAAAAAGTTTCATTACATGAAAAAATTTGATAAAAAAATTTTTAAGGAAAAAGAAGGATAAAGTGTAAATGTCAAACTTGTAATCCATTACAACTATTTTGCATGTTTCGAGTACGAATTTCATGTTTTTAAGTTCTTTCGCTACGTCATCAGTTAAAACGCTGGCATTCGCAATAGAGGAGAGCTCATCATGCGCTTGGGTTATGTCAGTTTGAATCTCTTTGAAAGTTTCATACTTTTGATCAATAGTTGAGTTGATTTTCGTGAGTTACCTCTCCAAATCAATAAGTTCCTGTTGACGAATTTTCTTCCTATTTTCGATACATTGCAACTTTTCTTCAAGATTATGCAGATGACAAATTAGTTCTTCTTCCTTTGCCTTGACTCTCTCGAGTTGTGCAGTCATTTTAAAAAGAAGTTCTGCATGTATCTCTTTACTCATCTTTTCCTATGATGAAGATATCAAAATATCATGTCTCTGTCTTGGTGAACAATTCTATCAAGGAGTTTTTTAAAGGAAGACCATTAGTAGGATCTGTCCTTGTGATTTCTGCAATAATTTTCTCTGCGCACTCTTTCAAAAAAGATATTTGTTCAATAGGAGTATCAAGAATCTGCTCGCGAAAATTCATTCACAAACTTTGCAAGTATATTCTTCGATACACTTGCAATTTCTGCTTATGAAATTCTGACACCGATACTATCTTAAGCCTCTTTCGGATCTCGTGCGTACTAGTCGACTTCTTCTTATGCATTGATGAGGTAAATTCGCTGATGGCAAATTGTCTTGGAATGCTGATAATGACTTTATCACCTTTTTTGTTTGAAATTGTACCATCAGCTTCAAGTTCAATCGGTGAATTGTTGCCAACATCTTCTTAGCGGAATTCAAGAAATTTAAAAAAAAGGGTTATGAATAAGTAAAAAAAAATGATAAAAAAATGATAAGAGATGATATAAGTTTAATTACCTTAAGTGGTGACACTCTAACCAATGATGATGTAAAGGAAATTTCCTCCAAATCAGAAGATGTCCTTTTCTTTGATCGATTCCAATAGCGATTTTGGTTGCTACTACCACTTGTTAATGAATGGGTTCCTTTTTGGATAGATCCGGTACACTGGACTTGAGTTCTTTCCTTTTCAACAGTCTTGATAGAATCGTGATAATCCAACATTTCAATTTCGACATCTTTTTCCATGGAAGTCATGGTTAAAGATTTTAAAATTGTTGATGGCATCTTCTTTAGTGGAGTCGTTAGTTTCATCTCTTTGATGGCCCGTTGAGAATCTTTTGAAGATTTATTTTTTCTTAGAAAAGTGTTAGTAATTTTGCCCTTCTGCAAAGTAGATGCAGTAGGATCCATTCCAGTCTCTATAACTCCATTGCGATGCATCGATTCATTGACAGAGGTAATCTTGCCCTTCTTTGATGATTGCTGAGGGATCTTAACTATGAATTTAAAGGAAGTTGAAGAAACGTTATTTGACCATGTTGACCACCAAACATCACAGACTTTTATGATCAATGGATACTTCCTATGCATAAATATAGTCATCCGAGATCGCGTCTGCGTGTGAATTGAGGAATCTCATAATTGAATAGTCTCACCCAAAGTATAAGTATGAGTAATCTCTTTCAAGTTATTTGGAATATCCTGACAGAAGCCGAATTACCTACTAAATTTATAAGGATTATATCTTTCAATAATAAAGATATTATTTTCAATAATAAAGATATTATCCTTACGTAGATTTAAGTAACAAGATCGTTGACTGATAAACTAACTCGTAAGTCTTGATGATAAGGATCCGTCTTCAATCAACACTTTTTCTTCATTCTCAGTCCAACACAATTTGAAAAGTGTCAAGGGATTCACTTTTTTTACCGTAAAATATTGTCATTTTCTCACCACTAAATCTTGTCATGCGCGTGTGGTGATTACTCACTTGGTTATTCTTATAATACACATCAAAGTATTGACCAATCCAAACACAGACGTAATGGATCGAAAAAATAACCCCACATTCTCCAAGATTAGAGGCGTAAACGATCTCCCTCATTCCGTTGTATATGCTCGCAAGGATGAGAACTGCAAGGCAAAATTTCTTTCCTATGGTCATCAAGCATGCAACCTTGAAGACACTTGGGCGAATGCAATCGACTTTCTTACTCGGCAAAAGAAATTTGCAAATCCAACATACTATGAATCCTTTGAACCAAAATCGAATCCAGTTTTTCATTCACACTCCTTGGTCATTCGTCCAAAGGTGGTAGTAAGTTGAAAAGAGATGCCTGCAACTCTCAGGGAGAAGTGGCTTTCCTTCCTTGTCAGAAGTGAGAAGTTCCTGTGCTAAAGGGACAACTTCATCGAAAAATAAGCCATCAATTGAAAGACCATCAAGTCGATAAAGATCCCAAAGTGTAATGGACAACTCTCTAATAGGCGTATGGAGTGTATTCGTTGAACGACACCAATATTTGAAGAAAGTTCGCAAGATATTTTCACAACGGTTGTAGGAGAATCTTGACACGTAGAGGGTCTCAAATATACCGGCACGTGTGAGTGACTCTTTATACCTTTCAAGGATGTCCTTGACCCATTTCGAATAATGAGAAGTAAAGCACGCCTCGCCAAAGAAGGACAAACGAATCTTCCATGTAGTTTTGTTAATATTGAAATCCACAAACGGAAGGGTGAATTTGGCTATTTCTGGATCTCCATTATGAAGTGACGAGTTTAATACGACCACTTCCTTTTCACTCAACGTATTGGAGAAAGTCGATGGTGCTATAACTTCTTTAATCCATTTGCTGGTCCAATCTTCAAGGGGTATAAAAGACTCAGCAAAGGTGCCGATTGCTGGGTTATTAAAATATAATGACAAACTTTTGATTGAGATCCTTCCCGTTCGTTCAGCAATGAAATATGTTGCAACGGCGGGTGTAATATTTAATTTGCATGGTTGCTGAAATTTGGTTAAAAAGAAAAAAAAAGAAAGGGTTAAGTTGATAAAAAATTTTTTTTTTGCTTTTCCTGCGAAACTTTAGTAATCAAGTTACCTAGTGGTTGAGTTTCTAATTCGTCGAGCGGGATGCTGATTTCCTATCGAAGTTGGACTTGACAATAAAAGACAAGTAAAAGTGAGATGGGATGTCAACAAATAATTGATAAAGAGGTTTAAATTTTGACAAGTCAGTCATGTCTCAAGGTGTGTTTGAGTGGTAGATTTTGGATGTCAAAAAGATCAGCAACATGGATCGGTGGAGTCTCAATTGTAAGGAGTCGTGTATGCAATTATGGTGGCTAATGTATTATTCAGTTTTGTGGTGAAACTCTAAAAAGTAACTTTGATTTGTTAGACAATTATGAAGTGCCGAGATTCCAACACAAGTTGGGAATATTCGAGTATACCAGTTTCCGGATTTCAGTAAATAGTTCTCAGGATTCATCAGTTTTCTCGACCAAACCTTTGCTGACTCGATACAACCGACTCACCTACGAGGTTGGATACCCAAACAGTCACAGTAGTCGATGGGATATCACCTAAACGACATATAGTCAAATATAGAGAAATCACATCTTAAATTATCAGTATACAGAGCCTCAATAGAATCGAAGGAGGTCGAGTGTGATAAAGTACACGCTCACCTCAAGTTTGTCAAATCAAATGTTTAGATCAAACAGTCACAGACCAAGTATTCAGATATCTCACATAGACAGGTAACAGGTAGTGGAACACTCACCTGTTAAGAAATGCAAAGTTTGTCTGTCAAGTCCCGTGATTACCCTCACCTTCGTTTCCCAGTCTTAGGGCAACGAGTAAAAGTCGTTAATATCTTAGATTCATTTTTCAATCCAAACGTAAGTTTATTAGGTGACCAAGTGGGTCGTTAATCGACTCAATTTATCATGCAAGTTAGACAAAAAATATAGGAAAAGGTCATAAGAAAATAAATTTAACAAGTGCAAGAAAGTTGAGCAAACGGAAAATTTCTTCAAGTTCAAAAGGATTTTCTCGGGTATAATAGTCGCGTGCGCAGTCTCGAAAAAATGGCCATATCTCACTGTAGAAAAGTCAGAATCGTGCGCCATTGGTGGCGTTGAAAACTAGACTCAAAGGGCTTTCCAACGGTATAAAATGCAAACTCTAGTTCTTCTCCTATCAATACCAGAGGTCCGGGGAAGTTGACTGATTTTCCTGTTCTGATCAGTTCAGGATTTTGACAAAATAACCCAATTTACTTGCTCCATTTCACCTCAATTCACACACAAACTTAAACCAATGTTTAGCCAAGTTTCTTTAGCTCAATTAAGGTTCAATAAGTCACAAAGATTAAGGAAAATCTCCAATCCATGGCCGGCCAGTAAGGAGAAAAGAGAACAGTCCCAAGTTCACATTCACCACTAAACTCCATCCTTTTTTTATTTTTAACTTAACCAACATTGCAAGAGTTATTTCTAACTTTAAGAGGGTTCATTAATATGCTAATACATCAAGAAAAATCACAAACAAAGCTTACGCAAAGAATCAAACACATGGCATGCCATACATCCAACCTTACCTCCACTTACTTAACTCAAAGAATTTAACTGCAATCAACATCAACCCAACTTCTAGTTTGTTATCAATATCTTAAACACTTGATATTAAACAATAAAGCAAGGGTTTGAGGATCAATTACCTCTCTTAAATGAAGTTTGAACCACCCAAAAGTCCACCAAAGTAAGAGTTCCATGCTTGAATCACAAGCAAGTCTTGAAGATAGTTTACTCAAACTAACTAAGATTCCTTTTTTTTTTCCCCTCAAAGTCCAAGCTAGGGTTTCAAGCAAGAAAATGGAATTTTTCTTCTTTCTTTGGAGCTCAAGAGGGCTGGCCAAGCAAAGAAAAAAAATGGAGCAAAAAAGGTTTAAATTTTGCTAATTTCCTTGGTCAATTTGTTTGAGTGGTTGGGACATTGACA
Organism: Coffea arabica; assembly: GCF_036785885.1. Lineage (NCBI taxonomy): Eukaryota > Viridiplantae > Streptophyta > Magnoliopsida > Gentianales > Rubiaceae > Coffea > Coffea arabica. The sequence continues at coordinate 5,170,543 of NC_092318.1, read as the reverse complement.
CTTGGCCCTATCTTGGCCAATCCTTCCCTTAAACTTTGCCAAATAATGTTTCTTCCCTCCAAATGTTTCAAAAGTCTAATTAGCACTCTTAAACTTTCACATAAGATTTCAAACACAATTAAAAGACATTTGGTTCTAATGCATATAGTTAAATAAAATGATGCCAATTGAAGGAGATGTTACAATTCATGTAGAAAGACAATGCAATGCAATGCAAAAAAATGTTACAATTTATTTAGTCTTAGGGCAATGCAAGTGATTTAGGAGAATTTTTTTTTTTAAGTGAGGGTTCTCACACTCTCTCCCCCTTAAAAGAATTTCGTCATCGAAATTATCTCATTGATTACTGAATAGCTCAGGATACTTTGCTCGTATTTCCTCTTCCACTTCTCAAGTAGTTTCTTCTATCTCATGATTTCTCCACAAAATCTTTATCAAGGGTATCTGCTTAATCCTCAATTCCTTTACTTTTCGATCTAAGATCTATATCGATTTTTTTTCATAAGTCAGAGATTCGTCAAGGTCAATTGCATTGCATTGCCCTAAATCACTTGCATTGCACTAAAACTAAATAAATTGTAACATTTCCTTGCATTGCATTGCATTGCCTTTCTACATGAATTGTAACATTTTCTTGAATTAGTATCATTTTATTTCACTATATGTACTAGGACCAAATGCCTTTTAATTATGTTTGAGATCTTATGTGAAAATTTAAGGGTGCTAATTAGACATTTGAAGCACTTGAAGGCCAGAAACATTATCTAGCAAAGTTTAAGGGAAGGATTGGCCAAGATAGGGTCAAGTGTCAATGTCCCAACCACTCAAACAGTATAATTAGGTAATACTCGAGTATACGAGTTTTCGGATTTCAGTAAATAGTTCCCAGGGTTCATCGGCCTTCTCGACCAAATCCTTACTGGCTCGATACAATCGACTCACCTATGAGGTTAGATACCCAAACAGTCACAGTAGTCGATGGGATATCACCCAAACGACGTATAGTCAAATATAGAGAAATCACATTTTACATTATCAGTATACAGAGTCTCAGTAAAATCGAAGGAGGTCAAGTGTGATAAAGTACACGCTTATCTCAAGTTTGTCAAATCAAATGTTTAGATCAAACAATCACAAATCAAGTATTCAGATATCTCACATAGACAGGTAACAGGCAGTGGAACACTCACCTGTTAAGAAATGCAGAGTTTGTCCGTCAAGTCCCGTGGTTATCCTCACCTTCGTTTCCCAGTCTTAGGGCAACGAGTAAAAGTCGTTAATGTTCTATATTCATTTTCCAATCCAAAGTCTTAAGGCAACGAGTAAAAGTCGTTAATATTCTATATTCATTTTCCAACCCAAACGTAAGTTCATTAGGTGACCAAGTAAGTCATTAATCGACTCAATTTACGATGCAAGTTAGACAAAAAATGTAGGAAAAGGTCATAAGAAATGGTTTGACAAATGCAAGAAAGTTGACCAAAAGGAAAATCTCATTCAAGTTCAAAAGGGTTTTCTCAGGTATAACAGTCACGCGTGCAGTCTCGGGAAAATGGCAATATCTCATTGTAGAAAAGTCAGAATCGTGCGCCGTTGGTGGTGTTGGAAACTAGACTCGAAGGGCTTTCCAACGGTATAAAATGCAAACTCTAATTCCTCTCCTATCAATACCAGAAGTCCAAGGAAGTTGATTGATTTTCCTGGTTTGATTAGCTCAGGACTTTGACAAAATCACCCAATTTACTTGCTCCATTTCACCTCAATTCACACACAAGCTTAAACCAATATTTAGCCAAGTTTCTTAAACTCAATTAAGGTTCAATAAGTCACAAAGATCAAGGAAAAACCTCCAATCCATGGCCGGCCAGCAAGGAGAAAAGAGAACAGTCCCAAGTTCGCATTCACCACCAAACTCCATCCTTTCATTATTTTTAACTTAACCAACATTGCAAGAGTTATTTCTAACTTTAAGAGGGTTCATTAACATGCTAATACATCAAGGAAAATCACAAATAAAGCTTAGGCAAAGAATCAAATATATGGCATGCCATACATCCAACCTTACTTCCACTTACTTAGTTCAAAGAATTTAACCACAAACAACATCAACCCAACTTCTAGTTTGTCATCAATATATTAAACACTTGATATTAAACAATAAAGCTAGGGTTTAAGGATCAATTACCTCTCTTAAATGAAGTTTGAACCACCCAAAAGTCCACCAACGCAAGAGTTCCAAGCTTGAATCACAAGCAAGTCTTGAAGATAGTTTACTCAAACTAACTAAGGTTCCTTCTTTTTTTTTTCCTCAAAGTCCAAGTTAGGGTTTCAAGCAAGAAAATGGAATTTTTCTTCTCTCTTTGGAGCTCAAGAGGGCCGGCTAAGCAAAGAAAAAAAATGGAGCCAAAAAGGTTTAAATTTTGCTAATTTCCTTGGTCAATTTGTTTGAGTGGTTGAGACATTGACACTTGGCCCTATCTTGGCCAATCCTTCCCTTAAACTTTGCCAAATAATGTTTTTTCCCTCCAAGTGCTTCAAATGTCTAATTAGCACCTTTACTTTCACATAAGATCTCAAACACAATTAAAAGACATTTGGTCCTAGTGCATATAGTGAAATAAAATGATGCCAATTCAAGGAGATGTTACAATTCATGCAGAAAGGCAATGCAATGCAATGCAAGGAAATGTTACAATTTATTTAGTTTTAGAGCAATGTAAGTGATTTAGGAGAATTTAATTTTTGTTTTTAAGTGAGGGTTCTCACAAAAGAAAAGTCCAATCCATGTGCATCAAAATCTGTTTACTGTTGAGGAAGAAACATCTATTATTGACAGGAAGTGCATCGTGCACTACACGTGTTTTATGCATTACCTTTTTTTAATTGTCAATTAAATGTTATTTATCTCACAATCAATATCAAGCACAATAGTTTTAGTAGTTTAATGTATTCCAAATTGTTTAATTTTTATACCAAAACAAGATAAAATATAGTTGTATGAGCTATTTTCAAATAAAGCTAAAAGTATTTTGAATTACCAAAAGAATTGGATCCATCATCACAGAAATTTGTGTACTTATAAACTTGCTTGGTATGAACTTAAGAGTTTAAATATTCTAAATTAGCGGATTTGGAGCTTATCCAATTTTATTAACACCAAATTTGCTAGTTAGTAAAATCATGAAAGCTAATTTTTGTTTTGATAAGATCATGAAGGCTAAATACTACCCCAATAATAGCATTCTTAAAGCACAAAGCACTGGTTCGACTTCCTGGATTTGGCAAAGCTTCCAAAGTGCCATTCCAATGATAGAAATAGGATCAAGGATAAACGTTGGAGATGGAGCATCAACATCAGGGAAGATTGGTGGATTCCAAAGAATGCTATAGGAAAAGTCTGCAGCAGCAAACCGGAGAATTGTGCAGTAATGTGGGTCAAACGGCTAACCAAGAATCAGCGATTGGATGTGGAGCTTCTCAAACAGCTCTTTACAGCTGAGGAAAGGATGGCTATGCAGAGTATCCCTCCGAGCCTTTTTGGAGGGAAGGACCATGTCAGATGGAACCACTTAACATCTGGGATTTACACTGTCAAAACTGGGTATGATTTCCAGAAAACTTGCAACAAACGCTGAAAAGCAGAAAATCAAGACAGCAGCAGTTCAAGCAGGGAAGCTAGCAAACCTCAAATATGGAAAGACCTGTGGGACTCAGTGAAAGCATAGGATTAAGCACTTTAAGTGCCTCCATCACATAATCCCAACAAATGAAACTGTCTTTAAGAGGATAGGCAAAGGAAGCCCAATGTGTAGGAAATGTGGTGAGGAGATAGAAACCATAGAACATATGTTTCTTCTTTTGCAGGTCTGTTCAGGACAGCTGGAATGCATTCCCACCCCAATGGAATGGACTGACACAATACAGATGGAATCTGTGGGAATGGCGGATACATCTACAAGAAGCTTCAGCTAGGAAAGTGGAAAGAACCGCATTGCAATGACAGCAAACCTGCTTTGGCAAATCTGGAAAAGCAGGAATGAAGCAGCCTTCAACTCTAATCACCACGATGGCTACTGGACATCCAAGATTGCAGTTGATGAGTGGAATGAATATCAAGCAGCAAATCACAAGCCAAACATGCAAGATAACATAGCACAGAAGGGAAGATCGAAGCAAGAACCAGCAACACATGAGTACCAACAGGCTGTGAAAATTTTCTCAATATACATGACACGTAACAGAGCAGGTTTGGGGTTAGGAATTTGGGACCCAGGTGGACAACTGACAGCTGTGTGGGCAAGACCTATTAACTGTTGCGATGAGTCGAAAATGGTTGAAGCCTTGGCAATTAGGTCTGCCTTATTTGCAATTGACAGGAACTTAGCATCCATATGTGTTCATTCTGACTATAGAGAAGTAGTTCATAGAATCAAGGTGGACATGGAGGATGAATCCTCGCTGTCAAATATTATTAGAGATATTAGGAAACTATAGGAATCTTTTTGGTACTGCCGAATTATTTGTCCAAAGGCTGTTTTTGTTTGGCAAAATTTACCACTAAGCTTGTTACTGATGTGAAGTGGGAATTAGAGTTCCTCCCGTGGCTTAAAAGTAAGGCACAGAACCCTTCTAGAGCAGTTGCTCTATTACTGTTAATGCTTGTATAGGCATTTATTTCAATATAATTAGAAGTGACATTTTGTCCCAAAAAGGGGGAAAAAAAAAAACTAAGGACCTAAGGCTGCTTTAAGTCATCTAAGCTGTCAAAAATTAAAACAAGGAGAAATAAGAGCTCTGATTCTCTAAACAAGAAATGCTCATCCAGCGAATGATACTGATTAAACAAAAAATGCGCTTACAATCTAGTATTTCAACAGTTGTTCAAACATCAATCATAAGCGATCCCATTCATAAAGACTAATAAATTCCCGAGAAAACATTTACATTGGTCGCACAACTACCAGACTCAAAACACTTCATGGTGTTCCTGAACATCAAAATGAGACAACAGACTTGAAATGGTTTGAAGGCTGCAATTGGGAGAGAGCAGTATCATCTTCCTCAGTCTCATTAAAATCAGGTGGTGGTGTCCCGCTGGTTTGATTCCTACAATCCCCAAAACAAAAGCCATAAGAAATTGCAGAAATCAATTTGCAGTTCTTGTTCAACACAGCGTATTAAACATCAAACTGAAATAAGAACAGAAGAATAAGTTTCCAGCACACTCAGTTGAATTTATGCCTCAGTTCAGCTGCATTCAACACACAATCATCTTACTGTATGAGTATGCTAATTATGTAATTATTGGTACACAACTGCAATACCCAAAAAAGAAACACACAAAGAAGTTGACATGACTAAAGTCGCAGACGCTATCCTACAAATTGTATGCCAAGTACGAAGCAGAAAGATATAAGAGTTCCATTTATTCCAAGTCTAAAAGATCACTCAAATGAAGATAAAATTCTATTGATTCTGTCATTAGTTTGCCAAAAAAATGATATTTGACCAAATCTCACCTCATTTAAAAGAACTTGAGGAGAAATTAAGGAAGAAACAAAGGAGTTTCAAAAGAGAGGCAGGAACTCAAATTTTAGAAAAAAATTACGTATTCAGGTATTATTTAAAGATCAGAAAGATAGAAAAAAATTTGCCATCGTTGCCAAGCAACAATCAAGTATGATATAAGTTGACACCTGATTAGGGTCCAAGGGAGTATACCAAATTTACTGATAATCTACTCCAATATTCATTTGTAAATAAAGAGGCATGAAAAAGTCCTGCATACCTCTGCAAGTTGAAAGTCTCCTCAGACAATGCTTTTTCCAATCTCTCCTCAAATGGCGTTGCATGCCAACTAACTTTCTGATCCTGCAAACACCATCAAATTTATCAGTTTTACAGATCATCAATGATTAAGAGGAAAAAAACGACAAAAGTGCAGAATAGGGAGCAAAAAAAAAAAGAAAAGACCAAGACAGAAATATAAACCTCTTTGTACTTGTTTGTTGAATTGGGAATTCCATTCCCATCCCACCATTTAGGTGAAACCTGATGTTCATCATCATTCCAGTGAGCAGCGACCATCCCAAGAATGGGCCTATCACCAGGAGTTCTGCCGCGCTGGGATTTTTCACTGGTAGAGGAAGCATTATTCACAACTGGGCCGTCAGGATTTGGGAAAGTTGCTCTAAGCCAAGAGGACAAGCTAGCCTCTACCTTCAACTCTTGTCCAACTGACGTTCTGCCTGTCCCTACTTCTGACGCTGAAGTTTCCTGATCAATCTCCTGACAAGATTGTCTACTGTGACTGCTTTGATAATCATTAGCATCTTCATTCTTCAAGTCTTTCCACTGAGACATATTCTCAGCAGGATTTAAGACAGAATAGACATATTGAGACCTGATACGAGTATTTTTCCCCTGTCCCATAACATCTAGATACGCCGGGAAAACTGTTCCAGGTGTTTGCATCTCATCAGACAGCTTTAATGGGGTTGGATAAGGGGAAAATTTTGCAATGCTCAAATTGCTTGATGATCCAGATTGCTTCAAGCTCTGACTAGATGTTTCAGATGGACAGCTTTTTGTTGTAACTGAAGAAGTATCAGAATCACAATCGAACCGAACAGACTTGTTCTTGCCTATTATAATTGGAGTGATATCCTTGGGAACTGATGAACCTGTAAGGCTATGAGACGGACTAGCAATAAGTTCGACGGATCCAGCATTCTTGGTCTCATTGCCTTCAACTGAGCTATTAGAGACTCTGCCGGCATTTAGCCCCTCAGTCAAGCAACTTGAGAATCAAAACATCAAAAAATGTCAAGAACAATTTCATTTTAGTAAATGGAATGTTAAACAGAATCCAAAAATGACCTGACCTGCGGAACACAGTTAAAATACCGCAAAGCACAATAGTAAGGACAATTGGGGAAGACATAAACAAAAATCAGTTTTATATCACACATACTCCTATCCACAACTAATGCCTTCCCTAAAAGTGTTCAGATAAAAACGAACTCCTTTCTTTTTAACTTTAAAAGAAAACGATATACATGGACCAAGCTATGTCTAGTCAACCATATAAACCATGATGAACAAAAACAGGAATATAAAAGCAAGATAAGTTTTAAAATTCAGGTTTATCCAAATTAGTGGAATAAGCTTATCCTTTAGCTCAAACCATGCCCAATGGAACATAGAAACCATGTTCAGGGGAAATCTGGAGACAAAAGAAAACTGAAAAAAGGTAAGAAAAGAAAACAGGTTAGAATTACACAATACAGAAAACCAATCGCAATGATGTACTTGATTGTAATATTCAGGAAAAGTCGTGCTCAAATATGACACATTCTTATGGCTTTATGGGAGGCCAAAGATAATACCTGCTGGGTGTATGATCCAATGAGTCTGAAAGCTTCATCCACCGTTCACAATGTTTAGTCGGTGTTAAAGGCTGGTCAGAATTCATTTCCAAATTAAGTTTTTCAGCAGATGTGTTGGTGAGCCATGATCTGAATTTTGAATGCTCATGGTCTCCCTTCTGAGCTGATAAATCCTTCCACTTCTCCGAAGCTTGGCGAATTTCCACAGGAGTTTCAGGTAATGTTCCACAAGCCTTGAGGAACTTGGCCTGCAGCATAATGTTACTGAAAACAATAAAAATATCGACAGCCTCCAGATAGTAGAATAAGTAAAGACGACTCAGTCACCAAGCAAAAAAATGCGTGTAAGGTTATAGTTCCCTGAATCTCAATTAAGCATAGACCCCACCCCTTGATGTCAAAGGCATACCAACTAGAATCATATCCAGGTTTTCAGAGAGGGAAAAATGACTCTAAATTGAGATGACAGCACAAAGACACAGCTCCATTGATCTCGATGCACAGATAACTATTACAGAAAACGTTAATTGATCCAGACAATGCAGGCCGACATTTCTAGGGAAGTTTACAAACAATTTATATGAAAGTTGTGGATCTCTATTTTAAACCCAAGATTCTCTGTCGTAACACTGCATAAGCGTTTCATTCTTAAACAGAAAAGTAACCTGAAACTTGAAAAGAAAGAATTAGGGCCCCTTGTAGCCTAAGACAACCAGAACATGTTCGATGCACAAAATAAATAGACCTAATCTAATGATTTCACATAACCTAATGAATCAGGAAAAAAGAAAGAATATTCCATCTCACACCGAAGATCATAATAGAGAAACAGACCTCATCCTTGAGCTCTTTCAAATTCAATCCAATTTCAGGCTTTGGTGTTCCCAATTCTTGTTCTTCCTTCAACTTACATGGTGTGCCATCCTTATCTTCTTTTTTGCAACATTTAAACCAAAGCCAAACAAGATCTCGCCCATCAGATCCACAAATAAGAAATCAAATATTAACAACATAATTGCATGACAAAGTACCTTCCGCCAGTAGTAATGAGGATAATGGACTCCGATTTCGAGTCACTGAACCAACCTGATAGTAGAATCCAAAAAAAAAACAAAAACAAAAACATGAAATTTACTTAAAATAACAAAAACCAAAACATGAATTCGAATGGTGGTTTCAATGAGACATTGTAAAGTGTTGTATGATATGAAAACAGAAAAAAAAAAAAAAAATCCAACTGTGTAAAAACAAATCCAAATCAATTATCATAAAACAGGAAACAATTCCTGTTTCCTGTAACTTCAATCAATACCAAGAAAAAGCTCCCGTTATTTCCTATTTCACTTACCTACTTGGATTCCTATTAATCGAACCAAAAATCAAAACAAATATTTATCACATAACAAAACAGGAAATGTCGAACAATTCCAGTAACTCGCGATTCAGGACATAAAACTTCAATTTCATTTTCATCAAGCCATGAGACTAGCTTACAATCAAGATCACGAAACCAACTTAACTATCATCTACTTAAATAAGCAAATAAAAAATCCAAACACAAAACAAACAAACCGACATTATCATCATCTTTACCAGAAAATCAACCAAAAAATGAAAATATAATCCTACTTTCACAGCTGGAGTAGTGGCACAAGAAGAGGAATCCTCAAGATTAGAGCCGGAGCTAGGGCTAGAATCTTTATTAACGCCAAAACAGTTGAAAAAGCACCCCATTGCTGCCACCATTATCCTAGTGCAAAGAATCTTCAACTCGAAAAACGCTAAACCCACTCTACGGCTTCGTTTCTGCTCCAATTCAACAACTGCCTCTCGCTCGGCCTCGGCTGCTTCCTCCTCCGATGATGGAATTCGCTGCCGAGTCGTAGAAGAAAAGAATTTCATATTTTCATTTCATTTCTTACAAAATCAAATACCAAGAAAATTATATATATATATATATATATATAGAGAGAGAGAGAGAGAGAAGATTATGGAAATTTATTGCATTAAATTGAAATGAATTTTGTTTAAAAAGGTGGAAAGTCTCTGTTTTGATGGCTCTTTTTGGATTTTGAAATTCGAACTAGACAGACGAGGGAAAACTACTTGTTCAGGGGATTTTTTTTTTTTCTCTTGGTTTGGGTGGTTATATTCTACTTGCGGGAGTTTTACGATTTAGAGTGGAATGAATTTCTGTTTGTGACACGTGGCTGATAATTTCTTTGGGTTTGGCTTGTTAAATGGCAATTGGAGGTTTTTGGGCTGGGCCGGGCCTGGCTCAAACCGATTATGGGAGAATGTAATGAAGGCGTGAATAATTATGACATTCTATAGGACATTAACGAGTGAAAAATGATATGATGTTAAATAAAATTTTGTACATTGTGAATTTTACACTTGGAGGAGATATATTATCTGTAAGTCAGCTTCTTAATAGTGATGATGACGATTTTACTATAATAGGATTGGTAGAGAATGGCATTGGTGAAATGCATTTTACTACAATAGTGATGATAAATTTTTATTTTCTTGCATCAACAATACATTTTCTAACCCCTTTTTAATTCACATATATCACATTAAAAAGGTGTTACAGTATTTTTTAAATTAGTTCAAATAATCTACTAACTAAACACATTATTTTCTAATGCTAAGATTTTGGATGTAAATTGAGTTTCAATAATGAAAGCTAGCAAAGTTGCCCAAATGTTTAGTTACTTAATATAAAAGAAATCAAAATTGGAAAGGTTACTAACTTCTATGTTAATGGAATCACCTTTCAAATAGTTATAGCAGGTCGAAACCTAGTGGCTCTAATCATATTTTGAGCCAAAACTCAACCCATTTTTGTATTTGGCTAAGAAATCCAGGTGGTGCCCAATTAATAACTACTCCAACTATATTTCTGACAAGCAAATTTTAAGGTAGCTTGACCTTTGTGGCTACAGCACCACCATTCTTTTCCTTAAAGCAAGATCAAGGGGATGAGGACCTCTATAATTGTCATGAAAAATGTAAATTTAGGCTAATTGTTGATGTTATTCTATGTAAACTTTAAATCATTGATATTGCTTTAGGGATAAAATTCCGTAGAGGTGGTGTGGAACCCACAAATGAATGATACTCACATATGTTATGTTAGTAGATACATTTGTTACTTAGGATATAAATTTGCCATTCAATGATTTAATTCTAGAATACTATTGAAACATGCAATTATAGTAGTCATTGATCCCATGCAAATACTTTCACAAGAAACTATTTATTTTTATGGAAGATGAGTCAAGCTGCAAATTATGAAATGGAACACTCTCTCGATTCAATAGTCTTTCATAGACTAAGGTGGATTCCTAATATGATTACAATTAAGCGTGCGCAACAATTGGTTTGGACTAAAAATTGTCTAAATCAAATGATATTAGGCTCTCCAATTCTTTTTCTGTATTCAATAAAATTCTATATTTGGTAATATAATTTTATCACGATTTTAAGATATTGAATTTGATTTTGATCAAAAAATTGAATCTCTTGATTTTCGAGTGTTTTACACATAAAAAACCATAAATCAGAAAGGTTAAAGGGCGTGTTGAACTAGACTTTATTTGTAAGAAAATAAGCAAATTTAAATCCCAATGGACTTCTATAACATGAATGGTAAAGCTTAAATTGGTTTCAATTGCAAAACTAATTTTGAATTTGGTACAGGAAAAATGCTTTTTTTGGGGGATGGACTAACTTGGTCCCCATTGTTTCAACTTAGACACATTTTTTACCAACTAGAGATAACAGATGTTCAATCACTTAATTTAGGCCAAAATTGATGTCCACTCAATCAATTTGGATGGAACAAAGTACATGAGGGCTATGCAGGCATGCACTGGTAGTAAGAACACTCGTGGGAATTCATCAAGATACCCATTTCTCATCCATCCGTTTCTCACTTTCCCCTTTGTCGTGAAATCCCTCTACTTCATGAACCCTACAAAATTAAGAAATAAGTCTTTATCAACTACAGTGAATCAAGAAGATCAAACATAAACAAAGTCAACAATAGTGAAAATCGACAATTGATTGGCTATATTGCAAGGATTTGAAGCATAATATCAGTTTTAAACAAGAGTTTAATAATTGGCCCATCCCAAATTATGCTAGCATTCCCTTCGTTTAACAATTGGCTCATAAGAGTTTTGATAATACACCTTTTTTTTTTGTTATTTTTCAGCATATTTTTAGTTATATAGTACTGAAGTGGTTCCTTGTGATTAGATAATAGATGTGCTTTGTTGTTTATACATGGTTAGTATTTAAATAATGCAATATTCTTCTTGTTTTTTTTTTATCATTTATGGATTAAGTAGTAAAAAAATTGTCTTTTATGCCTGAACTATTGAAGATGTGATTCAACCCTAAATGTGAAAATGCAACAAAAATCTATGATTTGTATGTTCTATGTTGGTAACATGAACATGTTGATGCTTTTTCTTTTTCTTTTATTAGCAAAAAGTGGTCTCTTAGGTCTCTAGTGTGGAAAATGTGGTCCAATCCTGTGTGTGAAAATGCAACAAAAAATATTTACTTTGCCTATCTGGTGCTGGTAACATACACATGTTGATGCCTTTTCCTTTTCTTATATTACCAAGAAATAAAAACCACTTATTATGATGAGATTTCATTTTGGCAATTTGATTCCTCATACACCTCATGCCTAATATGAAGGTGGAGAATTATGTGTACAGAATTCACTACATGGAGAGTGTGGATTTATGTAGATTTGAAATGGATAGATTATGTGAAAACGTTCATATTTTGCAGGTACAAAAAATATTATAAGTGGGAAGATAGCAATTTTAGATGGTTTGATTCTAGTAGCGAGTTACATATAGATATTGAGAGAAATATTGAGCTAACTAGGAACATTGATTTGTATCTTGAGGTCATGAAATTTTAGTGTGTGTACTTACTATAATTCCTATTAAATTGACAATAAAGCAAATGAAGAGTAAAATGGTAAAGGTAATAATTTTGATCATGATAGAAATGTGATGGTGGTAGTGGTGGCAACCAAATCCATGGTAGTGAATCCGAGACAAGTAGTGGCACATTTTTTTTTTTTTTTGTAATAGATTCTGATTATAACATGAATGATGATGATAATAATGATGTTTTACACTATAAGAAAAAAGTGCTTAAGTGGCATTTATTCTAGTGGCATTTTGAACAATAATACCACGGTAATAGATTTTGATAATAACTTAAGAGAAAAATACCTTTAATAAAATAATTTGGTATGATGTCTCAATAACACTTTGCTTTTAAGTGCTGGTAATACTAGATATACTGGCAATGCTGTGGCATTCAATCATAAAGTGCTATAAAAGAATGTCATTTAGTTAAAAGTGCCAGTGCTACTAATTTTAGTAAATAAGTGATTTTCACAAAAATAAAAGAAATTATAAAAAATTGATAGGAATAGAGCGAATAGGTAAATCAAATATGAACTTTTAAAAACTCATCTATAAATTAAGCCTAAAACTAAATCTATCTCTATCTCTTGTCACTTTTTAGTTCTCGTTAAAAATTCTTTCCTAATTTTCGATCATCTATATTAACAATAATTAGGGCTTACAAAAATCATAAGTTCTCAGTCTGAAAACTATTAATTTGATGGCATATGGATTATCTATTTAGCACTTCATATTCAAGTGAGTCGTAATCTGTCAAATTGTAAAACTCTAATTTATTAAAAACAATTAGGTTTTTTTTTGTTCTTTATTTGTTATTCAAAAGGGATGGGTCAAAGGATAATTTTGTTCTTTAAATAATTTTTTTGAGGTTACATGTAAAATGCAAATTGGATATGTTGGCTTCATGTTAGATATCTTTCCTTTGCTTTCTCATTTTTATCTAATTCACAATTGCATTAAGATTAGATACAATTTGATCTTTTTCTTTGTAATTTTATGAAACCTCTTTGTATGTAGCATACTGAACTTGGAAATGATAAGTAAACATTGGTATTTTTTGTGTTTTATGTTTAACTTACTTATCTTGAAGACTTGCGTGATCTTTATTTCATCAATTTTGATGAACTTCTCCTCTAGTTTTCAATATCAAAATTAAAATATAAAGAAATGTTCTAAAGATAAATGTCTTCTTTTGTGAATTTTATTGAAATGTTAGATTGTTATATCCTTAATCTTGTAGCTAGATTGTTGGACCAAAAACTTTTGGATACAATCATCTCATTAATTTATTTTTGAGTTTTGTTTTGTTCGCAATAGTAGGTTGTAACTTATGAGTTGTTTTAGCCATAACAATTTTCTTTGACTAATTAAGTCCAAAATAGTAAACTTTTTAGCTTTTTGCATGAACTTTCTTTTCATAGTATATATGTAAATTAAATTTTTTATTACTAGCCTATCTGCAAGTTGTTTGAATTTTCTAGGTATATGGTTGTGATAAATGATGCTTGTTCTTCCATGTCAATCCTTAATTTAGTGAAACATATTCCAGTGCATAGATTTTATAACTTTGAATAGTTGGATGGAACTCCAGACCATGTGTTGTTTTCTCCAAAAGGGAAGAACAAGTTGAAAAAACAAGTTAGTGTTTTCTTGATTTATTGTCTTTTAGTCAGACTTTTTAAGCAAATTTAGGTCTTGAATATTCCTATGAATTTTGGGTGATATTGCAAATGTTATATATTCAATCTAAAGGTTCATAATCCATCTCAAGAATGGATTTTTGTTAGATAGTATGACATTTAGATTAAACATTTCAAACTAGTCCTTCAGGTCTATCAGCTAAATATATTGATATTTATGACCTTGCTTACATTAATAATTATGTTTTTAGTAAATAATTGCAAACCTCATCTTGTTGTTTTGATTCTGAATGATTATGTATGAAGGACAAGGCTAACTAATGCCACGAGTTGCGCGATAATACAAGATTTGTGCCCACCCATCTTTGGAAAAATTGTATTTTATTATGTTATGCTTGTCATATGGATGTTATAATTGACTTTGGCTATGAAAAGGTGGGGGAGAAGATTACAAGCATCTAATAAAATTTTAATATACAAATCTTGTATATGAATACAACTGGTGAATAAATTGTGTATGTCATATTTCGTAAGTATGTATAATTTTATATGATAAAGCAAAGTATTAGTAGTATGTAAAATAAATGAAGTAAGTTTTGTTATAATAGAATTTAGGTTAAAGATAATTGGTAGGAAAGCAATAATGAATAATAGTTAAAGTGAATAATACTTCTTTGGAATTAAGATAGCTATAATTAGCAATGTTTACATAAAACAAGATTGTTTATTTTTTTTTAGTTTGGAAATTTGTATTGAACGATTTTAAACCAAAGCATTTGGAATAGCATTTTCTGATAACTATTAATCTTATTACAAATTAATTGTTAAAGACGTATTTTTATTTATGAGTGTAAACATAGAATGAGAGAGATTATTCTTAATTAAATATTCACACTGCAAAATAGAAAATATTTGAATCTCAAAATTTAAATTAGTTTTGGTATAAGAGTAGAAGGTTATTAAAATTTAGTGGAATGAATAAATTAGAAAATGAAATTAACAAAAGAGGGACGAATTTGAATTAATGTCTATATGTTTTTTTAATACAAATCCAATCTTATATGTTTTATTTGTTGTTTCTATAACTTATCTATTGCTAAAAGTATTGTAACTAAAATCTTTAACAAATTAAATGGTAAATTGAGGTTTGCATTTGGAGGATAGGTTAAAATAAGCATTTAATCAATAGGTTAAAATTATACCTTATATAAACACATTTTTTGCTCGACAGTAGTCAAATAATGTAAGGCTATCTCTAATTGTCTTACATTGACACATAAATTTTTTATTAGAGTTTTAGTTATGCTTCACGTGAAGAATTTTGTGGAAAAAATTTACTGTGCAAATTTTGTGTATTGAAGTGACATAGTACTAAAAGTTTGCTTTCAAGATTCACATGTGCATAGCAGAAATTTGTTGGTTTTCGATTTTCGCAGCATTAAGTGTTGCTGTGATGTGATTGTATAAAAGATGGCACTATATACATGCGATGTGAGTTCTAGATATGAGGTACGGATTTGATACATAGGTCTTTGTTGGGTGATGGAGTTTTTTTTAACTAAGGTTTTTGTATGATTTATTTCATTTTAGATGGCACTTACAAATAGAAGGTTTCTAAATGTTCAAGATAATTATACAGAATTGGAGAAAGAATTGAATAGATTGACAATTGTTGGTGGTGCTTGCTTTCCTATGGAAAATTGTTGTCGTTAGATTCATGAGTAAAGGATTATATTCTACATCAACCTGAGAGATGGAAAAAGAGCGGTTAATATGTAAGTAAGGACTTGAGACCTAATAGTTTAAGTTTTTGGGTCAAAGTTGAGTTCCTGACTTATATATTGAACTTTTTGATGAGTTCTCTTGAAGTGATTCTCCCTAACAAGTGGTATCAGAACTTTTGGTTATAAGACTGGACTACTTATAGGCAAATGGATTCTTCTCGGAATTGAACCAGAGAATATTCTCTTCTTGATGGTGGACTGAAGTGTCAAGGGGTTTGGCTGGTGTTGGACCAGATGTGTCATAGATTTGGCATAAGTTTGATTCATGTTAGATCAAGGAGCCAAGGGTTGGCAGGGATCCAAAACCTAGTTTGGATGTTCAAGAAGAGTGGGTCCATGATTGAGAGAAGAGATAACCTTAGGTGTTAAGATGGGTTCGCGTTGAGTATTACAACGAATTTGGAGAAGAGCCTGTAAACTTAGGTTTAATGTGAAGGGTTACTCATGAAATAGGAGATTTGTTAGATTCATGAGTAAAGAATTATATTCCACATCAGGCCGAGAGATGGAGAAAAAGCAATCAATATCTAACTAAGAGTATGAGATCTAATAGTTTAAGTTTTTGGGCCAGAGTTTGGGTTCCTGATTTACATATTGGATTCTTTGATAGGCTCTCTTAAGGTGATACTCCTTAATAGTTATTGCAATCACACAGTTGAACCTCTTGCATAGGCTCAAGTGAATAGTATTTTGCTTAAAATGAGATATATGACTTGTTCAAATAATTTTATAGGCATTAAAATATGGGGGGGGGCCTTTTTTGCATAGTGCTCTAGTAAGTGGTAGAAGTCTGCCTATGCTGGAACTAATTGTTTCAAGAATGAAGCTAGAAGTAGAGAGCAAATGTTGCTGCAACCAAGGTCGCATTCTCTTAAGAGTTCTCATAGTTTTGATAGGCAGAATGACTAAGAAACTTGCTGCCATTGGTCTATGATAGGTGTTGGAGTTCTTATTTTGTAGTACGTTGGTAATAGTTTATGTATTATGGTATTATTAAGTAGGTAGTTGCCTATTTGTCTAATAAGTTGTTGTTAATGTTTGTGTATAACTATATAGATTGCCAAATAAATTTTTTATGCTTATTGCAGTATATGATTTGCTAAATTTAAAGGTGGCAAATTAAGAACAAAAAAACTGTTGGTGCTGCCTGATAAAAAACAAAAAGCAAAGTGAATGAAATCTTTAAAACTTAAATCGTTATAGGATATAAGTATTTGTGAGACCCCGCAAATTAGATTCTTATCTTTTATCTTGTTTTTCTTGCTTGCGTTGAATTTGTAGTTGCTTTGATAATTGAGGTGTGTTCTTAACCCTATTACTTTATTTAGCTTAGCCCATGTTTAATTTGATACATGTTAAATTTTATAGTACATGATACTAGTGTGATCGACTAGTGAGGTGCGTGCAATAAATTTGGAGGATTAAAAGGAGTTTTGCGTAAAAGGAATTATATGACAAGAAGTGTTAAGAGTTAATTAGAGAGGTATTAGATATGTTAGTTATTAGAGACAAATAGAGAGGCAAAAAGATAGACAATACATCTTTCCTTGACATTTGTCAATTAGCCAACCAAGCTTGACCAACCAAGTTTGACCAAGACCATGCTTTCTTCTTCTTATCTTGACCAAACCTTTTCATTTTCATTATTTTTTTTCTTGCACACATCATGGACGAAATTTTGAGAGAGGAAAGGGAGAGAAAACACACAAAAAAAATTCAGCCTTGATCTCTTGCTTAAATCGTGAAGAATCCAATGAAAAATCCTAATCTATGTCGATCAATCTTGAGGTAAGTCTGGAGAGAAGATTTTGGTGAAGTTTTAGAAGAAGAAAATCTATCATCTCTCTTGATTTGCTTGTCATCTTTGGGTTTGGAGGTAAAGAGTTGAATTTGGCTAGAAACCTTAGTTATCTTTTCTTATTTTTGATTTTATTTGAGGTTTGATGTTATAGAAGATAAAGGAAGCATGTTTGTGGCAATTTCATGGCTTTGTTAGGGTTTGTATGTATATGTGATTATGATGGGTTTCTTGTTGAAATTTTGGCTTACATATATTTATTGTTATGTTGATGATGAAACCTTATGGATTTGTTAGGTAGGTTTAGTTGACAAATTAGGAAATTAATCGGAGTAATGTTTGAAAATCCATTGGAGAAAATTCTGCTTGCTGGCCGAAATTTAGGGCTGAAAATGCAGCCTTGATTTCTAAATTTTCATGATGATTTTAAACTCAATTTTGCTCAAAATACTCTATAATATGTTAAGTTATAAGTATGCATTAGATTTGAACCAAAATCAGGAGTTTTAAGTGGTAAGAACACCATTTCTTTCACTGTTTTCATGGCTAGAATTCTGCACAAAACTGACCGAGGGAAAGAGTGACTTTATATAGCTTTGTTCTTGGTTTTGTGTGATGAACTTGGCGTATTACTGTCCTTATATATGATTATCCTGGTATGAGTAGTGAATTGGAGTGGAAAATGAAAGGTTCTAACAGGTGGACTACCTTGTTTTTCTTCACTGTTTTGCTGCTGGAAATTTCCACAGGAAGCTTTGCACAGCTTTGGGAAATTAGTTATAACTTTGTGTAGAAAAGTCAGAATTAAGTTCCGTTTATTGCATTTGAAACTAGATTCAAAGTGCTTTCTATCATGAAAATTTTAGAAATTTTCTCAAATCTTATGAATATCTGTGATTTTCCAAAGTTGACTGAATTTTCACACCTGTTTTGTTTTTCTATCGGATGAAACAGCAACTTGAGACTTGAATTTGACTGATTTGTGGATAGAATCTTACAAATGTGTCTTCTGAAAAATTTAATCCTTTGAATCTATCAACGTATAAAGTTTATAAATTTTGGACTTAAGAAACTTGAGATATGATTTTTTAAATAGTATTGCGTAAAACTAGAGAAAATTCTATTCTTCAAAAGTTGTTCTTGTTTTCATTTCCAACTTCAAGTTGGAGTTGTAGAACCATTGTGAGCTTGGTTTTATGATTGGAGTTGAGATAACTTGGTTAGTTTGGAACTATTTTCCTTTGAATATGGCAGCTTGGAGTAGGGGATCTCATGGCACTTTACATACTTGATTTTAGGATTTGAAGGTGAGGCCGAAAGTGTTCCTAAGGCAAACACTTAAGTTTGTTGCCGTAGTGAGTGTTCCAATTGCATGTTTCTTGCTCATTGCTGTTAGAAATTAATAGCATTTGATTTATCATCTCATAGGCAAGTGTGTACTTTATCGCACTTGATCTAATTCGACTAAACTTTTGATATCTTGTTCATGCATGTACTAGCAAATTTGATTTACAAGTAACCTGTATTGGATTTGAAATACTTGAAATGCTTGAAAACATGATATGTTGACCTTACTTGTGACTTGATCCTGTCTAGACGAGTGTGCTCTTATGTATACTCAATTTCTGTGAACTTGAATTACTTGATCTTGCATGTATATGTATGTATGAATGTAGGCCAGCTGTATTTTTCTTACAGCTGTTGAACTGGACCCTTAGACCCTTATCCGAGATGTCGGGTAAGTTGGAACTTGGGTTACTTATACGTATGAATAAATGTAGATCGATAACGGCTGAGTTGAACTCTCGTTAGACCTCTTGCTTGAAACCAGTTTTAGAGCAGTCGAGTAAGTTGGGCAACCTTAGGTAAATGAAGAATTTCCTAATACTCTTTACTCTGATTGAAACTCTAATCTGAACACTATGAAATATCTAATACGGAGCGTTAAGTAAAAACTAATGGCTCCAATCAATAACTGCGTGAGTGTTGGATAACAACCAACGACTCCACTCATGAATTCTTGAACATTTGGGACTTTAAGGCATATCATGAATACTTGATTCTTGAATACCTGGGGCTATAAGGCCAACCACATGGCTAGTTGGTCAAATTGAGCCGGTAAAGGGTTTGGTCAATGAGATTGACGAACCATGGGTATTTTTGGTGTTCGGACCCGGTAGGAGGATGATCGGTGGATGGAGATTGACGTTTAGTGGTGATCTACGGATATTATAATTTCCTAGTTAACGGAGAGTCAACGAACCTCGAACAAGCAGCTGTGGAATCTGCTGCTGAGAGCAACCTATATCCTTTTCACATAAATGTATTCTTTACCGTATATTAACGGATGATATATCTGGTTACTTGATTACTAAATCATATGTCATGGTCTACTTGAGTACGATTTATTTTCTAATATCCTGTGAATAGTATCATGTATGCGAGTTTACTTGCCTATTTTCTTGAAATCTCACTAGGCTTTTAACTCATTCTATGAATTTATTTTTCTTACAGGGATGAGAACATGAGAGGTTGAATTGGGGAAGGCATAGACTTTGTCTAAATTTTGTTAGTTGCTCGCATGAGCACTCCTTAAAATTTCTAGCTTGCTTACGTGGTTTTGATTTTGTAAATTCGACTCTATGGCTATATTCATAGATTATACGAGCACTTGAGATCCATAACTGCACACATTGGAGGTTGTATTTGTTATCGCCTTTATTATTGATGTTATTATTCTAAAATTTCGTAGTGCGTGACCGAGTTGTGACGAGAGTTGAGCAAACGGTCCACCAAACTCTTGGGTACGCCCTACGGGGAGGTGGGACTGTCACAGATGGTATCAGAGCTGTATCGTGTGGTCTCTGCGCGGGGTGAGTTTGGGCCAAGTGGTGTTATGATCCCCATAATGTGAATAAGTATAAAGGACTAAGTGCTCTTCCTGAGTGTAAGTTGTGAATCATTAAAGTTATAGGCATAAAACCTTTATCATGATACTTGAGAAAGATAAATATGTACGTTAGGTAGGAATCTTAAATTTGGTTGATTTGCACTTGGGAGCGTACGACTTGAGATGTGAATTTTTCTAATTTTGGATTCTTGTACCTGAATACCAAAATTGGAGAGCACTAGAATAAGGGTCGATATCTCGATTGCACTTGAGATAAAATTGGATGGCAAAAGTCAAAACGTGAAAAATTCTAGTATTGGACTTGAGACTGAACTAATCAAGGCAAGTGGATGAATTGGTGCCATCATGGACTAGTCTCGTGCATGTTTGGTTAGGGTTTCTATAGATGATGGCTAGCTTTGCAGTCATCATGAATGTTTAAGGTGTTAGTGCTGTAGCTTGTTTCATTTCTCCTGTACTTATGAATCCTTGTTCCGTGTTTCCTTAATTTTGTTGCGATTTGATTACGATTACATATGTATTTTTTTTAATTTCTTATTTGACTACCATTTTCTATTTTCTACAGTTCTATGATACCCTATAGGAACCTAGTTTTGATTTATATTTCTCTACAAATTTTGAATTATATATGGAATTTTGGGGATAAAGGTGTGAGTTTTATACTGGTATGTAAATTTTGACAGAATTAGGATGATCGTCTTGATGACGGATGGTACAAGGCACTAGTGAAGGTAAGGGATTATGGTTTATGCTTGAGCAAGTTTGTAAGAAAGTGTATAATGGAGACTGAGTTAGGGTGCAGAACTTTTACTTTAAGAAATATGATTCCATATTTTGTTATGTGTATAAGTAATGATAGTAATTTTTATAGAAAGACCCAAGAACTCGTCTATCTCAAGTAGAGAATAGTTAAGCCTTATATTTCTTAGGTGACCTGTAAGCAAAGGAATGGAAGAGTTATATGGCCAGAGTTTTCAATTGTGATTAGTTACTCGTTTCAATCCTTTGATTTGCCTGGCAGGCCATCATTTGATTTCAGTAAATCGATGAGATGACAAATTTGGGATATATGTATAAGGAAATAGACATCCTTCGAAAGGAGATAGAATTCTAAAAAAAATTGGCTGACTACTAGGAAGGACGATGGAAACAAGAATATGCGAAGAAAATTGAGCTGCTACACAAGAACATAGAATTAAAAAAGAAATATGAGGGGATCCCGAAAGAGGTGTGAAATAAGTTTGAATTGGTGTATTCGCCTAATCAAGTAGTATCTCAAGACAATACTAACAATCAAGTTAAAAGGGGTGAAGGAAGTTCTCATGATACTAAAGGAAAACGTAAAGAGATTGGTAGCAATGAACTTGTTATGAAGGATAAAAGGAGGAAGAAAAGAAAGAATGGACACTTCAAGAAGAGATGCATAGCTAATAAGTGTGAAACCTGTAACAAAAATCATACTGAATTATGTTATTTGAAAACTGGTGCATATTTTAGATGCAGTGAATTTGGACATCAAGTGAGGAACTGCCCAACATAAATGAATTTTGCAATGGTGAAACTGCTGTAATAGTTGAAGTCTGTAATTAGTGATATTTTATTTGAAATAGTTATATTTATTGGACTATGTGCAGTGAAAGTTTTATGTAGTAAGTTGTATCTCCGTTGGAAATAGTAAACTTGGTGTTCGCTGTTTTAATTAGTGATGTTAAATGTCTGTGTCTGTTTGGGGCTAAACCCCTATTCATGATTCAATTTCTGCACTTTATTCTTGGGTTTGAACAAGGATTCTTACTTGTGCCTAGTAATGAAGGAAGGACGTTCGATTAGAAATGATAGTATGTGTTTAATAATTCAAATGTATAAATCTCATGAGAGAGGAAGCCATTGGGAATCGGAGGAAACCCAGTAGAAAAGAGACCTCGAGTTTATTTGCGAGCAAGGGTTAGAATTTCGAGAACAAAATTCTTTTAAGGGGGAGAAAATGTGAGGCCCGTAAATTAGGTTCTTATCTTTTATTTTATTTTTCTTACTTGCCTTGAATTTGTAGTTGCTTTGATGATTGAGGTGTGTTCTTACCCCTATTACTTTATTTATCTTGGCCTATGTTTAATTTGATACATGTTAAATTTTATAGTGCATGATACTAGTGTGATCGACTAGTGAGGTACGTGCAATAAATTTGGAGAATTAGAGAGAGTTTTGCGTAAAAGAAATTATATGACAAGAAGTGTTAAGAGTTAATTAGAGGGGTGTTAGATATGTTAGTTATTAGAGACAAATAGAGAGGCAAAAAGATAGACAATACATCTTTCCTTGATGTTTCACATTTAACTTAAACGCCTGGTCTCAAGTCCTTTCCTAGATGTATCTACATTTTTTGATCTCACAACAAGATTGTCAGCAATTTAAGCAGATTGCAGGATATCTACAATTTACAGCAGCAACAGAATATCCACACGTGAGGAGCAATTTCTTGAGCCTGATACAAGAATCAATCATAGTGCGCAAATTCCTGGGGTACATGGACAAGAAAAACCCAAAAGGATACAGGTCCATGTAAAACCAGATTGAGGTTCCAGCATATTTCCCTCAGCTACTAAAACAAAAATTATGCACAGAAACTCCTGCTATCTCACTGAGCAGTCAGCATGAAAATTGGCAACTATTGCCTTCTCAACGTGAACCTGGTCCCTAGCCTGCAGACAAGAATCACAAATCACGCCATAAATTCAACTGCAAAGAGGTGTAGATGCCAATGCCGACTGGGTGGGGACATTAGTTATATATTAAACATCATCTTAGTACAAATCCTCGATCATATGTTCAATGCTCGTTATTCATAAATATTCTGAACAACAGGCACCAAACAATCCACTTGACTACTAAACCACAACCTAATATATTTGGTCCTCTGTTTGCATATCTTATAAAGGTACACTAAATATGTGGAACATGCAGAAGGATGTGAAAAAATTTGTGGCTGCATGTGATGTTTGTCAGAGGCATAAATCTGAAAATGTAGCTTATCCTGGACTGCTGCAGCCATTGCCTATTCCAGAAAAGGTATGGTCTGAGATATCTATGGACTTTGTGGAAAGTTTACCTAAGTCTAATAGTAAGGACACTATTTTGGTGGTGGTTGACAGACTCAGTAAGTATGCTTATTTCATTCCTCTCAAACACCACTACACTGCACTATCGGTTGCTCAAGCATTCCTGGATAATATCTATCGACTCCATGGTCTTCCTACCACCATAGTCAGTGATAGGGATAAGATCTTCATTAGTCATTTCTGGAAGGAGTTGTTTGGACTGTTGAAGGTGAAGTTGTGCCTATCTGCTGCCTACCACCCTCAGTCGGATGGCCAAACTGAGGTTATTAACAGATGTCTGGAAGGTTATCTGAGGTGCATGTGTAGTGATCATCCGAAGCAATGGTGTTTCTGGTTACCTTTGGCAGAATTTTGGTACAACACCAACTTTCACTCAGCTATCAGGAGCACTCCCTATGAAGTTGTTTATGGACAGACCCCTCCCTTGCACATTCCTTATGTTCCTGGTAGCTCTACTGTTGATAGTGTGGACAGGAGTTTGGCGGCAAGAGAAGCTGCTCTTCACCTACTGAAACATAATCTACAAAAGGCTCAAAATCGAATGAAGCAGCAGGCTGATCAACACAGGTCTGAAAGAGTGTTTGAGCAAGGGGATTGGGTGTCTGTTAAACTTCAACCATACAGGCAGCACTCACTCAGGAGCACTTCGTGTCAGAAACTATCCCCATAATACTTTGGGCCTTTCCAGATCATCGCCAAGGTTAGTTCTGTGGCCTATACACTACAACTTCCTGCAGATGTTAGGATCCATCCTACTTTTCATGTCTCTCTTTTAAAGAGGCATGTGGGCAATCAACCAGTGCAGCAACACATTCCTACCCGCCTCACTGATCAAGGTCAACTGCTTATGGAGCCAGTTGCTATTCTGGATAGGAGGTTGGTGAGAAGGTGAAGAACAGCTGCAACTCAAGTGTTGGTGCAATGGAGCAACAGCTTCCCAGAGGATGCGACTCGGGAATACTGGTACGATCTTCATCAGCAATATCCTCACTTCAGTTCTTGAGGACAAGAACTGTTTGAGGAGGGGAGTATTGTTGTATCTGAATTCATTCTTGTATTTGGATTAATTCTTGTGTGACCAGAATAATTCTAAGGGAATGGTTAGTAGTGGGAGGAGTTAGCTAAGCCACGTCAGAGTTAGTTAGCCAGCTGGCATGTTAGTTAGGCCAGCTGCAGTCTGTTATGTGTGATTGAAGTTGTTACGCAGGACTGGAATGGAAAGGCGGTGGAGGGGAGGTTAGTTACAGAAATAGAAAGACGGTGCAAGTAGTGTATAAATAAGCAACAAGGAAAAGATGCAAGTAGCTTTAGAGATTATTCTGAATCTATAACTTTTCCATTTCTTCATTCCTCATTCAATAATACATTTGATTCTCTCTTTCTCGAGTTGTCTTCTCAACAAACTGCAACTCCTGATTGAGACGTTACATTGAGATCTCCACTGCTCTTCGCATCAGAAGAAGGATTGAAGCCCAAAAGAAAGTGAGGTTTCTTGTCATCCTACATCTTCTCCACAATTTCCTCTATCCAATTTCAAAAGGGTTTTAAATGCAAATAAAACCCTATGGGGAAAGCCCAGAACTTGGTCTTTTTTCCCAGTGCAATTCTGTTACGGATCACTCCTAAAGATTTGGGTGTTTCCCAAACTACAATTTATGATTATTGGAAGCAGCACGACATTTAAGTGCAAAAATATTTCTGTATAAAAGGTCGGGGAGAGAGAGAGAGAGAGAGACAGCGCGCGTGGGGAGAGAATTGCTGATTATGTTAAAAAAAAACCCATATAATGGAGCGGGGCATCAAAGTCCTTTCGACCAAATTCGCTCCAAAAAATAAAAGTCTTCCTACTAGAGATTAGTTACAAATTCTAAGGTAAATTCCATTTTTTAATCAGTCCCTTCTGCCTGCTGCTGCAATGTAAATATGTAATTGCTGAAGTTTCTGCTATGACTTTCCTGAAGCACTTGGATTTTACCTTTACTCTCTTCAAGATTTCCTACTCTGATCTGTGATAATCTTGCATAGTTGGGTAAACTTGTAATCTTGGCAGTTGGAACCTCAATCTTGCATCGCATTCATACCTAAAAATCACATTAGCATATTTTGCAGCCTTGCTAGTTCTAACAACTCTCTTGCTTTAGGGGAACATTCTTCACTTTATCAGCCATCTTCGGCATTGACTAATTATGTTAATTAGCTATGTGCATTTTCTCGAACTCCATATTCATGGTTTGACAAATTATTTAGTGATGATCCACAGTAAGACTGTTCATCTGGAAAAAGGCAAAAACATGTGGAAATATATATGTATATTCAAGAATAGAAACCAAATTCAACAAGAAGAAAAACTTCCTTTGCTTGGATTAGATTAGAATAATTTTGTCTCTAGTAGAATTCCAGTACCAACGCGAATGTCTAAATATACATTCCAATGTTTGATTACAGATTTGAGGGAATGCCACATCCAGAAAAGTCAGGAAGTCGATGGAATATTGTTTGACATGACTTGAACATTCATGACGGCATTACTGGGACTTCCAAGAGCAGTGGAACGATCTAGTTCAAATAAACAAACATCGCCTATCTTGAGCTGATTCGACATATGAAAGTCACCCCAGCCTTTTGCCATGACAACTTTTGTATAATAAGCAGCTTTAGAGCCAGTTCTATAAGCTGCAAGTTTCACTTGCCATTCACCTCCAGAAGCATTCCGGAGGGTCACGCTAGTTTTCTGATTCAGATACTTGGACTTCACAAATTTTGAAGGGATAGTCTATTATTCATCAAAGAAATTAATTAACACAGACTAGGATTTTGTGTTTTGACAATGGGGAAAGGAGAAAATGATAAATTCCAAGATGATAAATCAATCAAGTGCAAATTGTGCTCACCAAGACGTTGCGGCGGAGATTACTTCAATTTATTGTTATACGGAAGTGGGGATTATAAGGCCCTACTGCTCCCTCCGCTTCCTCCTCTGCATATGAATAACCATATTTTACATCAGCTATCACACTGGAAATTCTTTTAACCCCAAAATATTCCATTGTTGTTTACATGAAGAGTATTAGTAAAATAACTCACCCTTGATGCCTGCAACATTGGGAAGAGTAAGAGGTTGAGCACAAGGTACTTTGTTTGTTGTCAAGTTCTCAGAACCCGCAGAAGAGTAGTCCTTCTCACAAGCACTAGGGTCAAATACGTATGTTTTGAACACCATCCCACCAGTATGTTCAAAAACCATAAAATCTCCAAATTTTAGTTCATGATCATGGATGAAACTCTTCCAACCCTCCCCGCCGAGGGTTAGTAGCCCGTTGCTGCGTTTGCCTATTGTAACTTCTCGAAACCCTTTGCGGCTTTCTAGAAACGCTTGCTCTGGAATCTTTTCATACAGCTCCCTACAGAAACGTGGAGAAAGCCTCTGTATGCCATGGAAAACGATGAGAGGATGTAATGGAGCATAAATTAAATTAAAGATTCTAGACAACTTGATAGGTGAATACACACCAGTTCTGCTTCGAAGTCAGGTGCTATGAATTTGAAGAAGCGACTGATAACTCGAGATTCTCCCTGATGTAGTTATTTTAAACCGTGTAAGTGGAACATTTCGTGTCTAGAAATAATGGATGTAGCTGTTTTTAACAATAGATGTCTATCATCTTGTACCATTAAACCAATTTAAAGTGTGCTGTTGTTAACCGTACCTGCTGATTATTTGTTGCACAACCACTTCTCATTTTGTTGCCGGAGACACTTGTGTGGTCTCTGCCTCTGCACTCTATTGACGGGTCTTGCAGTGTCAAGCCATTGATAGTTATCCTCCCGCCTTTTCTTGCATCTTTCTCCTGGACTGTTGTATCCTTCTTGCTTCTCGAAAGATGATTTCGCATGCTGTGTTGATGATTCCACATGGTAGGTGTTGGTATTGCACTTTATAGAGGCACGGCTCTCTTTTTCTTTACAGAGTCATTAACTGCCCATGGTAGGTGTTGGTATTGCACTTTAGATTTCCTGTTTCCTACACATGGTAGATGTTGGTATTAGGTTTCCTTTGGTAGGTGTTGGTCATTAACTACGTATTGTACTTTGGAGGCACGGCTCTCTTTTCCTTTACACCTTTATTCTTTCTTTTGGCCCTGCCCGGAAGTTAGATGCATGAAAGGTCATCCACTTGAAATCAGGAAAAGAGGTACTATTCCAAATTCGTGAAAAATAAAAGCTGAGCCAAATGCCCAAATGGTCGGTCATCCACTTCGTGAAAAATAAAAGCTGAGCCAAAGGAAGCTTGCATACAGCTCCGGGAAGGAAACTGTCATTATTGTTGGGGTGTTCAAAAATTTTTGATTTTTTTTGATTTTTTTCAACAAGATCAACATTCAATTGTTTTCCAAATTTGTATTTGGTAATTGAATGTTGATAATTGAATTTCGACCGGATAGTTGATACTTCGATAAAATATCCAAAGTTTTAGATTGACTTTCTAATATAAATTAGTTAAATACATTTAATATGTAATTAACTATATAAAAGTTATTAATATATTAATTAATGCAATTTTATGGTTATATATTTATTTATAAGCATAAATTATAACTTACAACACTATTAACTAACTAGTTTTGTACCCGTTCGTTGAACGGGAATCATCGAAAAATAATAAACTATTTAGTTAATTTTATAAAAATGTTGATATAAAATAAAAATTTAATGTATAATCTATTATAACTTATCTTAAGTATATTACTATGTACGCATTGTAATACAAAGTATTCTTATAATATAAATTTGAACATCTAATTCAGTGAATAATAATTCAAAAATAGAAAAAATATCATTCAACAATACCATAACATTAAAAAACTTGAAAATAAATAAAAAAATGCAGTAAATAGTGTCAAATAATATTCTATTCTTCATAACTTGTTTTTGTTTTTCTTCTGTTTGAACATTCTCCTCGATCTATCCGTGCAAATCTGTATTTATTGATTTTCCATTATCGCTGCATGATAGCAAAGCAGGATAACTAAGTACCGGAAAAAAATGATTTATCGCATTCAAAGTTGTGTATAACAATACGTAAAGATTATAATTTAAGAAAATAAAATAGTATATTAAATCTACCTTCTCATGCAAATCTTTTTATGAGGATTTCCTTCCTCTGTAGTTTTTGTTGAACCCTCTGATGAATGATTCATATGAAGTATATTGAAATGTTGTTGATTAGAATCATCTGTTATACTAATTGGGATCTGGGAAGAAAATTCTCTAGGTTGGTATTGGTTGTCGGTTCCACCAATCTGATAATGATTTATCAAAATTAAAGACAAAAATATTATGTAAGATATAATATGTGAAATATAAGAGAAATTTATTGCATATAACCTGTAAAAGTATGAAATGCGTTTCCCTCCCGAAATCACAGTAGAACCATATAGTCACTGTAAATCTATTACTACCTTGTTCCAGATTGTAATTGTTCAACTTGATTTGGAACACAAAAGATTTCCACGTGATCTTATTTATAATTGATGACACGATTTCACTGCTAAATCCTTCACGAAAATGAAATGCATAATAGATTTTTTTTTGTTAGAATATTCAACGGCTAAGATAAGTGTCGGATTGTCTACTATTATTAAAAGAGTAAATCTTTCCTACACTGACAGTGTATACACTATCAGCATTGGATGAATGACAACTATGCAAGAGAGAGAGAGAGAGACAGCGCGCGTGGGGAGAGAATTGCTGATTATGTTAAAAAAAAACCCATATAATGGAGCGGGGCATCAAAGTCCTTTCGACCAAATTCCCTCCAAAAAATAAAAGTCTTCCTACTAGAGATTAGTTACAAATTCTAAGGTAAATTCCATTTTTTAATCAGTCCCTTCTGCCTGCTGCTGCAATGTAAATATGTAATTGCTGAAGTTTCTGCTATGACTTTCCTGAAGCACTTGGATTTTACCTTTACTCTCTTCAAGATTTCCTACTCTGATCTGTGATAATCTTGCATAGTTGGGTAAACTTGTAATCTTGGCAGTTGGAACCTCAATCTTGCATCGCATTCATACCTAAAAATCACATTAGCATATTTTGCAGCCTTGCTAGTTCTAACAACTCTCTTGCTTTAGGGGAACATTCTTCACTTTATCAGCCATCTTCGGCATTGACTAATTATGTTAATTAGCTATGTGCATTTTCTCGAACTCCATATTCATGGTTTGACAAATTATTCAGTGATGATCCACAGTAAGACTGTTCATCTGGAAAAAGGCAAAAACATGTGGAAATATATATATATATATATATTCAAGAATAGAAACCAAATTCAACAAGAAGAAAAACTTCCTTTGCTTGGATTAGATTAGAATAATTTTGTCTCTAGTAGAATTCCAGTACAAACGCGAATGTCTAAATATACATTCCAATGTTTGATTACAGATTTGAGGGAATGCCACATCCAGAAAAGTCAGGAAGTCGATGGAATATTGTTTGACATGACTTGAACATTCATGACTGCATTACTGGGACTTCCAAGAGCAGTGGAACGATCTAGTTCAAATAAACAAACATCGCCTATCTTGAGCTGATTCGACATATGAAAGTCACCCCAGCCTTTTGCCATGACAACTTTTGTATAATAAGCAGCTTTAGAGCCAGTTCTATAAGCTGCAAGTTTCACTTGCCATTCACCTCCAGAAGCATTCCGGAGGGTCACGCTAGTTTTCTGATTCAGATACTTGGACTTCACAAATTTTGAAGGGATAGTCTATTATTCATCAAAGAAATTAATTAACACAGACTAGGATTTTGTGTTTTGACAATGGGGAAAGGAGAAAATGATAAATTCCAAGATGATAAATCAATCAAGTGCAAATTGTGCTCACCAAGACGTTGCGGCGGAGATTACTTCGATTTATTGTTATACGGAAGTGGGGATTATAAGGCCCTACTGCTCCCTCCGCTTCCTCCTCTGCATATGAATAACCATATTTTACATCAGCTATCACACTGGAAATTCTTTTAACCCCAAAATATTCCATTGTTGTTTACATGAAGAGTATTAGTAAAATAACTCACCCTTGATGCCTGCAACATTGGGAAGAGTAAGAGGTTGAGCACAAGGTACTTTGTTTGTTGTCAAGTTCTCAGAACCCGCAGAAGAGTAGTCCTTCTCACAAGCACTAGGGTCAAATACGTATGTTTTGAACACCATCCCACCAGTATGTTCAAAAACCATAAAATCTCCAAATTTTAGTTCATGATCATGGATGAAACTCTTCCAACCCTCCCCGCCGAGGGTTAGTAGCCCGTTGCTGCGTTTGCCTATTGTAACTTCCCGAAACCCTTTGCGGCTTTCTAGAAACGCTTGCTCTGGAATCTTTTCATACAGCTCCCTACAGAAACGTGGAGAAAGCCTCTGTATGCCATGGAAAACGATGAGAGGATGTAATGGAGCATAAATTAAATTAAAGATTCTAGACAACTTGATAGGTGAATACACACCAGTTCTGCTTCGAAGTCAGGTGCTATGAATTTGAAGAAGCGACTGATAACTCGAGATTCTCCCTGATGTAGTTATTTTAAACCGTGTAAGTGGAACATTTCGTGTCTAGAAATAATGGATGTAGCTGTTTTTAACAATAGATGTCTATCATCTTGTACCATTAAACCAATTTAAAGTGTGCTGTTGTTAACCGTACCTGCTGATTATTTGTTGCACAACCACTTCTCATTTTGTTGCCGGAGACACTTGTGTGGTCTCTGCCTCTGCACTCTATTGACGGGTCTTGCAGTGTCAAGCCATTGATAGTTATCCTCCCGCCTTTTCTTGCATCTTTCTCCTGGACTGTTGTATCCTTCTTGCTTCTCGAAAGATGATTTCGCATGCTGTGTTGATGATTCCACATGGTAGGTGTTGGTATTGCACTTTATAGAGGCACGGCTCTCTTTTTCTTTACAGAGTCATTAACTGCCCATGGTAGGTGTTGGTATTGCACTTTAGATTTCCTGTTTCCTACACATGGTAGATGTTGGTATTAGGTTTCCTTTGTTAGGTGTTGGTCATTAACTACGTATTGTACTTTGGAGGCACGACTCTCTTTTCCTTTACACCTTTATTCTTTCTTTTGGCCCTGCCCGGAAGTTAGATGCATGAAAGGTCATCCACTTGAAATCAGGAAAAGAGGTACTATTCCAAATTCGTGAAAAATAAAAGCTGAGCCAAATGCCCAAATGGTCGGTCATCCACTTCGTGAAAAATAAAAGCTGAGCCAAAGGAAGCTTGCATACAGCTCCGGGAAGGAAACTGTCATTATTGTTGGGGTGTTCAAAAATTTTTGATTTTTTTTGATTTTTTTCAACAAGATCAACATTCAATTGTTTTCCAAATTTGTATTTGGTAATTGAATGTTGATAATTGAATTTCGACCGGATAGTTGATACTTCGATAAAATATCCAAAGTTTTAGATTGACTTTCTAATATAAATTAGTTAAATACATTTAATATGTAATTAACTATATAAAAGTTATTAATATATTAATTAATGCAATTTTATGGTTATATATTTATTTATAAGCATAAATTATAACTTACAACACTATTAACTAACTAGTTTTGTACCCGTTCGTTGAACGGGAATCATCGAAAAATAATAAACTATTTAGTTAATTTTATAAAAATGTTGATATAAAATAAAAATTTAATGTATAATCTATTATAACTTATCTTAAGTATATTACTATGTACGCATTGTAATACAAAGTATTCTTATAATATAAATTTGAACATCTAATTCAGTGAATAATAATTCAAAAATAGAAAAAATATCATTCAACAATACCATAACATTAAAAAACTTGAAAATAAATAAAAAAATGCAGTAAATAGTGTCAAATAATATTCTATTCTTCATAACTTGTTTTTGTTTTTCTTCTGTTTGAACATTCTCCTCGATCTATCCGTGCAAATCTGTATTTATTGATTTTCCATTATCGCTGCATGATAGCAAAGCAGGATAACTAAGTACCGGAAAAAAATGATTTATCGCATTCAAAGTTGTGTATAACAATACGTAAAGATTATAATTTAAGAAAATAAAATAGTATATTAAATCTACCTTCTCATGCAAATCTTTTTATGAGGATTTCCTTCCTCTGTAGTTTTTGTTGAACCCTCTGATGAATGATTCATATGAAGTATATTGAAATGTTGTTGATTAGAATCATCTGTTATACTAATTGGGATCTGGGAAGAAAATTCTCTAGGTTGGTATTGGTTGTCGGTTCCACCAATCTGATAATGATTTATCAAAATTAAAGACAAAAATATTATGTAAGATATAATATGTGAAATATAAGAGAAATTTATTGCATATAACCTGTAAAAGTATGAAATGCGTTTCCCTCCCGAAATCACAGTAGAACCATATAGTCACTGTAAATCTATTACTACCTTGTTCCAGATTGTAATTGTTCAACTTGATTTGGAACACAAAAGATTTCCACGTGATCTTATTTATAATTGATGACACGATTTCACTGCTAAATCCTTCACGAAAATGAAATGCATAATAGATTTTTTTTTGTTAGAATATTCAACGGCTAAGATAAGTGTCGGATTGTCTACTATTATTAAAAGAGTAAATCTTTCCTACACTGACAGTGTATACACTATCAGCATTGGATGAATGACAACTATGCAAGAGAGAGAGAGAGAGACAGCGCGCGTGGGGAGAGAATTGCTGATTATGTTAAAAAAAAACCCATATAATGGAGCGGGGCATCAAAGTCCTTTCGACCAAATTCCCTCCAAAAAATAAAAGTCTTCCTACTAGAGATTAGTTACAAATTCTAAGGTAAATTCCATTTTTTAATCAGTCCCTTCTGCCTGCTGCTGCAATGTAAATATGTAATTGCTGAAGTTTCTGCTATGACTTTCCTGAAGCACTTGGATTTTACCTTTACTCTCTTCAAGATTTCCTACTCTGATCTGTGATAATCTTGCATAGTTGGGTAAACTTGTAATCTTGGCAGTTGGAACCTCAATCTTGCATCGCATTCATACCTAAAAATCACATTAGCATATTTTGCAGCCTTGCTAGTTCTAACAACTCTCTTGCTTTAGGGGAACATTCTTCACTTTATCAGCCATCTTCGGCATTGACTAATTATGTTAATTAGCTATGTGCATTTTCTCGAACTCCATATTCATGGTTTGACAAATTATTCAGTGATGATCCACAGTAAGACTGTTCATCTGGAAAAAGGCAAAAACATGTGGAAATATATATATATATATATATTCAAGAATAGAAACCAAATTCAACAAGAAGAAAAACTTCCTTTGCTTGGATTAGATTAGAATAATTTTGTCTCTAGTAGAATTCCAGTACAAACGCGAATGTCTAAATATACATTCCAATGTTTGATTACAGATTTGAGGGAATGCCACATCCAGAAAAGTCAGGAAGTCGATGGAATATTGTTTGACATGACTTGAACATTCATGACTGCATTACTGGGACTTCCAAGAGCAGTGGAACGATCTAGTTCAAATAAACAAACATCGCCTATCTTGAGCTGATTCGACATATGAAAGTCACCCCAGCCTTTTGCCATGACAACTTTTGTATAATAAGCAGCTTTAGAGCCAGTTCTATAAGCTGCAAGTTTCACTTGCCATTCACCTCCAGAAGCATTCCGGAGGGTCACGCTAGTTTTCTGATTCAGATACTTGGACTTCACAAATTTTGAAGGGATAGTCTATTATTCATCAAAGAAATTAATTAACACAGACTAGGATTTTGTGTTTTGACAATGGGGAAAGGAGAAAATGATAAATTCCAAGATGATAAATCAATCAAGTGCAAATTGTGCTCACCAAGACGTTGCGGCGGAGATTACTTCGATTTATTGTTATACGGAAGTGGGGATTATAAGGCCCTACTGCTCCCTCCGCTTCCTCCTCTGCATATG
Source organism: Coffea arabica (assembly GCF_036785885.1). NCBI lineage: Eukaryota > Viridiplantae > Streptophyta > Magnoliopsida > Gentianales > Rubiaceae > Coffea > Coffea arabica. Next base: position 5,135,964 of record NC_092318.1, on the reverse strand, counting down.
AATAACCATATTTTACATCAGCTATCACACTGGAAATTCTTTTAACCCCAAAATATTCCATTGTTGTTTACATGAAGAGTATTAGTAAAATAACTCACCCTTGATGCCTGCAACATTGGGAAGAGTAAGAGGTTGAGCACAAGGTACTTTGTTTGTTGTCAAGTTCTCAGAACCCGCAGAAGAGTAGTCCTTCTCACAAGCACTAGGGTCAAATACGTATGTTTTGAACACCATCCCACCAGTATGTTCAAAAACCATAAAATCTCCAAATTTTAGTTCATGATCATGGATGAAACTCTTCCAACCCTCCCCGCCGAGGGTTAGTAGCCCGTTGCTGCGTTTGCCTATTGTAACTTCCCGAAACCCTTTGCGGCTTTCTAGAAACGCTTGCTCTGGAATCTTTTCATACAGCTCCCTACAGAAACGTGGAGAAAGCCTCTGTATGCCATGGAAAACGATGAGAGGATGTAATGGAGCATAAATTAAATTAAAGATTCTAGACAACTTGATAGGTGAATACACACCAGTTCTGCTTCGAAGTCAGGTGCTATGAATTTGAAGAAGCGACTGATAACTCGAGATTCTCCCTGATGTAGTTATTTTAAACCGTGTAAGTGGAACATTTCGTGTCTAGAAATAATGGATGTAGCTGTTTTTAACAATAGATGTCTATCATCTTGTACCATTAAACCAATTTAAAGTGTGCTGTTGTTAACCGTACCTGCTGATTATTTGTTGCACAACCACTTCTCATTTTGTTGCCGGAGACACTTGTGTGGTCTCTGCCTCTGCACTCTATTGACGGGTCTTGCAGTGTCAAGCCATTGATAGTTATCCTCCCGCCTTTTCTTGCATCTTTCTCCTGGACTGTTGTATCCTTCTTGCTTCTCGAAAGATGATTTCGCATGCTGTGTTGATGATTCCACATGGTAGGTGTTGGTATTGCACTTTATAGAGGCACGGCTCTCTTTTTCTTTACAGAGTCATTAACTGCCCATGGTAGGTGTTGGTATTGCACTTTAGATTTCCTGTTTCCTACACATGGTAGATGTTGGTATTAGGTTTCCTTTGGTAGGTGTTGGTCATTAACTACGTATTGTACTTTGGAGGCACGGCTCTCTTTTCCTTTACACCTTTATTCTTTCTTTTGGCCCTGCCCGGAAGTTAGATGCATGAAAGGTCATCCACTTGAAATCAGGAAAAGAGGTACTATTCCAAATTCGTGAAAAATAAAAGCTGAGCCAAATGCCCAAATGGTCGGTCATCCACTTCGTGAAAAATAAAAGCTGAGCCAAAGGAAGCTTGCATACAGCTCCGGGAAGGAAACTGTCATTATTGTTGGGGTGTTCAAAAATTTTTGATTTTTTTTGATTTTTTTCAACAAGATCAACATTCAATTGTTTTCCAAATTTGTATTTGGTAATTGAATGTTGATAATTGAATTTCGACCGGATAGTTGATACTTCGATAAAATATCCAAAGTTTTAGATTGACTTTCTAATATAAATTAGTTAAATACATTTAATATGTAATTAACTATATAAAAGTTATTAATATATTAATTAATGCAATTTTATGGTTATATATTTATTTATAAGCATAAATTATAACTTACAACACTATTAACTAACTAGTTTTGTACCCGTTCGTTGAACGGGAATCATCGAAAAATAATAAACTATTTAGTTAATTTTATAAAAATGTTGATATAAAATAAAAATTTAATGTATAATCTATTATAACTTATCTTAAGTATATTACTATGTACGCATTGTAATACAAAGTATTCTTATAATATAAATTTGAACATCTAATTCAGTGAATAATAATTCAAAAATAGAAAAAATATCATTCAACAATACCATAACATTAAAAAACTTGAAAATAAATAAAAAAATGCAGTAAATAGTGTCAAATAATATTCTATTCTTCATAACTTGTTTTTGTTTTTCTTCTGTTTGAACATTCTCCTCGATCTATCCGTGCAAATCTGTATTTATTGATTTTCCATTATCGCTGCATGATAGCAAAGCAGGATAACTAAGTACCGGAAAAAAATGATTTATCGCATTCAAAGTTGTGTATAACAATACGTAAAGATTATAATTTAAGAAAATAAAATAGTATATTAAATCTACCTTCTCATGCAAATCTTTTTATGAGGATTTCCTTCCTCTGTAGTTTTTGTTGAACCCTCTGATGAATGATTCATATGAAGTATATTGAAATGTTGTTGATTAGAATCATCTGTTATACTAATTGGGATCTGGGAAGAAAATTCTCTAGGTTGGTATTGGTTGTCGGTTCCACCAATCTGATAATGATTTATCAAAATTAAAGACAAAAATATTATGTAAGATATAATATGTGAAATATAAGAGAAATTTATTGCATATAACCTGTAAAAGTATGAAATGCGTTTCCCTCCCGAAATCACAGTAGAACCATATAGTCACTGTAAATCTATTACTACCTTGTTCCAGATTGTAATTGTTCAACTTGATTTGGAACACAAAAGATTTCCACGTGATCTTATTTATAATTGATGACACGATTTCACTGCTAAATCCTTCCCGAAAATGAAATGCATAATAGATTTTTTTTTGTTAGAATATTCAACGGCTAAGATAAGTGTCGGATTGTCTACTATTATTAAAAGAGTAAATCTTTCCTACACTGACAGTGTATACACTATCAGCATTGGATGAATGACAACTATGCAAGAGAGAGAGAGAGAGACAGCGCGCGTGGGGAGAGAATTGCTGATTATGTTAAAAAAAAACCCATATAATGGAGCGGGGCATCAAAGTCCTTTCGACCAAATTCGCTCCAAAAAATAAAAGTCTTCCTACTAGAGATTAGTTACAAATTCTAAGGTAAATTCCATTTTTTAATCAGTCCCTTCTGCCTGCTGCTGCAATGTAAATATGTAATTGCTGAAGTTTCTGCTATGACTTTCCTGAAGCACTTGGATTTTACCTTTACTCTCTTCAAGATTTCCTACTCTGATCTGTGATAATCTTGCATAGTTGGGTAAACTTGTAATCTTGGCAGTTGGAACCTCAATCTTGCATCGCATTCATACCTAAAAATCACATTAGCATATTTTGCAGCCTTGCTAGTTCTAACAACTCTCTTGCTTTAGGGGAACATTCTTCACTTTATCAGCCATCTTCGGCATTGACTAATTATGTTAATTAGCTATGTGCATTTTCTCGAACTCCATATTCATGGTTTGACAAATTATTCAGTGATGATCCACAGTAAGACTGTTCATCTGGAAAAAGGCAAAAACATGTGGAAATATATATATATATATATATTCAAGAATAGAAACCAAATTCAACAAGAAGAAAAACTTCCTTTGCTTGGATTAGATTAGAATAATTTTGTCTCTAGTAGAATTCCAGTACCAACGCGAATGTCTAAATATACATTCCAATGTTTGATTACAGATTTGAGGGAATGCCACATCCAGAAAAGTCAGGAAGTCGATGGAATATTGTTTGACATGACTTGAACATTCATGACTGCATTACTGGGACTTCCAAGAGCAGTGGAACGATCTAGTTCAAATAAACAAACATCGCCTATCTTGAGCTGATTCGACATATGAAAGTCACCCCAGCCTTTTGCCATGACAACTTTTGTATAATAAGCAGCTTTAGAGCCAGTTCTATAAGCTGCAAGTTTCACTTGCCATTCACCTCCAGAAGCATTCCGGAGGGTCACGCTAGTTTTCTGATTCAGATACTTGGACTTCACAAATTTTGAAGGGATAGTCTATTATTCATCAAAGAAATTAATTAACACAGACTAGGATTTTGTGTTTTGACAATGGGGAAAGGAGAAAATGATAAATTCCAAGATGATAAATCAATCAAGTGCAAATTGTGCTCACCAAGACGTTGCGGCGGAGATTACTTCGATTTATTGTTATACGGAAGTGGGGATTATAAGGCCCTACTGCTCCCTCCGCTTCCTCCTCTGCATATGAATAACCATATTTTACATCAGCTATCACACTGGAAATTCTTTTAACCCCAAAATATTCCATTGTTGTTTACATGAAGAGTATTAGTAAAATAACTCACCCTTGATGCCTGCAACATTGGGAAGAGTAAGAGGTTGAGCACAAGGTACTTTGTTTGTTGTCAAGTTCTCAGAACCCGCAGAAGAGTAGTCCTTCTCACAAGCACTAGGGTCAAATACGTATGTTTTGAACACCATCCCACCAGTATGTTCAAAAACCATAAAATCTCCAAATTTTAGTTCATGATCATGGATGAAACTCTTCCAACCCTCCCCGCCGAGGGTTAGTAGCCCGTTGCTGCGTTTGCCTATTGTAACTTCCCGAAACCCTTTGCGGCTTTCTAGAAACGCTTGCTCTGGAATCTTTTCATACAGCTCCCTACAGAAACGTGGAGAAAGCCTCTGTATGCCATGGAAAACGATGAGAGGATGTAATGGAGCATAAATTAAATTAAAGATTCTAGACAACTTGATAGGTGAATACACACCAGTTCTGCTTCGAAGTCAGGTGCTATGAATTTGAAGAAGCGACTGATAACTCGAGATTCTCCCTGATGTAGTTATTTTAAACCGTGTAAGTGGAACATTTCGTGTCTAGAAATAATGGATGTAGCTGTTTTTAACAATAGATGTCTATCATCTTGTACCATTAAACCAATTTAAAGTGTGCTGTTGTTAACCGTACCTGCTGATTATTTGTTGCACAACCACTTCTCATTTTGTTGCCGGAGACACTTGTGTGGTCTCTGCCTCTGCACTCTATTGACGGGTCTTGCAGTGTCAAGCCATTGATAGTTATCCTCCCGCCTTTTCTTGCATCTTTCTCCTGGACTGTTGTATCCTTCTTGCTTCTCGAAAGATGATTTCGCATGCTGTGTTGATGATTCCACATGGTAGGTGTTGGTATTGCACTTTATAGAGGCACGGCTCTCTTTTTCTTTACAGAGTCATTAACTGCCCATGGTAGGTGTTGGTATTGCACTTTAGATTTCCTGTTTCCTACACATGGTAGATGTTGGTATTAGGTTTCCTTTGGTAGGTGTTGGTCATTAACTACGTATTGTACTTTGGAGGCACGGCTCTCTTTTCCTTTACACCTTTATTCTTTCTTTTGGCCCTGCCCGGAAGTTAGATGCATGAAAGGTCATCCACTTGAAATCAGGAAAAGAGGTACTATTCCAAATTCGTGAAAAATAAAAGCTGAGCCAAATGCCCAAATGGTCGGTCATCCACTTCGTGAAAAATAAAAGCTGAGCCAAAGGAAGCTTGCATACAGCTCCGGGAAGGAAACTGTCATTATTGTTGGGGTGTTCAAAAATTTTTGATTTTTTTTGATTTTTTTCAACAAGATCAACATTCAATTGTTTTCCAAATTTGTATTTGGTAATTGAATGTTGATAATTGAATTTCGACCGGATAGTTGATACTTCGATAAAATATCCAAAGTTTTAGATTGACTTTCTAATATAAATTAGTTAAATACATTTAATATGTAATTAACTATATAAAAGTTATTAATATATTAATTAATGCAATTTTATGGTTATATATTTATTTATAAGCATAAATTATAACTTACAACACTATTAACTAACTAGTTTTGTACCCGTTCGTTGAACGGGAATCATCGAAAAATAATAAACTATTTAGTTAATTTTATAAAAATGTTGATATAAAATAAAAATTTAATGTATAATCTATTATAACTTATCTTAAGTATATTACTATGTACGCATTGTAATACAAAGTATTCTTATAATATAAATTTGAACATCTAATTCAGTGAATAATAATTCAAAAATAGAAAAAATATCATTCAACAATACCATAACATTAAAAAACTTGAAAATAAATAAAAAAATGCAGTAAATAGTGTCAAATAATATTCTATTCTTCATAACTTGTTTTTGTTTTTCTTCTGTTTGAACATTCTCCTCGATCTATCCGTGCAAATCTGTATTTATTGATTTTCCATTATCGCTGCATGATAGCAAAGCAGGATAACTAAGTACCGGAAAAAAATGATTTATCGCATTCAAAGTTGTGTATAACAATACGTAAAGATTATAATTTAAGAAAATAAAATAGTATATTAAATCTACCTTCTCATGCAAATCTTTTTATGAGGATTTCCTTCCTCTGTAGTTTTTGTTGAACCCTCTGATGAATGATTCATATGAAGTATATTGAAATGTTGTTGATTAGAATCATCTGTTATACTAATTGGGATCTGGGAAGAAAATTCTCTAGGTTGGTATTGGTTGTCGGTTCCACCAATCTGATAATGATTTATCAAAATTAAAGACAAAAATATTATGTAAGATATAATATGTGAAATATAAGAGAAATTTATTGCATATAACCTGTAAAAGTATGAAATGCGTTTCCCTCCCGAAATCACAGTAGAACCATATAGTCACTGTAAATCTATTACTACCTTGTTCCAGATTGTAATTGTTCAACTTGATTTGGAACACAAAAGATTTCCACGTGATCTTATTTATAATTGATGACACGATTTCACTGCTAAATCCTTCCCGAAAATGAAATGCATAATAGATTTTTTTTTGTTAGAATATTCAACGGCTAAGATAAGTGTCGGATTGTCTACTATTATTAAAAGAGTAAATCTTTCCTACACTGACAGTGTATACACTATCAGCATTGGATGAATGACAACTATGCAAGAGAGAGAGAGAGAGACAGCGCGCGTGGGGAGAGAATTGCTGATTATGTTAAAAAAAAACCCATATAATGGAGCGGGGCATCAAAGTCCTTTCGACCAAATTCGCTCCAAAAAATAAAAGTCTTCCTACTAGAGATTAGTTACAAATTCTAAGGTAAATTCCATTTTTTAATCAGTCCCTTCTGCCTGCTGCTGCAATGTAAATATGTAATTGCTGAAGTTTCTGCTATGACTTTCCTGAAGCACTTGGATTTTACCTTTACTCTCTTCAAGATTTCCTACTCTGATCTGTGATAATCTTGCATAGTTGGGTAAACTTGTAATCTTGGCAGTTGGAACCTCAATCTTGCATCGCATTCATACCTAAAAATCACATTAGCATATTTTGCAGCCTTGCTAGTTCTAACAACTCTCTTGCTTTAGGGGAACATTCTTCACTTTATCAGCCATCTTCGGCATTGACTAATTATGTTAATTAGCTATGTGCATTTTCTCGAACTCCATATTCATGGTTTGACAAATTATTCAGTGATGATCCACAGTAAGACTGTTCATCTGGAAAAAGGCAAAAACATGTGGAAATATATATATATATATATATTCAAGAATAGAAACCAAATTCAACAAGAAGAAAAACTTCCTTTGCTTGGATTAGATTAGAATAATTTTGTCTCTAGTAGAATTCCAGTACCAACGCGAATGTCTAAATATACATTCCAATGTTTGATTACAGATTTGAGGGAATGCCACATCCAGAAAAGTCAGGAAGTCGATGGAATATTGTTTGACATGACTTGAACATTCATGACTGCATTACTGGGACTTCCAAGAGCAGTGGAACGATCTAGTTCAAATAAACAAACATCGCCTATCTTGAGCTGATTCGACATATGAAAGTCACCCCAGCCTTTTGCCATGACAACTTTTGTATAATAAGCAGCTTTAGAGCCAGTTCTATAAGCTGCAAGTTTCACTTGCCATTCACCTCCAGAAGCATTCCGGAGGGTCACGCTAGTTTTCTGATTCAGATACTTGGACTTCACAAATTTTGAAGGGATAGTCTATTATTCATCAAAGAAATTAATTAACACAGACTAGGATTTTGTGTTTTGACAATGGGGAAAGGAGAAAATGATAAATTCCAAGATGATAAATCAATCAAGTGCAAATTGTGCTCACCAAGACGTTGCGGCGGAGATTACTTCGATTTATTGTTATACGGAAGTGGGGATTATAAGGCCCTACTGCTCCCTCCGCTTCCTCCTCTGCATATGAATAACCATATTTTACATCAGCTATCACACTGGAAATTCTTTTAACCCCAAAATATTCCATTGTTGTTTACATGAAGAGTATTAGTAAAATAACTCACCCTTGATGCCTGCAACATTGGGAAGAGTAAGAGGTTGAGCACAAGGTACTTTGTTTGTTGTCAAGTTCTCAGAACCCGCAGAAGAGTAGTCCTTCTCACAAGCACTAGGGTCAAATACGTATGTTTTGAACACCATCCCACCAGTATGTTCAAAAACCATAAAATCTCCAAATTTTAGTTCATGATCATGGATGAAACTCTTCCAACCCTCCCCGCCGAGGGTTAGTAGCCCGTTGCTGCGTTTGCCTATTGTAACTTCCCGAAACCCTTTGCGGCTTTCTAGAAACGCTTGCTCTGGAATCTTTTCATACAGCTCCCTACAGAAACGTGGAGAAAGCCTCTGTATGCCATGGAAAACGATGAGAGGATGTAATGGAGCATAAATTAAATTAAAGATTCTAGACAACTTGATAGGTGAATACACACCAGTTCTGCTTCGAAGTCAGGTGCTATGAATTTGAAGAAGCGACTGATAACTCGAGATTCTCCCTGATGTAGTTATTTTAAACCGTGTAAGTGGAACATTTCGTGTCTAGAAATAATGGATGTAGCTGTTTTTAACAATAGATGTCTATCATCTTGTACCATTAAACCAATTTAAAGTGTGCTGTTGTTAACCGTACCTGCTGATTATTTGTTGCACAACCACTTCTCATTTTGCTGCCGGAGACACTTGTGTGGTCTCTGCCTCTGCACTCTATTGACGGGTCTTGCAGTGTCAAGCCATTGATAGTTATCCTCCCGCCTTTTTTTGCATCTTTCTCATGGACTGTTGTATCCTTCTTGCTTCTCGAAAGATGATTTCGCATGCTGTGTTGATGATTCCACATGGTAGGTGTTGGTATTGCACTTTATAGAGGCACGGCTCTCTTTTTCTTTACAGAGTCATTAACTGCCCATGGTAGGTGTTGGTATTGCACTTTAGATTTCCTGTTTCCTACACATGGTAGATGTTGGTATTAGGTTTCCTTTGGTAGGTGTTGGTCATTAACTACGTATTGTACTTTGGAGGCACGGCTCTCTTTTCCTTTACACCTTTATTCTTTCTTTTGGCCCTGCCCGGAAGTTAGATGCATGAAAGGTCATCCACTTGAAATCAGGAAAAGAGGTACTATTCCAAATTCGTGAAAAATAAAAGCTGAGCCAAATGCCCAAATGGTCGGTCATCCACTTCGTGAAAAATAAAAGCTGAGCCAAAGGAAGCTTGCATACAGCTCCGGGAAGGAAACTGTCATTATTGTTGGGGTGTTCAAAAATTTTTGATTTTTTTTGAATTTTTTCAACAAGATCAACATTCAATTGTTTTCCAAATTTGTATTTGGTAATTGAATGTTGATAATTGAATTTCGACCGGATAGTTGATACTTCGATAAAATATCCAAAGTTTTAGATTGACTTTCTAATATAAATTAGTTAAATACATTTAATATGTAATTAACTATATAAAAGTTATTAATATATTAATTAATGCAATTTTATGGTTATATATTTATTTATAAGCATAAATTATAACTTACAACACTATTAACTAACTAGTTTTGTACCCGTTCGTTGAACGGGAATCATCGAAAAATAATAAACTATTTAGTTAATTTTATAAAAATGTTGATATAAAATAAAAATTTAATGTATAATCTATTATAACTTATCTTAAGTATATTACTATGTACGCATTGTAATACAAAGTATTCTTATAATATAAATTTGAACATCTAATTCAGTGAATAATAATTCAAAAATAGAAAAAATATCATTCAACAATACCATAACATTAAAAAACTTGAAAATAAATAAAAAATGCAGTAAATAGTGTCAAATAATATTCTATTCTTCATAACTTGTTTTTGTTTTTCTTCTGTTTGAACGTTCTCCTCGATCTATCCGTGCAAATCTGTATTTATTGATTTTCCATTATCGCTGCATGATAGCAAAGCAGGATAACTAAGTACCGGAAAAAAATGATTTATCGCATTCAAAGTTGTGTATAACAATACGTAAAGATTATAATTTAAGAAAATAAAATAGTATATTAAATCTACCTTCTCATGCAAATCTTTTTATGAGGATTTCCTTCCTCTGTAGTTTTTGTTGAACCCTCTGATGAATGATTCATATGAAGTATATTGAAATGTTGTTGATTAGAATCATCTGTTATACTAATTGGGATCTGGGAAGAAAATTCTCTAGGTTGGTATTGGTTGTCGGTTCCACCAATCTGATAATGATTTATCAAAATTAAAGACAAAAATATTATGTAAGATATAATATGTGAAATATAAGAGAAATTTATTGCATATAACCTGTAAAAGTATGAAATGCGTTTCCCTCCCGAAATCACAGTAGAACCATATAGTCACTGTAAATCTATTACTACCTTGTTCCAGATTGTAATTGTTCAACTTGATTTGGAACACAAAAGATTTCCACGTGATCTTATTTATAATTGATGACACGATTTCACTGCTAAATCCTTCCCGAAAATGAAATGCATAATAGATTTTTTTTTGTTAGAATATTCAACGGCTAAGATAAGTGTCGGATTGTCTACTATTATTAAAAGAGTAAATCTTTCCTACACTGACAGTGTATACACTATCAGCATTGGATGAATGACAACTATGCAAGAGAGAGAGAGAGAGACAGCGCGCGTGGGGAGAGAATTGCTGATTATGTTAAAAAAAAACCCATATAATGGAGCGGGGCATCAAAGTCCTTTCGACCAAATTCGCTCCAAAAAATAAAAGTCTTCCTACTAGAGATTAGTTACAAATTCTAAGGTAAATTCCATTTTTTAATCAGTCCCTTCTGCCTGCTGCTGCAATGTAAATATGTAATTGCTGAAGTTTCTGCTATCACTTTCCTGAAGCACTTGGATTTTACCTTTACTCTCTTCAAGATTTCCTACTCTGATCTGTGATAATCTTGCATAGTTGGGTAAACTTGTAATCTTGGCAGTTGGAACCTCAATCTTGCATCGCATTCATACCTAAAAATCACATTAGCATATTTTGCAGCCTTGCTAGTTCTAACAACTCTCTTGCTTTAGGGGAACATTCTTCACTTTATCAGCCATCTTCGGCATTGACTAATTATGTTAATTAGCTATGTGCATTTTCTCGAACTCCATATTCATGGTTTGACAAATTATTCAGTGATGATCCACAGTAAGACTGTTCATCTGGAAAAAGGCAAAAACATGTGGAAATATATATATATATATATATTCAAGAATAGAAACCAAATTCAACAAGAAGAAAAACTTCCTTTGCTTGGATTAGATTAGAATAATTTTGTCTCTAGTAGAATTCCAGTACCAACGCGAATGTCTAAATATACATTCCAATGTTTGATTACAGATTTGAGGGAATGCCACATCCAGAAAAGTCAGGAAGTCGATGGAATATTGTTTGACATGACTTGAACATTCATGACGGCATTACTGGGACTTCCAAGAGCAGTGGAACGATCTAGTTCAAATAAACAAACATCGCCTATCTTGAGCTGATTCGACATATGAAAGTCACCCCAGCCTTTTGCCATGACAACTTTTGTATAATAAGCAGCTTTAGAGCCAGTTCTATAAGCTGCAAGTTTCACTTGCCATTCACCTCCAGAAGCATTCCGGAGGGTCACGCTAGTTTTCTGATTCAGATACTTGGACTTCACAAATTTTGAAGGGATAGTCTATTATTCATCAAAGAAATTAATTAACACAGACTAGGATTTTGTGTTTTGACAATGGGGAAAGGAGAAAATGATAAATTCCAAGATGATAAATCAATCAAGTGCAAATTGTGCTCACCAAGACGTTGCGGCGGAGATTACTTCGATTTATTGTTATACGGAAGTGGGGATTATAAGGCCCTACTGCTCCCTCCGCTTCCTCCTCTGCATATGAATAACCATATTTTACATCAGCTATCACACTGGAAATTCTTTTAACCCCAAAATATTCCATTGTTGTTTACATGAAGAGTATTAGTAAAATAACTCACCCTTGATGCCTGCAACATTGGGAAGAGTAAGAGGTTGAGCACAAGGTACTTTGTTTGTTGTCAAGTTCTCAGAACCCGCAGAAGAGTAGTCCTTCTCACAAGCACTAGGGTCAAATACGTATGTTTTGAACACCATCCCACCAGTATGTTCAAAAACCATAAAATCTCCAAATTTTAGTTCATGATCATGGATGAAACTCTTCCAACCCTCCCCGCCGAGGGTTAGTAGCCCGTTGCTGCGTTTGCCTATTGTAACTTCCCGAAACCCTTTGCGGCTTTCTAGAAACGCTTGCTCTGGAATCTTTTCATACAGCTCCCTACAGAAACGTGGAGAAAGCCTCTGTATACCATAGAAAACGATGAGAGGATGTAATGGAGCATAAATTAAATTAAAGATTCTAGACAACTTGATAGGTGAATACACACCAGTTCTGCTTCGAAGTCAGGTGCTATGAATTTGAAGAAGCGACTGATAACTCGAGATTCTCCCTGATGTAGTTATTTTATACCGTGTAAGTGGAACATTTCGTGTCTAGAAATAATGGATGTAGCTGTTTTTAACAATAGATGTCTATCATCTTGTACCATTAAACCAATTTAAAGTGTGCTGTTGTTAACCGTACCTGCTGATTATTTGTTGCACAACCACTTCTCATTTTGCTGCCGGAGACACTTGTGTGGTCTCTGCCTCTGCACTCTATTGACGGGTCTTGCAGTGTCAAGCCATTGATAGTTATCCTCCCGCCTTTTTTTGCATCTTTCTCATGGACTGTTGTATCCTTCTTGCTTCTCGAAAGATGATTTCGCATGCTGTGTTGATGATTCCACATGGTAGGTGTTGGTATTGCACTTTATAGAGGCACGGCTCTCTTTTTCTTTACAGAGTCATTAACTGCCCATGGTAGGTGTTGGTATTGCACTTTAGATTTCCTGTTTCCTACACATGGTAGATGTTGGTATTAGGTTTCCTTTGGTAGGTGTTGGTCATTAACTACGTATTGTACTTTGGAGGCACGGCTCTCTTTTCCTTTACACCTTTATTCTTTCTTTTGGCCCTGCCCGGAAGTTAGATGCATGAAAGGTCATCCACTTGAAATCAGGAAAAGAGGTACTATTCCAAATTCGTGAAAAATAAAAGCTGAGCCAAATGCCCAAATGGTCGGTCATCCACTTCGTGAAAAATAAAAGCTGAGCCAAAGGAAGCTTGCATACAGCTCCGGGAAGGAAACTGTCATTATTGTTGGGGTGTTCAAAAATTTTTGATTTTTTTTGAATTTTTTCAACAAGATCAACATTCAATTGTTATCCAAATTTGTATTTGGTAATTGAATGTTGATAATTGAATTTCGACCGGATAGTTGATACTTCGATAAAATATCCAAAGTTTTAGATTGACTTTCTAATATAAATTAGTTAAATACATTTAATATGTAATTAACTATATAAAAGTTATTAATATATTAATTAATGCAATTTTATGGTTATATATTTATTTATAAGCATAAATTATAACTTACAACACTATTAACTAACTAGTTTTGTACCCGTTCGTTGAACGGGAATCATCGAAAAATAATAAACTATTTAGTTAATTTTATAAAAATGTTGATATAAAATAAAAATTTAATGTATAATCTATTATAACTTATCTTAAGTATATTACTATGTACGCATTGTAATACAAAGTATTCTTATAATATAAATTTGAACATCTAATTCAGTGAATAATAATTCAAAAATAGAAAAAATATCATTCAACAATACCATAACATTAAAAAACTTGAAAATAAATAAAAAATGCAGTAAATAGTGTCAAATAATATTCTATTCTTCATAACTTGTTTTTGTTTTTCTTCTGTTTGAACGTTCTCCTCGATCTATCCGTGCAAATCTGTATTTATTGATTTTCCATTATCGCTGCATGATAGCAAAGCAGGATAACTAAGTACCGGAAAAAAATGATTTATCGCATTCAAAGTTGTGTATAACAATACGTAAAGATTATAATTTAAGAAAATAAAATAGTATATTAAATCTACCTTCTCATGCAAATCTTTTTATGAGGATTTCCTTCCTCTGTAGTTTTTGTTGAACCCTCTGATGAATGATTCATATGAAGTATATTGAAATGTTGTTGATTAGAATCATCTGTTATACTAATTGGGATCTGGGAAGAAAATTCTCTAGGTTGGTATTGGTTGTCGGTTCCACCAATCTGATAATGATTTATCAAAATTAAAGACAAAAATATTATGTAAGATATAATATGTGAAATATAAGAGAAATTTATTGCATATAACCTGTAAAAGTATGAAATGCGTTTCCCTCCCGAAATCACAGTAGAACCATATAGTCACTGTAAATCTATTACTACCTTGTTCCAGATTGTAATTGTTCAACTTGATTTGGAACACAAAAGATTTCCACGTGATCTTATTTATAATTGATGACACGATTTCACTGCTAAATCCTTCCCGAAAATGAAATGCATAATAGATTTTTTTTTGTTAGAATATTCAACGGCTAAGATAAGTGTCGGATTGTCTACTATTATTAAAAGAGTAAATCTTTCCTACACTGACAGTGTATACACTATCAGCATTGGATGAATGACAACTATGCAAGAGAGAGAGAGAGAGACAGCGCGCGTGGGGAGAGAATTGCTGATTATGTTAAAAAAAAACCCATATAATGGAGCGGGGCATCAAAGTCCTTTCGACCAAATTCGCTCCAAAAAATAAAAGTCTTCCTACTAGAGATTAGTTACAAATTCTAAGGTAAATTCCATTTTTTAATCAGTCCCTTCTGCCTGCTGCTGCAATGTAAATATGTAATTGCTGAAGTTTCTGCTATCACTTTCCTGAAGCACTTGGATTTTACCTTTACTCTCTTCAAGATTTCCTACTCTGATCTGTGATAATCTTGCATAGTTGGGTAAACTTGTAATCTTGGCAGTTGGAACCTCAATCTTGCATCGCATTCATACCTAAAAATCACATTAGCATATTTTGCAGCCTTGCTAGTTCTAACAACTCTCTTGCTTTAGGGGAACATTCTTCACTTTATCAGCCATCTTCGGCATTGACTAATTATGTTAATTAGCTATGTGCATTTTCTCGAACTCCATATTCATGGTTTGACAAATTATTCAGTGATGATCCACAGTAAGACTGTTCATCTGGAAAAAGGCAAAAACATGTGGAAATATATATATATATATATATTCAAGAATAGAAACCAAATTCAACAAGAAGAAAAACTTCCTTTGCTTGGATTAGATTAGAATAATTTTGTCTCTAGTAGAATTCCAGTACCAACGCGAATGTCTAAATATACATTCCAATGTTTGATTACAGATTTGAGGGAATGCCACATCCAGAAAAGTCAGGAAGTCGATGGAATATTGTTTGACATGACTTGAACATTCATGACGGCATTACTGGGACTTCCAAGAGCAGTGGAACGATCTAGTTCAAATAAACAAACATCGCCTATCTTGAGCTGATTCGACATATGAAAGTCACCCCAGCCTTTTGCCATGACAACTTTTGTATAATAAGCAGCTTTAGAGCCAGTTCTATAAGCTGCAAGTTTCACTTGCCATTCACCTCCAGAAGCATTCCGGAGGGTCACGCTAGTTTTCTGATTCAGATACTTGGACTTCACAAATTTTGAAGGGATAGTCTATTATTCATCAAAGAAATTAATTAACACAGACTAGGATTTTGTGTTTTGACAATGGGGAAAGGAGAAAATGATAAATTCCAAGATGATAAATCAATCAAGTGCAAATTGTGCTCACCAAGACGTTGCGGCGGAGATTACTTCGATTTATTGTTATACGGAAGTGGGGATTATAAGGCCCTACTGCTCCCTCCGCTTCCTCCTCTGCATATGAATAACCATATTTTACATCAGCTATCACACTGGAAATTCTTTTAACCCCAAAATATTCCATTGTTGTTTACATGAAGAGTATTAGTAAAATAACTCACCCTTGATGCCTGCAACATTGGGAAGAGTAAGAGGTTGAGCACAAGGTACTTTGTTTGTTGTCAAGTTCTCAGAACCCGCAGAAGAGTAGTCCTTCTCACAAGCACTAGGGTCAAATACGTATGTTTTGAACACCATCCCACCAGTATGTTCAAAAACCATAAAATCTCCAAATTTTAGTTCATGATCATGGATGAAACTCTTCCAACCCTCCCCGCCGAGGGTTAGTAGCCCGTTGCTGCGTTTGCCTATTGTAACTTCCCGAAACCCTTTGCGGCTTTCTAGAAACGCTTGCTCTGGAATCTTTTCATACAGCTCCCTACAGAAACGTGGAGAAAGCCTCTGTATACCATAGAAAACGATGAGAGGATGTAATGGAGCATAAATTAAATTAAAGATTCTAGACAACTTGATAGGTGAATACACACCAGTTCTGCTTCGAAGTCAGGTGCTATGAATTTGAAGAAGCGACTGATAACTCGAGATTCTCCCTGATGTAGTTATTTTATACCGTGTAAGTGGAACATTTCGTGTCTAGAAATAATGGATGTAGCTGTTTTTAACAATAGATGTCTATCATCTTGTACCATTAAACCAATTTAAAGTGTGCTGTTGTTAACCGTACCTGCTGATTATTTGTTGCACAACCACTTCTCATTTTGCTGCCGGAGACACTTGTGTGGTCTCTGCCTCTGCACTCTATTGACGGGTCTTGCAGTGTCAAGCCATTGATAGTTATCCTCCCGCCTTTTTTTGCATCTTTCTCATGGACTGTTGTATCCTTCTTGCTTCTCGAAAGATGATTTCGCATGCTGTGTTGATGATTCCACATGGTAGGTGTTGGTATTGCACTTTATAGAGGCACGGCTCTCTTTTTCTTTACAGAGTCATTAACTGCCCATGGTAGGTGTTGGTATTGCACTTTAGATTTCCTGTTTCCTACACATGGTAGATGTTGGTATTAGGTTTCCTTTGGTAGGTGTTGGTCATTAACTACGTATTGTACTTTGGAGGCACGGCTCTCTTTTCCTTTACACCTTTATTCTTTCTTTTGGCCCTGCCCGGAAGTTAGATGCATGAAAGGTCATCCACTTGAAATCAGGAAAAGAGGTACTATTCCAAATTCGTGAAAAATAAAAGCTGAGCCAAATGCCCAAATGGTCGGTCATCCACTTCGTGAAAAATAAAAGCTGAGCCAAAGGAAGCTTGCATACAGCTCCGGGAAGGAAACTGTCATTATTGTTGGGGTGTTCAAAAATTTTTGATTTTTTTTGAATTTTTTCAACAAGATCAACATTCAATTGTTATCCAAATTTGTATTTGGTAATTGAATGTTGATAATTGAATTTCGACCGGATAGTTGATACTTCGATAAAATATCCAAAGTTTTAGATTGACTTTCTAATATAAATTAGTTAAATACATTTAATATGTAATTAACTATATAAAAGTTATTAATATATTAATTAATGCAATTTTATGGTTATATATTTATTTATAAGCATAAATTATAACTTACAACACTATTAACTAACTAGTTTTGTACCCGTTCGTTGAACGGGAATCATCGAAAAATAATAAACTATTTAGTTAATTTTATAAAAATGTTGATATAAAATAAAAATTTAATGTATAATCTATTATAACTTATCTTAAGTATATTACTATGTACGCATTGTAATACAAAGTATTCTTATAATATAAATTTGAACATCTAATTCAGTGAATAATAATTCAAAAATAGAAAAAATATCATTCAACAATACCATAACATTAAAAAACTTGAAAATAAATAAAAAATGCAGTAAATAGTGTCAAATAATATTCTATTCTTCATAACTTGTTTTTGTTTTTCTTCTGTTTGAACGTTCTCCTCGATCTATCCGTGCAAATCTGTATTTATTGATTTTCCATTATCGCTGCATGATAGCAAAGCAGGATAACTAAGTACCGGAAAAAAATGATTTATCGCATTCAAAGTTGTGTATAACAATACGTAAAGATTATAATTTAAGAAAATAAAATAGTATATTAAATCTACCTTCTCATGCAAATCTTTTTATGAGGATTTCCTTCCTCTGTAGTTTTTGTTGAACCCTCTGATGAATGATTCATATGAAGTATATTGAAATGTTGTTGATTAGAATCATCTGTTATACTAATTGGGATCTGGGAAGAAAATTCTCTAGGTTGGTATTGGTTGTCGGTTCCACCAATCTGATAATGATTTATCAAAATTAAAGACAAAAATATTATGTAAGATATAATATGTGAAATATAAGAGAAATTTATTGCATATAACCTGTAAAAGTATGAAATGCGTTTCCCTCCCGAAATCACAGTAGAACCATATAGTCACTGTAAATCTATTACTACCTTGTTCCAGATTGTAATTGTTCAACTTGATTTGGAACACAAAAGATTTCCACGTGATCTTATTTATAATTGATGACACGATTTCACTGCTAAATCCTTCCCGAAAATGAAATGCATAATAGATTTTTTTTTGTTAGAATATTCAACGGCTAAGATAAGTGTCGGATTGTCTACTATTATTAAAAGAGTAAATCTTTCCTACACTGACAGTGTATACACTATCAGCATTGGATGAATGACAACTATGCAAGAGAGAGAGAGAGAGACAGCGCGCGTGGGGAGAGAATTGCTGATTATGTTAAAAAAAAACCCATATAATGGAGCGGGGCATCAAAGTCCTTTCGACCAAATTCGCTCCAAAAAATAAAAGTCTTCCTACTAGAGATTAGTTACAAATTCTAAGGTAAATTCCATTTTTTAATCAGTCCCTTCTGCCTGCTGCTGCAATGTAAATATGTAATTGCTGAAGTTTCTGCTATCACTTTCCTGAAGCACTTGGATTTTACCTTTACTCTCTTCAAGATTTCCTACTCTGATCTGTGATAATCTTGCATAGTTGGGTAAACTTGTAATCTTGGCAGTTGGAACCTCAATCTTGCATCGCATTCATACCTAAAAATCACATTAGCATATTTTGCAGCCTTGCTAGTTCTAACAACTCTCTTGCTTTAGGGGAACATTCTTCACTTTATCAGCCATCTTCGGCATTGACTAATTATGTTAATTAGCTATGTGCATTTTCTCGAACTCCATATTCATGGTTTGACAAATTATTCAGTGATGATCCACAGTAAGACTGTTCATCTGGAAAAAGGCAAAAACATGTGGAAATATATATATATATATATATTCAAGAATAGAAACCAAATTCAACAAGAAGAAAAACTTCCTTTGCTTGGATTAGATTAGAATAATTTTGTCTCTAGTAGAATTCCAGTACCAACGCGAATGTCTAAATATACATTCCAATGTTTGATTACAGATTTGAGGGAATGCCACATCCAGAAAAGTCAGGAAGTCGATGGAATATTGTTTGACATGACTTGAACATTCATGACGGCATTACTGGGACTTCCAAGAGCAGTGGAACGATCTAGTTCAAATAAACAAACATCGCCTATCTTGAGCTGATTCGACATATGAAAGTCACCCCAGCCTTTTGCCATGACAACTTTTGTATAATAAGCAGCTTTAGAGCCAGTTCTATAAGCTGCAAGTTTCACTTGCCATTCACCTCCAGAAGCATTCCGGAGGGTCACGCTAGTTTTCTGATTCAGATACTTGGACTTCACAAATTTTGAAGGGATAGTCTATTATTCATCAAAGAAATTAATTAACACAGACTAGGATTTTGTGTTTTGACAATGGGGAAAGGAGAAAATGATAAATTCCAAGATGATAAATCAATCAAGTGCAAATTGTGCTCACCAAGACGTTGCGGCGGAGATTACTTCGATTTATTGTTATACGGAAGTGGGGATTATAAGGCCCTACTGCTCCCTCCGCTTCCTCCTCTGCATATGAATAACCATATTTTACATCAGCTATCACACTGGAAATTCTTTTAACCCCAAAATATTCCATTGTTGTTTACATGAAGAGTATTAGTAAAATAACTCACCCTTGATGCCTGCAACATTGGGAAGAGTAAGAGGTTGAGCACAAGGTACTTTGTTTGTTGTCAAGTTCTCAGAACCCGCAGAAGAGTAGTCCTTCTCACAAGCACTAGGGTCAAATACGTATGTTTTGAACACCATCCCACCAGTATGTTCAAAAACCATAAAATCTCCAAATTTTAGTTCATGATCATGGATGAAACTCTTCCAACCCTCCCCGCCGAGGGTTAGTAGCCCGTTGCTGCGTTTGCCTATTGTAACTTCCCGAAACCCTTTGCGGCTTTCTAGAAACGCTTGCTCTGGAATCTTTTCATACAGCTCCCTACAGAAACGTGGAGAAAGCCTCTGTATACCATAGAAAACGATGAGAGGATGTAATGGAGCATAAATTAAATTAAAGATTCTAGACAACTTGATAGGTGAATACACACCAGTTCTGCTTCGAAGTCAGGTGCTATGAATTTGAAGAAGCGACTGATAACTCGAGATTCTCCCTGATGTAGTTATTTTATACCGTGTAAGTGGAACATTTCGTGTCTAGAAATAATGGATGTAGCTGTTTTTAACAATAGATGTCTATCATCTTGTACCATTAAACCAATTTAAAGTGTGCTGTTGTTAACCGTACCTGCTGATTATTTGTTGCACAACCACTTCTCATTTTGCTGCCGGAGACACTTGTGTGGTCTCTGCCTCTGCACTCTATTGACGGGTCTTGCAGTGTCAAGCCATTGATAGTTATCCTCCCGCCTTTTTTTGCATCTTTCTCATGGACTGTTGTATCCTTCTTGCTTCTCGAAAGATGATTTCGCATGCTGTGTTGATGATTCCACATGGTAGGTGTTGGTATTGCACTTTATAGAGGCACGGCTCTCTTTTTCTTTACAGAGTCATTAACTGCCCATGGTAGGTGTTGGTATTGCACTTTAGATTTCCTGTTTCCTACACATGGTAGATGTTGGTATTAGGTTTCCTTTGGTAGGTGTTGGTCATTAACTACGTATTGTACTTTGGAGGCACGGCTCTCTTTTCCTTTACACCTTTATTCTTTCTTTTGGCCCTGCCCGGAAGTTAGATGCATGAAAGGTCATCCACTTGAAATCAGGAAAAGAGGTACTATTCCAAATTCGTGAAAAATAAAAGCTGAGCCAAATGCCCAAATGGTCGGTCATCCACTTCGTGAAAAATAAAAGCTGAGCCAAAGGAAGCTTGCATACAGCTCCGGGAAGGAAACTGTCATTATTGTTGGGGTGTTCAAAAATTTTTGATTTTTTTTGAATTTTTTCAACAAGATCAACATTCAATTGTTATCCAAATTTGTATTTGGTAATTGAATGTTGATAATTGAATTTCGACCGGATAGTTGATACTTCGATAAAATATCCAAAGTTTTAGATTGACTTTCTAATATAAATTAGTTAAATACATTTAATATGTAATTAACTATATAAAAGTTATTAATATATTAATTAATGCAATTTTATGGTTATATATTTATTTATAAGCATAAATTATAACTTACAACACTATTAACTAACTAGTTTTGTACCCGTTCGTTGAACGGGAATCATCGAAAAATAATAAACTATTTAGTTAATTTTATAAAAATGTTGATATAAAATAAAAATTTAATGTATAATCTATTATAACTTATCTTAAGTATATTACTATGTACGCATTGTAATACAAAGTATTCTTATAATATAAATTTGAACATCTAATTCAGTGAATAATAATTCAAAAATAGAAAAAATATCATTCAACAATACCATAACATTAAAAAACTTGAAAATAAATAAAAAATGCAGTAAATAGTGTCAAATAATATTCTATTCTTCATAACTTGTTTTTGTTTTTCTTCTGTTTGAACGTTCTCCTCGATCTATCCGTGCAAATCTGTATTTATTGATTTTCCATTATCGCTGCATGATAGCAAAGCAGGATAACTAAGTACCGGAAAAAAATGATTTATCGCATTCAAAGTTGTGTATAACAATACGTAAAGATTATAATTTAAGAAAATAAAATAGTATATTAAATCTACCTTCTCATGCAAATCTTTTTATGAGGATTTCCTTCCTCTGTAGTTTTTGTTGAACCCTCTGATGAATGATTCATATGAAGTATATTGAAATGTTGTTGATTAGAATCATCTGTTATACTAATTGGGATCTGGGAAGAAAATTCTCTAGGTTGGTATTGGTTGTCGGTTCCACCAATCTGATAATGATTTATCAAAATTAAAGACAAAAATATTATGTAAGATATAATATGTGAAATATAAGAGAAATTTATTGCATATAACCTGTAAAAGTATGAAATGCGTTTCCCTCCCGAAATCACAGTAGAACCATATAGTCACTGTAAATCTATTACTACCTTGTTCCAGATTGTAATTGTTCAACTTGATTTGGAACACAAAAGAT
Source organism: Coffea arabica (assembly GCF_036785885.1). Classification (NCBI taxonomy): domain Eukaryota; kingdom Viridiplantae; phylum Streptophyta; class Magnoliopsida; order Gentianales; family Rubiaceae; genus Coffea; species Coffea arabica. The sequence goes on along the minus strand of NC_092318.1, from coordinate 5,113,468 downwards.
TTCCACGTGATCTTATTTATAATTGATGACACGATTTCACTGCTAAATCCTTCCCGAAAATGAAATGCATAATAGATTTTTTTTTGTTAGAATATTCAACGGCTAAGATAAGTGTCGGATTGTCTACTATTATTAAAAGAGTAAATCTTTCCTACACTGACAGTGTATACACTATCAGCATTGGATGAATGACAACTATGCAAGAGAGAGAGAGAGAGACAGCGCGCGTGGGGAGAGAATTGCTGATTATGTTAAAAAAAAACCCATATAATGGAGCGGGGCATCAAAGTCCTTTCGACCAAATTCGCTCCAAAAAATAAAAGTCTTCCTACTAGAGATTAGTTACAAATTCTAAGGTAAATTCCATTTTTTAATCAGTCCCTTCTGCCTGCTGCTGCAATGTAAATATGTAATTGCTGAAGTTTCTGCTATCACTTTCCTGAAGCACTTGGATTTTACCTTTACTCTCTTCAAGATTTCCTACTCTGATCTGTGATAATCTTGCATAGTTGGGTAAACTTGTAATCTTGGCAGTTGGAACCTCAATCTTGCATCGCATTCATACCTAAAAATCACATTAGCATATTTTGCAGCCTTGCTAGTTCTAACAACTCTCTTGCTTTAGGGGAACATTCTTCACTTTATCAGCCATCTTCGGCATTGACTAATTATGTTAATTAGCTATGTGCATTTTCTCGAACTCCATATTCATGGTTTGACAAATTATTCAGTGATGATCCACAGTAAGACTGTTCATCTGGAAAAAGGCAAAAACATGTGGAAATATATATATATATATATATTCAAGAATAGAAACCAAATTCAACAAGAAGAAAAACTTCCTTTGCTTGGATTAGATTAGAATAATTTTGTCTCTAGTAGAATTCCAGTACCAACGCGAATGTCTAAATATACATTCCAATGTTTGATTACAGATTTGAGGGAATGCCACATCCAGAAAAGTCAGGAAGTCGATGGAATATTGTTTGACATGACTTGAACATTCATGACGGCATTACTGGGACTTCCAAGAGCAGTGGAACGATCTAGTTCAAATAAACAAACATCGCCTATCTTGAGCTGATTCGACATATGAAAGTCACCCCAGCCTTTTGCCATGACAACTTTTGTATAATAAGCAGCTTTAGAGCCAGTTCTATAAGCTGCAAGTTTCACTTGCCATTCACCTCCAGAAGCATTCCGGAGGGTCACGCTAGTTTTCTGATTCAGATACTTGGACTTCACAAATTTTGAAGGGATAGTCTATTATTCATCAAAGAAATTAATTAACACAGACTAGGATTTTGTGTTTTGACAATGGGGAAAGGAGAAAATGATAAATTCCAAGATGATAAATCAATCAAGTGCAAATTGTGCTCACCAAGACGTTGCGGCGGAGATTACTTCGATTTATTGTTATACGGAAGTGGGGATTATAAGGCCCTACTGCTCCCTCCGCTTCCTCCTCTGCATATGAATAACCATATTTTACATCAGCTATCACACTGGAAATTCTTTTAACCCCAAAATATTCCATTGTTGTTTACATGAAGAGTATTAGTAAAATAACTCACCCTTGATGCCTGCAACATTGGGAAGAGTAAGAGGTTGAGCACAAGGTACTTTGTTTGTTGTCAAGTTCTCAGAACCCGCAGAAGAGTAGTCCTTCTCACAAGCACTAGGGTCAAATACGTATGTTTTGAACACCATACCACCAGTATGTTCAAAAACCATAAAATCTCCAAATTTTAGTTCATGATCATGGATGAAACTCTTCCAACCCTCCCCGCCGAGGGTTAGTAGCCCGTTGCTGCGTTTGCCTATTGTAACTTCCCGAAACCCTTTGCGGCTTTCTAGAAACGCTTGCTCTGGAATCTTTTCATACAGCTCCCTACAGAAACGTGGAGAAAGCCTCTGTATACCATAGAAAACGATGAGAGGATGTAATGGAGCATAAATTAAATTAAAGATTCTAGACAACTTGATAGGTGAATACACACCAGTTCTGCTTCGAAGTCAGGTGCTATGAATTTGAAGAAGCGACTGATAACTCGAGATTCTCCCTGATGTAGTTATTTTATACCGTGTAAGTGGAACATTTCGTGTCTAGAAATAATGGATGTAGCTGTTTTTAACAATAGATGTCTATCATCTTGTACCATTAAACCAATTTAAAGTGTGCTGTTGTTAACCGTACCTGCTGATTATTTGTTGCACAACCACTTCTCATTTTGCTGCCGGAGACACTTGTGTGGTCTCTGCCTCTGCACTCTATTGACGGGTCTTGCAGTGTCAAGCCATTGATAGTTATCCTCCCGCCTTTTTTTGCATCTTTCTCATGGACTGTTGTATCCTTCTTGCTTCTCGAAAGATGATTTCGCATGCTGTGTTGATGATTCCACATGGTAGGTGTTGGTATTGCACTTTATAGAGGCACGGCTCTCTTTTTCTTTACAGAGTCATTAACTGCCCATGGTAGGTGTTGGTATTGCACTTTAGATTTCCTGTTTCCTACACATGGTAGATGTTGGTATTAGGTTTCCTTTGGTAGGTGTTGGTCATTAACTACGTATTGTACTTTGGAGGCACGGCTCTCTTTTCCTTTACACCTTTATTCTTTCTTTTGGCCCTGCCCGGAAGTTAGATGCATGAAAGGTCATCCACTTGAAATCAGGAAAAGAGGTACTATTCCAAATTCGTGAAAAATAAAAGCTGAGCCAAATGCCCAAATGGTCGGTCATCCACTTCGTGAAAAATAAAAGCTGAGCCAAAGGAAGCTTGCATACAGCTCCGGGAAGGAAACTGTCATTATTGTTGGGGTGTTCAAAAATTTTTGATTTTTTTTGAATTTTTTCAACAAGATCAACATTCAATTGTTATCCAAATTTGTATTTGGTAATTGAATGTTGATAATTGAATTTCGACCGGATAGTTGATACTTCGATAAAATATCCAAAGTTTTAGATTGACTTTCTAATATAAATTAGTTAAATACATTTAATATGTAATTAACTATATAAAAGTTATTAATATATTAATTAATGCAATTTTATGGTTATATATTTATTTATAAGCATAAATTATAACTTACAACACTATTAACTAACTAGTTTTGTACCCGTTCGTTGAACGGGAATCATCGAAAAATAATAAACTATTTAGTTAATTTTATAAAAATGTTGATATAAAATAAAAATTTAATGTATAATCTATTATAACTTATCTTAAGTATATTACTATGTACGCATTGTAATACAAAGTATTCTTATAATATAAATTTGAACATCTAATTCAGTGAATAATAATTCAAAAATAGAAAAAATATCATTCAACAATACCATAACATTAAAAAACTTGAAAATAAATAAAAAATGCAGTAAATAGTGTCAAATAATATTCTATTCTTCATAACTTGTTTTTGTTTTTCTTCTGTTTGAACGTTCTCCTCGATCTATCCGTGCAAATCTGTATTTATTGATTTTCCATTATCGCTGCATGATAGCAAAGCAGGATAACTAAGTACCGGAAAAAAATGATTTATCGCATTCAAAGTTGTGTATAACAATACGTAAAGATTATAATTTAAGAAAATAAAATAGTATATTAAATCTACCTTCTCATGCAAATCTTTTTATGAGGATTTCCTTCCTCTGTAGTTTTTGTTGAACCCTCTGATGAATGATTCATATGAAGTATATTGAAATGTTGTTGATTAGAATCATCTGTTATACTAATTGGGATCTGGGAAGAAAATTCTCTAGGTTGGTATTGGTTGTCGGTTCCACCAATCTGATAATGATTTATCAAAATTAAAGACAAAAATATTATGTAAGATATAATATGTGAAATATAAGAGAAATTTATTGCATATAACCTGTAAAAGTATGAAATGCGTTTCCCTCCCGAAATCACAGTAGAACCATATAGTCACTGTAAATCTATTACTACCTTGTTCCAGATTGTAATTGTTCAACTTGATTTGGAACACAAAAGATTTCCACGTGATCTTATTTATAATTGATGACACGATTTCACTGCTAAATCCTTCCCGAAAATGAAATGCATAATAGATTTTTTTTTGTTAGAATATTCAACGGCTAAGATAAGTGTCGGATTGTCTACTATTATTAAAAGAGTAAATCTTTCCTACACTGACAGTGTATACACTATCAGCATTGGATGAATGACAACTATGCAAGAGAGAGAGAGAGAGACAGCGCGCGTGGGGAGAGAATTGCTGATTATGTTAAAAAAAAACCCATATAATGGAGCGGGGCATCAAAGTCCTTTCGACCAAATTCGCTCCAAAAAATAAAAGTCTTCCTACTAGAGATTAGTTACAAATTCTAAGGTAAATTCCATTTTTTAATCAGTCCCTTCTGCCTGCTGCTGCAATGTAAATATGTAATTGCTGAAGTTTCTGCTATCACTTTCCTGAAGCACTTGGATTTTACCTTTACTCTCTTCAAGATTTCCTACTCTGATCTGTGATAATCTTGCATAGTTGGGTAAACTTGTAATCTTGGCAGTTGGAACCTCAATCTTGCATCGCATTCATACCTAAAAATCACATTAGCATATTTTGCAGCCTTGCTAGTTCTAACAACTCTCTTGCTTTAGGGGAACATTCTTCACTTTATCAGCCATCTTCGGCATTGACTAATTATGTTAATTAGCTATGTGCATTTTCTCGAACTCCATATTCATGGTTTGACAAATTATTCAGTGATGATCCACAGTAAGACTGTTCATCTGGAAAAAGGCAAAAACATGTGGAAATATATATATATATATATATTCAAGAATAGAAACCAAATTCAACAAGAAGAAAAACTTCCTTTGCTTGGATTAGATTAGAATAATTTTGTCTCTAGTAGAATTCCAGTACCAACGCGAATGTCTAAATATACATTCCAATGTTTGATTACAGATTTGAGGGAATGCCACATCCAGAAAAGTCAGGAAGTCGATGGAATATTGTTTGACATGACTTGAACATTCATGACGGCATTACTGGGACTTCCAAGAGCAGTGGAACGATCTAGTTCAAATAAACAAACATCGCCTATCTTGAGCTGATTCGACATATGAAAGTCACCCCAGCCTTTTGCCATGACAACTTTTGTATAATAAGCAGCTTTAGAGCCAGTTCTATAAGCTGCAAGTTTCACTTGCCATTCACCTCCAGAAGCATTCCGGAGGGTCACGCTAGTTTTCTGATTCAGATACTTGGACTTCACAAATTTTGAAGGGATAGTCTATTATTCATCAAAGAAATTAATTAACACAGACTAGGATTTTGTGTTTTGACAATGGGGAAAGGAGAAAATGATAAATTCCAAGATGATAAATCAATCAAGTGCAAATTGTGCTCACCAAGACGTTGCGGCGGAGATTACTTCGATTTATTGTTATACGGAAGTGGGGATTATAAGGCCCTACTGCTCCCTCCGCTTCCTCCTCTGCATATGAATAACCATATTTTACATCAGCTATCACACTGGAAATTCTTTTAACCCCAAAATATTCCATTGTTGTTTACATGAAGAGTATTAGTAAAATAACTCACCCTTGATGCCTGCAACATTGGGAAGAGTAAGAGGTTGAGCACAAGGTACTTTGTTTGTTGTCAAGTTCTCAGAACCCGCAGAAGAGTAGTCCTTCTCACAAGCACTAGGGTCAAATACGTATGTTTTGAACACCATACCACCAGTATGTTCAAAAACCATAAAATCTCCAAATTTTAGTTCATGATCATGGATGAAACTCTTCCAACCCTCCCCGCCGAGGGTTAGTAGCCCGTTGCTGCGTTTGCCTATTGTAACTTCCCGAAACCCTTTGCGGCTTTCTAGAAACGCTTGCTCTGGAATCTTTTCATACAGCTCCCTACAGAAACGTGGAGAAAGCCTCTGTATACCATAGAAAACGATGAGAGGATGTAATGGAGCATAAATTAAATTAAAGATTCTAGACAACTTGATAGGTGAATACACACCAGTTCTGCTTCGAAGTCAGGTGCTATGAATTTGAAGAAGCGACTGATAACTCGAGATTCTCCCTGATGTAGTTATTTTATACCGTGTAAGTGGAACATTTCGTGTCTAGAAATAATGGATGTAGCTGTTTTTAACAATAGATGTCTATCATCTTGTACCATTAAACCAATTTAAAGTGTGCTGTTGTTAACCGTACCTGCTGATTATTTGTTGCACAACCACTTCTCATTTTGCTGCCGGAGACACTTGTGTGGTCTCTGCCTCTGCACTCTATTGACGGGTCTTGCAGTGTCAAGCCATTGATAGTTATCCTCCCGCCTTTTTTTGCATCTTTCTCATGGACTGTTGTATCCTTCTTGCTTCTCGAAAGATGATTTCGCATGCTGTGTTGATGATTCCACATGGTAGGTGTTGGTATTGCACTTTATAGAGGCACGGCTCTCTTTTTCTTTACAGAGTCATTAACTGCCCATGGTAGGTGTTGGTATTGCACTTTAGATTTCCTGTTTCCTACACATGGTAGATGTTGGTATTAGGTTTCCTTTGGTAGGTGTTGGTCATTAACTACGTATTGTACTTTGGAGGCACGGCTCTCTTTTCCTTTACACCTTTATTCTTTCTTTTGGCCCTGCCCGGAAGTTAGATGCATGAAAGGTCATCCACTTGAAATCAGGAAAAGAGGTACTATTCCAAATTCGTGAAAAATAAAAGCTGAGCCAAATGCCCAAATGGTCGGTCATCCACTTCGTGAAAAATAAAAGCTGAGCCAAAGGAAGCTTGCATACAGCTCCGGGAAGGAAACTGTCATTATTGTTGGGGTGTTCAAAAATTTTTGATTTTTTTTGAATTTTTTCAACAAGATCAACATTCAATTGTTATCCAAATTTGTATTTGGTAATTGAATGTTGATAATTGAATTTCGACCGGATAGTTGATACTTCGATAAAATATCCAAAGTTTTAGATTGACTTTCTAATATAAATTAGTTAAATACATTTAATATGTAATTAACTATATAAAAGTTATTAATATATTAATTAATGCAATTTTATGGTTATATATTTATTTATAAGCATAAATTATAACTTACAACACTATTAACTAACTAGTTTTGTACCCGTTCGTTGAACGGGAATCATCGAAAAATAATAAACTATTTAGTTAATTTTATAAAAATGTTGATATAAAATAAAAATTTAATGTATAATCTATTATAACTTATCTTAAGTATATTACTATGTACGCATTGTAATACAAAGTATTCTTATAATATAAATTTGAACATCTAATTCAGTGAATAATAATTCAAAAATAGAAAAAATATCATTCAACAATACCATAACATTAAAAAACTTGAAAATAAATAAAAAATGCAGTAAATAGTGTCAAATAATATTCTATTCTTCATAACTTGTTTTTGTTTTTCTTCTGTTTGAACGTTCTCCTCGATCTATCCGTGCAAATCTGTATTTATTGATTTTCCATTATCGCTGCATGATAGCAAAGCAGGATAACTAAGTACCGGAAAAAAATGATTTATCGCATTCAAAGTTGTGTATAACAATACGTAAAGATTATAATTTAAGAAAATAAAATAGTATATTAAATCTACCTTCTCATGCAAATCTTTTTATGAGGATTTCCTTCCTCTGTAGTTTTTGTTGAACCCTCTGATGAATGATTCATATGAAGTATATTGAAATGTTGTTGATTAGAATCATCTGTTATACTAATTGGGATCTGGGAAGAAAATTCTCTAGGTTGGTATTGGTTGTCGGTTCCACCAATCTGATAATGATTTATCAAAATTAAAGACAAAAATATTATGTAAGATATAATATGTGAAATATAAGAGAAATTTATTGCATATAACCTGTAAAAGTATGAAATGCGTTTCCCTCCCGAAATCACAGTAGAACCATATAGTCACTGTAAATCTATTACTACCTTGTTCCAGATTGTAATTGTTCAACTTGATTTGGAACACAAAAGATTTCCACGTGATCTTATTTATAATTGATGACACGATTTCACTGCTAAATCCTTCCCGAAAATGAAATGCATAATAGATTTTTTTTTGTTAGAATATTCAACGGCTAAGATAAGTGTCGGATTGTCTACTATTATTAAAAGAGTAAATCTTTCCTACACTGACAGTGTATACACTATCAGCATTGGATGAATGACAACTATGCAAGAGAGAGAGAGAGAGACAGCGCGCGTGGGGAGAGAATTGCTGATTATGTTAAAAAAAAACCCATATAATGGAGCGGGGCATCAAAGTCCTTTCGACCAAATTCGCTCCAAAAAATAAAAGTCTTCCTACTAGAGATTAGTTACAAATTCTAAGGTAAATTCCATTTTTTAATCAGTCCCTTCTGCCTGCTGCTGCAATGTAAATATGTAATTGCTGAAGTTTCTGCTATCACTTTCCTGAAGCACTTGGATTTTACCTTTACTCTCTTCAAGATTTCCTACTCTGATCTGTGATAATCTTGCATAGTTGGGTAAACTTGTAATCTTGGCAGTTGGAACCTCAATCTTGCATCGCATTCATACCTAAAAATCACATTAGCATATTTTGCAGCCTTGCTAGTTCTAACAACTCTCTTGCTTTAGGGGAACATTCTTCACTTTATCAGCCATCTTCGGCATTGACTAATTATGTTAATTAGCTATGTGCATTTTCTCGAACTCCATATTCATGGTTTGACAAATTATTCAGTGATGATCCACAGTAAGACTGTTCATCTGGAAAAAGGCAAAAACATGTGGAAATATATATATATATATATATTCAAGAATAGAAACCAAATTCAACAAGAAGAAAAACTTCCTTTGCTTGGATTAGATTAGAATAATTTTGTCTCTAGTAGAATTCCAGTACCAACGCGAATGTCTAAATATACATTCCAATGTTTGATTACAGATTTGAGGGAATGCCACATCCAGAAAAGTCAGGAAGTCGATGGAATATTGTTTGACATGACTTGAACATTCATGACGGCATTACTGGGACTTCCAAGAGCAGTGGAACGATCTAGTTCAAATAAACAAACATCGCCTATCTTGAGCTGATTCGACATATGAAAGTCACCCCAGCCTTTTGCCATGACAACTTTTGTATAATAAGCAGCTTTAGAGCCAGTTCTATAAGCTGCAAGTTTCACTTGCCATTCACCTCCAGAAGCATTCCGGAGGGTCACGCTAGTTTTCTGATTCAGATACTTGGACTTCACAAATTTTGAAGGGATAGTCTATTATTCATCAAAGAAATTAATTAACACAGACTAGGATTTTGTGTTTTGACAATGGGGAAAGGAGAAAATGATAAATTCCAAGATGATAAATCAATCAAGTGCAAATTGTGCTCACCAAGACGTTGCGGCGGAGATTACTTCGATTTATTGTTATACGGAAGTGGGGATTATAAGGCCCTACTGCTCCCTCCGCTTCCTCCTCTGCATATGAATAACCATATTTTACATCAGCTATCACACTGGAAATTCTTTTAACCCCAAAATATTCCATTGTTGTTTACATGAAGAGTATTAGTAAAATAACTCACCCTTGATGCCTGCAACATTGGGAAGAGTAAGAGGTTGAGCACAAGGTACTTTGTTTGTTGTCAAGTTCTCAGAACCCGCAGAAGAGTAGTCCTTCTCACAAGCACTAGGGTCAAATACGTATGTTTTGAACACCATACCACCAGTATGTTCAAAAACCATAAAATCTCCAAATTTTAGTTCATGATCATGGATGAAACTCTTCCAACCCTCCCCGCCGAGGGTTAGTAGCCCGTTGCTGCGTTTGCCTATTGTAACTTCCCGAAACCCTTTGCGGCTTTCTAGAAACGCTTGCTCTGGAATCTTTTCATACAGCTCCCTACAGAAACGTGGAGAAAGCCTCTGTATACCATAGAAAACGATGAGAGGATGTAATGGAGCATAAATTAAATTAAAGATTCTAGACAACTTGATAGGTGAATACACACCAGTTCTGCTTCGAAGTCAGGTGCTATGAATTTGAAGAAGCGACTGATAACTCGAGATTCTCCCTGATGTAGTTATTTTATACCGTGTAAGTGGAACATTTCGTGTCTAGAAATAATGGATGTAGCTGTTTTTAACAATAGATGTCTATCATCTTGTACCATTAAACCAATTTAAAGTGTGCTGTTGTTAACCGTACCTGCTGATTATTTGTTGCACAACCACTTCTCATTTTGCTGCCGGAGACACTTGTGTGGTCTCTGCCTCTGCACTCTATTGACGGGTCTTGCAGTGTCAAGCCATTGATAGTTATCCTCCCGCCTTTTTTTGCATCTTTCTCATGGACTGTTGTATCCTTCTTGCTTCTCGAAAGATGATTTCGCATGCTGTGTTGATGATTCCACATGGTAGGTGTTGGTATTGCACTTTATAGAGGCACGGCTCTCTTTTTCTTTACAGAGTCATTAACTGCCCATGGTAGGTGTTGGTATTGCACTTTAGATTTCCTGTTTCCTACACATGGTAGATGTTGGTATTAGGTTTCCTTTGGTAGGTGTTGGTCATTAACTACGTATTGTACTTTGGAGGCACGGCTCTCTTTTCCTTTACACCTTTATTCTTTCTTTTGGCCCTGCCCGGAAGTTAGATGCATGAAAGGTCATCCACTTGAAATCAGGAAAAGAGGTACTATTCCAAATTCGTGAAAAATAAAAGCTGAGCCAAATGCCCAAATGGTCGGTCATCCACTTCGTGAAAAATAAAAGCTGAGCCAAAGGAAGCTTGCATACAGCTCCGGGAAGGAAACTGTCATTATTGTTGGGGTGTTCAAAAATTTTTGATTTTTTTTGAATTTTTTCAACAAGATCAACATTCAATTGTTATCCAAATTTGTATTTGGTAATTGAATGTTGATAATTGAATTTCGACCGGATAGTTGATACTTCGATAAAATATCCAAAGTTTTAGATTGACTTTCTAATATAAATTAGTTAAATACATTTAATATGTAATTAACTATATAAAAGTTATTAATATATTAATTAATGCAATTTTATGGTTATATATTTATTTATAAGCATAAATTATAACTTACAACACTATTAACTAACTAGTTTTGTACCCGTTCGTTGAACGGGAATCATCGAAAAATAATAAACTATTTAGTTAATTTTATAAAAATGTTGATATAAAATAAAAATTTAATGTATAATCTATTATAACTTATCTTAAGTATATTACTATGTACGCATTGTAATACAAAGTATTCTTATAATATAAATTTGAACATCTAATTCAGTGAATAATAATTCAAAAATAGAAAAAATATCATTCAACAATACCATAACATTAAAAAACTTGAAAATAAATAAAAAATGCAGTAAATAGTGTCAAATAATATTCTATTCTTCATAACTTGTTTTTGTTTTTCTTCTGTTTGAACGTTCTCCTCGATCTATCCGTGCAAATCTGTATTTATTGATTTTCCATTATCGCTGCATGATAGCAAAGCAGGATAACTAAGTACCGGAAAAAAATGATTTATCGCATTCAAAGTTGTGTATAACAATACGTAAAGATTATAATTTAAGAAAATAAAATAGTATATTAAATCTACCTTCTCATGCAAATCTTTTTATGAGGATTTCCTTCCTCTGTAGTTTTTGTTGAACCCTCTGATGAATGATTCATATGAAGTATATTGAAATGTTGTTGATTAGAATCATCTGTTATACTAATTGGGATCTGGGAAGAAAATTCTCTAGGTTGGTATTGGTTGTCGGTTCCACCAATCTGATAATGATTTATCAAAATTAAAGACAAAAATATTATGTAAGATATAATATGTGAAATATAAGAGAAATTTATTGCATATAACCTGTAAAAGTATGAAATGCGTTTCCCTCCCGAAATCACAGTAGAACCATATAGTCACTGTAAATCTATTACTACCTTGTTCCAGATTGTAATTGTTCAACTTGATTTGGAACACAAAAGATTTCCACGTGATCTTATTTATAATTGATGACACGATTTCACTGCTAAATCCTTCCCGAAAATGAAATGCATAATAGATTTTTTTTTGTTAGAATATTCAACGGCTAAGATAAGTGTCGGATTGTCTACTATTATTAAAAGAGTAAATCTTTCCTACACTGACAGTGTATACACTATCAGCATTGGATGAATGACAACTATGCAAGAGAGAGAGAGAGAGACAGCGCGCGTGGGGAGAGAATTGCTGATTATGTTAAAAAAAAACCCATATAATGGAGCGGGGCATCAAAGTCCTTTCGACCAAATTCGCTCCAAAAAATAAAAGTCTTCCTACTAGAGATTAGTTACAAATTCTAAGGTAAATTCCATTTTTTAATCAGTCCCTTCTGCCTGCTGCTGCAATGTAAATATGTAATTGCTGAAGTTTCTGCTATCACTTTCCTGAAGCACTTGGATTTTACCTTTACTCTCTTCAAGATTTCCTACTCTGATCTGTGATAATCTTGCATAGTTGGGTAAACTTGTAATCTTGGCAGTTGGAACCTCAATCTTGCATCGCATTCATACCTAAAAATCACATTAGCATATTTTGCAGCCTTGCTAGTTCTAACAACTCTCTTGCTTTAGGGGAACATTCTTCACTTTATCAGCCATCTTCGGCATTGACTAATTATGTTAATTAGCTATGTGCATTTTCTCGAACTCCATATTCATGGTTTGACAAATTATTCAGTGATGATCCACAGTAAGACTGTTCATCTGGAAAAAGGCAAAAACATGTGGAAATATATATATATATATATATTCAAGAATAGAAACCAAATTCAACAAGAAGAAAAACTTCCTTTGCTTGGATTAGATTAGAATAATTTTGTCTCTAGTAGAATTCCAGTACCAACGCGAATGTCTAAATATACATTCCAATGTTTGATTACAGATTTGAGGGAATGCCACATCCAGAAAAGTCAGGAAGTCGATGGAATATTGTTTGACATGACTTGAACATTCATGACGGCATTACTGGGACTTCCAAGAGCAGTGGAACGATCTAGTTCAAATAAACAAACATCGCCTATCTTGAGCTGATTCGACATATGAAAGTCACCCCAGCCTTTTGCCATGACAACTTTTGTATAATAAGCAGCTTTAGAGCCAGTTCTATAAGCTGCAAGTTTCACTTGCCATTCACCTCCAGAAGCATTCCGGAGGGTCACGCTAGTTTTCTGATTCAGATACTTGGACTTCACAAATTTTGAAGGGATAGTCTATTATTCATCAAAGAAATTAATTAACACAGACTAGGATTTTGTGTTTTGACAATGGGGAAAGGAGAAAATGATAAATTCCAAGATGATAAATCAATCAAGTGCAAATTGTGCTCACCAAGACGTTGCGGCGGAGATTACTTCGATTTATTGTTATACGGAAGTGGGGATTATAAGGCCCTACTGCTCCCTCCGCTTCCTCCTCTGCATATGAATAACCATATTTTACATCAGCTATCACACTGGAAATTCTTTTAACCCCAAAATATTCCATTGTTGTTTACATGAAGAGTATTAGTAAAATAACTCACCCTTGATGCCTGCAACATTGGGAAGAGTAAGAGGTTGAGCACAAGGTACTTTGTTTGTTGTCAAGTTCTCAGAACCCGCAGAAGAGTAGTCCTTCTCACAAGCACTAGGGTCAAATACGTATGTTTTGAACACCATCCCACCAGTATGTTCAAAAACCATAAAATCTCCAAATTTTAGTTCATGATCATGGATGAAACTCTTCCAACCCTCCCCGCCGAGGGTTAGTAGCCCGTTGCTGCGTTTGCCTATTGTAACTTCCCGAAACCCTTTGCGGCTTTCTAGAAACGCTTGCTCTGGAATCTTTTCATACAGCTCCCTACAGAAACGTGGAGAAAGCCTCTGTATGCCATGGAAAACGATGAGAGGATGTAATGGAGCATAAATTAAATTAAAGATTCTAGACAACTTGATAGGTGAATACACACCAGTTCTGCTTCGAAGTCAGGTGCTATGAATTTGAAGAAGCGACTGATAACTCGAGATTCTCCCTGATGTAGTTATTTTAAACCGTGTAAGTGGAACATTTCGTGTCTAGAAATAATGGATGTAGCTGTTTTTAACAATAGATGTCTATCATCTTGTACCATTAAACCAATTTAAAGTGTGCTGTTGTTAACCGTACCTGCTGATTATTTGTTGCACAACCACTTCTCATTTTGCTGCCGGAGACACTTGTGTGGTCTCTGCCTCTGCACTCTATTGACGGGTCTTGCAGTGTCAAGCCATTGATAGTTATCCTCCCGCCTTTTTTTGCATCTTTCTCATGGACTGTTGTATCCTTCTTGCTTCTCGAAAGATGATTTCGCATGCTGTGTTGATGATTCCACATGGTAGGTGTTGGTATTGCACTTTATAGAGGCACGGCTCTCTTTTTCTTTACAGAGTCATTAACTGCCCATGGTAGGTGTTGGTATTGCACTTTAGATTTCCTGTTTCCTACACATGGTAGATGTTGGTATTAGGTTTCCTTTGGTAGGTGTTGGTCATTAACTACGTATTGTACTTTGGAGGCACGGCTCTCTTTTCCTTTACACCTTTATTCTTTCTTTTGGCCCTGCCCGGAAGTTAGATGCATGAAAGGTCATCCACTTGAAATCAGGAAAAGAGGTACTATTCCAAATTCGTGAAAAATAAAAGCTGAGCCAAATGCCCAAATGGTCGGTCATCCACTTCGTGAAAAATAAAAGCTGAGCCAAAGGAAGCTTGCATACAGCTCCGGGAAGGAAACTGTCATTATTGTTGGGGTGTTCAAAAATTTTTGATTTTTTTTGAATTTTTTCAACAAGATCAACATTCAATTGTTATCCAAATTTGTATTTGGTAATTGAATGTTGATAATTGAATTTCGACCGGATAGTTGATACTTCGATAAAATATCCAAAGTTTTAGATTGACTTTCTAATATAAATTAGTTAAATACATTTAATATGTAATTAACTATATAAAAGTTATTAATATATTAATTAATGCAATTTTATGGTTATATATTTATTTATAAGCATAAATTATAACTTACAACACTATTAACTAACTAGTTTTGTACCCGTTCGTTGAACGGGAATCATCGAAAAATAATAAACTATTTAGTTAATTTTATAAAAATGTTGATATAAAATAAAAATTTAATGTATAATCTATTATAACTTATCTTAAGTATATTACTATGTACGCATTGTAATACAAAGTATTCTTATAATATAAATTTGAACATCTAATTCAGTGAATAATAATTCAAAAATAGAAAAAATATCATTCAACAATACCATAACATTAAAAAACTTGAAAATAAATAAAAAATGCAGTAAATAGTGTCAAATAATATTCTATTCTTCATAATGTCTCTGTTATTTATATCGAATTACTTTTTAGTTCCTTTTTTGGATAGGAAATAAGAATCATATAATATTAAGAATTCTTATAGGAAATAAGAATTGATATACATCCAAACAAAAAAGTAGCAAGCCACGTAGGAAACTACTTGCCGTCTCATTAAGCCACGTAGGAAAGAGAAAACGCAAAGGGATAAGTATGAAGATACGACTTTATTATATATATATATATATATGATACATTAATATAGTTGGATTTGGATTTATCCCACCAACCGTGTTGGGTTTGAGTTAACGGTTGGATTTGGATTTTATATCCAAACCCAACAAACAAATATTTAATATGATGTATTGGTCGACGTGAAATATATAAAATATTTAATTAAAAGTATGAAATTCAATAGTTTAATCGGTCATTGAGAATTTGAAAATCGAATTTCAACATGTATTTCCAAACTATTTTGCCAAATTTTACAATTGGATCTTACTCGATTTTCCTGAAGTCCGTTTTACCGATATCCGATTTCCGATCTAAATTGAATCAGCCGATTATTTGATTTTTCCTGAAGTGCAAAGACTTGAATATTGCCGCTTGGGCTCTGAATAAACCTTCGTAATGCTTCCTTATGGTATGGTTGGATGAATACATCTACTATTAATTAGCACGATTCCCAGATTAAAAAGCGATAATGTTCAAAAGACACGTACGCTAACATTTTCCAATGATTTCAAGTACCCTAACCTAGGCAGGGCAGCGCCATTGAGTTGCCTTCAGGTAATTGTAAATAGTTCTACTTTTACGGTCAAAAGTTTCCTCAACTGGTATGCTATGTTTACAAAGCAAAATCTATACCCATAAGCTACAAATAGAATTTAAAGAATAGAGAATTGAAGCAACAAGAAGAATCAACAAATCCATTTGCTCGCAAGCTTATGGCTTGGAGCAAGAGGATATGCAACAGGCTACGAGCTTTGTTCCGCATCTTCCATAATCCCCGAGAAATTAAACATCAACTTGGGCAAGAATGAATGACCATACAAGCATGCTGACATTGAAATTTCATTTTCTTGCCAGCTAACCAAAAAAGAAAAATGCAAAGTCTCAGTTTAATGCCTCTTCCAAATCCTCATGTACTGTGGATAATCTGTCTTCTTCAACAAAAGATGGATTCAAAAACTTAGCCAAAAATGCCCACACTCTGTAGACATCTTCAAAGTTGGTCAAGAAACCGAGTGACACCGTAACAGCCTCAATCCGAAGGAGAGCATTTTCGTTGCGGCAATGGCTGTTGGACATTGGCTTACAAAAGGCTGCATCTTCAATCCATAATGCCCCATTGTGCTGCTTTGCACCGTTCGCTAAGCGTATGTGGCTAAGGATACCAACGCCAAGAGATATCCCGTGTCTGTCGGCCAATTTTTGAACAACTTCAGGATGAATAATCCCTCCTTTGCTGCTTGCTCTAACATTAAAAGCTATACTTGCGCCTCTTTCATACTTTATCTTGGGACCGTATATTTGCACGAGGGATGTTTTAACACCTTTGTCAAAACTGGGAAACTGAAGCTGAAGTAACGAGATAACCAACCAGTTAACCAGATACCTCAGTCTGAGAGTTGTTCTGTTAAGACCTAACATGTTAACATGGTCAAGATGGCGGCAGAAAATCTCAGGCTCCCTTCCATTCCATTGCTCATCACCATATTCACCGTCATGGATGGATTCAGCATCAACCAAACTGTTCACAGAAGGTTCCCCTGGTTCAAAAGAGGACTTTGGATTTACAATCTGGCTATCATCCAAGCTAAACGATACCCTACAGCCCATGCCAGCAACTCTGTCACCATCTTCCAGTCCGAAAAATCTGCCTCCAGTGTATCCATTCCTTTCTCTCCTCCCCAAGAGCCTAAATTCACCCTCTGTCTCTCTTCTTATGGCACTTTCTTTTCTTTCTGGGCAAAGCTCAGATGTGGACGAAATCTCAAGTTTGCTATGCCGTAAGCCTGAATTTCTGTGCTATGCCCCAAATCCATTTGAAGTACAGCTCCATCTAGAACATGCTATCCTCGATTCCAGAGAACTTTCATTTTCTTCCTGAATCTCTCTGATATTTGTGCCATTAGCATAGTTTCCAAGCTTTTTCAAATTTGGCTCTGTTTCTGAAAGGGATTCTTCTTCAGGGATTCCCATAACATGGTCCAGGTCCTGTGATACCGACTTCACAGCAGCATCAAAAGATAAGACATGATCTTCGTGCTTTCTGAAACTTAACCTCTTGTCATCATGTATCGGACTCTCCGTATATTTAGACGTAACCTTCAGAGAAAGTTGCCCATTATTTCTCCTGGCAGGAAACAATGAGGGCCGCAGAGGTGAGTCTGATTTCTGTTTGGTTAATTGACTAGATTTGTCAGACCCAATTGGACTTTGACCTAAATCAATCCAATACGAGTTCTCAGATGACTCGTCTTCACTGAAAATTGGACTCCTCATAACTTCCCCAACTGAAATGATATCGGCTTCCTCAAATGCTGTGCTTGCCCCATCCCTGTCTGAACTGTTATCTTAATCAATCTCTGTCTCAAAAACATCCCTGACCTGTGAGGCCGTATAAACACCAGAAAATGCTGGCAATTGCGGCCCTCCAGGCTTTTCTGGTTCAGTGTTTTCATTTTTGTCGTCTGCCTTTTCTTCCGCGCCCATTAATCCATCAAAGCCATCCAGAGAGTCACCAAGGTACTGAGGAAAATCAGGGACAATTCTCACAATCCCAGACCCCGTACGACCAGTTTGGTTTTGAAGGGTTGCCATCACAGATTTTTTTATCAAAAGGCATCCAAACCCTGTTGGATCATAACCAAATACCTTGTAGAATGATGTAATAATAAAATCTGGCCGGAAAAGGGACAAACCAAGTGAATCCATATCTTTAGGACCTAGTGAACCAGCATCCAGCCATACATGCCAGTTGTTTTGCTGTGCCATTGCCATCCACTGGTATGTATACTTGGAACCTGTAACTCTTGACTGAACAGGGAAAACAAAAAGCCCCACTGCAGAATCTTTCCTCCTTTTCTTCTTGTTTGAAATTTGTTTTCTCAACTCTCTAGAGCAGAGTTTCAAGGATGGCCATTTAAACCAGGCCCTGTACACCTTTGCACCCTTCTCTTTAGCACATTGAGCCATCCAACTCACAGACTGGCTCTCATGGTCAAACATAGTCAACAGCCTCTTGTTCGAATGGAAAGGATATGATTCAGCCAGCAATTTAAATGCAGATCCTCGACTAACAGTAAAAAGAAGTACATACTCATTCTCAGGAGTCAGGAATGTTCAAGTAATCCATAATTTTGGTTTTAATATCATGCTCCACAGTACCGTCCTCTGCACCCCCATGAAGTGCATGATTGCTCAAATTTGCAGTAATTTCCTTTAAGCTAAATGCAGATGAATCCCAATACTGTAGCGTTTGAAAATAAGAAAACAACCCGTAACCACAGTAATCAAGGCATACCTTTGCACCTGGATCACATAGGTGACTGTACTCATCTGATCTCAATTGGTCAATTCTTTCTGAACATTGGAACTTTGGGTACCAAGTCAAGAACTTATCGAAGGCTTCATTAAAGTCAGGAATGGATTCTTCAGTGCAAAATGTCCTATCAGCCAAAAGAGCAGTTGCCCTCAAGAATTCCTTCTGGGCATTAAGCCTTGCAAGAGATCTTGACCTTCCCAAGTAGCCATCTTGATTCAAAGACTCAGAATCAATTTCATGTGATTTTGCCAATGACCCATCTTCAGAAGCCTCCTCAAGAGCCTCCCTTAGTTTGTTCTCCGGCAAATTCTTGAGAGTTGATGGCTTTGCCTTACCCCACTCCTCCTCCTCCTCCACCCAAGAACCTTTTCCTCTCCTGCTCTTCTTGTCCATCATCAAGGCTGCACAGAATGATATAGGTTTCCATAGTGAAAGATGCATTAACACGAATCTTTCTTGGTTTCTCCAAAACCAATCTGACGACTTTCCACAACGCAGAACAAATTCAAGAAATGAAAATGTTTTTCTTTTTTTTTTCAATATCAGTAATTTATTCTTTGGCCGAAATTCTGCTCTGGAAACCTGAAATATTCAAGAACAAGAATAGAATAATCTATATGAGTTTAGACTTGGTCTAAAAGAGGAGAAAGGGCAAAAGAAAAGAAAGGCAAAGAGAAGAAGCATGTTTTTGGGATCAAACCTTTTTAACTGCATTAAAGGAAGGAAAAACCCTAGCTTTGGCATCCTCCAACAAGAGCAGTTTTGTGTTCAAAATATTCAACACCTACCCATTTTTAAGCATTAGTAGTAGTTCAACAACAGAAACCAGGTGCTAACCCCACCAAAGATTCCACTCCCAGATTGAAAGCCATCCCAATTGAATTACCCAGCTAAATCATTGTTTGTAACTGCTACGTATGCCCAACTCAGAAATGTAAAAGAAACAAAAGGACCAAAAATCAAGCGCTGCCCAGAGACAAAAATGGACTTCCAACTGAAGAGGTGGACAAAAACAAAAACTAGTAAAATCTATGGGAGGGAGCAATAGCAGTTAGAACAACCACTGTAATCCCTAGTTATTGCTAGTAAGAAGGTGCTAATAAAGCAAAACTACTACTACAAGTAGGAGTAGATCAATTCCCACCAACTTCTTTCCTCCCTGTCCCTCTCAGTCGTTGGAAGAGCTTGGCCGCATAGCCTGTAAGAGCAGTGGTAGAAACTGTGAAGGAGGCTCGCGAAAGGGAATCCCCATTTGCATTAAATTCCTCATTACTGCACTGGTCTATTCATACGTGTCTGCGTTGAATGCTTCTTCGTCCCCATTTTTGCTTTGTTTTTCTTTTTTCCTTTTGGTGAATTATGGCTGATCCATACATTACTTTGGTTGAACAAATTTTAGGAGGAGAGGGGCAAAGAAAGTTACTTGGTAGTTTTAAGCCCATTTTGAACTCGTTTTTCCCCCTTTTTGCCAGTTTTTTTTTTTTTTTCTTTTCGTGAAGTATGGCTGATACATTTATCTTGGTGAAACAAGTAAATTTTAGGAGAAGAGTAGTAACAAAAGTTAAGATTTAGTCTTAAGTCAGAGTAAATTTTTACTAGTTTAAAGACCATGTGTAAAATTTCAAATTAAAATAAAATATTGATATTATATCGCATGCATCTAAAAATGTTGGTGTGTGTATTCAGAAGATGTGATATCCATTATATATATTAATGTAAACTAACACATTATTTCACTTAAAAATAAATTTCAGGAGAAGAGTATTAATAAAAGCTAGTAGTTAGTTTTGAAAGATTAATTTT
Organism: Coffea arabica; assembly: GCF_036785885.1. Lineage (NCBI taxonomy): Eukaryota > Viridiplantae > Streptophyta > Magnoliopsida > Gentianales > Rubiaceae > Coffea > Coffea arabica. The sequence continues at coordinate 5,092,740 of NC_092318.1, read as the reverse complement.
TGATCGTTTGTACATTATATATAAAATTTCGAACTCAGATCCAAATTGATATATATTGAAACGATGTGGCATCTGCTCGTACACGTTAGTGTATAAATTAGAATTAATAATCATTAGTGTAACAAAGGTTAATCCTAGTTTTAATTCCTCTTTTGGACGAAAAATTTTGTGCTCAAATTTACTCGTTGCCTTGTTACATTTGGGCAGAGAGGCAAAAACATGGGAATACTTACAGGCAGTCTGGTACAGTTCCGGTACAGCCCGGTGGGGACATAGATTATAGAAGCTGCACCACTAGCAAATGGACAAAGCAGCAAAACTGGGTCCCAGAATCCTTGAGGTCAAATTTTTCTGGTTTTACTTTTGCAGGATAGTTTTACAATTTCTTGACGCTGATGGGTCAGGCAGATTTTGCATTTTGGACTCTGGTGCGCAAATAGCGCCTCGCTTCAATTTTATCTTTAGTTTTCAGGACTTCCGGTTACGTGAGCAAAATGAATTACAAAACCCTTTTGACTTCAGACTTTTCTTAATCTTATCCTTCTTAGTAGGTTGGCCTTGAATTTCTAACACTCCATATCTATATCTATATGTATTGCAGAAGGGGTTTTTAGCATAAATCTCTTAATGGCTTCCAAACTTTCCATTCTTTTTTTCTAGATTTTTGTATTTATTTTAATACATAAAAAGTAATGGGTTATAACCAACCCTATCACCAATCAAATTTAAAATTTAAAATATTTCCACTATCTACTTCATGTTACCACTTATAGTTTGTTATTTATACTTTAAATCCTTTTTACTCCTTAATTAAAGACAAATGTTCATTTGTATGTTATTTTAATACAATGTTAAATTTTTATAATTATGAAATATTTGTCACCACACTAACCCTATAACCACCCCTACAAATGAGCTTTGCAAATTACAATCACGTTTCAAAAAAATCACAAATGCACAACTAAATGTAAAGTTGAGGGGGTAAAGTGCAGATAAATGTAAAATTAAGGGACTTACTATATTTAACCCTAAAAAAAATCCCAAGAAGATTTTTGTATTTATTTTAATACATAAAAAGTAGTGGGTTATAACCAACCCTATCACTAGTCAAATTTAAAATTTAAAACTTTTCCATAATCTACTTCATAAACCGTTTATAGTTTGTTGTTTATACTTTTAATCCTTTTTACTCCTTAATTAAAGACAAATGCTCATTCACATGCTATTTTAATACAATTTTAATTCGGAAGCATACAACGTGATCAAGAAACAGCAGAACCAATTAGGACTAGATTTTGACCCAACAAAAAAATTAGGCCTAGATGCCACTGGTACGTTGCTGTAACTTGCGATGCCAATTAGGACTATTTAGCACTTTTTTCTTTTGCAAGGAGTTAGGACACTGTAAAGCTTATTTAGGCAAAATTTGGCTCATCAGTGATTTGAGTATCAAGTTATTGAATATACTACAAATCCTATAATATCAGTCTGCTACAAAAAATAATATTTTACTAGCATGTGGTATTTGCGTACAAAATTTTAGAGGTAAATCAAATGTTTTTACTTATATTCTATATAATTTAAATAGTTTTTTAGCGAATATAACCATACTGTGCTGGACCATCACTTTGTACAATTGGAGTTAGCAAATTGTATATCAATCACAATTTAGATTTTGCTCGATACCTGCGCAGTTGGTGAGTTCCATCATTAACACTACATCAAACTTTTAATGTTGTTTCATACTCTTATCAACATGTGTTTAAAATTGAAAATGATACATGTGCTCGAAAGTTAGTTACGTGGTTAAGGTAAGCGATTTTACAACATCACAAGCATTGTTGATAGCAAATTCAAAGAGAATATGGATATCCGAATATACAATTATGCATACGATAAACTTACTCTATTTAATTTAATTATTGCACAAATTTTTTAAATTTATAATCATAACCTATACATTCTTTCATTCTTATTAGGTTAAATATTTTCGAATATTTGCTTACATTCAGAGCATTAACATAGAAAAAATGTTCTATGAGTTATGCAAAAATTATGGTCAACTATGTGAAGGTCATTTTTCAAAAACAGTGTGTATGCATTGTAATGAAGTGTAATTTCATGTACCTTTAATTTCAACAAATTTTTCTCTATTGTATATAACATTTTATTTGTCAAACAGGTACAATGTTAACATACAAATCAAAGATTCCAGTGATAACATGCATCTTAATCTACAGGACAGACATGCACGATTCGTATTTAGTTGTAATGCTTCTTATCTCAGAGAATTACAAAGAAATGTAGAATTTCTTGATCTATGTTTATTTTTTATAATGCTATTTATAAACTATGTAAAAAAAATACACTAATTTTGAATTTCGCATGTACTTAATTCTCAGGACAATGGTGATAGGTTGTTCAACCAACGAATCAATTCATGCAAAGATTGTGCATTTTCATTTGTAGTACGCATTGCACAAAATTCAACGGAATAAATTAAATCACCAATTTTGGCTTTCGTATTAAAAGTTGATTGATGTGAAGAGTGTTTGCACCTTTATACAAGATTATCAAATAGAATGCATAATATTTGTAAGTATTTCATTTTAACAACATTTAATTATATTCATTTTTATTCATATATCATTCATTTTCTAATAAAAATTTTTATTATATTTTTCAGGATTTATCTTCTGAAAAAAGGTAATTTTTGAATAATATACACATTCTATCATATTTCAAACTATTGTTAGATAGATATTATATTTTAATTGTGTTGGTACAATTTTTTAACCTTTTTTAATTCACCCTTTTATTTTCATTTTTTTAATAATATTAGCATCGTGCGTAGCACGGGTATTCATACTAGTATATAATGTATCTTCAAGGAAATAAAAAAATCCGTTGATTTGACCCTTAGTAAATCCGATGATTGTTGTTTGACACGACTATATATTCATATGTCACACTTAGGGATGCAAACGAATAGAGTCGAGTCGAACTTTGGTCTAATCGAATTGATCTTCCAGTTAATTTTATGAAAATCGAACTCATGATTCCATGTTTGCAGCCCTAGTCACGTTTGGATAGATTCCATGTTTAAAGATCTAGTAGCTCAAATCGTACTACACCATCTCGTTAAAATGATGTGGCAAAATCTAATCAATTGAATTTTTTAAAAATCATGCCTATCCAAATTTTGATCCATATTCACAAGAGTATCATCACAAGTTAAAAGCGTGGTTCGCATAGGATTAATGAAAATCACCATAAACCGCCTATTATACAGGTGCAATATTTCAAGCTTTTATCTTTATTTAAAAGCAAGAGGGAAAAAAATAGTTGATTTGAGATAAAGCAGTAGCAGTAAAGAAAAAGGAAGCAGAGGGGACGATTATAAGTGAAGTGACGGAGAGTGGAAATGGCAGACGAGTGCGGTGGCCTCGTGCATGTCTGCCTCGCAGAGCTGTGTAGCCAATATTTATACAAAGCAGATCAAGTCAACCCCACCACGTACTTCTTTTGAATACTTTTGCTCTGTTTGGATGTAGGAGTTTTTCAAAAAATAGTTTTTTAAATACTATAAAACTTTTTTGTAAATATTTTTTAAAATATATTTTGAGGTACCTTTTAAAACTAAAATATTTTTAGGATATTTTCTAAAAATTAATACTTCCACCCACAACTACAACCACCACCTCCTCCCTCCAACTCCCCCTCTCTCTTTCTCCTCCCTCTTCCCCTTTCTTCTTCCTCCACCCATCCCTTTCCCCTCCACCTCCAACCCTCCTCTCTCCCCCTCGATGCACGACCAAATCAAGAAGGGAAGGGAAGAGTTTGGGTGGGAGATAGGAGGAGGAAGAAAGGGGAGAGAGAGGAGGAGGAAGAGAAAGGGAGGAATAGGAAGAGGAAGAGGGAAAAAGGAGGGGGTGGTGGTGATAGATAGAAAATGTTGTAGAATTTTTTATATATATTTGTCAGTTGTTTTTGATATATTGTATGGATGAAATATTTTTTGAGTTATTTTTATTTGTGTATTATAACTCCATTCAGATTAGTTATTTTTGGGGGTGTTTTAATTTGTATGCAAGTATTCTAGCCCCAACTAGTCTTAATCTATTCTTCTTCGGACGTGGTTGAACCTCCTCTGGCTGGGGATATGATGCATGGGAGATAGATTCATGCAATAGTAACGTAACAGGTTTTAAGGCTTCCTTTTGGCCTCAATAACAATTTGCTAGAACGTAACAGGTTTTAAGGCTTCCTTTGGGCTAGAATTTTTGCTCCATTGGATTAGTTATTTTTTGGAATGTTTTTAAAATATTTTACTATAGTAGTGTATATGAAAAATTTTTACTATAGATGTTTTTCATGATATTTTTGAAATATATTTTGAAGTACTTTTTAAAACTAAAATATTTTTAAAATACTTTTTAAAAATTAATACTACCACCCACAACAACAACCACATCCAACACTACCCCCACCTACCACCGTCACCACCTCCTACCTCCTACCTTCTCCTCCCCCCTTTTCTTCCTACTCCCTCTTTCCTCTTTCCCTTTCTTCTTCGTCCACCCATCCCCTTCCCCTCCACCCCCCAGCCCTCCTCTCCCCCCCCTCGATGTGGTCGTACCGCGACCAGATCGAGAAGGAAAGGGAAGGGTTTGGGGGTGGGGGATGGGAGGAGGAATAAGGGGAAGAGGGAGGAGGAGGAAGAGAGAGGGAGGGGGAAGAGGAGGAAAAGGAAAGAGGGAAGGGATGGTGGTAGGTGGTGGTGATAGAAATAAAATGTTGTAGAATTTATTTTTTTAAAATTTTTTTGTGTATATTTGTGAATTATTTTTGATATATTGTATGGATGAGATTTTTTTTTAATTATTTTTATTTGTGTATTACTATAATATTGTATTTGAAAAACTTATTTTTTTATAAAATAAAGTCAATATTATTATTACATAAATTAGTTTTAAATCGTTTCAACACAAATTTGCTTGATAAAGAAATCTATACTAAGATTACACCGTAAATCACAAACTAGAAGTGGCAAAATGGATTCATATCCACCAATCCATCCATATAAACCAACATTAAATAGTTTTGGATGATCCATATAAATTCAATGGTTTTAAATAGATAACCATTTAAATCCAATTATGTTGATGGATTTAAATGAATTATTCATGTCATCCATATACATCCATTTAACATAAAAAACAGTCAACCTAGATAGGATTGACTAGGAGCTAATTAGTGCTTACAAATCTTTTTGGGTGGATTTTCTTATTTTTGTTATCATTAGTTGAGTGAATCAGAGCTGAACCGTATTGCTCGTGCAGTCTATGAACCGGACACGTGACACTTGTACATGTAACAAGCATTAGTTGGCCCGGTTACCAAAGAGACCCATTTATTTGGGTAAGAGCTGTGTTAAGGTGAAATAGGATGGGATTATACAATGTTGCACCTTCCAATCAGATGATATTTCTTCTTGGGGAGATCCAATCAAGTGACTTAGCGACATGTGATGCAACGTACGGCTGTTGATAGGTTTTGGTGGGTCCAGTTAAAATAATTTTTTATTTTTTTAATTCTTTTATTTATAAAAAGAACATTTCTTAAGATACGTAAATGACACCTTCTTCTTCTTCTTCTTTTTTAAATAAGTGGAAGGTTTTGAATCCAAATTCTCGTACTTACAATCCCTCTCCCTTTATCACCCAACCCAACTAGGTACTATGTGTACATATAATGAAAATATTTTACTTGTCAAATAACATAAGATTTTTTATTAGAACTCCACTTTTATTCAAATCATCCCTCTTGAACAGGAGTGCAAAAAATTGGAAACGTAAACTTCTTTTCACTGTAAAGCCGTATTCAATTCACCCAAAAGTTATAAAAATGTAGCCAAGTTCTTAACTGTTCATTACTTTACAAAATGATACTTAAACTAATGATGAAAGGTTAAATTGACCACAATAGTTAAATTTTCTTGGAACTAAACTAATTTTATGAAGAACTGAAATAGAGTAGTAGTACAAGCATTTGTTATTACCAAAAGGTTTTAGGTGATTTAAGTTGGGGATCTTGTATTTTTTGAAAAAAAAGCATTTGGATCTTAAATTTAGGATTTGGGAGAGTAAATGGATAAATGGATGGATCATGGTTTACACTATCCATTTAAATGACATCCATTTAGATCCATTTATTAAATGGTTTTAATTGGATTGGATCAATTTGATCCACTATCCATTTAACTAAAACTATTTATAAACCATATATCCATTTTGCCACATCTATCACAAACCATCGATCTTGTCGCGCCCCATTTTTTAAGAAAAATTAAATTAGTTTGGGAAAATGAATTTTTGATTTAAAAAGAAAATGAAAAACATAGGTCTAAATGAGACTTGAAAATGCGACGATTTGACCCAAAATATAGTTTAAAAAGGGTTTTTTGAATAAAAAATGGAGTCGCCACTTGGTATAGAGTTAAGGTGTACCAAGTCACCTAAAAATGAATTTTTAAAGAAAAAAAATAGAGAACCCTTTTTAAACGATTCCAAGTCTATGAAAATCAGAGAAAAAGATTCGGGAGTCACATTTGAAAAAAAGGAAGGCAAGGATAAGAATTGAAGGCACCCTTTCAATCTAGCCAAGGCTAGTTGCGCGATTTAGTCAAAGATTTTCTTATTTTAACCTAAAAATTTATCACATTCGGATGTACTATATGAATACAAAACCTAGACCTAAGAGGGTATCGGAGGGTCAAAATTTCTCTTCAAAGCTCAATTGGTGCCAATCACATTAATTGTGATGCCCAATAAAGACTTTTCGAAGAAATCACGAATAATGCAAATCATGAGACTCGAAAGAAAGAAAAAGTAAAGAAAATAATAATATACAAATGTGTATGTCCTAAAGGAATGCATCATAATGGGTACGGGGGACTTACACTCGTGACTTTCAATGTTCCCTTTAATAGAGGAATACGAGCGTGCTAAGGCTAAAAAAAACCAAACTCGTCTATATCCCATATCCAAGGGGTTTTTCCCTATCTAATCAAGCAAATGCACTACACTAATTCTATTTCTTAAATAAAATGCAAATCTAATGTTATGTTTCCATTCAAAGGGGTAAGGAATATACATATACGGGAAAATATGGGGGAAGGGATATACGTATAAGAAAGGATATCATGCAAAAATGATAAAAGATCCTAAAAAAAAGTGAAAAAATATGCATGAGAATGTAATGTAGTCATACAAACATGATCTAGCGTAGGAGGTCCCTAAGGGTCTAGCATTGGACTAGCCCATGTCTATGAGTCCTCACTAGCGTTGGACTAGCGGAAAATCGGAATGAAGGGCCACAACTAGCGTTGGACTAGTGTGGATTCGGAAAAAGGGGCCACAACTAGCGTTGGACTAGTGTGGTGACGGCATCCATTTGTTATAATCAAATAAATCATGTAAAAACCTAAAAAAAGCATGTAAACACATAAATCATGTATAGCACATAACACATAAGCATGGTATCTAGATGCAAAATCCTAGGAAAAGCGATTAACACGTAACACATAGGCATGCAAAAACACACAAGGCAAATAAAGTAAATAAAACCCTAACTATTACATTCGGGGAGCCCTACTACAACCTAAGAGGGGGGAATGACAATAATTAAAATAAATACCTAACTATTACAATTGTGGCGTTCAAGTGCCTTCCAAACGATCAAAATTGAACGAAAATAAAATAAATGTACTAAATTAAAACAAAGAAAGCGAATAAATAAATAAATAAAGTGAAAACATTCAAAAGGCATGCAATTTAAACACGTAAAGTCACATAGGGCACATAGGATCAAATAAAGTAAGAAATAAGGGATTAGGGTGTACCTCCCTTGATTTGGAGCCTTAATGGAATAAAAATACTTATTTACCCTCCAAAATAAAAGAAAAGGTCAAGGCATCCCAAAATATCGAATAAATACGAAATTGAATCATTAAAAAAGCATTCAAATAACTAAACAGTCCATATTCACAACATTAGGATCCAATTGAAAGGAAAAAGAAAGTTTAAGGGATCAATTTTGATTCATTTTTCAATTGCTTGGGCCATAGTGAAACACAGGGAGACTTGGTGGGCCAAAGTGTAATTTTTAGAAAGATTCTCATGCAACATGCATGCAAATGCTACGAAGGAAATGAGCTTCTGCAACTAACATTCTTTCTGCAATTTTTGTTTCAAATACAGATTTCAGGAGCGCTTTGATCAAAACTTCTCATCTAAACTCCAAAAAACTTGAACTAAACAACAAAACACATATCTTTCACATCCAAACAAGCAAAACTTAGAAGGAAGTTATGCAAGTTCTATACAAATCTACAGATGGAATAGGTCTGCAACTTTCTATGGTGGTTTCAGTGCTATGAATGCAACTCCTTTTCCATCCAAACATAACTAATGGCTTCAACCAACCCAACCGTGGATCAAAGTGGCAATGTAACCACTCATTCTTTCCAGTTTTTAAACTACCCAACTCTCATGTTTCAATGCAAAAATAGAGGTAAAGAGCATGCAAAAATTTGGAAAATGTTCTGCGACTTTCATGCTTTGAAACTTCGGAAACATCATGCGGCCAGTTTTAAAGATCATCTCAAGCAAGAATCCAGTCAAAAACTTATCATTAAGATAACATACTAAGCATACAAGGGAAAAGGAGAGGGTTGGTCGACACTACTGCAAGCAAACAAACCGAGACTATACAACTCAAAGAATCAACCATATTCTACAACTTCAGAAATTCATTCCTCGCAAACAACAGCAATGAACTCCAGTGGAACTTGCGAATCCATCAGGGAACACACTAAACCAAAACTCTAACATGATTACCAAGAACAAGCAGCAAACAACAATCAAGAGTGCCAAAACAGTCGTAACTTCGGCAATCCAAGAGAGGAAAAGCTGCTGCAACTCTAGGCGCAAAAGCATTCTAAGATCATGCAAACAAAACTCATCAAACTATTTCCAATCCTTGTGGGTGAGCTTAAGACATCGAAACCTGTTTTCAAAGCATTAAAACAAGCGGAAACTAAAAAATAAACAGCAGTCATGTATGCCAAAAGGGTCTAAACCCCCATCGAGTTTCCTACGCAAGTGTCGAAGAACTACTTCAACAATTCCACAACCTACTGCTGCAAAAATGCAGCTTATCAAAACACAACAAAAAATGCCTTAAACCTCCTGCCGAAACCTCAAAACAAATTCACAAGATAAGAACCTAAGGCCCAAACCATAATTTTGTAATCAAGAACGAGCAAAAGACTGAACATACTCAGCAAACATCTCTCCAGGTTCACGGATGGAAGCAAGCTGACACCTTTTATTCATAAGTCCTCAACAAGGAAACCCAAAGACAAGATTCTAATTACAAGCCACTGAACTTGCAAAAACAACGAAATCAGTGAGCTTCCTTGTCATCTCTTAATTCTAACAGAATCCAGGCAAAGAAAGCAGGAAAAACAGAATAAAAGTCATGCAAATCTGAAGAGAAAATCCTGTCATCTACTGGGTTCGCTACCAACTAAAAAAAAAAACATGAAGAATCTTCTACATAAAAGGAACTCATGACTCATCATAACACAGGACCCGAAGTATGAAGCCCAGATTTGAATGAACAACGCATGAACAGGAAAATACCGAAAGGAAAAAAAAAGAACGTGAAGACAAAAATCAAGTAGCGAAACTCTTGGTTACGGAGGCGGATGATGCGTAGGCGAAGGAGGATGAAAGAAAGGGTTACCTTGCAGGATGATCGAACTCCACAGAAAAGCAACGAGACCTGCTGCAACCTTGATGAAGGAAACCGCAAGTGAAAGTATGGAGATCTGTCAAACCCCGTTCTTTTTCATCCTCCGTCTCTCTTTTCTCTTCCAAATTTCTTTCTTCAGCCGTCCCCTTCAGCCGCCAACCATCTTTTTCTGGTTTTTTCTCCGCCGTTGCCTCCCAAGCTCACTCTATATCTTTTTCTTCTCTTTTTCTTTTACCCGTTGCTACTTTACTCCCCTCCAAACCCTAGCCGCTCCTAAACTCCCCTCTCTGGTTTCTTTTCTAATTTCCTCACTCAACCAGCCGTCAAAAGCCTCTCCCCTCTGCGTTTCTTTTCCCAGCCTTTTTATATCAAGTGGAAAACCCTAAACCCTCATTTCAATGGTCACCAGTAAACCTCACCTCAGCCCTTCTCATTCGACCATCCGATTGGCCATCTTGCATGAAACAGCTTTTCCTCTTTTTTTTTTCATTTAATTAATAATAAACAAAATATAAAGAAAAATAACTAATTAAGAAAGATCGAATAAAATGAGCGGAACTAGGCAAAAAAGATAAAAAATGAAATGCTAATTTTCTTTCTCTTTTTCTTCTTTTCTTCGTTTCTCTTTTTTTTCTTTCATTTTTTTTAAATTAAATAACAATGAATTTAAATCTAAAATAACTAAAGCATATTTTTGTGAATGCCTTTCTTTTTATCCGAGAAATTCTACGCTAAAATGGCTTAAAATAAAATAAAAAACTAAAAGACTAAAAGTAAATAAAAACTAACATGACAAATAAAAATAAAATAAATAGTAAATGAAATTACACTAAAAATTTGGTGTCTACAGTTTGCCCCTCTTTGTTTGAGTTTTAAAAAAAAATTGAGACAAAAAAGTAGACACCAAATACTTACCTGCGTTATTCAGCTGCGAATGATTCGAACAACTGACATTTTTGAAATGAGGATTGACCTCTTTAACAAAACTTTCAAAATTGGGACCGACCCAGACGAGCAATTTTAAACTGGACTGACTCGAACAGAAAATTTAAAATCGGGATTGACCCGAGACAGGAAATTTAAACGGGACTGACCCGAATAGAAAAATTAAAATCGGGACTGACCCGAGACAGGAAATTTAAACGGGACTGACCCGAACAGAAAATTTAAAATCGGGACTGACCTGAACAGAAAATTTAAAATCGAGACTGACCCGAACAGGAAATTTAAAATCGGGACTGACCCGAGACAGGAAATTTAAACGGGACTAACCAGAACAGAAAATTTAAAAATCGAGAATTTAAAATCGGGACTGACCCGAACAAGAAATTTAAAATCGGGACTGACCCGAGACAGGAAATTTAAACGGGACTGACTCGAACAGAAAAATTTAAAATCGGGACTGACCCGAACAGAAAAATTAAAATCGGGACTGACCCGAGACAGGAAATTTAAACGGGACTGACTCGAACAGGAAATTTAAAATCGGGACTGACCCGAGACAGGAAATTAAACGGGACTGACCCGAACAGAAAATTTAAAAATCGGGATTGACCCGAACAGGAAATTTAAAATCGGGACTGACCCGAGACAGGAAATTTAAACGAGAAATTCCAGTATACTTACCTGAAAATTGCCCAAAATTTTTCAGTAGAGGTTAAATCCTTGCTTCTGAGCCGATGGTTGATTCTGCATTGGCATGTTGTTGTACCTTTTGATCAAATTTGCTTACAACACCTTTGATCCGCCTTTGTTCATTGGAGAACTTTTTGTTCATTGGAGAACTTTTCTCGACACTGATTCCAGTGCGAGGTGTGATTACTTTCATCTGTGCATGTAATTTTCTGCAAAAAAGAAAACAAAGAAATTGCCACCTTCATTTGATCCGTTTTCCTTTGAGAATCGTATAAACATGAGTCTTTTGATACCTTTGTCAACTTTTGCTGTGGCCTTTCCCTAGCTGACCCGGCATGCACTTGCCATATCATAAAAACTTGCGTACACAGCTTTGCTGGATCTCCACCATTTTCAAAAGAAAACTGAATTCGAGTATGCTTCGAATAGACCGTGGGGATTGTCATTAACCAAAATTCAAAGATTAAAAAATAAAATGAGGTATGCAAGATAATTTCACATGTAATGCAGAAATGAACATGCAAAACAATGCAAACGAAACCAACTGTGCTCAGACCTATAAAATGCCACGACTACAAGCAATTGAAAAAAAATGAACTTCATAAGAAATGTACTTTGTAGAAAGAATATTTATTATTTATTTATTTTTTACAAAATGACACAACTTTCGGCCAACAGATGTCATATTTGAACCTCTGGATATCTTTGTTCTGGAATTCAACATTGGCAGAAGTATTACAAAAATGAGGAGAAATCCAAAAGAACCAAGCCACCAGCTGTTCCTCCTCGTGTTTGATCATTGCAGAACCCTACCTTGGCGTCCTTTCGGGTTTTCACCAAAGTTACCCCCACCCCTTTTGTTTTGTTTTTGTTTTTGTTTTTTTTTCTTCTCTTTCTTTTCTTTTTCTCTTTTTCTTTTTCTTTCTCTTTTCTTTTTCCCTTTTTTTTTTGAGGTGCCCTTTCGGGTTTTCACCTAAGGAACAATGGAAAAACTCGACCATGATCGACTCAAGAATGTGAGTTGAAAATCACTGGCATCAGTAGAATGCGCTTCCCTTATAAGTTTAGGTGAAGGCATTATGGACATCACTTGCCAATTGATTAGCGAATTTCCTAATAGAAATACAGCAAATGACGAAAGCCAGGATTTTTGGGCTTTTGTAATGAGGTCAGGTGGGGTGTTTCAAGAAAAGTTAAGGCTTGAAAGCAAAATTTTTTTTTTTTTTTATGAAAGGTGTGGAATAATTTGAGATTGCATCATTTGAAATCATCTCCAATTTCGAACGAAACTGAGGAAAATTTGCCCCAGTTTGATTGAATTCTCTCTCTTTGGATTTTCATTGCATTTTCCTCACTTTTGCATTTTTCTTCAAAAACTAAATTTGTCCCAGTGTGGGGTTCTTTCTTTTTTCATCTCTCTTTCAAAATAAATTTGCCCTAGTGTGGGGTTTTCCTTTTCTTTTTTATCATCTCTTTTCAAAATGAATTTGCCCCAGTGTGGGATTTGCAATTCTCAGGGGCTGTCAAACGAAAATTATGGTTCTGATAGCTCAACGGGGATGACTAAGGATGAAATGTTTTGATTGGAAAGGAAGATGGCTTGACTTTTGCCTCGTCTCTTGTGTGATTTCCTAAAAGAAATTTGCATAATCAAATAAAGAACTTCTTGCACATGTCTGAGTTGATAGGTTGAGGGAATGTCTGTCCATCCATCTCTGCCAAAATGAGTGCTCCGCCAGGTAATACCTTTTCAACAATGAATGGCCCTTGCCAATTTGGAGCAAATTTGCCTTTGGCCTCATCCTGCACTGGCAAAATTCGTTTAAGTACTTTGTCGCCTTCCTCAAATGTACGCCGATGGACTTTCTTGTTGTAGGCCCGGGCCATGCGTTTTTGGTAACATTGGCCATGACAAATAGAATTAAGCCGTTTTTCATCAACCAAGGACAGTTATTCATAACGTTGTTTTATCCAATCAGCCTCTTCCAACTTGATCTCCATTAGAACCCGCAATGAAGGGATTTCGACCTCGGCAGGTAGCACAGCTTCCATTCCATACATGAGCGAGTAGGGGGTTGCCCCAGTTGAGGTTCGAATAGAAGTCCGATATGCCATTAGTGCATACGGAAGCTTTTCATGCCAATCACGGTGCTTTTCGATTATTTTTCGGATGATCTTCTTCAAATTCTTGTTTGCGGCTTCCACGGCTCCATTCATCTGCGGTCTATAGATGGCAGAATTGCGATGTCTGATTTTGAACTACTCGCATAGCCTGTCCACCATGTCATTGTTGAGATTCTTGGCATTGTCTGTAATCAGTGTTTCTGGCACCCCAAATCGGCATATGATGTGATCTCTTAAGAAATTTGCCACCACCTTCTTTGTCACGTGCTTGAATGATTCTGTTTCGACCCACTTGGTAAAATATTCAATTGCCATCAATATAAATCGATGTCCATTTGAAGCAGGAGGGTCAATTGTGCCGATCACGTCCATACCCCACATTGAGCAGGGCCATGGGGCAATCATGTCATGCAATTCGGTGGGAGGAGCGCGTATAATATCGCCATGCATTTGACATTTGATACATTTCCGGACAAAGTCTATGCAATCACGTTCCATAGTGAGCCAGAAATACCCAGTTCTCATGATTTTCTTGGCTAACAAATGTCCATTCATGTGAGGTCCGCAAACACTGCTATGCACCTCTTTCATCATGTACTGAGCTTCATCTTCATCAATGCATCTTAAGAGGTTCAAATCTGAGGTCATTCTGTACAATACCTCTCCATTTAAGAAAAACTTCGAGGCTATTCTATACAGGAAACCTTTGTCATTTGCAGTAGCTTCTGGAGAGTAAGACCCGATTTTGATAAACTCCTTAATATCATTGTACCAAGGGCTATTGCCAGATGTTTTGTCTACGACCCAACAATGAGCAGGCTTGTCCTGGAGTTGGATCCGGATAGGCTCGATTCCTAGTTCGTCCGGATATTGTATCATAGAAGATAAGGTGGCCAAGGCATCGGCAAATGCATTTCGGGCTCGTGGGAGATGTCTGAATTCCAAACTTTGAAATTGTCTAGCCAGATTGAGCAAATTACAATGGTATGGCAAGATCTTGGAATCTTTGGTATCAATTGTTTCAACATTTGGTGCACGAGTAAATCTGAATCACTGAAGGCTATCAACTCTTTAACTTCCATTTCCAAAGCCATTTTAAGACAAAAAATACAGGCTTCATACTTGGCCATATTGTTTGTACAAGCAAATTGCAATTTAGCAGCTCCGGGGTAATGCTTCCCTTTTGGAGATACAAGAACAGCTCCAATTCCAGCTCCGAAAGAATTAGCGACACCATCGAAAAATAACTCCATTCAGGACACCGCTCACTCATATCTTCTGCAGCACCAACCATTAAAACCTCCTCATCGGGGAAATAAGTATGGAGCGGTTGATAGTCATCTTCGTTTGGATTTTCTGCCAAATGGTCGGCTATAGCTTGTCCCTTGACGGCCTTTTGCGAAGTGAAAACAATATCAAATTCCGAAAGAATCATCTGCCACTTGGCCAAAAGCCCAGTTGGCATTGGCTTCTCCAAGAGATATTTCAGAGGATCAGAACGGGATATGAGATAGGTGGTGTGACTTAGCAGGTAGTGTCTCAACTTCTGAGCTGCCCAGGCCAATGCACAGCAGCTTTTCTCCATAAATGAATAATGAACCTCATATTGGGTGAATTTCTTGCTAAGATAGTAGATGGCCTGTTCTTTCCTTCCTGAATCATCGTGTTGTCCCAAAACACAACTTACTGCTCCGTCGAGCACGGATAAGTACATAATCAAAGGCCGTCCCGGCTTAAGTGGCACTAGGACCGGAGGGTGTAGTAAATAATCTTTAATTTTGTCAAAAGTTTGCTGGCACTCTTCATTCCAATGCAATGGCACATTCTTTTTTAACAACTTGAATAGTGGCTCACACGTAGCGGTTAATTGGGCAATGAATCTTCCAATGAAATTAATCTTCCCCAAGAAACTTTTCACATCTTTCTGCGTTTTCGGCACTGGCATGTCTCGAATTGCCTTGATTTTTGCCGGGTTTATCTCTATGCCCTTTTTGCTGACAATAAATCCCAACAGTTTACCAGCTGGTGCTCCAAAGGCGCATTTCGCAGGGTTTAACTTCAAATTATACTTCCGCAACCTTTCGAACAACCTTCTTAGATCAATCAAATGGTCTTCCGCTTTCCTGGATTTGATTATAATGTCATCCACGTAAACCTCCATCTCCTGGTGGATCATATCATGAAACAAGGTAGTCATGCTCCTTTGATAAGTAGCTCCAGCATTCTTTAAACCAAATGGCATTACCCGATAGCAGAATGTGCCCCAAGGGGTGATAAAAGCAGTGTTTTCCCTATCTTCTTCGGCCATTAAGATCTGATGATATCCAGCGAAACAATCATAAAAAGACTCAATTTCGTGTCCAGCAGTGTTGTCCAGAATGATGTGGATATTTGGCAAAGGAAAGTCATCTTTCGGACTGGCTTTGTTAAGGTCTCTATAATCAACACAGACTCGTACTTCTCCATTCTTCTTTGGAACAGGGACTGGATTTGAGAGCCAAACAGGGTAATGAAATACAATGATAATATTAGTCTTAAACTGCTTTTCAATTTGCTCTTTTATTTTGAGACTCATGTCTGGTTTGAATTTACGGGGCTTTTGTTTCACTGGTGGGAAAGTTGGGTCTGTAGGCAATCTGTCCACCACTATATCGGTCGAAATACCAGTCATATCATCATAAGACCATGCAAATACATCTTGAAACATGGACAAAAATTCAATCATCTCCTCTTTCTGCTTTTTGTTCAAATGAATGCTGATTTGTATTTCCTTAACCTCAGTCTCAGTACCAATGTTAACAACTTCCGTTTCTTCCAGGTTCGATTTAGATTTCTCCTCATATTGTTCAAGATCTTTTGAAAAAGAATCAAACACTTCCTCACTATCACTCTCGCTTTGAAATTCGGATTCCATAACTTCCAAGTCGTGAGTGATATAGAGATTGTCATCATCAGATTCCAGAACAGTGATATCCAAAGGGTCAAATAATTTTATTTTTGGCCATCTGAAAGAATTAAGAAATTCAAGACAATAAGCAAATAGACACATGAATGAACGGCATGATAAAACAAACTACGCACTTTCATAAAACTTCAAATCAAAACGGAAACAAGCTTAAGACATAAGTGTAAAAGATGCTTTCATTGAACTATTTACATATGCAAGAAAAAGTGTTCATGAACTTTAGTAAATGACAACCCCCTGTAGATTTACCGAAACTCCTTTCGCACGGGGAAGTACTCGGCGATCCAGTTGTGTATAGCTCCTTGGGAAATGTCTGGGAATTCGGCATCATCTGACGGGCCATTTTCGGATATTACTCCCACAAACAAATGAGTCAAGCTTGTCTCCACTTCGTCGATTGGGCTAAACTCAGATGTAATGACTTCAGCTGGCTTTGGAAAGGTATAGCGTAATGGCGGAATGTCTAGCGCACTTTGTTTGCCTTCTTTTTCTCCCCTTTTGTGCGCTTTCATCTCTTGTATATCTCTGGCAGTCGGACGGAATCCCAAACCAAATTGGTCCTTCTTTTCAATGAGTTCCACGGGCTTCAGCATGCCTTGCAGATTGTATCCCAATCCCTTGTCAAATTCATATCCTCCGCGAATCATTTCCTTGGCCATCATAACACTGGCCGCTGGCAAAACCATTTCGTCTTTTGAGTCCTCACTTGTTATCCAACTCACGGAGACAATATCAACTGTACGCTAAGAGGAAACTGAAGCATTTCGATTACCATCCTCCTCAAGCTCGGAATCGGCAATTACAATGCAATCTTCTTCAGGAAAAATGGTTATCAGCTGGTCGTTCACCACGAATTTCAATACTTGATGCAAGGAAGAGGGCACAGCGCCCGAGCTATGAATCCACGGCTGCCCGAGCAAAACATTATAGACACTAGGAAAATGCATAACTTGACAGGCTATCTGAAATTGAGCGGGTCCCATTTCGACCACCAAATTTACTTCTCCTATGGGCTTTCGTTGGGCTCCGTCGAATCCTCTAACTACGGTCTTTGAGGGTTTTAATTTGACATTTTGCAGCCCTAACTTCACCAACGTGCTCCAAGGACAAATATTAAGGGCAGACCCATTGTCGATCAGTACTTTAGGCAACATTTTCCCATTGCACCTCACAGCTACATACAAGGCTTTGTTATGACCTCCTTCCACAGGCAATTCTTCGTCAGAAAAAGTGATTTGCTTGGAAGTCAGTACATTCCCAGCTATGTGCGAGAAATTGTCAATCGAAATATCCTTGGGAATCCGAGCCTTAGTCAAAACTTCAAGTAACGCATCCCTGTGCAAGTCGGAGGAGAAAAGCAAGTTTAGGATGGAAATTTGGGCAGGCATTTTGTTCAGCTGTTCAACCACATTGTATTCGCTTCTCTTAAGCCTCTTGAGAAAATCTCACGCTTCTTTTCAGATACTGCGGGTTTGGTAGTCGGCTCACGATTGTTTAATTGAGCTGGGGCGCTAGCAGCTGATGGACTTGTAATCTTCCCTGACCTCGTAACAACAGACGCTTCTTCCTTCAAAACTGGTTTGCCTCCGATTTGCAAAACGGGCTTACTATAATTCCACGGCACTTGTCGTAGACTTAAAACTGGCACTTGTTCTGGGAATTCAATTACCACAGGTTCTAAGGCCGCACTTTCGGATGGAGTTAGGTCTAAAATGAAGGGTCTTTTATCTTCCTCATACGATGCCTCCTCTATCACAAAAGGTTGGTCCATTATCCCAAATACTTCTTTCTCTTTTGACACGTTTCGGACAAGCTCTTTGAATTCTTCATCATCCATAATAACTTCAATAGTACCAGCGTGCTCCGGCAAGGGGTTCTTGTTCACATTCGGTCCTTACTCTTCTCTTTTCCTAATCACGATTTTTCCTGCTTCTAACATGTCTTGAATCCTATGTTTAAGGAGTCGACAATTGGCCGTGGAGTGACCAGGCGCTCCTGAATGATAAGCACAAGTAGCCTGTGGATTATACCCAACTGGCATGCCATAAGGGTAAGTTGGAGGGGGAATCACACCTATTTTATCGGCAGCCTTTAATTGCTCATACAACTGATCCAAAGGCCTGCCAAGGTTGGTGAATGTTCGAGTACGATTTTGATCGTAGGTTTCAGTAGGTTGGAGATAGTTGTAGGTGGGTCTGTTTGGTGGGGGAAATCTTTGGTGGTAAGGAGGTCGAGGACGAGTTTGTTAAAAATTTGGTTGAGATACTTGAAAAGGGGTCGTAAGCGGGTTGGCGTAGTTTGGACGAGGTCGGGGGTGCGAGATATTGGTATTGTAGACAGGGTAAGGACTTGGATAGTAGCGATAAGATGAATATGTTGGTTTATGTTGAAATCGGGGTTTTGGCATAGGGTTTTGATCCCAGATGAAGGCAGCTTCCCCCTCTTTCTTTTTAAATTGTGATTTTTTCCCACTACTTCCTTGTCCTTGCAAAGCATCCAACTGCGATTTGAGGGCAGAGACATTAACAATCTTCCCAACTCTTACAAAGTCATCGTACTCCTCAAGCTTATTGACAATGGCGGCGAACGAACATCCAGTCATGCGAAAAATTTCTTCAAAGTACGGCGGATCATGTGATTTAATGAAAGTGCGTATGATTTCGTCCTCAGTCATTGATGGCTCGACTTTTGCAGCTATTTTCCTCCACCTCTTGGCATAAGTCTTGTGGTCCTCAAAGGGTTTTCTCTTCGTTCCTTCCAACGTAGTTCGTGTCGGAGCCAACTCGCAGTTATACTCGTACTGCCTCACAAAAGCATTGGACAAATCAATCCAGGTTTTTACTTCTTCGGACTTCAGATTGGAGTACCAGTCGAGTGCATCCCCCTCCAGACTTTCGGGGAATAACCTTAAAGGCAAATTCTCGTCGTCTACGGGTTTTCCCAACTTGTTAGCAAACAGTCGGAGGTGTGTTTTGGGATTACCCGTTCCGTCATATTTGTTAAATTTAGGGGTTTTGAATCCCTCAGACAACTGCACATTCGGAAAAAGGCAAAACTCATCATAATCCAGGACTCCTTGTTTGTTCAACCCCTGACTTTTCCTCATAAACTCATCAAAACGGTCTAGGCGCTTGAGCAGCTTCATATCAACAGGAGCAGAAGATTCCCCCATTTCTGGCTTGGTTTGAACAGTATGATCTAGCAAGAAAGGCTCAGCAGCAGTGTGATACAAGGTGTGTGGCTCAAGTGGTATATTTGAAGTGACTTAGGGTTGTGGACCTCGCATGTGAGTAGGAAAAAATCAAGGATTAGGAGGGTAAGTGTATGGCAAATTTGTGGTGGGATAGGTGAAAGTTTCTTCGGGTGGAATAGGGAATGATGGAGTAACGGTGGCTTGAGCCGAAGGTATGACAAATGGCTCTTGCTCAGGCTGCCTGACGGGTACGGGCTCGTGTTGAATTCCGCTGCTAATTAGCTCATCAATCAATTTCCTTTGGTCTGCCATCTCGGTGACCATCTCACCAAACTTAGTAAGCATTTCGGTTAGCTGAACCCCTAAACTCGTGGTCTCGAGTTGGGCGGTAGTAGCAGACCTATCCGATTGTTGCGGTTGTGAACTCATGTTTACACGACTCCTCTGGGCTCGACTACGGGATCGCGTTATGATGGGGTTTCGAAGAGAAGATATGTTTAAATATTACCTGAAAATACGAAATGGCTTGCTTTTAGATTCTAGCCCTGGCTTGGCTTTTCCAACAAAATAAAATAAAGAAAAAGAAAAAGACAAGAGTTAGTAAATATCCAAAAAATTCGGATGCATGTCCTATTGGAAGGCCCTTTTTATGCCAAGGGTAGGCCTAACATGATGCAACACCTTCGAAATGGGACCCGTTATACAAACCTGTTTTGACAACAAAAGAAAGATCAATTTCATTGATAAACTTGCCAATATTTACATCATATCACGAAGGCGGTTTCGTATAAGGTCGCCAAAGTTTCTGAACCTATCTAATACAGAATCCCTAGTTTCTCTAGTATATGAAATTCTGATACGTTCAGCTTGATCATACAATTCTCCGCATTTCCTTTTCAACTCCTGACGCTTCTCTCGCTCATCCTCGTACAATTGCTTATTTTACTCCGCTATTCCCTTGTGTGTCTCGATAGACTTACTTAACTGTAGAATTTCCCTGTCCTTTGACTCAATGATGGCTTTCAATTTTTTGATCTCCTCAACTGGTTCATTTTGTTGGCCTTGTGCAGTGGATCTTCTTACCCAATCTTCGTATTGGGGAGTCGTCAAACCCTTTTGCTGGAGTTCCGGGACGTATCTAAAACACTCGTCGTTAGATAGTGTCACCTATGCTTCAATGATCCGGTCTTTCATAGGGATTTGATTTGGGCACGTTTCTTCATTAAAAATAATGGTGAGTTCACTCATATCAAGTGCAGGTGGCACTTCTTGGGTACGTCCTAACTGTCTGAGAAACCTTTTTGGGGTGTATGCGGTGATTCCTTGGGTACCCAGTAAGAGAACGAATTCGGATGCCTGAGTGCGAAGAACAGGTTTAATACAATTGGTCCAATCCAATACCCATTTAATATTTTGATCGGTCACATTCTTCAAGAAATCCACAAACTCAGATGCATTACACGGCAGACTATCTCTATTAATTCTCTTGTGGTGTGTGATTATCCAGTTGTATGTAGACATTGGTAGACTCGTGGAAATAGACGATCGTCTCATGAAGTGCTCCATCCCCCATATATGTAAGATCAAATTTGAACCACAAAAGAACTTTTTCCCTTTTTGACAGGTAGTGCAGGCTACGAAGATGTCGGCCAAAATAGTCGGAATAATAGAACACGGCTTATCTTTGATTCCTAGAAACAGGTCATACAAGATTTTAGTGAGCTTAAAGGCTACCTTTTTGTCTTTCTAGGGAAAATATAGGTTCCCGCCATGACTAATCCATACATCCAAACTCTCTTTCGATCCTACATTTCCTTGGAAGTAAACGAGAAATCCCCTCGATGCTTCTCAAAACCATCCCTTAATGCGAATCGATCAAATAAGAACTTTGCCTCTATATTTTGGTCCGACCCTTGTATTACTGATTCCCTTAACCCGGTGAAACGACAAAACTCGGCTTTGTTAGATACTAATGGGAATATCATGGCAGTTCCCTGAATCGGCAAATTGAGAAATCCAGCAACCTCCTCAATTGTTATGGTCATTTCCCTTTTTCCTAACCTAAAAGCAGAACAAGTAGGGTCCCATAGATGCACCAAGGCTTCTACCAAATAGCCATCGGACTTAATGTCCTTAAAATCCCCGATGTGTCCTAATCGAACGGCTATTTGGTTAATCTCGCTGGGTGAAAGCAACGTGGGACATCTTTATACCTCAAATGGTACTACTAACATCTGTTGGACTCGGCGAGGGCTTTCCATCTAGGAACAAAAAGCTGTTGTCAAATACCTTACCTACAGGTCCCACTTTTCCGGTTGGCAAGAATTTAAACATGCAATCCCTTAAAGGGTTACGTACCCACGGGAAAAATCAAGGTGGGTTTAATCCTAACAACGGGATTCCCTAAATGGCATTCCCTTTCTAGGGTTTATGCATGATACCATTTTATCAAAGCGCGTAAACATGTAGTACACAAATGAAACGTGACCTAAAAGGAACCCTTTGTACGCCAGGGTGAGCCTAAAATGAAATGTATCCATGCTGCAAATACGAAGCATTGAATTTAAACATGTCACATCAAATAAGGTAGGCTCCTAGAGAGTACCATGCCAGGACTCTTATTTTCTAGGGCTTATGAATGCAATGGGGACAAAAACCAAGAAATGTTAGTTCAATCAAATAAATACACATACACATTTGTAGCAAAATAATACAAAGAGATAAACCAATAAAAGAAATAGAGGGGTTGGATCCCTCCCCTCGTGAATGGTGTCCCTAATAGGGTAAGGCAGACTCTACCCTAGGTGAACTATTATGGATGCATGAGATTGGGGTTCACTAATGCATCTAGACTCAATAAGTTCAGGTCCCCGAGCCTTCAGACCTGAAAACCAAAGGTCATTACTCCCAAGGTTCCTTGTCGGTGGCTCGAGCGATTCCCCAGACATTGTTACGCACACGTCGTGTCACGGCTACATATCCGGGTGAATCTAAAAAAATCCTCAACTTTCGACTAAAAACTAAAGGTTATTAACCCAAAGTTTAAAGCGGAAGATTGAGTGACCCCTCGGATCATGCTACGCACACGTCGTGTCGCGATCACACGTCCAAGTGGGTCGCCTAATCCTAATAGGGTGGAGTGGCGTGACAAGCCACTAAAGAAAAATAAATGAGGGATAAAAATAAAGCGTATGCACGTATGCTAGTGCTTTGTTTGGAGGGGAGGGATCGAGAACCAACGCGAGGCTCTAGGGTAATATCCCCCCATCCCAAAATGCAATTGCGAAACAAGTAAAAGTAAACAAATAAATGAACCATTCATTCATCACATACATAGTGTGCAAAGAGCGATTATACGCGTGGTAGATGCAAAAAAACCCTAAAAAAGGAAAAAATGCAACCCTAACTTCCCAATGTAATATATAAGAAGGTTAAAAGAAGAAAAAAGGTCGATTAAATCGAATGCTCGGACCCTCTAAGTCCCCAGTGGAGTCGCCGACTGTTGCGCCCTATTTTTTAAGAAAAATTAAATTAGTTTGGGAAAATGAATTTTTGATTTAAAAAGAAAATGAAAAACATGGATCTAAATGGGACTTGAAAATGCGACGATTTGACCCAAAATATAGTTTAAAAAGGGTTTTTTGAATGAAAAATGGAGTCGCCACTTGGTATAGAGTTAAAGTGTACCAAGTCACCTAAAAATGAATTTTTAAAGAAAAAAAAATAGAGAACCCTTTTTAAATGACTCCAAGTCTATGAAAATCAGAGAAAAAGATTCGGGAGTCACATTTGAAGAAAGGGAAGGCAAGGATAAGAATCCAAGGTACCCTTTCAACCTAGCCAAGGCTAGTTGCGCGATTTAGTCAAAGATTTTGTTATTTTAACCTAAAAATTTATCACATTCGGATGTACTATATGAATGCAAAACCTAGACCTAAGAGGGTATCGGGGGGTCAAAATTTCTCTTCAAAGCTCAATTGGTGCCAATCACATTAATTGTGACGCCCAATAAAGATTTTTCGAAGAAGTCACGAATAATGCAAATCATGAGACTTGAAAGAAAGAAAAAGTAAAGAAAATAATAATATACAAATGTGTATGTCCTAAAGGAATGCATCATAATGGGTATGGGGGACTTACACTCGTGACTTTCAATGTTCCCTTTAATAGAGGGAATACGAGCGTGATAAGGCTAAAAAAAGTCAAACTCGTCCATATCCCATATCCAAGGGGTTTTTTCCTATCTAATCAAGCAAATGCACTACACTAATTCTATTTCTTAAATGAAATGCAAATCTAATGTTATGTTTCCATTCAAAGGGGTAAGGAATATACATATACGGGAAAATATGGGGGAAGGGATATACGTATAAGAAGGGATATCATGCAAAAATGATAAAAGATCCTAAAAAAAAGTGAAAAAATATGCATGAGAATGTAATGTAGTCATACAAACATGATCTAGCGTAGGAGGTCCCTAAAGGTCTAGCATTGGACTAGCCCATGTCTATGAGTCCTCACTAGCGTTGGACTAGCGAAAAATCGGAATGAAGGGCCACAACTAGCGTTGGACTAGTGTGGATTCGGAAAAGGGGGCCACAACTAACGTTGGACTAGTGTGGTGACGGCATGCATTTGTTATAATCAAATAAATCATGTAAAAACCTAAAAAAAGCATGTAAACACATAAATCATGTATAGCACATAACACATAAGCATAGTATCTAGATGCAAAATCCTAGGGAAAGCGATTAACACGTAACACATAGGCATGCAAAAACACACAAGGCAAATAAAGTAAATAAAACCCTAACTATTACATTCGGGGAGCCCTACTACAACCTAAGAGGGGGGAATGACAATAATTAAAATAAATACCTAACTATTACAATTGTGGCGTTCAAGTGCCTTCCAAACGATCAAAATTGAACTAAAATAAAATAAATGTACTAAATTAAAACAAAGAAAGCGAATAAATAAATGAATAAAGTGAAAGCATTCAAAAGGCATGCAATTTAAACACATAAAGTCACATAGGGCACATAGGATCAAATAAAGTAAGAAATAAGGGATTAGGGTGTACCTCCTTTGATTTGGAGCCTTAATGGAATAAAAATACTTATTTACCCTCCAAAATAAAAGAAAAGGTCAAGGCATCCCAAAATATCGCATAAATACGATATTGAATCATTAAAAAAGCATTCAAATGACTAAACAGTCCATATTCACAACATTAGGATCCAATTGAAAGGAAAAAGAAAGTTTAAGGGATCAATTTTGATTAATTTTTCAATTGCTTGGGCCATAGTGAAACACAGGGAGACTTGGTGGGACAAAGTGTAATTTTTAGAAAGATTCTCATGCAACATGCATGCAAATGCTACGAAGGAAATGAGCTTCTGCAACTAACATTCTTTCTGCAATTTTTGTTTCAAATACAGATTTCAGGAGCGCTTTGATCAAAACTTCTCATCTAAACTCCAAAAAACTTGAACTAAACAACAAAACATATATCTTTCACATCCAAACAAGCAAAACTTAGAAGGAAGTTATGCAAGTTCTATACAAATCTACAGATGGAATAGGTCTGCAACTTTCTATGGTGGTTTCAGTGCTATGAATGCAACTCCTTTTCCATCCAAACATAACTAATGGCTTCAACCAACCCAACCGTGGATCAAAGTGGCAATGTAACCACTCATTCTTTCCAGTTTTTAAACTACCCAACTCTTATGTTTCAATGCAAAAATAGAGGTAAAGAGCATGCAAAAATCTGGAAAATGTTCTGCGACTTTCATGCTTTGAAACTTCGGAAACATCATGCGGCCAGTTTTAAAGATCATCTCAAATAAGAATCCAGTCAAAAACTTATCATTAAGATAACATACTAAGCATACAAGGGAAAAGGAGAGGGTTGGTCGACACTACTACAAGCAAACAAACCGAGACTATACAACTCAAAGAATCAACCATATTCTACAACTTCAGAAATTCATTCCTCACAAACAACAGCAATGAACTCCAGTGGAACTTGCGAATCCATCAGGGAACACACTAAACCAAAACTCTAACATGATTACCAAGAACAAGTAGCAAACAACAATCAAGAGTGCCAAAACAGTCGTAACTTCGGCAATCCAAGAGAGGAAAAGCTGCTGCAACTCTAGGCGCAAAAGCATTCTAAGATCATGCAAACAAAACTCATCAAACTATTTCCAATCCTTGTGGGTGAGCTTAAGACATCGAAACCTGTTTTCAAAGCATTAAAACAAGCGGAAACTAAAAAATAAACAACAGTCATGTATGCCAAAAGGGTTTAAACCCCCATCGAGTTTCCTACGCAAGTGTCGAAGAACTACTTCGACAATTCCGCAACCTACTGCTGCAAAAATGCAGCTTATCAAAACACAACCAAAAATGCCTTAAACCTCCTGCCGAAACCTCAAAACAAATTCACAAGATAAGAACCTAAGGCCCAAACCATAATTTTGTAATCAAGAACGAGCAAAAGACTGAACATACTCAGCAAATATCTCTCCAGGTTCACGGATGGAAGCAAGCTGACACCTTTTATTCATAAGTCCTCAACAAGGAAACCCAAAGACAAGATTCTAATTACAAGCCACTGAAGTTGCAAAAACAACGAAATCAATGAGCTTCCTTGTCATCTCTTAATTCTAACAGAATCCAGGCAAAGAAAGCAGGAAAAACAGAATAAAAGTCATGCAAATCTGAAGAGAAAATCCTGTCATCTACTGGGTTCGCTACCAACTAAAAAAAAAAACATGGAGAATCTTCTACATAAAAGGAACTCATGACTCATCATAACACAGGACCCGAAGTATGAAGCCCAAATTTGAATGAACAACGCATGAACAGGAAAATACCGAAAGGAAAAAAAAAGAACGTGAAGACAAAAATCAAGTAGCTAAACTCTTGGTTACGGAGGCGGATGATGCGTAGGCGAAGGAGGATGAAAGAAAGGGTTACCTTGCAGGATGATCGAACTCCACAGAAAAGCAACGAGACCTGCTGCAACCTTGATGAAGGAAACCGCAAGTGAAAGTATGGAGATCTGTCAAACCCCGTTCTTTTTCATCCGCCGTCTCTCTTTTCTCTTCCAGATTTCTTTCTTCAGCCGCCCCCTTCAGCCGCCAACCATCTTTTTCTGGTTTTTTCTCCGCCGTTGCCTCCCAAGCTCACTCTATATCTTTTTCTTCTCTTTTTCTTTTACCCGTTGCTACTTTACTCCCCTCCAAACCCTAGCCGCTCCTAAACTCCCCTCTCTGGTTTCTTTTCTAATTTCCTCACTCAACCAGCCGTCAAAAGCCTCTCCCCTCTGCGTTTCTTTTCCTAGCCTTTTTATATCAAGTGGAAAACCCTAAACCCTCATTTCAATGGTCACCAGTAAACCTCACCTCAGCCCTTCTTATTCGACCATCCGATTGGCCATCTTGCATGAAACAACTTTTCCTCTTTTTTTTTCATTTAATTAATAATAAACAAAATATAAAGAAAAATAACTAATTAAGAAAGATCGAATAAAATGAGCGGAACTAGGCATAAAAAGATAAAAAATGAAATGCTAATTTTTTTTGTCTTTTTCTTCTTTTCTTCTTTTCTCTTTTTTTTTTCTTTCTTTTTTTTTTAAATTAAATAACAATGAATTTAAATCTAAAATAACTAAAGCATATTTTTGTGAATGCCTTTCTTTTTTTCCGAGAAATTCTACGCTAAAATGGCTTAAAATAAAATAAAAAACTAAAAGACTAAAAGTAAATAAAAACTAACATGACAAATAAAAATAAAATAAATAGTAAATGAAATTACACTAAAAATTTGGTGTCTACAGATCTAACCAATTATACAAGTTGTTTCAAATTTAAGCAATTATACCGTAAATCACATACTATCAAATTTAAGCAATTGTACAAGTTGTCTTCATAAATATTTGTGCATGTATGTTATCTCAAATCCGACCTTTTCATGAGTACTTAATTACTCGTACTAATATATATTTATTTAATTGTGTTACGATTACGTGAAGAGCAATAGACTGTTCATAAATGTTGTCTAACGTGCATGCTACAAATTTTTTTTTAAAAAAGTACTATTACCACTTCATTACTATAAAAACACTTAAAGACTTCTCCCTCGTGATTGACCTGACCTTTTGATGCTTAAATTACAAATGCCGTTCCCTACTCAATCGACATTGACCTAACTCATGAATAGAGGTATTAAAATAGGTGATTTGGATGGGTTAAAGTGGGTAATGAATATAAGTGAGTCAACTCATTTATACTCATTTTGGGTATAAATGGGTAAGTCAAAAAATGAGTTGGGTAACCCAATTATCCATTTACAACCCATTTATTCTAACTTTTTACAAACTTGTCTAAATTTATTTTGTAAGCTAAATTATATATTTATATCACCCTTTGCAGTTTGCACCCATCATTAATTTTAAATATTTACTTGTAATGCTAAATAAGTCTAATTATCATTTTTCCCCATTTGTGTTGTGACGCCCCGAAAGAATGAGTGTGAGAACCCAAAAATTTTTATATATTTTCTAGACATTATTTTGTTTCCTTGTCTATAATTTTATACCTTTCTTCAATAGATTAATTTCCTATATATTTTTATAAGGGAATATAGTTTTCAAATCATTTCCTTGATACAAGTTAGTCCACGTTAAGTTTGAAGTGTATATCGGATGTGAGACCCACTAGTGTGGTAAGTTCGATAAATTCGGCCAACTAGATTAAGTTTTGTATACTGGGTTTAATTTATCAGGTATTAAGAGATAATTAGAGGTGACCTGGATGGATTATCATTGGAGAGACAAGAAGATAAGAATAACTTAAGAAGGTGCCAAGTGTCATGACCCTATTGCAAGTTGGACTTTGACTAATTTTCATCACCTTTACTAAACCTCAAAATTGACCAAAAATAATCTTCATTTCCTTCACTCCTTTGGCCGGCCATCTCAACAAGAAAAGAAAAGAAAACTCTCAACACTCTTGCTCTCAATCTTGCTCAATCTAGCAAATCCAACCGATTAAACTTCCAATTTCTCCATAAAAACCCTTAGTTTAGTAGTAGTAAGGTTGTTGGTGAAGTGGTTTGGAAGAAAGTGGTGCTAAGTTGCTTCCTTTCTTGAGGTTGCAAGGTGAGTAGCTAGGGAATTCTTTCTTTGGTCTTGATAATATGGAATTAATGACTTGTGTTGGTTCAATATGTGATTTTGTGGAAGACTTCATGGGTTTAAGTAGTGTTTGTTAAATTTCTTATTTAATGGAGATTTTTCTGATTTTATATGATGATCATGGTTTAATCATGATATGATGGCTTGTAATGGTGTAAAATGAAGCTTATATATGTTAGTTACGATTGGTTGCCGAAAATTTCAGTTTTGTGCGGAAGTTTCAGCTTTAGGGTTCCAATTTTCCCTGTTCTGTCCGGCTTTATTCGAGCATGTTAGAGGCCGAATCAGGCTTAGGTTAAAACATGAAAGTTGTATAAACTGGTGTTAACTAGCTGCCTACAAAATTTCAACTCAATCGGAGTACTGTATCATGTGAAATGACCGAAATACCCTTGACTGCCCATGAACCCTGTTTTGCGGACAGATTTCTGTTTTCGTGGAGTTTCCCATTTTTCACCATGAAAATGTATGATTTGGCTTTGGAGGTCTTCATAAGAAATGTAGGTATATGTTTTGGCTTCGAAACGCCATAAGATTTGTTTTAATCTGATAAGGGTAGCTTCAGTTATGGGGATTGTGCCGAAAAGTGTATTTGATAGTTTATGATGTGTATGTGGTTAATTTGAGATGAATTGGTGTTGCTTGTAGGATGGAAAAGTAAGGAAATTAAGGGGATATACTGTCCGATCTTTGAAAGCATTTGATTGCTTTGAGTTTGAGTTGAAGGGCTTGGACTTGAGCAAGGCGATGATATATGATGGATGGTTCCTGAGCTGTGGTTGGTGAGTGACCCCAAACTATTTCTAAAGCTACTTATGAACTGTTTTTTGCATTATTTACTCGATTGCATATCATGTGTATTTGCATGTGAGTTCATGACATGTTTTGGCTCAAAGGAGTACTTGGAATTCGTGTGCTTAGAACCAATGTCTCCACTACTGTTTATCTAGAGCAAATGGCTCCCTATCACTATTTCCCTGTTAACTGATCAACTTGAGCATTATACATCTAAGTACCATGATTTCACTGGCTCACGAGAGCAATAAACGTACGTTTGATTACTGATTCATGACATCATTGAAATGAACTATTATGAAACTGATTTGATTACTGATTTACTGGTTACTCACTGAGCTTCTAGCTCACCCCAAAAAATATTTTATTCCCCTCCATAGGGCTCGAGGCGAAGGAAGGGCTTGTAGTACTTATTCACGTGACTGGATGGCATATATCTTGTACAGTTTAGATTTGGATTCATTTTGTGTAATAGTTGGGCTAGTGTGACTGTATGGAATTGAAGTGGATGTATGTGTGCGTTCCACGCTTAGAATTAGTTTCCGCTTCACTTATGATATGTAATTCTTGGGGAATTTGATGTAATATTTGAGATTTATATTGTAATTTGTTTGAGAACTGTAGTGAGTGACTTAGTCCCGGCGAAAGTTGGGCAGGCGGTCCGCTGAACCCTTTGGTTCGCTTTAGCGGAAGGTGGGGCTGTCACATGTGTGCTATGTCGTAAAATTACATACTATTTAATAATTGAACAATAAAAATATTTTTGCTGTGTAATATGGAAAGGATTTGGAACCATGAAAAAGAGAGATTAAATAATGATTAACCAACTTATGAACTTGAAACTGGATACCAATAATATACAAATGAAAATAGGATAGAAAAATCTCCAAATGTATAATTATTCTTTAACTTTAAATTAAAAACTGGCCAAGAGATTCTCCCATCTTTTGGTTAGGTTCTTCACTTTTTGACGCTAACTTTGGTCAAAGGTGATGAAGAAATTAGGATATTATTGCTAAAGACAATTCTAAATGGATTAATTTGATTTAATGAATTACCCAATTATATCCATTTAATCTATTAAATAGGTATTATTGGATAATCCATTTATACTCATATATAAAATCTTAAAATACCTATACTCATCTATTCATGGACGGGTATGGATAAATTTATTTAAATGGATTTGTTCGACACCATGCCCATGAACAGTGCTTTAAAATTAAGCGGATTCAGTTAAAAATTTTGTAAACCGTTAGATAAAAGCTTTATGGTGAAACCGGCTATGCATTTGAGTACTTCAAAAAGATATTCAAATCTCATTAATTGTAGAGATTCCTACATTTGTGTCCATCGTTTAAGAAAATCATGATTTTATTAATTATTTCTTTGTCTGTAAAGTCTTTGTTTCAATGGGTTAGGTTGCTGTAATGTTCTGTGCACTTAAACAATGGAAGCCACTAGCAATTTTTGCCTGTTTAGTTGGCTTTTAAAAGGCAAATTTGGACCATTTGGCACTTCCTCCCGAGGTTTGCTTAATTAGGCCATATATCGCTGCTCAATTAATATACTAGCCCATTGTATCCACACTACTCTATTCTAGCTACGCACAAAAAAGATGCGACCATCGTTTAGAATGTCATGTTATAATAACAACAACTAGACTCTTTAAGGAAATCGAGCCATTTCATGCGTAGTCTCAATCTGTCATCGATCGATTCTGCCCAATAATTCATGTCATTCTTTATTTACCAACCCCAACCCCACGCAACCCCCCCCCCCCCCCCCCCCAAAAAAAAGACAAGAAAATACATATGGTTTACCAGTATCAAAAGTGGCTGTGACCACCAGGGGCGGGGAGCAGCCCAGGAAAGCAAAGTAGCAAAAACACCCACAAATTACAATTCACTTCAACATCTCAAATTATAAAAGCCATTTCGTGGATGGTGTCTCATCCCATCCTTTCTTTTCCTGCGCTGAGGGGTGCTAGCGGTAGTGGGCATGCACTTTTACAACACAATGTTGGCTTCTCCCTGCACATTATTATGGTTTCAAGTGAGATTTGTAGCATAAAAGGAGAGTTATAGAGAGTGTTTCATGCACGGCCTACGAGATTGTAGAGTTCATGCATGATTAACAATGCAATCAAATCCAATCTCCTTTAAAAGTTGCTTTTGGGGTCATATTTTATAGAATATATTTGTCAATTTCACCTACCAAAAAGTAGCATTGTAATGATGTAAAATTCATCAATTTGATTAATCTTTATCTTGCCTCTATGACCAGTTCTTGGACTGATGTTTTGAAATGGATTTGCGAATAATAATCGGTGCAAGCTGTGCTATTTCCAAACTTCTTGATTGCTCTATTTACACCTCATGTTTCAACTAGTGAAATTAGAAATAAAAAAAAAAAAGTCATCTAGAAATTCATATTTGGATTATAGCTCGTTATGTATGCCATTTCGTTAATAATGGCTTTCTTGAAGGTAATGAAACGAAATATACATCAACCCCTGAAAAGATTTCCTATGCATGAACTTGAAACAGAGCTTTTATGCTCCACACCACCTCACAATATTTCTTCAGATTACTGCCCCTTTATATCTTTATCTCCATGGAGATGGAACTCTCAAAAAGGTTACCCTTTGTCCTTTTCTTAAGGACTCTCTCTCTCGCTCTTTTTTTTATTGTTAATTAATTTTATTTTTCAGTTCTATCCGACCCAGAAAGTAGTGGCCCGGGTTGGCCAGTTAACAAGTCCACCACAACATGCAGGCCGTTTGAAGGGCTACTTCTTTGAAATTGGAAGCCCAAGTCACACAAGAAATTCCGACAACCCAGGCAACAGCCTTTACTACGTAGGCTGTCTTTTGGCGGTTATTCTGCGACCAAGTTCTCTCTTTTTTCGCGGTCTTCTTTGAACACAAGCTGTTTTTCGATCAACTAAATAATCATCTGCCAACTTCCATTACAAAATTTTCCTCAAATTAGATACCTTACCAACTTCTCCAAAAATGCCTAGCTTGTCGGAACCAATATCAGATTCAAGTTCTCATGACGAAATTTGTGCTGTCAAAATCTAATATATATCCTAGACAATACTGCAGAGCCTCTCAGATGATGGTTTAGTCTTGAATCATTTTCTAACCTCACATTGTCATCCCCGTTGTAGCACCCTGAATTCATCTTCTATAGAGAGTCTTGGGGGCTACCCCTGGCAGCTTGGCATTGCGTTCTCATAAAAAATGCAGGGTTCCAGCTGCTTCATCCTTTCTCTCCTCCTATTTTCTCCCATAGTATCTTCACTTTCTTCTGCACTTTCGGACGAAGAAGCATCAGTAATTGCTGAGGGCCAATTCTCAACCCTTCCTGAAAATGGCACTTACCTGATGATTTTGAGTTTAATGTAGACGTTAAAGTTGAATGTCCCAATCCAAAGGCTTCGACGTGCCTACATTGCGCTCCAAGCTTGGAAAAATGCCATACATTCTGATCCTTCAAATTTTACAGGCAATTGGGAAGGACCTGATGTTTGCAGCTACAATGGTGTATTTTGCGCAACTGCCCTTGATGATCCAAATACAACAGTTGTAACCGGCGTCGATCTCAACCATGCTGATATTGCAGGCTACCTTCCTGTTGAATTGGGATTGTTGAAAGATGTAGCTCTTCTTCATCTGAATTCCAATCGTTTTTGTGGGATTGTTCCCAAAAGTCTGTCCAAGCTCGCATTATTGCATGAGTTGGACATAAGCAACAACAGATTTGTCGGCCCTTTCCCTAAATCAGTCCTTTCGACGCCTAGGCTTAAGTACCTCCACATCAGGTTCAACAATTTTGAGGGAGAGCTACCTCCTCGACTTTTTGACAAAGATCTTGATGCATTATTCCTGAATAATAATTGGTTCAATTCACATATTCCTGAGAATCTCGGGAAATCTCCAGTTTCTGTGGTGGTATTTGCAAATAACAAGTTCAAAGGCTGCATTCCGTCTAGCATTGGTAACATGACAAACACCTTGGATGAAATTATATTCTTGAAGAATGAACTTTCAGGGTGTTTGCCATCAGAAATCGGACAGCTGAGGAATACAACTGTCGTCGATGTTTCATTCAATTCATTCTCTGGCATCCTGCCGAGGACATTCAGTGGCCTTGAAAAGGTCGAGTTCTTGGATCTTTCTCACAATATGTTGACAGGCTTTGTTTCTGATGCCGTTAGCCAGTTGCCAAGTTTGTCAAACTTCTCATTTGCATACAACTACTTCAACGGAGAGGGAAAAGCCTGCGTGCCAAATTCTAGGAAAGATATTCCAGTGGATGATACAAGCAACTGTTTGCCAGACAGACCGAAACAAAAGTCCCAGAAAGAATGCAATCCTGTGGTGAGCAAGCCGGT
The DNA here is from genome assembly GCF_036785885.1 of Coffea arabica. Classification (NCBI taxonomy): domain Eukaryota; kingdom Viridiplantae; phylum Streptophyta; class Magnoliopsida; order Gentianales; family Rubiaceae; genus Coffea; species Coffea arabica. The sequence goes on along the minus strand of NC_092318.1, from coordinate 5,058,597 downwards.
TGATTGTAGCAAGGCCAAATGTGGTGCGTCAAAACCTTCGCATAAAGAAAGCCCCGCTGGGAGGTCTAAGCCGCCAAAACCACAGCCTAAACCATCACCAAATCCACCAAAATCGCCTCAACCAAAGCCTAATCCTCCGCCAGTCGTAAAGCCACAACCTCCAAAATCAGCCCCTCATCCTCCACCCGTTGCAAAACCACAGCCTCCAAAATTATCCCCTCATCCTCCACCAGTTGCAAAGCCACAACCTCCAAATACTCCGCCAGTTACAATGCCATCACCCGTCGTTCATTCTCCTCCACTACCAGTCTCCTCCCCACCCCCTCCCATTTTCTCCCCACCACCACCACCAGTAGTAGTCCACTCCCCACCTCCTCCAATCTATTCCCCGCCACCACCCGTCTTACATTCCCCACCCCTGGTAGTCCACCCGTCTTACATCCCCCACCCCTGGTAGTCCACCCCCCACCACCTGTGGTCCACTCTCCACCCCCTCCAACTTATTTCCCACCACAACCCGTTGTTCACTCTCCTCCCCCACCACCTGGTGACTACTCTCCACCACTACCCGTTTCCTCTCCTCCTCCTCCGCCACCTCCATATCAAGATGTTGTACTTCCGCCAACTACTGGTGCCGTCTATGCATCACCACCTCCACCAATATTTCCGGGATATTAGCTGATACTAATAAACTGATGGGTTTTACTTAAATTACCAGTAACACCACCAGTTTTGCTAACCAATAGCACTAGTAGTTATTAGAAGAAACAGAGGGATTAATTTTACCAATTCAAAGTGGTATTTTGGTCGCGTTCCTATGATTCAGGATACGAAATGTAAATTGTATACTACCTATTACAACTGTAAATAGACAAATCAATTAAACCCAGGATGGCCTGGTGTTGTGGTATGAACCTGATGATTCACTACTGTTTCACGTAGTCAACAGATTTGCTTACTTTTAGATTATCATATTTTGTCTTATAACTAGTTAAAGAATGTCAGTTATCCACTTATCCTGCCCAGAATGTCCGGTTGTATTTCATCTATCAGGTTTTGGCAGTTCTCTAAAAACGGTGCAAACAAATGCAGAGCATTTTGGAAATGGAAGACTGATTGATTCTTTCTTGTATTGTTGTTTTGGTGGTTCAGTTTATTGTCTGCAGTTCAGAACTGGGCATAATGCAGACATAAGTACATGACAATAAGACTTTGATACTTCAACTTCAACAAACCGGGCAAAAGGATCCTCAATAATTCCATTTTTTGCAAAAGGAAGTAAATGGAGCAGGCTGCCAGTAACGAGGGGTCGGGCCCAACAAAATGAAGACTGAAAGCAAAAGCATGTCAGTCCTAGGCCCCAAATGACTTGAATTAGAGAAGGCACAATTAATTAAAATGAACTCATTTAAAGTGCAAAAGTTTAATGTAATAACTGGATTAAAAGCTAATGAGTGGTAAAATTAACTTTAAGTGCAAAACTTATTCTAACAAGCAGACTAGAAGCTCCTACAGTATATTCTATGAGCCGTATGAGTAATGTTGCTAAATCTGGTTATAATTGATACATTGGTTAATTTAGTAATATTGTTAGAAGCTCAATATTTATTCATGATAAATTGCCTTTTGCGCCATTTGTGTTTATCTGAAAGTAAATACATTTTTTTTAGCATTCGGTGTTTAATAATTGACCTATTGATATTTTGTATGCAAAGCAATACATGATTTTGTTTAGTATTAGGTGTACAATAATTAACCTATTGATATTTCGTATGCAAAGCAATATTTGATGAATTTAATTGTGTACTTATATCATAACCCATTGATGAGCAAAATCTTTCAACGTTTTAAAATACAAATAACTTTCTTGCAAAGTAATACATACAAATAGTACTATTATTGAGATTTCTTTATTGAATAATTTAATACTAGCAAACACACCGTTTCACAACTAGAAACCATAAAGCAAACAAGAGATGTAATTCCAGATTGAGGAGATGACTGACCTACAATCTATATCTATATAAATTTGATAAGGGATTTTCAGCAACAAGCCTCCACACATTTTTCCACTCCCGATTCTATGTTTCTAGTATTTCACATTTAATTTAATTTATAAGATACATTTCTCATAACTTCCGCATCTACTCTTCACATTTGAAATTGTTGGTTATTTTTTAAAATGATTTCATTTCAAATCGTTAGTTAATGTGCATGTACATGTTGTCCTATTTGAACTTCAACTCATCTCATTTCCCAATTGCCATGTGTTATTTGCGATTATACTCCAACTAAGACTTCTATAAGACCATAATAGGAGGTAACAAATATAACATCTTTTCATGCTTTTTTAATTTAAATAAGCAAGGGAGAATGTTATTTACACTCCCATTTTTTGTTATTCACACTCCCATAATCCTTTTGATCATATATTTTTCATTAATTAGACTATATGATAAAATAAATGGTGAGCATGCAAAGAATAAAAAAAGAAGTGCAAGTAACATTTTCCTAAGTAAGAAGTGTCTTTCATACCTTTTTAATTTAAATAAATAAGAAGTAATTCCACTTATATAAGAATTTGGTTTGAAATTTATTAATTGGAGGGTAACTAAAGAGAAAATATTGCCAAACTTAGTAAAAGTAAAAAAAGTAAATGACAATATTTTATCTTTTAACTTAGTAATCATAAGTAAAAGGGCAAAATTAAACAGAAAATAAAAAGGAAATAATATTCATTAGTTGTGGTTTTAAAAAATCAAGGATTATACTATTCATGAAATCTAAATTATGAAATCACTAAATAAAAAAAAATAAAGTACTACTAGTCTTTTAACGTAGAAATTTTTATTTGAAATATTCATTTTTGATAAAAATAATGATAATAACAACACCAATTCTACCAGAAATTTAAAAAAAAATTAATATTGCATTTTAAGAGAAAGCCATAGAACATTCGACCCTAAAATACTACTTAATTTGTATATACTTGACCCAAATTTGACCGTGATTAAATTTGGATAAGAGTGCAAAATCCAAACAGTAACGATAATTTGGGATATCATTAATTATTTTATGTATTCTTATTGCTATCTTCATATGTAAATATATAGTTGCTATGACATATATATATATATATATATATGCTATATATATTGATTGTAGTAGTTGAGGGTATTATAGATAGTATCAGTTTTTCATTTACATTTTTAGATGTTAATAATTGCAACCATTGTAATCAATTATCAGTTTTACATTTTCATTATGGTAGGTAAAATAAAATATTGGGTAGTATGGATATGAATCTAGAGGTTGGGGGAGGGGGGAGAAGGGAATGGTGAGGAGTTGAAAAGTGGCAGAAAAAGTTGAAAAAGAAATATGAGTTACAAGCGGAGAAATGCAAGAAGAAGAAAGGGGATTGTAAGGATATAATAGAGATGACAAAAACAATAATAGATAGAGTGGCACCATGATATGAGGTATGAAAGTGGTAGGAGACAGCTGATGGCCAGCTGGCGGATAAGAGACGAGGGAAAGGATATTGATTTTTAATAATTTTGAAAACTCCGAAAACACGTATTATAGAGATTTTTTTAAATCTACGTTAAAGTTTATGAAATATACTAATCTACATGCAGTCAACAATTTTAGGGGCACAAGATAAGAGATTTTTTTTTTCTAAAAATCGAATATGGGGTATAACATAATTTTTTTTGTCGGATATTGATAAATTTATTTTTTCTTTTAGAAAATTGTTCTCATGTTACCACCCAACCTAACCCTCTCCTTAAATGCATTAACAATTCCTCTATCATATAAATCATTATAAATTAGATTTTTTAACATGTTAAGCACACACTTCTTTAAATTTTTTAATTTATATATATATATATATAATTCTATATCACACTATATAAATATATATAATATTTTTTTAATTTGAAATATAAGTCCGTGCATAGCACGGGTTAAAATGCTAGTAAAAGGAAAATGGAACTCGTAATTCCATTCTCTAAGACGAACTAAAGAGACATCTCTAAGCAGCCAAGGCAAGAAGAGTGCCAATAGTCTCCATGTTGGAAAAAGTCTAAAAAATAGTCAATACCAAGTTCTTGGTTTTAACCTTTAGCAATGAGGCGTGGTTTTTAACGATCAAAACTACCGTCAAATTTCAACTTCACATAGTATACCCTACCCACTGACTGCAAATCAGCTGTTGGTAGTAGAGGAAGAAGGAAGATCCCATGTATACCAGCATCTAACTCGACATGTACAAGTATCATCGGCCGGTGAAAGGAAAACATATATATATATATATATATATATATATATATATATATATATATATATATATACTAGGGGGAGTGTCCGCGCATCGCGCGGGTGTTTGGTCCTTGTGGGAAAGGAGGTTTTTTTGTTGAACAAACAATAGTACATTGTGAGAAAAAATAAAACTTAGTATGAAAAGATAAACTATATAATCAATCAATTCACACAGCGTTACAATAAAACTATGTCAAATTGAAAGTCGTTGATAATGTAGAAATGCAGAGCAACACAGAAAGCTAATCTTATTCCAGAATCTCCATCGAGAGCTCTTACTTGCTGTTGCTGCAAACCTAAAAGATTATAACCAACCTAGACCAATTGGGGTTAGGCAACGCGATAAGAGTCGCTAATTGTAGGTACTAAGAACACACCGACAAAATTAAAGGAGGAACTGAAAAATTGGGGGGGTGAAATCTAACCTCACGCTGAAGCACCAGGAGTAGTTGGGACTGAAGAGCATTCTGAGCTATTAGTATGAAGCCAGGTAGAATTATCCCAATTCTAAAATGCGAATAGGGAGAAACTGATAATCAACCGTTTAGGCATTAACATTAGGGGTGGCAATTTCCGACACGACCTGAAAACATGATACGAACCTAACACGAAATTAATGGATTTGGGTTGAGGTTTCACGGATTCGGGTCAGAATAGGTCGAACCCGATGGATCCGAAAAATGGGTCGAATTCGGGTCAACCCGTGGGTGACCTGATATGACCCGATAACCAGTTTTATGAATTAAAAATAATTTAATAAACATAAAAATTATTTTATCTAACTAAACTAAGTTATTCTTTTTTTTCCAAAGGCATTAATCACTTAGTCCTAAATGAATTTATTTAACTTATGTGAAGTTAAAATTATTATATTTGGACAAATAATGTATTATATTATTTTTTGCTTTTATACTGTTTTAATTTATTTTATATTTGGTTTGGGATAAAACACTTTTACAGTGTTTTAATTTATTTTAGATTTGGTTTGGGATTATTTATTTAAATTTTTATTACTTGATTATGTAATTAGTCTTGTACAAAATTGATTTTATTAGAAATTACAGTGATAAATTAATAAATTAAAATTAAGTTTCGAGTCATTTCGGGTCGACCCGCCAACCCGTCAATCCGAAATTTTCGGATTCGTGTCAGGTATTCTGACCCATTTCGGGTTGGCAGGTCAGGTTCAGGTCAACGGGTTTTCTGTTATACCCGAGTCTCAACCCGACCCGCCAACCCGAAACGGACCCGATTGCCACCCCTAATTAACATACCAACGGTTGGACAATTGAATTGGGTGTAATTAATGACGAAATAATAGGTAATTTCAAAGTTGATCTCGGATGGAAGAGAAAACGATGAGGCAAATCGTTGTAGACAAAGGCAAAAAGGGAAAACTTAACTCCTGAAACTGAAAGGGAATAAACTGACCAACGTTTGTGGCTCATAAATGTAGATTATAAATGATAAAGAAATGGGTTCCTACCATTGATAGAGAAATCGTTGGCTCATTTTCTAAATCCGATTGCCATTCAAACACTTCGGACAAAGCAACATTTCAAACGGTTATTTGCGGCTGAAAAAGGGGAATTATTGGTAGTTAAGGGATATTCCAGTAATTACACCAACACACAAGCATATATGGATTGTACAAAATGCAAAAACGGTTGCACACTAATTAAACATTCCATCAATACCCAGATGCTCATCAATGACAACTTTAAATGTATTAAAATGGGGTTATTTCAGTAAACATACCCAAATACATGCTTCC